>NC_138672.1:11732660-12368422 GCF_964273445.1 Streptopelia decaocto
ATTATTCACCATATAATTTCTGAGAGGAGTTTTCGGACTCTAACTTGTTTTCTGACAGTTTATTCAGATAATTAATGCTCAGAACTTCCCTCCCGGGCCCGTCCCAGCGTTTCTGCCTCCGAGGGGCCGCGCGGGCGGGCGAGCAGCTCGCGCCCCGTCTGGCCGCATCGTCCCAGCAGGAGATGCAGCCTTCCGCGTTTTTTCTGGAATTACAAGTACCTCCTGTACCACGATGTGCCTGTAAATCCAGAGCAAGAAAAGCCCCCCGGCTGTGAGCAGCGTCGTTTACGAGGAACCAAGCAGCATCTGCTGCCGCGAGTCTTACTCCTACCTGCACATTAAATAATGGGCATCAAACGTGTGTTTGTTGCACAGCAGAGGAGCTTTGATCATCGCACCATAGTTATAAAATGCCTCTACCATTGGCGGGAGCTGCTCCCCTGCCCCGTCCCGTCCCCTGCGCCGGAGGGCAGCCGCAGCCAGCGCATCCCGTGCCGGCTCATGCGGGCACCGACAGCACCGGCTCCACGTGCTGCTGCGCTCGGAGATGCCCAGCCTCAAGTCACCCGGGCAAGAGCTCCGCTGTCAGGGCAGAGGATGTTCCCGGGTCAGAGGATGCTCCTCGGGCTCTGCTCTCTCCCCACAGCTCTTTGCTCCCACGTCTTGGACCCCGCGAGCCCCGCCGGGCGTCAGGGCCGTCCGCGGCGGACCAGACCTGCGCTCTGCCCAGCCCGGCGCCGCACGCCCTCGAGCTGTCCTGTAGACAAAGCCAAAGCAACGTTTGGATCTGTTCCCACAAGATCTAATCAGCTGAACATGTGCCCATGCAGACAAAGCGAACCACTATCCATGAACTGAATCTCAATGGCCCTTGCTCTCCTCAAACAAATCGGAGCATCTCTTCATATTTTACTTGGAACAGCTGTTAATTGCTCTGAACATTGTTGTTCTGCTCAGATTTGGTGCCACTCTCTCATTTGCTGTGCGTCACCTCTGGATGGGTATGGAGACTTTGAAGCTACCCTCTTTAATTGTAATTCAACTACTTGTGATATTTTGGTACCAATTAATATTGATTTTACAATTGGTTTACAGAGATGTTGTTTTATTACTAATATATTTAATGTGCAAATCAATAAGAACACTTGTTTGGCTCTCTCCCTAGAAGGTAATAAAATCAAATATCTCAAGAGTAAAATGCTATCTGATCCATAAATGGCAGCAGCAGATGCTTAATGTAATAGTTAAAGACTATGCAGCATTCTTGGCACCTTCCGTGCATTTTCCACATGCACTGTACTAAAGTGACACTCAATAACTTGCTAGTTACAAAAAGTTTGGTGAATTTGTTGGCATCGAGGAAGGCTGCAGTGCCAAGGAATGATGTGACATGGACAAACTGGGTATTCCTGGTGCAGAGCTCCTTGGGGTTTCCCACACGGGGACTCCGGAGCAGAAGGCAGGAGCTCGTCATGTCCGTCCTGCTTCTCGGCCCCAGGTGACGGGAAACAGCTCTATGGAAAAGGAGCTGAAGCGAGGAGAGAGGAACGTGAGTTCTGTGGACCGGCAGCTGTCTAACGCCTTGGAAAGGTCTGGAGCTCTGCAGACTGAGCCGGTTCTGCCGCCGCACCACAGGTTTCCTCTGGTGCTTTTCTTCCCTGCGGTTTGTCGGAAGCCGGGACAAGGCGGAGTCGAGTGCGCCCCGCAGTCCCAGCCCGGCCAGGCGTCGGCAGCCCCATGCTCAGCCCTCTCTGCCACGAACCTCTGCCGCGTGGGATCCGGCACCGCTCGTCGCCCCAAGCGGGAAACCCACAGTGTGCGGGAATCGGGCAGCGGGGCCTGGGCAGGAACGCGGCAGAACTAACAGCTCGAGGGACGGCGGGGTCTGGGGACACAGGCCCAAGTGGGAAAGGAGCAGAGCTTTGCATGTTCTAATTCCTGCAGAACCAACAGGAGCCCCGGCACCGGGCGGCAGGCGGAGCAGCGCCGCGGTCCTGGGGCTGCTGACACGTACTAACGGCGGCCTCGCGACAGAGGGAATTTACCTTTGGCTGGTGAAGATGATTTATGGGTGAGCAAATAATGAACTGGGCAAACAGTACATAATAAAGAGAAAAATCTTACATGTCTAATTAGCCAAAAGTAAATGACTGAGCATAGGGCTGAATCCATTGTCTCTGCATCTCAAGTTCCTCATCTTCTTTTGCTAGTTATGCTCTAATCAGCATATTGCAGAGGTTTTAATTTTCTTTTAAAATTACTGGAGAATTTTAAAATCTCTTTTCTGAAAAGGACGAAAAGCCACTCGAATCACCTCCTCTGGCAATTCCGTCGGATCCCTCTAGAACTGCTCGTACTCGTGTTTGCTGCTCGGGCTCCTGTTGCTGCACCGCGGTGCCGCAGCACTAGTCACCTCCTGAATGGCCCCGAAATATCAACGGCACAAAAAACGTCCCTCATCAGGCTGCAGGGCTTTTGGGGAATGAATCCCGTGTTTGGTGCATTTGTGCAGTTTCTGATACAATGAACTTGTCTGCAACCCCCTGGTCATGTTATTACAACAGCAATTACTGAATAATCAGTGAGATACCAGAGACACCTGACCGTCGCTGTTCTGCTCAGAGGAATCCCCCGGGACGAGGGACCTTCCCCAGTGAGATCCGGGGCAAACCGTCAAAAAGCAGGTGAAGGCTACCAAACATTTCACAGTCAAAATGAATAGCAAAGTTCTCTGCAAAATGGAACTCTGAACAAAGCTGACAACTACTCAGCTGTTTAGATCAATTATGCTCAATCAGGTAAAAATAATGCCTAACGGCTCCAAACAAAAACTAGAGGGATGCATTTCAGCTTTAAAGTCACCAGCATGGCTGGATTTGCCAACTCTTGCAAGGTACTTCAGAGATGACGGAGCTGCCTTCTGGCAGCGTCCCCGAACTGCGGGGACACGGGGACACGGGGGCAGCTAAAGCCACGTCTGGGCGCTCCCCACCTTGTGCGCCAGTGTGCTCAGCACATCTCCTGTTGCGACAGCCCCACGGAGGATAAGACCCGTTATTACTGCCCTAAGAGTTATTATTCTTCTTAATAAAAGACGGAAGTTAAATGAATGTGCAAGTGTGCTCCCGCATGCTCAGCACTGGCTGCCAATGGCCCGGCGCTCTCGTTCTCCCTCCATCATCTCTCGTCCCAGACAGGTGAAATGGGATGACTGCCATTGTGGGGAAGTCATAAAGTATAAAATGCTTCATTTGTTCACGAAATGGAAATTTGAAGAGCCAGAGAGGGGGGCCTTGCAGCACGAGCTGCCTCGTGACCAGCGGGGTTTGCAGAGCTCCTGCCACGGGAGGCTCCGCGGGACCCACGGGCCCGGTGGAGCAAAAGCCCCGGGAGCGCCGCGGAGCGCCGAGGGGCCGCGTCGGTGCCGGTGCTGTGCCGGTGCCAGCAGCAGCGGCACCGCGCGTGGCAGGGGCTGCAGCGGGTTGGCCCCGCGCTGCGGGGCCGCCAGCCGCGCTCCCCAGCGTGTCCCGGCTGCGGAGCCGCCAGCCCCGCTCCCCAGCGTGTCCCGGCTGCGGGGCCGCCAGCCGCGCTCCCCAGCGTGTCCCGGCTGCGGAGCCGCCAGCCGCGCTCCCCAGCGTGTCCCGGCTGTGGAACCGCCAGCCGCGCTCCCCAGCGTGTCCCGGCTGCGGAGCCGCCAGCCGCGCTCCCCAGCGTGTCCCGGTGCGGCCGCCAGCCGCGCTCCCCAGCGTGTCCCGGCTGCGGAGCCGCCAGCCGCGCTCCCCAGCGTGTCCCGGCTGCGGAGCCGCCAGCCCCGCTCCCCAGCGTGTCCCGGCTGCGGAGCCGCCAGCCGCGCTCCCCAGCGTGTCCCGGCTGCGGAGCCGCCAGCCGCGCTCCCCAGCGTGTCCCGGCTGCGGAGCCGCCAGCCCCGCTCCCCAGCGTGTCCCGGTGCGGCCGCCAGCCGCAGTCCCGGCTGCGGCGTGCAACACGGAGACAATAGAACAAAGTGTAACCACTGTTTACAGAAAAAATTGTCAAGGATTTATTTATTGGAAGTGACTGAGGAATATGAATTCTACACTCCATTTAAAATGCTTTTTATTTCTCTCAGCCTTGGGGCTCTGAGTACATCTAATTTCACCCATAGCTATAATTCTCCACCAAGCAGTTCCTGCTTCTCCTCTGGGTTCCAGAGGAGTCATTTTGGTTTATGTCCCCTCCCGGTGCAGCTCGTGCAGTGGCTGGAGACGGTTACACGCCAGTGAACTCCCGAGCCCTCCTCCCGCTGGGCGCACACACACGCAGCGCGGGCAGCGCCATGTGCTGCAAACAGCTTGACACCCCACTATATATTTATTTAAAAAAATAAAGCTCTAAATGTCTTTATCATGTAGGGGTTTCTCCTGAGGAGCTGTGTATCTCACTTCAGACACTTTGATTGTCCCTACCTTGCAGCTAACAAACTATTAGTTTTGTTAGTATATTTATTCCACTAAAATTGGAGCCAGTGATTACAAATCCAATGCTGTGATTGAGTCAGGGTTCGGAAATAAATCTGTCCGGGCTCATCTGGCACTTTGGCGCCGGGTGAACGGGCGTCGGGCGCTGCTGCCCAGCCCAGCCGTGGCTGGACCGTCACCCCACGGCGCCTTCCCGGCGGCCCCGGCGCCCCGGCTCAGCGCACCCGCGCTCTGCAGCGCGGCGCTCGGGCGACGCCAGCGCCCGGCCCCGCGTCCCCCGCGCACCGCGGGGCCCCGTCCGCACCCCGAACCGCGGCCCCAGACCCAGAGCCGCCACGGCACACACGTGCCACCGGCGTGCACGTGTGGAAAGAGCCTGTCAGGGAAGATTAAAACCCCAGACGGTCTTCATTGTAGGATTATTTTTTCCATTTATTTATGCCTTTTTTTCCCTTTTAGCAAGAGTAGTCAGTTTTTGATATGATTAGAATTGCAAATCTTGCATGTTAAAAGGGAAGCACTGAAGTAAAAGGATGCTGCCTGTGTAATGAGACACGTTTTAAATCTGGGCTAGGTAAATTCTGTGTTGAGCATAAAGGGTATGGAATAAACTAGCAGTAAGCTCAGCAAATGCCCCAAGGCGCGTCCCCATTAGTATTCCCATTTGTGAGCTCACTTCATAAGACTAATGGAGTTGCTACCTGGGGACATTAATTGTGCATGACACCATTGCCGAGCCTTTGTGCACTCTTACTAATATCACAGTGCCTCCTTGACAAAACGCCTGCAAAGATTACAAACATACCTAAAATAACTGCCACATTCACACTCATATTTGACAGGGATCTTCAAGTTCAGTTACAATAGAATTACCATCATTTCTTACACCTCTGGCTTTTTATTACATTAAACAATAGTTGATATTGCTTCCTTAAACCAGTGTCATATTGTGTAAAATCCATCTATCTCAGGCTTTTCTATTAAGCCTCTCATTTATCAGGGAAATGTATAGCTTCCATACTCGACTCTTACTACAAATATTATATATTACATACTTAAGCACGCGTGCACACGTACACACACACCCTGCCTCTGGTTTAAAGGCACAGCGGTATTTTTGAGTTCTTGCAATTAACACCGAGAGGCTCTGCCATTGTGCACGGTGCTCACAGGTCTTCCCACATTAATTACAACATGATCTGCAGGGAAAAGTCTTCCCAGGGCTGCGCTCCCTCCTTCGAGTCCTGGTGTCCGGGGTTAAGATGATGGATGACAGGATTTGCTAAATTTGCAGCAACCAGAGCAATATTGTGTTTGGGAAGGCCCCCCCCCCCGCGGCTGCTGGGGGGACCGGCCACGGGTTTGTGTTCAGCTGTCCAGGGACAGCCGACTGTACCGGGTGGCAGCACTAAGTGCCCAAAAGGAAAGTCTGGCTCTGTATTCACGAGCCGACAAAGCGCTGTCCCACACCTCGTAACCCGAAACACAACAAACTCCTGCAGCCGTGCAGCCGGGAGGCTCCACCGGCACCGGTCGGCCGGGCTCTGCCGCGGGGATTCGGAGAAGTGAGCGTGAGCGGAGACACGCGCAGCGCACGCCCGGGGCCGATCCCCGGCACGCTGCGTGCTCCTGCTGGCTCATCGACTGCTCGCCAAAAAGGTGAAAATGCTGGAGTTGTCTCTGGAATTCTGAAGTTGGGACTTAAAAATACTTCAAACACTTGGTGTAATAGACCTTCCCATCAGTGTATTCCCAGTTCCACACAGCTCCCTAGTGACACGGGACCTTTTGTCAAGCACATATGAAATTAAGTGAAATAAAAATCATATTAAAAATTATTACCATCTAACAGCCATTAGTCTGCACATTGCTGTCACGTCTTGATGGATTTCTCACTTAGTTCAATGAATGTTCTAACGACAGTGATAAAATCACTCAGAAAAAAATATAATAAACTGTTAACCCTTTATGTGGCTCCTTGTTTTTCAAAACCCGCGGAGAGTCCCCCCGCGATGAGTCGCTCCGGGGTGCCCGGCTGGGGACGAAACGCCGCCGCCTGCCCTGGGGACGCGGGACGGGCTGCGAGTCCCGTCCCCCCACAGGGGACGTCACACGGGGTGGGACCATCCAGCCCCGTGGCCATGGCACCTCCTGCCCAGCTCGTCACAGCGCGGGGAGCAAAAAGCTCCATTTCCGACAGATCCGAGGTGACGGGCTCGGCCTGACGCCGCAGTGGCCTTGGGGTGTTGCGGGCGTTCCGAGGTGCAGGTGGCAGCAAGGACACGGTGACTTGGGCTGCTCAGGCCTGGAGAAGTAGCTGTAGAAGTACAACATGGATCCCTGAGAAGGGCATCAGCCATGAGTTACCAACACAGAGCTACTTAACAGGCGATCAGCACGGCCTTGTTAATAAATACACCACTGGAACGACAGGAACTGCACCGCGTGCTGCCGGAGCTCCGCGGCTGATAGCACCCGGCAGCTTGGCGTCCCCAGGTTTGCCACGTCCCACAAACCTCGTACGTGCTTCCTTCTACAGAAAATAGCTGCTAAGAAAGTAAATGACAGACTGCAGAGCAGACGTCGCAACATAATAAACTCCCTGGCGCCTTTCCGGAGCCGTATTTACCCTGGCACGTCTGGCGCGGCCTGGCCGCGGGCCAGCCCGTGCACGCCGCGGTGCACGCGCGTGTGCCCGGCTCGCACGGGCCGCGGCGGGACCTCGCGCGGCGTGCGGGTGGCACCGGCTGCCGTGACGGCTCCTCTCGGCTGGTTGGGCCTCTCGTGATCCATCTGACACAGACCAGAGGCCAATGGCTCACCCCAGCACGGGACCCTGGCGCTCGGAGCAGCTCCGACATGAGGCAGGAGGATCCCCAGCCCCAAGCACCCAGCAAACACTGTCAAGGATGTTTCTGGTTGTGGGGAGCTGGGAGGGGAGCGAACATGTTTTTGTGAGTGTTGTCACTCAGCAAATTGTTCTGCGAGACACCTGATTGTGGTATTAGAAAGACAGATTGATGTTCTCGGGAAGATCAATGAATCCGTGAGGCTTTCTGATGACACACAGCTTGCCTCCCGCTTGGCACAAGTGACAGCCTGACGTTCTGCCGCTCCCACCAAAGGGACACGGACCCAAGCGCTGCACCGCCAGCCAGAGGCCAACCCCACGGGACCAGCTCCCCACAGCACCCGGCACCGTGGGATGGGGCCGGCTCCGCGGGATGGGGCCGGCACCGCGGGATGGGGTGGCACCGCGGAATGGGGTGGCACCGCGGAATGGGGTGGCACCGCAGGATGGGGCCAGCACTGCGGGATGGGGCGGCACTGTGGGATGGGGCCGGTACTGCGGGATGGGGTGGCACCACGGGATGGGGCCGGCACCGCGGAATGGGGTGGCACCGCGGAATGGGGTGGCACCGCGGGATGGGGCCGGCTCCGCGGAATGGGGTGGCACCGCGGAATGGGGCCAGTACCGCAGGATGGGGCCAGCACTGTGGGATGGGGCGGCACTGTGGGATGGGGCCGGTACTGCAGGATGGGGTGGCACCACGGGATGGGGCCGGCACCACAGGATGGGGCCGGTACCGCAGGATGGGGCCGTCGGCGGCAGGGAGCACGTGGAACAGCAGCAACAATTAGCGGCAGTTGGAGGGACCCAGCGACAGAGACAAATGCGGTAGGAGGACAGCGAGCGGCGGGCGCGGGGGCGGCCGGGCCGGGAGCCGCGGTGGCACCGCCGGGAGCATCCGCGGGCAGCGGCACCGCGCAGGCACCGCACGGCCGCAGCACAGCCCCGGTGCTTGGGAGGAGCTCGGCGATGGAAGAGCCAGGTGCTAAATGGGAAATCTGATTGTTCATCCTTTGTTTTCCTCCTTCCATGCCGAGAGTGAATTAAGTCAAAGCCAATTCTGAGGAAAAGCAGATCTCCCGTACCATCCATCACGGGGAGAGCACGGCTGGGCAGATCTACAAGCCTCTGAAGGCCTGTGCGGAGATGTTGTCCCAAATCTCATCTCCATGGCTCATGGTGATTGATCTCAGCTATTCAGATCTGTGGAGCTCAATGATTTCTCTCTCCTAACCTCTACCTGATTCCTGGCTCTATTTTATATGGAAAAGATTCTTGTAGGACGGTTACGTTGTAAAAAAAAAAATTAATCAGATCTGAAATAATGGGACTGAATCCATTCACTACCTGTAGCTCAAACGCGCCTGCCAAAGCTGCCCACAGTCACCCTGCGCTCCCGGAGGTTTGCTTTGAGAGCTTATGTTGCATTTTGGCAACAACACCCATGGCAACCCCAGGCAGGACAGCACCGCGGTGTCACCGGCAGGGCCCGCAGGCTGCCGTCCCACCAGGCAGGACAGCGCCGCGGTGTCACCGGCAGGGCCCGCGGGCTGCCGTCCCACCAGGCAGGACAATGCCGCGGTGTCACCGGCAGGGCCCGCGGGCTGCCGTCCCACCAGGCAGGACAATGCCGCGGTGTCACCGGCGGGGCCCGCGGGCTGCCGTCCCACCAGGCAGGACAGCGCCGCGGTGTCACCGGCGGGGCCCGCGGGCTGCCGTCCCACCAGGCAGGACAGCGCCGCGGTGTCACCGGCGGGGCCCGCGGGCTGCCATCCCCCAGCTGTTCTCACTGCAGCTGCAGTAAGCACGGCTGCCCTGCTGCTGCTGACCTGGCCAGAGGGATGGTCTGAGGAGTCCTGGCTGAGCTGCTGGGCGCCAAGGCCTCCACTCCGCTCACCTGCACACTTGTAGGATGGTAACTGGCTGTCTGCCTGACTTGGGGGCATTCGTCATCATCTTATTCAAATCATCATAGACATGTAGGGCTGGAGCTGACCTCAAAAGATCACCTAATCCATCTCTCTGCAGCCAGGCAGGATCACATATTCTTGCATGATTCCTTGCAGATGTTTCTCTAACCAGCCTGTAAACCCCCCCGGTGACGCTCCACCGCCTGTTATCTGCTCCAGAGCTTGACTTGCTTATGGCAGGCATGTGCTGTCTTATCCCACCTAGAACTTGCTTCCTGCAATGTCACCACAATATTTCTGTCATCCTCGTTATAAATGAATAAAGGACAAGGATCTGTTTTGTCTCAAACTTTTGTGAACTCAAAGACTTTAATGGGTAGAACTTCTCTGCTCTACACTAAGTAATTCCAGCCACACCAGTTTTCCATCGTGCATTTTCTAAACCTGATGGTTTTGCTTTGCTTCTGGATTCCCTTCCATTGTCTGTTTTCCCCTCAAAGGGAAAGCTGAGCCCACCCCTGCAGGAGTAATCTGAATTTTCTATCGGGCTAGAAATGTGGGCCCCGTTGTCCCCGCACCCCGGCACAGCACCCGCAGCCCAGCATCGCCCTGCGGACAGACGCAGCGCCCTGCGGACAGACGCATCGCCCTGCGGACAGACGCAGCGCCCTGCGGACAGACGCAGCGCCCTGCGGACAGACGCAGCGCTTGTTGCACACCCCGGATCCTCCCGCCGTCTGCTGACTCCAGCAGCAATCCACACTCCGCAGTTGTGTTTGATTTCTTCCATGTAGAACTACTCTGTGCTTGTCTCCACTGACTTGCACCTAACTGGTTTCAGACTATGGCCAAACACATGCACATTATTTTAAATTCTCCTCCAGTTTCTGAAATGCTCACAACTCCTCGCTTTGTTACCCACAGGTTCTGGTTGGGACGGGAGGCTGGGCAGCCACGCTGGGCAGGTGACACCGGCTCCGTACGCGCGGGGCGGCGGATTGGAGACGCTGCTGTGGGGCGGCAGCGGGGGCCCAGCTGCGCGGCAGCGCTGCGGGGATGCGGGGATGCGGGGATGCAGCATCCACGTCCCAGGAGAGGTTTCCCAGGTCAAACCCGGCCGGAGAAAGGCAGAGGGAAGGGGAAGAACGGGCTCCGAGCGTACTGCTAGGTAAATTAAATCTGCCTGCTCCTCCTGCCTGTAACCGCGAGTGCACCACTGCAGAGACAACCACAGGGAGTTTTTATCGCTGCAAACCAAAGAGGATGTCCTATTTAGTCTAAGAGGTTTTAGAGGACAGGCTACAGCTGGGTAATGAAAGCCAAAGGACACGGAAACAAGACAGTTTATGCCTTTCCTCCCTGTTTAGTGGATATAGGGGGTCTTTTTTGATTTCTTGAAACATGTGTTGGGGACCGATACCTGCTGCTGAACAAAAGGGAACAAGGTGGAACTGGGAGGAGGAGGACGCCCCACGCAAGCAGGACACAGCACCCCTGCGGCACAGGGACCGACGGCGCGGCAGGAGCCCCGTGCAGAGCAGAAACGGGAGGCTTTAGCTGTGCCCAGTCTGCTAAATGACCTGGCCAACAGCTCTTCCCCTCCCTCCTCGTGCCTGCACACATCGGATTTGTCAGCTGAAAAGTTTCCTCCTAATGAATTTGCCACAAAAAGGAGCAAGATGGCCATGGCCTCCACGTGGAGAACATGGCAAATCAGAGCACGGCAATTAAGCAGGCACGCGAGACGGGAAATCTGCGCACGTCCCGGAGAGAAGGGGTTAAATTGCCATGGAAACAACCATGCATTATTTACATGGCCTAATGAATAAAACATTTAAGTAGTAGGCTAATAAATTTCAGAACACAAAGCAAAGTAAGCTATGATTTAAATATATGCCTCTGATGAATATAACTTGAGTTATAGAGCTGAAGCAGTGGGAGACCCAGATCAGTTTTACACCCTCATCTCACTAACATGAAGGTATATCTTGTTTTTAATAAATGATTTTTCCAATGAGCACACAAATTGGCATGAAATTCTCTCCTGCCAGGCACCCCGAAGCCTTTTCCAAGAGCTTTTCCTGCGGGTGTCTGTTGAGGTAGGAATGCTTTTGTTTCGGTTGCTCCCCCTCCCGCGCATTAGGGCGGGTTTCGAGCAGGGTAACGTTAGCGCCCCATTTGTAACGGTGCGCGCAGAGCGCGCCGCGCGGCTCCGCCAGCCCCGGGACGCGCCGCTCATTGTGCACCGGACATGCGCGCGGCCCTTTGTTTGCGCCCGCGGCGCAGCCCGCGTGCGCCGGCGGGAGCGGACACGTGACCCCGCGGGGCTTGTCCCAAACGCGCCGGGGGCGGGGGGGTCAGCGCGGGGAGCCGTGCGCCCGCCGGGGGTCCCTGCGCCCGCCGGGGGTCCCTGCGCCCGCCGGGTCCCTGCGCCCGCCGGGGCCGGAGCAGCCCGCTGAGCGCGGGTCCGCGCTCCCGAGCCGCGCCCTGCTGGCTGCTGAACAAACCGTTCGCTTTGGGAGAGCAGCTGGTGCCGGGCACGGGAAGGCGGGTCCCCAGGGGGACACGGGGGCTGCCCCGGACTTGCACTTGGAGCGTCTCTGTGACATCTCCCGCTGCTCCGGCGCCGCAGGGAGCAGGGCTGCTGCGTGCAACAGGGAACGTTGCACGAGTGGCGGGGATCAGTAGAACCGAGTGAGCAGATCCATCGCTGTTTGATTTCCCTGCAAACCCCTGATGCGCACAAGCTGCACAGTGACAGTTCCAAGACTCCAGAGCTGTTCCACCTCTGCTTTCCGCTGCACAGACCCTGGTGGGCGCAAAGGGAGGGCAGGCGGAGGGCAGACCCGGCTCTGCTGAGCCAGGCGACCCCCGCGCACACGAGGGAACCCCAAGGCTCCTCTCAGCGCGGGGGTGACGGGTGGGGGCTCAGCCGCCCGCTCTGCAGCCAGCTGGGACACTTTATCACCTCTACTGTTTTCTTACCATGGACAGGTTGAAACCTGCTGTAGCTATTTTTAGGATGATGATATCTATCAATTCAGGTAGCAGATTGCTGGCCGCAAAGATAGATGAAACAACAGCTGGTGCTTCTGCGAGAGCTCAGGACGGTGGGACGGCTGCTGCGCGCGGAGCCCACTCATCGCGGCTGCCGGCGGCCGGGGCGCAGGGGGCTGGGGGAGCCGGGGGCTCTGCAGCCCGAGCCCACTGCGTCCCCTGCCCCACCGTGGGCAGCTCCGTGTCCCCCATTGCCCCAGCTGCTTCACGACCCGCTGTGACACAGCGCCAGGGCCCTTTCCTGACCGGCCCTGTCCCGCTGTGAGCTCCCCGGCCCGAGCAGCCGGCCCCGGCCGCAGCGGCCACGCGTTGGACTCGTCTCTGGAGCCATGGGCAAGCAGCCAGACCTGCCCTCCGCTGGCACTTGGATGGTTTTATGACAGTGTTTCCCTGGGAGGACCTAAGCACCCCCCCAGGGCCAGCCTGGGGAGCTGGGCGAGGCTGCACAAACAGGGAACCAGAGGTTCCTTGGTTTCAACCCAAAAGTTTGCTTTGATTCCACTTGGTTTGAGTTCTGTTTACTCAAAAAACATAATTTAAGCTTGAATGATGCAATATATACTGAAATTAAATCTTGAATGGTGTACCTGTTTGCAAAAATGTCATTTTGAGTCCTAAAGAGCGAATCCTGCAGGGACAGGTCCTGCACCGGACAGAGCGGCCGAGCTCCAGGACCCGGTCTCATCAGAGCCATATGTGCCCAGGAGCAAGTTCACTATTAACCACCAGCCAGGCAGGTAATAAGAGGTTATCATCTGCCTTGATCATGGGATCACGGCATCCTTGGTTCACAGAGTTATTTTCTGGAGGAATCCTGGAGTTTGAAAAAAAAAGAATGAAGGATCATATTGCCTGCTTGCAGACAGGAGATGGGGGGGAAACCTGATGAATCGTCTTGTCTAAACAATTTGTTATGAATTATCCAGTCAACTGTAATGAAAACATATGGACAAAAATCTCAAGGAACTCCTCCAATGTTTTAAAATGTGAGTGATGCTGGTATTGATTGGTGTATTTTACACAGCCCGGCTAAACGGTGCCGCGGTGGCAGGAAAGGGCACTGGGAGGAGCTGGGAAGGCACAAGTTTCAGGTCCATTTTTTCCTTATGAGAAATTGTTTTGATCCAGCTTCTGTTTGTGAGTATGTGAAGTTATCGAGCTTTTCCCCAAGTGAAAGGTTTGTTTTGAAGGTGGTTAAGAATGTCAACAATTATTCTTAAAACGTAATTTCTAGTTATATTATGCCATACTTAAATGTTGCTATGTCGTATTCCTGCAAAGATTGAATTCTTGTTCTTCAAATAGTCTTTTTGTTTTACTTTTAAAAGCCTGATGGAAAGTCACTGAACAATGAGTTGACTAAGACTGAAAACAAAGGTATTTACATTGAAATTATAGATCTTGATCTTAAGGGTTCTCTAAATAATAAACAACTTATATTTTATATGGTTACAGTAATAAGGGAAAAGCTGTACTCCAAAAGGAAAACGTAAGAGTTTCAGCATTCCAGCCAAAACAATGAGACGTTTTCATTGTCCAGGGAGGTTTCGAACCAGCAGCAGAGGGACCCCAGAGGGACCCAGGCCCTGGGGACGGTGGGTCCCCGCTGGTCCCCACAGCCCGTCCCGGGGGCAGGAGCGGCCCCGCTCCCACCCGCGCCCTCCTCCCCCTACACCACCACCGCAAATTAAACGCAGCGAGCACGGCAGCGGCGTAACGGCCAGCACCGCGTCCCGGCACCGCCACCCGCGTCCTGGCACAGCCATCCACGTCCTGGCACAGCCACCCGCGTCCCAGCACAGCCACCCGCGTCCCGGCACCGCCACCCGCGTCCCGGCACAGCCACCCACATCCTGGCACCGCCACCCGTGTCCCGGCACAGCCATCCGCATCCCAGCACCGCGTCCCGGCACCGCCACCCGCATCCCGGCACCGCCACCCGCATCCCGGCACCGCCACCCACGTCCCGGCACCGCCACCCGCATCCCGGCACAGCCATCCGCGTCCTGGCACAGCCACCCGCGTCCCGGCACCGCCACCCGCTCCCAGCACTCTCCTCCAGGTAATTAACTGCCCTGTAAAGTGCTTTGAGATACACTGTGAAAAATGCTGTATAAAAACCACTGATACAATAGAGCTGTTGGTATTTGAAGTGGTAAAACCCAAGACAGGAGGAGTGTTGGCAAATGCATTTTCAGTCACTCTAAATCAGAGCTCGGGCAGTCCATTACCCGCTCGCCGCTGCGGTGCTGTGTGTAAGGTACACGCATGTACAGGCCAGGATCGTAATTTCCATAGGAACTAGTTATTTATAACTACTGACAGGAGGAATTATGTGAAATAAACATAATTTATAGTTATTCCAGGAAAAGCCGTCAAAATGAAAACTAATAAGGATTTCTTTCAGCTAAAAGGTGTCAATTTGTTAGAAACCAATGGGTGATGTTAATGCATCTGACAGAATTATTAATGTATTTTCAAACAATATAACTGTTTACAGGCAGCCCCCCTCACGGGCCGGGGACCCTGCCCCGCTGGGAGCCGCCGGCGGGAGCGGGGTTTGCATTCAGACCCCTGCACCGTCCCTGCCTGGCACCCGAACCGCGGGGTTGTCCTCTGAGGAGCTCCATTATCTATTGACACATGCTTTATTTTCCACAGGAATTGTCTTATGACACAGTGATTTCCGTTATAGAACATGAAAATAAATACTGGTAGCAGTCCTGGTGTGGGACGGAGCAGGTGCCGACGCCGCGGGGCAGCGCCCGGAGCCGCCGCGCTCGCACACCCGGTGACAGCCGCGACTCGGTCCTTCCTCCGTAACTTCACCAGAGCACCGCAGCCTGGCAGTGACACTGCATCGCTGTTAGAAACGGGCCTGCAAAGCCTGCCCAGAGCTTTCTACTTGCTGCTTTCGCAGTTCGAGGGCTCTCTGTTCCATATTATTTAGTATTGCCACAAAATTGGAGAAAACAATTCAAATTTGAAAGAGAAACGAGCAAAGGAGAGGTCCCCAATCCAGCACCATACTTCAACCTGTAACACAGGAACACCAGACTACAGAGAAGCGGAGGTGTCTGTGACAGGGGGAGGTTTGTCACAGAGCTGCCCCGGCCGCGGTGCCCCAGCCGCGGTGCCCCAGCCGCGGTGCCCTGGCCATGGTGTCCCAGCCGCGGTGTCCCAGCCGCGGTGCCCCAGCCGCGGTGCCCTGGCCATGGTGTCCCAGCTGCGGTGCCCCGGCTGCCCCGCGCACAGGGGCTCTGGTGGTGCCGGGCCGGCAGCCGGTGCCCCGCTCTGGGCTCCCGTCCCACAGCTCGGCGAGGCCGGCTGAGCGGGACGTGGCCAAGCGCCGCCTGGTTCAGCGAGAGGGACCCCATCATATTCACATTTCAGCCCTAACTTGGGATCTTCTCCCACTGTTGGGCCGTTGTCACATGGTGCTGCTACGCGAGGTGTCCCCTCGGATCGTCACACGAGCAGCTCGCTTGGCTTATCTGATACTGCTTACTGCTCTCGGTCGGTTCAAATCTTATTTATCAAATAGACAGCATTTTGTTTCGATGGGTGATTTTTCATCTTCCATTAGTGAAGTTGTTTCCAAGGTTCCCCAGGGCTCTATAGTGGGCCCGTTGTTATTTTGTGTTTATATGCTGCCACAGGGTTATATTATTCATCAGCATGGAGTAGCTTTCCATTTCTATGCAGATGATTCTCAAATTTATTTGTCTGCTCAGCCCGGCGATGTCTCGGCTGTCTCTGTGCTATCAGCCTGTCTCTCCGACATCGCAAGATAGATGTGGCAAAACTTTTTGCTGTTAAACTCAGACAGAAGAGGTGATGCCCACCTCCACACCAGCATTTTATTTCCCAGGATGACACTCACAACACCATCACTACCAGGATTTCACTGTCACGTCCCCACTCGCGCATTCCTGCTTTACCTTGCCGCTCCCCGCTGGATTAGTTGGCGCGCACCGCGGTCGGCACTCGCCTCTGTGTGCGGCGTGACGCGCGGCGGCCGCCGGCGGTGCCGCTCTGACGCAGATCGAGGCAGCGGGGCTGGGGAATGACCTCCCTGCCTTTCTGGTTTGGCAGCGCTGTGTCCGCCTGACAGACCTGCAGGGCTGCTGTGCGCACCGACGGCAGCAAAGCAAAGCGTTTAGAAATGTCTCTAAGAAACATGTCTAATCGTTTAAATTGCTATGATCCAGTAGCATTTAAAACACACATCTGCAGGTACAAATCCCAGGACACACCGCGCTCGGGATGTTTCTCCGGTGAGACACCAGCCTGACCCACACAGCCCAGCGGTGCTGGGCGCCTGGAGCACCGCGCCGCCCCGGCATGGACATGGAGCCCCGCAGTGCCCCGGCATGGACATGGAGCACCGCAGCACCCCGGCATGGACATGGAGCACCGCAGCGCCCCGGCATGGACATGGAGCACCGCAGCGCCCCGGCATGGACATGGAGCACCGCAGCGCCCCGGCATGGACATGGAGCACCGCGCTGCCCCACCCCGGCGCCTCCCGGCAGCGCACGGCCCGCTGCCCGCGCACACAGGTTCGCACCATCATCGCCATACGATGGGCAGCAGCACCAGTGCTGAAAGGGCGAACGCACACGCAGCAGCCGCCGCCAGCGCCGGGGTCCCCTCCGCTCCTCCTCCTGCCCGTGACCCCCCGAGCAACCCCGGATTCTGCCCTTCAGTGTGTCGCCCGCATCTTTAAAAAGTCCTTCAAAAATAGTCAATTTGTTTCTATAAGGACGAACCAAATAGTTCTTGCAAAGACATCAAATAAATCCGCTTCATACATTATTTGTTAACTTCATCAAATAAAGTACAATTTTATGGCTTAAATGTCAATCTCCACAGCTCATTGAGCTCTTTCAAACAGCAGCAAGACTCGCCTGTTTACAGAAGCAAAAATTAGGGAAGCAGCTTTCTGCTGGAGCGGGAACCCGTTGCTCCTTGCACTGGGAAGAATCATAAAACATATTCAATGTGGAGAGTGTGCAATTTGACAAAGACAATTTGATTTGTCCATGGCTTTTAAAATATTCATCCCACTTTGGTGGACTCTGGTTTTATAAATACGGATTGCCATTAGCCGGCACAGGCGGCCGCTGCCTCCGGAGCACGTGCCGCGAGGCTCCTTCGGAATGAAGGCCTCCTATACCAAAAATCATTATCTCTGCCTAAAAACTGTAATCAGTGATGTTTGCTTCATTTGCAGCTCAGAGGTCAGTAATTCACTTTAACTGCTTCTGTGTTTGTGGCATGTGAGAGGAAAAGGATTTTGTAGCTTTGCTCATCGGATCTGGAAACCGCCCCTGTGTTTTGTTGGCTTCAGTTCCAAACCAAAGTCTGAGAGTCTGGTAATGAGCACGTTACACACAAGCTCAGGTTTGTTGAGGTGATAAAGCAGCAACTGTCTTGTTCCTGGAACACAGTACCTTGTATTTGGTGCGTTCACGCGGACCAGCGCAGCCGGGGAGCGCGGGGTCCCGCAGGCGGCCCCGGAGCCGGAGCCGGAGCCAGCCCAGCGCCCTGAGGTTCTGCAGCAACTTGACTGGCGCGGTACCTTCCGCTCCCAGCCCAAAAGTTTACCCGAGTTAAGCAAGCACATCCTCGGATTAGAGGAGCATCCACCGCTGTCAACGTTCAGACATTGCCATCAGGAAAAAAAAATTACATTTCAGGCTGACGAGCGACTAATCAAGGCAAGTGAAACGGTGCTGCAATAAATTACTCCACAGCGAAATAAACCACACAAACAGACCGATGATAATAAATGTAAATTATTTCTCTGAAGAAATTTTCTTGGTATATGAGTAATACGAACCATCAGGAAGGAGTCTTCCTTAACATTAATTACAGAAAATGACAAGTGAGCTGATGACTGCGAAGGCTCATTATCTGAGAACATATTCACAACTTTGCAATTTGCGCGAGATGTACTCGGGCTAAATTAATCTCCCTTCTTTGCATGAGCCTCTTCTAATTTTCATGTTATTAACAGGTTTGCAGTATCACTCAGTGCTTGTCACTCTAATCAGGTTTCGGCATGTTCGCAAAAGCGAAGTGTCATTTATAAGGATAAGCCCTCATAATGGCGCTCTCTTTCATGTGGAGAATTCTACAAGGTTGCTTTTAATAAGGTCCTTTAATCATCTCCCTTTGCTCAACTTTTGGCCCCTCTGTTTTTTCATGAAGAGTCATTAAAAGACTTTGAAGTTCATCAAGGATGAAAAATTCATGACATTGTTGCAGGAAAAAGGCCAAGGGACAGGGGGACGGGACCGGCGTGGACGGGGACATCCCTCTGCAGAGCTAGTGCTGAGCCCACTGAGCTCCTCTGCAAACCGCAGCGGCTCCTCCGCCCCGTGCGGGCCGCGGCGCCACCGCAGCGGTGACACCGGTGACACCGCACCGGCGGCTGGGGACGCGCACCGCTCTCCTCGCAGGGGACGCGGCACCAGCGCTCGTGGCACCGCTCGCACCACGGCGCTCCGGCCCCTCCGCAGCGGCTCCTCCGCCCCGTGCGGGCCGCGGCGCCACCGCAGCAGTGACACCGGTGACACCGCACCGGCGGCTGGGGACGCGCACCGCTCTCCTCGCAGGGGACGTGGCACCAGCGCTCGTGGCACCGCTCACACCGCGGCGCTCCGGCCCCTCCGCGGTGACACCTCGGGGGTCGGGGGATGGCGGCAGCGCCGGTCGATGCCGCGGCACGTGGGGTTAGAGGCAGCGGTAACCGGAGGCGACGCTGCCCTGTCGGCGGCGCGGCTGGGCTGATCGCGGTTACCTTATTCTTCCTCTGTGATTTGACAGCCCTGGACTGGTGTTTGTGCCAGAGCTTTTGAACACAATAGAAAGACGGGGAGAACTTTATTAAATTTTTGAAATTCATTTAAGCGGGGCTGGCATAATGAATTGCCAGATCTCGTGTGCACATTGTCCCCGGAAGCAACAATAATTTAGGTGGACATAAACCAATATGTAGATTAAAAATGTTTAAGCCAAGTGTCGTAAAATATATAAAAACATAAGGCAGAATTAACATATCAAAGTTTAGCATTATAAGTAATGACGGGTCAGATATAAGGTTATGTCTGCAAAATTGCATTTCAATATAATAAATCCATTCAAACTCTGTCCAGAGACACAAATTGAATCTATAGACAAAGCAACTGCAATCCATTGAATGTTATGAAGTATTCAAGTGAAAACAATGCATTTAGAAAAGGAAATTGAGTGTATTTTAAATATACAGGTGCTTGGAACTTCCATATAGCTTTATGCTCACACAGATTTGTATACACTGCATACACAGCCTACTTTTGACAAAGCCCTCAAAATGATGAATTTCTGATGGAAGACTTGATATTGCAGCAGATCTGTTATGCACCGCTTATCCTGTAACACAAACCATTAATAATAATCACGCTCCCGCGGTACCGAGCTCTCTTGTTAGGGTTCCAAAGCTGGAGCGACTCCACACGCCCCAGCAGGACGGGCGAGGAGCGCGGGGACCGGCGCGGGAAACACGGGGCACGCGGGCACCACCGGCCCTGCCCGCCGGCAGCTCCTCAGCTCCCAGCTCCATCCTCTGCCTCCATTCCTGACCCACAGAGCAACACCTGTCCTCGCTCACTTTTCCACAACCAAACTTTCCCAAATCACAGACACTTAGTGCCTCCGTGCGCCAGCCCCGACGGGGCAGAGGGAGCACCCTGACGAGCACAGCTGGAGCACAGCTGCAGCGTCCTGGGAACGTCTGATAGAAGCGCAGTCCCTCTCAAGCAGCCCGGGCCAGCACGGAGCCTCTGCCCCGCTCCTGCCGGCACCTCCGGGCAGGACCCGTGGCGCAGGCCCCACGCTGTTGGTGGTGGAAGCGGCCGTGCCGGCAGGGACCCCGGGCTCGGCGAGGACAGCGATCCCGGTCCCAGCGGAGCCCGGCAGCCGGGCCTGGGCGTGGGGATTGGAGGTGCTTTGGGGAGCTGGGGTGATGGGGAACACAGACGGTAATAGACATGTTCATCTTTCGGCAGTGTGTTTTGCATGTAATAATGTCAGCACACTTCTCATTCTGGCAGAAATTCCACAGATAATTGGAAAGAAGTAGAAATGAAAACATTAGAATTTGCCATGTCATATGTTAACTTTTTATTATTGTATGATGCCAATGGTCCACTGACAGATGCTGTGTTATTAACATTTGATTAAAAATCACTTCAGGTCTAAAGCAGCCTGTTCAGAAGAGAACATCTTGACAAGCCTGGTGGTTTGTGATTGACAATTAATAACATTCTGTGTGTCACAACATAGATAGTGTGACTTATTGGTGCTGGTGTAATGCAACACTTCTCATCTGAGCTCTTCAAATTGGTACATAGACATGGGCGAGAAAGAGCCTAATTCAGCTGCTTTGATTACAAACAAACCAGAGCTCCTGCAGATCTCGCCGTCCCCTTCCAGACCAGCGGCATTCGGCCAGACAAACCCTCATTCCACCCGTCTTGCTACACCACCAAACTTTGTACAAAAACTCAGTATTAAACTAAGCGGTTACAGCAGTTACTTGCAGCAGTAAACTACGAATCTGTTTGTTTAACAAAGAGTTAGAAGGAAAACTTTCATTTTCTAATATATGAAAATAATTTGTAACTGGATAGATGATACGTCAGCCCTCTGAGCTTTTGTTGGGGACTCTCTTAATTGTGTGCTGCTACAAGTGAAATCCAACATCTGTGTGTCAAGAGTGAAATACCTTAAAAATATGTGAATTATCTTCTTTGGAAGAGGTCTGGGATGTACCATTTAACTGCTTTTGCTCTAGAAAAGGTGAAATTCTGACAAACATTAATTGCGCTCTGCCTACTTTGAAATAAAGGACGGAGCGGCACTGAGCACGTTTATATCCAGGCCCAAACGTCGCCGTGAGCTCTCGCGCTGCCCCGCGGCGAGCAGGAGTCGGGGCGCTCTGATGGGGAGCAGCCCGGACCCCTGCAGGTCCAGCAAACCCCACCCGTGTGGGTCCCTGCCGTCTTCATTATTCATTGATAACCCCTTTCCCAAGCGCTATGGGTCAGCGTGCTCCTCGCTCGGAGGCAACAAAAAGCCACGACTCCCGTGGGTGCAGCTCGACCAGCACACGCCCACGCACAGGACCGCTCTCACGGAGCTGGATGCACGGTGCCCTGTCAATGGACGGGGTCCAAGCTACTCCAGAGACCCGAGGATGTGCTCACAGAGGAGCAGCGGAGGTGCAGGAGGGGTCGTGCCCCTCTCCAGCCCCGCAGCCCCCGCGCCGTCCCCGAGCGCCACGGCGTCCGCCGGCGCCCGCCGCACACCAGCACGGCTGCCGTTACACGCTGAAGCAATGCAAACACTTTCCCAGCCCTAATGCAGTAAGCAGGGGAAATAATTACAGATTTCCAAGGTTCAACAGGGAATACTTCTGAGAAATGCGTCCTCCACTGGGAGTTTCATAACCATTTAATCTAATTTTTCTTGATGTTTTGATCTTCCTTTTAAACAAGGCATTTGTCATTAGCTTTCAAGGAGACAAGTTGCTAATACATTACACTCTTAAAAGGCCCACAGTTAGTGTCAATGTCTTCTGATGGCTGTTCACTAACAGCACATGAAAGAATCGCCCGTGTCAGTTCCTCTCCACCCGCTGCAGCAGCCGCAGCAACACCCCTGGGGTGCGGGTCCAGGGGGCACGAGGTCCAGGCTCCGCCTGCGCCCCCCACCCTGCCTACCCAGAGCACTTCTGGTGGTGCCTTCACCGCCTGGGTCCTGCTTGGATGATTCTGGATGCTCCTGGCCATTTCTAAGTGGACATAGAGCAAAGGTTTATTAGGAAAAGGGAATGCGAGGATAAATCCTCTCACACAAGAGTCCTGTTAGCCCGGTTAGTGGCGCAGGTCCCGCGGCGCTCCCAGCCAGGCTGGCCCGCAGAACGCCGAGGTTTGCCGCTGTCCCACCGCACACGCCGCCACAGCCGCTGTGGCATCAATCACAGAGGAGCCCCGTGCCCCAGTGGGTGCTCCTTGTTTTAAGCTGCACCTGTCATATGGTAATTAATGGGTGTGGGATTTCTTTTGACAGGAATTCAATGGCCTGGAACAGACTTTGTGCCAGTCTTTTGTGCCTCAGGCAAAGTGCTTGCTAAGTAATATTATAGATACCAAGCTCAAACACTTCACAATTAGCACTTTGTTTGCTTTAGTCTGTAAAACGCAAGGCCTTGCCTCTCCCACTGTGGCTGACAAACTTCGGCTCCAGGAAAGCTCACAACCCTGCCTTTCCCAGAAAATGGTTTTCTCGGGTATTAACCTAGGGATCAGGCTGGGTCTGTGCAGCAGGAGCCGCTGCAGATCAGGGCTGCGGGGAGACCCGAGGGCACCGGCTGCTGCTGAGCCTCTCTGCAGTCAAAACCTGGGGAACCACCGCAGAGCCCCGCGCGGCGCTGGTGCAGCTGTCTGCACTTCTCCATGACTCAGGTGGAATCACACCCCATCCTGCAGGCACTGAGCACCGTGCCAGCACCAGGGTGGCAATGGCACAGAGACCCCCAGAGCCCCGGGAGCAGGGCTGCCAGCCCCCAGCTTCCTCCACCCTTCAACACAGAGCACCGCGCTGACCCTGCGACGCCAGGAGCCTGGAGGGGAGAGGGCAGGGTGCATGTGGCACAGGTATCTTACAGCAAACAGAACACTGCTTTATATGAAACCATTAAAAAGGTCCCTGAGGGCAGCCCTAAGTATATATTATATTTTACTCTGCATCCCTGTTTTGACTTGACTTTATAACAAAACCATGTTTTCTGTATTTAAACAGATGCAGTAAAGGAAAGGTCATGACTGGTGCTGACATGGAAATCTCATTTGGCTCATGGGTCCCTTTAGGGTCTTTATGCTGTGTGGTACTTTATACATATTTCAAAGTGCAACACTAAATGTCACTCTTTTATAGACAGAGGCATTCCAAGTGGTTCTTGAATTTCCTTGGAAGGTGCTTTGCCGGAGCCGCGGGCTGGGCCCCACGTTGGCTCACACAGCAACGGCTCCATCGCCACCCGGGCTCAGCGGGGCCCGCGGCAGCTTCTCGCAATGGCCCAGAGTCAGGAAGAACTGCAGGAAAAACCCAAAATCCCTTTCTTTGACACAGTTACATTTTAAATTAGTTCCCATCCTTTCCTCATTCAGCAGCTTTTTTGGGACCTTAAACAGTTATTTTAACTTTCTTTAACATTTAAGATCTAGCACCATCTGTACAAGTCCCTACAGCCCAATCCCCCACTCTGAAGCTCCTTGGGGGAGCAGTCGGCTCTCGCGCTGCTGCCAGGCTCCAGCTGACTGAGGAGGAGTCGCCAGCCAGGTGGCCCGGAAAAGTTCACTTCCAGAGAATTTAGTTCATTTCTTCAACAAATAAGGAATTTACTCTTGAGTCAGAGGAACTGACACTGCTCAGGAAAGCCTGGACTCAGCAAATTTCTGCCTTAACTAGTTAAATTACTGAAAAAAAATAACTTCATCTTGACAGTTAAATCAGACTTTGTTTGAAAATGAACATTTTATTTACACTTTACCCTACAAAAGAGACAGAAACATCACATAATCCTTGGAGACCCCACGGCTCCTGCTCAGCTGAACGGGACGTTCGGGCTGATCCCAAACCAGGGGTCTGTTCCTTTCTGCTCCAGCTCAGCCAGCACCGGCATTTCCAGTTTTCCAGTTAGGTCAAGGAGGATCAAGAGCAATAAGGCGGCTCCAGCTCCGGCCGGGGCCCAGAGCCGCCAGCCGCGGCACTTCTGCAAGGAGCCCGGGCAGGGATCAACAGGCTCCTCTCGCAGGGCCGGGATTTACGGTCAGTTTACGCTGTGTGTACCGTATGCAAGCTTATTTTTCTCTTAGCTGCTATAAAAATTAAAGATTTAGGTATATACTGCAAAAGGTACTACAAATTTTATGTACAAGCATTTCTCTCCTCTGATCAGGGTGTAAATCCAGCTTTTTCAGCATGTCTATAAATTACTCGGTATCAGCAGGGCAGCTGCAGGTCAGCCAGACCCCGCGCGTCCTGCTGCGCCTGTTACCGAAACTCCGCACTCCAGGGCTGCTTTGTCCCCCGATCAAACACGGCTCCTCCATAGCTGATGGAAAGGCCTCTTCCAATAACGTTTTCTTACTTCTGAGTATTTACCAGTGCTTTTGAGCTAATTGGTGGCAGCCTGAGTAGAAATCGGTTCAGCTGGAGCCAGGTCCCAGCTGCTCAGGACCAAGGTGACACTCAGTCCCTTGGAGCATTAAAAGCACTCGCCAGGTCCTCAGGCCATGACCAGGGGTGCCCAAAACACTCACCAAGGTCAGGGCAAATACACCCACATGCAGGACTCACACTGAGATAGTTTTGCAGTTTTCGGAAGATGAGCTGCGACAGGAGTTCACATGAGTCTCCAGGAGAGATGGGGCGAGTCCGGCCCTTCAGAGCCCGCCGGCAGCACCAGCGCACGGCTCCTGCATCGCCGTCCTTCCGGCCCTTCAGACCCCGCCGGCAGCACCAGCGCACGGCTGCCGCGCATCATCCTGCCCGTCCTCACAAACCTCATTCACTGTCAATGTGAAAACCTAAATATTTTTGTAGTGTAAATGGAAGCAAATATTTGAAGTCACATGGTGCTTTCTTTGCATTAATTAGCAATTTACTGAACAAATATTGCTGTGTAAACCAACAATCAGTATCTTGTAATTAAAAGCCTGTTCATGTTTATCTGTAATCTTCCCCTGAAGATAAAACTCTCTGAAAGCTACAGTCTACAGATGTTTTCAAAATGGAAAAAAGTACATGTAAAGAAACTCATTGAAATAAGTAAGAGGGCGTCATCTGTGTGGGTGGCAGGATAACCAAGGCTCACGGTCCCCTTGTGAGCCCGTGTGCCACGGGAGCGCGTTGGCGCGGGCAGGTCACCCCGCGCTGCTGGGACTCGGTGCACGGTGACATTGGACCAGCCTGCCAGGAACAGCGACCCGGGGGCCCAGCGCGTGGGTCGGCCCATCCGTCCTCACCCCCCAGGACCACAGCGCTCGGTGCTCACACAGGAAACTCCCCCGGACATCTGCAAATGCACCCACGCTATACTGAGCATGCAGATGCTGCACCGTCAGCTTCCAAAGGGTTAACTTTGGGAGGTACTTCTACATTTCCACAATGAATTCTCTCCAGTGGAAGAATTCCTGATCTTCATTAATATTTAAAAATGAAAGCACTGGGTGTTCTTGGTAGAATACGAGACATGAGGACAAATTAATCTCTGGGGTAACCATTGAACTCCACTGATTTACACCAGAGATACGATTCTCCGGTTCCTTCTGCTGATTAAATGAGGGTAAAGCCATCTCCAGCGCTTCCCTCCCTCGGCTCTCCCGGCCTGATCCTGGAGCCCCTCGCTCACGCGTGTCTGTTTGGAGCCCTGGAGCTGTCCCACCGTGCTGGGGACCAGCACCCGCTGCTGGGCACCACCGAGCCTTACGGGACCTATTTTCCTGCTAGAAGATAAAATCCAGGCTCTAGGGGACCCAGGGATCACCCCTGCCCATCCCCATCCCCTTGGTCCCCAGGGGCAGCCAGAGACACCCCCAGAGCTGCCAGCTGTGCACTGTGAATGGAAACTCCACCATGTTTACATGTCAGTAACAAACACTCCCCAAATATTTAGAAAGCTAACCTATGTGTTTGTATACACTAATGCTTAAGTTCCCAAGCACTCAGGTGCCCGTGCAGCAGCCCCAGGGATTCCTCCAGCTTTCCTGGGGCAGGAGCCACCCGGCTCCCAAACATCTGCACCCTCACTTTGGAGCAGCAGCACCCCAGAGAGACTCTGTCCCACCCCCAGAACAATCAGGGGATTGTTCCCTCCAGCTCTCATGCGTAGAATAATGCTCACTACAGCTCTTATACACTGGAGAACGCACCACAATTATAAAAAGGTGGAGCTAAGATTTTAAATTGTCTGCTTTAGCTTGTAAGAAATGTTCCAGAGGCACAGTGTGATGAATTGAGTCGTTTGAATGCAAGAGTCACGTTCCCGTTGAAAGGAAAGCACACTCCCGTTCCCTGTGCTTGTGCAATTAAATATCTTCTTTAAAACCGTGTCATGTTATTTTCAGACGTGGGATCTCTGCACTCGGTTATCAATAACACTTTCTCACAGCCTTCCTCCTAGGGTTCTCACATTAATGTTTTGCAGAGTAAAACCGTAAAATCCTGATATTCTGTAGAAGTCATAGATCAGTAAAAATAAACACTTGAGTCCAGGCCCATTTTGTGTGTGACCCATTGCCTGTTGCCAAAACCTGCAAAGATCTTTAGCCTCTAGATTTCCCATGGTCAAACAAAATAAGGTCTGAGTGGCATTAAATATCACTTTTGCATTACACACATTTTTCTTTCATATAGCGTGTCATGAGTGGATAAAACCCTCTGATATTCCAGGTACCTAAAGCACAGCACAGCGTCTGCTGGAGGGACCTGCAGGGATAGAGCCTGGTGCACTGTTAAAGATTAAAACCCAGCCGTCTGCTTTTATGCTTGAGAGTCCTTCGTGACTCCCCGGTGACATCACATTCATCTCACTGTATTTGAAAAATGCATTTAAATGTCAAAACTAAAGTACCCAAACAATGGCTCCTTAGCACACTAACTGTTAACACATTGCTTAGCCAAACGCCTTCCCCAAGACATATGGGACCAACTCTATCCATAAAATATACCACAAGTAATACACAAAGTCCCAGCGGAAATAAATACTCTCTGCTGTACTCTGACCTGGTTTTTCCTCCCCAACACACGTGTGGAGACCCGTTTCCTGCGGGAGCGGACGCCGGTTTCAGACCCTTCCCGCAGCCGTGGGACATGTCAGGCCAGAGCTGCGGCTCCGGGGCGCTGACCCCGCGCCGGCAGGGACAGGGACCCCACTGCGCTTTAACTCGGATCAGGAAAGCGAAGGCTCCTGACAGTGAACCCCCAGCGCTCGCTGCAGCCCCGGCCCAGCACCCGTGGGCCAGGAGGACACCCCGAGCAGCTGCTCTGCCCCAAACTGTCAGCAGAACCTCAGACCAGAGACCCCTCAGGTCCCCTCCAGGCTGAGTTAACCTATGATATCTCTTCCTACCACTCCAGTTGTTCTGGCGTTACCAAAAGGTTTAACCCGATCAGCAGTTCAGAAGCTTTGGTGTATTGGGCCCTCAGCAGGGCTGGGGGGACACGTCCCTGGTGTGCCCTGGATATATGGTCACTTCCAAGGCCACACACTGGGTATGTTTCATCCCAAGTGAAATAAAACTGTTCAGATCAATGAACTCAGTAATTTACTTCAGACAGACCTAATCAGAGCAAGGTAAAAGAGAGGCAACTTTGCAAAATGCAAATGAACGTGAAGCCAGAGATACGGGTAATGGGAATTCAATGACAGCCGGTGTGAGAGCAGCAGAGCCATTACCTGCCCTTAATTCCAGCTCTCGGAGCAGGGTGGGAGCCAGGGGGGAACAGGCTCTTCCCCAGCCCTGTGCAGCCTGAGCAGGATGCTGAGCGGGGGTTGGTCACAGCAGCTCTGCCCAGGCCCCCCAGGGCAGCGGCTTCACACCCCGGCACCCCCACACCCCCCCCGCACCCCCACACCCCCCCGCACCCCCACACCCCCCCGCACCCCCACACCCCTCCCGCACCCCCACACCCCCCCCGCACCCGCTGCTGCCGGCTCCCCAGGGAAGCCCAGTTCTCCTTTGGCAATGGGGAAACGAGGCCGGGGACACCGCGCTCGTGTGGCGGCTCTGGCACAGCTAGGGAGCGCCGGCTCTTTCTCAGAGAAGAGCGGTCAGGTCTTCGTCATGACTGCAACTTCCTAGAATAATTTAATTTTTTCCTACTGTTACAATGCCAGAATTGCAATCAGACAAAACCATATAATGGATTTCTTTTGCTGGGCATGTTACATAAATTGCATATTCAAGTACTATAAAATATTTGTAACAGACAGGTACTTCTCTAAATTGGGTCTGACAGTAAGCAATAGTGACTGGAATATTTATGCGATGGCACCTGTGCGATGAGGCAAAGCGCAGGGTGCGGGACTGCGAACGCGCCAGCAGGAACCCCGCGCAGAGGTCTCCTGCGCCACCAGCCAACCTGACTGCGCGGTGGGAACGGGGTCCTGCCTCGCTCCTCCGTCCCGCCCGCAGCCCAGGCTGCTCCCGCACCGCAGCGCCCGCGGGAACGCTCCACGGGGAGCTGGGCCGCTGGTCCCGGCTCCGCCGCAGCGCCGCCCCCGCTCGGGGCAGCCGGGAGGACGTGCCCGTCCCTCCCGCCTGCGCAGCTGCCCCGCTCCGTGCCCAAGGACCAGCTCCATCGCCAGAGCCTCCCTGGGACTGAATACACATTTCAACAACATTTTCTTGACAATCACAGTTGGCGGGTCCGTATTTAGCCTTTTCACAATTAAAATATTGTATTGATACAAATAGGCCCTGGCAGCCACTTCAAGAGGCTTTTAATTGAATGATTATTGTATTAAATAACTGTTTTTAATGGAGCATGAACTTGCCTAAATGATGACTGTGGAACTCTTGAGGGTCCAGAGAATTTCATAGGTATTTCCAGCTTTCCACAGATGAATATTTGTGTCCTTCCAGCAGGATTCTCAGGCTGACCACGGCGGGATGGGATGGGTGCGGATGCTGTGGCGCAGGGACGCAGCCCAGCACAGTCACAGCACAGACGCTCCTCTCTGAGCACAGCGCTGGGTGGGCAGACGAGGGGAAGGAAAGCTGGGGTTCATTAACCCTTATCACAGGGCAGCACCCTGAAGAGCAGCTGAATCACCCACCCTGACCCCCAGCCTCATGGGATCGCATCTTCTGCCAGGACATTTCTAGTCATCCCAGCCTGTCGCTAAAAGCCCCTTTCTACAGACACCTCTGTCTATCTTCTTCAACAATAGCTCACGTCAACTCATATTACTCAAGAAGAGCAGAAGCAAACATGAAGACGAACCCTCTGGAAAAGGCTTGCACAGTTTTCAGCATGAGCAGGATTAATCACAGATGATAATTACCATACCAACAGATAACGCTTGCAGCAGATCAGCCTTGCCTCCAGCTCCCAGGCAAACGGGACCTATTGAAACCAGCAGCTGCGGTGCATCCCAGCATGAACCCCCCACACCACTTATTAAACCATCACACAAGAAACCCAGATTTCATGATTTATCAGATCAGAAGCACGGCACCAAGCCAGCCACCCCCAGCCCTGTGCGAGGCGCAGCGCCCCCTCCACCCGCACCCGCAGCGCCCCCTCCACCCGCACCCGCAGCGCCCCCTCCACCCGCACCCGCAGCGCCCCCTCCACCCGCACCCGCAGCGCCCCCTCCACCCGCACCCGCAGCGCCCCCTCCACCCGCACCCGCAGCGCCCCCTCCACCCGCACCCGCAGCGCCTCCGCCGGGGCCCGTTCTGTCTGCAGAGCACCAAAGCCCTACAAAGCACAGCAAATGCCCCTCGGGAGCCGCAACGGGACCCGCAGGGCACGTTCGACCCGCAGCGTGGCATTTCACACCAGCACATCGCGGATCAGCTGTGGAACTCTCCACAGTGCCCCCGGGCGCCATCAGCAGAGCCCCGGGGCGAGGGACCCGGCTGTTCCGCGGCCACCCGGGCCGGTCCCCGCACAGGGACAGCAGGTTCGGGGGGGGCACCAGGCCCTCCCCTCTGCATGCCGAGGAAGGTGCTTAATTACTCTCCCAGCTTCTGCAGCCCTGTGACAGCAACACGCACTATTGCTTTATTGCCTCCATTAAGGCTCCAATAACTTAACAACAGATCAATAAGCCATTATCACCCTCCAGCCTTGAAAATCCAGTTACCCCCAAATCCACCCAGCCCTGAGAAGTTCACGGTTTCTCATCACTAAAGAGCAGAGGCGACTTGTTAAGAGAACGTGTGCTGTCAGAACAGCCCCTCCCGAGCCGGGGTGGCGGGGGCGCCCCGCGGGTCCCCGAGGACGGGGTAACAGCACCTCCATGGGGACGGACACAGGGCTCCCCGCAAACCGCCCCGGGCGCCGGGCCGCGCCGGAGCAGGTGCCGTCACCCCGACCGCCTCTCCCCATCACCCTTAGATACACACTTAGATACACCCTTAGATACACGCTGCCGCAGCTTTTAAACACCTGCACGGCTCTCACTGCAGAGAATTTGCAATTTGAAGTGCTAACAATTTACTTTGCTATTAAATTAATTCAGCAATTTTCCATAAATTATATGCTGCTCAATAATAAAAATACCATTTCTACATTTGGATGCTTTCTATTACTGCTCCTGCTCATCTTCAGAATAAAATAGCTTTTTAGAAACAGTACTATCTAAAAGTATTTTCTGAACAGTGATATTGAATTGATACATTAGAGGAGAAAGTTGGGCTCCTTCATAAGAATCACACATTTCATAATAGTCTTAACAAAGAAAGTTGTCTCTGAATGCAGCAATTTAGTCCTGAAAAAGTGACAAACAAATAATTCCAACTAAACTAGAGAAAGAAAAGAAGTGACTTTTAATTATATAATCTTTTTTGATGAATTTATTTCTGACAGTTTTATAGGCTGACAAGAGAAGGTATTTTATATGCAAAAAACATTATTCACTCTCAGCTGTTAAAGCATAAAAATTGTCAAATGATTTTAATACAGTTTTAAGTTTAATGTTTATTGTCAGAAAAAAGTCCACAGCAATTACCAAGTCACATGGCCCTTAATTCTGCATTTCTGACAGGAAAAACAATGTTTTTGCCCAAACCTTTTACTGTACAGATTTATGAGGTTTAGAAGACAACTGTTTTTCTTATTTTGCCTTTAAGGAACTAAACTCCCAGCCATCCCCAGCGTGAGTGAGCCACCCTCCTTAACCTGAGCGAGTACTCCATGCAGCTGCACACCCACCCGGGCGCACGGGTCCCGCGCCCCGGCGCCCCCTGCGCAGGCAGCGCCAGCGGAGCCGGCGTGGGGAACAAAAGCAGCTTCACTTCCCAGCGAGCAGCCCCACGTGTTTCTCCCCAAACCATGTTCTTCAATAGAATAAGGCAACTTAATTCACGGCAATTTTCCTCTGTCCCAGACCCTTTGGAAGTTCAAATTTTTCAAGGAGATGGAAGACAACATTAAAATCTGTAGCTTCTCATTTGCCAGGGGTGAGATCCCTCACGCTCAATGGGCTCTGACGGGCGATCTCCGCAGCGCTGCCGCTGGCTGCCATCGTGGTGCTGGTGTTTTAGCAGCAGCTCCATTTTTTCCTTATGCAGAGCATTGCTGGGAACACCAACGTGTCCCACGTCACGCTGCCAGCCGGGGTGGAGTGGGAACACATTGCAGTCGAGATGCCACCAGATGCTTTGCCCTGTGCTACCAGGCAGATCTCTTTATTTTGCCTATAGGGAAGCTTGTGCCCAAAAGGGCATGCTAAGGTCTGTGAGGGTTGTGAAATGGTACATAACTAATGTTTTTTAATATCAGAATAATGAAGCCATGCTGAGAAATATTAATCCTTTAAAAAGTGTAAAGAACCAGGGCTCTGTTTCCATGGCAAGCTACATCCTGCACATTATCTATCAACTGGGGATTACAGTGGCATGGTAAATAGGAGGGGTGAATACAGGAGAAAGGCAGAGCTTTCTGTCTGCAGAAATGAGCCGTGCTGCCCGTATAAACGCAGGGCAGCGTGTGCTGGAGCAGGCAGCAAAGCCTCCGGAACAGGCTCCGTGCAGCCCACAGACCCCGCGGCTCCCGCGACCAGGGCCGCTCCACACCAACAGCACAGCCGCTCGCTCCACAGCAAAGCTGCTCATGCCCTCAGACCGGCACTAACCAAGCGAAAACCCCACCAAAAAGCCCTCCAAACTTCCAGCAGTTTGAAAACCCCTGCTATAAATAGACTCCTAATAGGAGGCTGTAATAGGATACAATTTATTTCTGAATCTGATGGGCTGACCTTCATCATCACTCGAGGCTCTGCTTGTCGTGAGTTATGGGCAATTCACTCGCTAGTGGAAATAAATTCTTTGGGAGCACTCGGCACCGTGTCCTCGCGCAGGGCACGCGGACGGGCAGCAGCTCCGCGCCGGCGATGCTGCGACACCGCGGTGCTCGGGGACAGCGGCACAGAAAGGGCAAAGACGGGACCATTGTGGCATGTGGGTGAGAGATGGAGCAGAGGGGCCGCTGCCAGCACCGCTCCTGGAGCCGCGGCCACAGAGCCAGAGCGGACAAGTCTTCAGTCTGAGATGCAACCTCAACAAGCAGTGTAACATTTAAGAAGTAAAACAAGGATTTCTTATAAAATAAACCACCTTCCTTTTGCTCTTTAACAGGCGCATGCAGACCTTTGAACCAAACCCGGTTTGTGCCAGGCCTCCCTGGGATGGGGGAGCCATCAGGAGCCCCCCAGCTCCACCCCACACAGCGCCAGCCCCTCGGCGGCTGCCAGGCAGGCTGGGAGTTATTGCCAAGTTCTGTATTTATAATGTGCTTGCCCATGCATACACAATAAAGGATTTCTCAAGCTATGTGGTGATGAGCTCCTGTGTAACTCAGATTAGAGATGAGCTTGTGGTTAGCATTATGCAAGGAACACATCAAGCAGGAATTCATTATTACATACTAGAGAATGCATACCTGGAATTCTCCTTAAAAATAGAAAAGCAGCTCAGGCTTGTTAAAAACCAGCAACCCCCTCTTCCCTATGAGACCCCCCAGCCCCTCTTTCTCCCAGCACAGCCCCATCCCTGCAGTAGCTCAAGTGGTCAGCCTGCACCACAAGGACTCATTAAAGGCAACAGCCTATATCACAGTTTATCAACAATCCATCAAGGCCCAGTTTCACAAGTGGCCAAACACAAGATAAAGTATAATCCACAGCATCAAAGAATAAGCCGCCCCTTAGCACAAGAGGCCCCGTGGCCCCGGCAGGGCTGGCGCTGGCAGGAGGACACGGGGACAGCGCGCCCGTCTCCTGCAAGCTCCTGCACTAACAGCATTTGGAACTCCAAAGGCTTCAACTCCCATGGCTTGGCATCCCAGCACCAGTTTGTTCCCGAGCTGGCAGCTCTCCAGTTAGCTGAGGTGAACATGCTGTCTGCTCACATACACACAGGTGAGCTCTCCCAGCACCCCTGCTCATCAGCTCCCCCATGGCCCAGTCCCTTTGGCAACTTGGAAGCTACTGCTGGGAATGGGGACCCCAAGTTACACTTCAGCACTCTCCAGCTACCCCAGCTTGTTCATGAATAAATAAGCCAAGTAACAGAAGCATCTCCTGCTTCTCCTAAGTAGACCAGAAAATGTTTAAGTGAGTGGATCATGGCTGCCTGCCCAAGCCAGGAGGAACAGCAACGCTCCTGCACTCCCTCAGCCAAGGGCTCAGGGACTGATGTGCGCCAGCTGCTGCAGCCCAGACACTCAACCGAGAATTAGCCTACACAGAACCTAAAAGGAAAAGGATTTACTAAAAATCAAGCAGCAGGAAAAAAACAAACTTTGTTCTGCAGTTTGGTCTCCACACTGCGAGGAGAAGCAGGAGCAGGACAGCAGCAACAGCTCAGACACTGAGCACCTTCCCATAAACAGGCACAAGAAAACAGAGCCTTTCTGTTCCCTAAACACAGGTGGTGTGCATGTCTCTTGAAAGTTGTTCCAAACACAGATACCAAACAAACAACTACAGTTACCTTTCATAGCATCTTTTTTCTACAGTCTAGTCCAAGCTCACATAAGAGCCAAAATTTGGATTAGATCAAACTTTGCTTTTTCTTCAAGAAACAAGTCAAGCTTTTTCTACATAGCACAGAAAGCAACAACAACATGCACCAAGCACCACACAACTACCACAAACCCCAGAAGCAAGATAAGAACATGGACACAGAGCAAACGGCAGCATTCCTGCAGGACTCACCAGAGCAGCCTCCAGCGCAGAGCAGCCACAGCACCCAGCCATGGGGCAGCCCCCGAGCCCCCACACTTATGGGCAGCCTGGGTGCCTTTGGCCCCTCCTCGGGGTGGGGCTACTGGGATAAATGAGGCAGGACACACACCTGGGGCTGCTAATGAGCATTCACACCTGTGGTCCTGATGGGAGCTGGGCCTCTGCTCCTTCCTGCCCGGTGTTTGCAGTGTTGGAAGGTAAGCTGGAGAAGTTTTATGTTCCTCTTGTAAGCCTTTTTTCCTAACCATAAGTCTTTTTGTCTATGAACATACCCCTATGAAGCAGCTATAGGGTATTTTCTGGTAGAAAGATGTTTAAATAGTAAACAGCACTAAAGATCCTTGTTCTCTCTGTCTAGTAACTCTCCCGTGTGGATTTCCCTGTGCAGTGTGTCAATCATCCAGTCTCCTCCTGGCTGTGGTCCTGGGAGCCCGTGGGGTGCAGGTGACCCCGGTGCACCCCGGGGCAGCATGTTCTGCGCTGAGCCCCTTATGGAGCCTGTTCTGTCTCACAAGGAGAGCGAGGGGCCTCTCGTCTCCTTTCCCAGCTGGCTGAAATAACCACTTTCTGTGGCTCCTCTATTGCCAGTGAGCCTCTATGACACCCAGGGAGCTTTCTGGAGAAAAGGCTACTCATGTGGGGAGCCGCAGGGTGCCCGGCTTGCGCTCGGGGTGGGACACAAAGGAGCCTTCCAGCATTCCACATCCTTCTGTGCACGTTGTGTTCCATGTTCTCGTAGCTGGGCTGGACACGCAGTGTGACTGGTGCCCACTCCCACTGCGCACAGGTGCGCGTCACAGGGTTGTGTTGCAAACATCTCCCTTTGTTTGAAACCATTTTAAATAGAGTTAGGAGAACAGCTTATTTTTAATAATAGATGTTTATTGTTTATAAGGCAAAAATGCTGCACTCTTCTTCATTACTTTTGCAGAAAGCTTCTTACCCAACGTGTGTTTTTCAAACAGTAAGATCCTACAAGGATATTTTTCCTGTTTTCCTAGCTGCAGATGCATAGTGAATCCTAATTAAAACCTTTAAGTCTTATTCCATTTACAAGAAGGAGTGTATCATTTTTCTTTTAGCTTTTTTTAATACAGGGTCTCAATGCCCATTACAAAAATTCCAATGCATCTTTGAAGTTAGCAGCTAATTATATTTCTCCAAGTTATATATCTGGAGTTCTAGATGGGGGAAAGGCAATTACTTTTTTTCTCATTTAGCATAACAATCTCTGAAGCTTTATTGGAGCTGCAGTGAGTCATGCTATAGATCAGAGCCCAGGCTGGGAAGAGGAGGAATTTGGGGGGAAGGCAGGTTGCTTACTCAGCTCTTTGGGCGCCTTCCCTTGTTAGTACACTGTCCCCACCAGGACGCTCTCTAATTGTTTGCTGAATGACTGCGGTGCTTTTTGCCTCAATAACTTTGCTTGGTAGGTCATTCAGCGCATTCATTATGGGGCACCTGCTAGTGCTGCTGTAGCGAAGGGTCTGTCAGCATTTTACAGGAGTTTATAACTTGGCTGTAAATGCCGGTGTGGAGCTGGAAATGGTTGCATGATTTCTCCCAGGCAGAAACCGGCTGGTTCAGCCCATTTGTTAGCGTGTCACTTTGCGCAGGTGCTGCCAGCAGCGCTGCAGAGAGCAATGCTCCTGGTGGCGGGGGAGCGGGTCCGTGAGCCCCGGTGCGGGAGCTGTGCCGGGATGCACCAGCTGTCTGCAGCTCCTGGGCGCTGCGGTGGGTGCTGGGGGTCAGGCTGCTCCGTCCTGGGGACACGGGGACCCCTGCAGCAGGGATTCCTGGGGGCTGCTGGCCGCGCAGACCTCAGCCTTTGTTAGCTGAATTATCCAACCTTCAGTTTGATGCTACCCTGCTACATTTTTAGAAGGATCTATTATGCCTGGACCCCCTTGCCTCTTCCCTTTCACAAGAGTGAACTTAAAAATATTTCTAGAAATGGGTCTGAAATTTGAGCATCAGCCCAGAGAGATGAGTATTTGGCCAGTGCGTGGTACCCTGATGGTCACTGCATGATGTTTTGTAGTTTTTGTCTCATCAAGACTGCACTTGTGATAATGCAAGGAAAAAGCAGAAAGTAAATTCTTTAGCACATGCTGGAGCGGGGGAGAGACTGAAGCCAATTCCCACTGGTTTACAGCTCAGCCCCATATTTCTGCCCCAGGATGAGTAACGAAGGAGATGGTCCCGCAGCACTAACCGGTGCCAGGAGACGGCAGGTTTGCCCTCCCTGGCAGCTGATTTATTCCCTCTGCTTCTGCGTGAGTTGTATTGTTGGGGCTGTCCCAGACCACTGACTGGTTTTCCAGACCTGTCGGTGACACTGAGCACAGAGCACTGACACCAGGGATGAGTTCCCAGAAGTGTTTTTTGGAAGCAAAGGGATGGAAAAAGACTCAAATGGAAGGAGCCCAAAATTGGTCCAGGCTCTGTTGCTATCAGGATCTTTACAGTTTAATTTCCTGCACACCCTCACTCACTTTGCAAACTGAAGAAATGCTGGTGGCTTCAGGACCGGGACAGCAGGATTTCCCTGCGGAGGGACATGGGTCCCCCGCTCCCAGGTGCGCCCGTTGCTGCAGGGCTGTGCTGCGGGGGCTGAGCGGGGCTGCGAGCGCTCACAGCCCTGCTCTCCCGATGCTGCCCTGTGTGCTCGGCCCAGGCTGCCGGCTGCGCTGACCGCTGACTGTCACCCTCTGACGCCCGTGTCGGGCAGAGCTGTCTCCCGCGGTGCCCGAGCCCTGCTCTAGGAAATGAGAGCGGGGCAGCCCACACGCTGGTGATGGAGCAGCAGCCGTGGGGTCGGGGCTGTGGCACCGAGACGCTTCGCTGCTGGGGAACCTGTGAGAAATTAAATTCTCCACTTGGCTGATCCAGGTGACTTGGCTTTGCTCTGCCGCCTTGTTCCTTCATTATTTTTTTGGCTGATAACTGACGGCAAGCTTGTCTTGTCTGTTTAATACCAGCACAGCAGCTCCGGGAGCAGCGCGGGTTGTCGGTCCAGGCGGGAGCGCACTGTATCGCTCTCCTCACCTCATTTACTCTGTGGACAGGAGGGTAAGAGCCTGCAGGCTGTGCTGCGCAGTCGGATGTGGTTTCCCGTGGGCTGGGTGCAGCCCCGCAGGGGAGAGCTGCGCTGGTTTGTGTCTGGGGGGGCCTGAGCTCGGACGGGGCCAGGCGAGCACAGTGCTGATCAGGATTAACCCTCCGCTCACGCCTCGTGGAGCACGCCAGGGTCTCCGGGCGGCCTCGCAGTCGGGCTGGTGATGGACTTGGCTGTTCTTGCTCTCTGCAGCACCCGCTGCACAGCACCTGCAGCTGTGGGTTGGGGTGGGCATGGACACTCCTGTGCCCTGTTCCCCACCGTGCGGTGGGTGTCGGGCCTGGGATGCTCAGCCTCAAAGAGGCTGTATGAGGATGCCTGAGCAATGGTTTGGGTTGTCAGCTGTCTTCAGCATCACCCTCTGTGCCAGAGACATTGCTCTGCCCTCGGAGCAGGGGGCACCTCGCTTGAAGACCCCGGATAAGCTGGTGGCGGTTCTTTGGCAGCAGCGGTGGTGTCGTGGTGCTCTGTGCAGCTGCTGGTCCCATCCCACACACGGCAACTGCTGTGTTGGCACTCGGGAGCCAGAGCTGCTGGTGAGTGCTGCCCTTGTGGCTGTGTTTTCTCTCGGGCCAGAAGAGATGCCATTTCTAAAGCACCATCTCCTCATATGTACACTTTTCCATGCAGATAATGCATTCTGGAGAGCATGAGGGTCCAGCAGCAGATCTGCGGGGGGTCGGAGCCGCGCAGAACTGTCAGATCGGGTCCCGGGTGTTTGTGCAGCAGGGAGGGAAGGGGTCGGTTTGTTCCCCTGCGCTGCGGCCTTTCCCGGGAGCCGGGCCCGTGCTGTGCCCCGGAGCCACCGCCTCCGGTCCTCACGGTGAGGCTGAGCCAACATCCTAGTCTTTGTTTAATTAAGAGCAAGCAGGGAATTTGAAGACTGAGTTTTCTCCATCCTGTGATAAATTAACCTCCTCCTTGCTCAGGAGGACAGGCGAATGCTCCAGATCAATGACCTTACTGATGCCTGGCCTCTCCTCCCTTGGAGGGAGAGAGCAGCAAAGTGCATCAGCCCCTGCCACTGCCTTTGGGGCAGCGACTGGTGTGACTGTGGGTAATGATGATGAATGGCATGATTAATGCTGAAACTTGGACCTAAAGCTGCCATTTTAGACCCTTTTCACAGAATAATCTGGCTCCTGCTGTGCTATTTGGTGGCACTTAGAGTGCACCGGGGTGATCGAGGTGACCCCTCTGACAGACAGACACCCCAACCCATGCCTGTGTCCAAGGCATCAAAGGGCTCCTGTCCAGGTTGGTCCAGAGCTGCGTGCCGGGGCGGCCACGGCTGTGCCAAGCGGTGCCACGTCCTGTGCCAGCGCGGCAGAGCAGGCGTGTCCCCGAGCAGGGACCGCTGGACAGTGGCTTTCGCCTGGGCCCCGGGCGGGAGGTTCTGGGCAGGCTGCCCGTGCGAGCCTGGCGCAGGGTTTAATTACAGCGCACTGTGCGGGGCTGCCTTTGTATGCTGCTGTTCCAAGCAGCTCCAGCTCCACTTGTGGTGTTCCTGCTGGCCAGGGGAGGGTCGCTAATTTTATATTGTGCTAGCGGTAATCATCAAGAGCAGTATTAGCTAAACTGCACCCAGCAAAACACTGCTTTGGAACAGCATGGAATAATGACAGAGTCTGCAAAACATTGATTTAAGCAGGAGGGAGCTGGCATGGCTGAGCGCTGCTCCAGCGCGAGCGCAGGAACAGCCCAGCGGCGCCGGGATGGGTGCGGGTTGCTGTCCCGCACGGGGTCCCGCACCCTGAGCGTGGTGCACCCGGGGCCTCGGGGCAGCTCGGGCTGTCTGTGAACGTGGCTGATCCACACGAGGCATGGGGCACGGTGCACGGTGTGCTCCCGTGGGTTCCCGAGACACCCCGACGTGGCAGCGCTGGCCAGGACGGCTGCCGACCTGACCCTCGGGGGGGGGCCCGGCGGGACGGTGTCCCGGGCCGGGGCTCCGCAGCTGGCTCGGTCACCCGGGGACGTGGTGCTGGGAGCCGCAGCCTCGGGCACCGCTGGCTCAGGCCGTGGGGCGCCTGTCCCCCGGGCAGTTTGTGCTGGACCCGCCTGGGGTGCGAAACCTTTTCTGAGGGAACAGTATCTGCTAAAACCCAGCTTAACTCAAACGTGCACCATCTCACAGCGATTCTCCTCTGCGCCCAATCACTAAGGAAGCCAGCACAAAATAAGCCCCTGAGTATTTAATTTTTGAACATTTAAAACAAACTAGTACATTTATAAATTTCTCAGAAATCACTAGATAGATGTAACGCCCGCGGCTCTGCCTGAACGGTGCTGGTCCTTAAATGTAGTTTGGGCTTTTCCAAACTCTTTCTTTCAATGTATTTTTATACAGCAGTGTTGACCTTTTCTGCCAGCCCCTGTGGAGCGAGGTTGTATCTTGTGTAAAAGTCATATCAAATGGGCCACAAAAAATCACTCTTGCCTGATTAAAATGAATAGTCTAGACAACGTGTGCATTTTCCTTCTGTGTCGTTAGCTTTGTGTGAGAGCTTGCAGCAATCAAGGCTTTTATGGGAGAGCTGCAGCTACAGGTACTGCTGGCTGCCTTAACAGATACTAATTACAGTCCTTGTAAGGATTGATTTGCAAAGAAAATTTCTATTGCCTCAAGGACAAACGTTTGTGCAAATCATATTATTGTGTATGGAGAAATTGGTAACACTTTATGAAATGGTTCATTTATAAATACTTTGCTATTTATTAAATTAAATGGTATTATAACAATCCTTGTGCTAAGTTAAAATATAGTAAGTGTTCTGTTTTTGCATTATTTCTGTGCTATAAAGCAGACTATTAGATCTTGGTTGCCATCACCTGTTAAGACTCTTGTTGGTGCATTCTGTAACATGCTGTGTTTGACATCTGAGGCACCCACACCGCACTGAATGATATTGGGAAGGCAGTTCATTTCAGCACCTCCTTTTGCCTTTCTTGATTTGCACCTGAAATTCTAAACCAGCGTAATTTTGAAGCTGGCTTCACTCCTCGCTTAGGGCTGCAAGACCCAGTGGGTCAGGAGCTGCTTTGAATTCCCTCTTTGTATTCCATGGTGACTGTGTTCAGGCTCACCACTGCCCACCCCACCACGCTGCCAACATGGAAACCACTCAGCTCTTCCAGTCCTGATGTGTATTTCACCTGGAGAAAGGAGGGAAGGAGGAAGAGGCTCTTGGCGAATGACGTGTGAGGGGCTCTGCTTGCCCAGTGCCCTGCAGTGATGGTCACACCTGTTGCTGATCAAACAGGAGCGATGGGTCATGGCTGCAGCTGGTGGGACAGGAGCGATGGGTCACGGCTGCAGCTGGTGGAGCAGGAGCGATGGGTCACGGCTGCAGCTGGTGGGACAGGAGCGATGGGTCACGGCTGCAGCTGGTGGAGCAGGAGCGATGGTCACATCAAACATGTGTCAGTCCTGCATGTTTGTGGGGCTGCACCGGTGCTCCCTGGCTGACCAGCCCCACTCCTGCTTTGAGAAGTTGACCTTGCCTTCTAAAATTCTTGTCCACTCTGGAAAACAAGCAGATAAGACATCTTTACTGAGCTAGGAATTTCTCTTGAATGTACCCTCTTTAATTTATGTTCCCTCTCTCTTTGTTGCCTGCAGCAAAACCCATTAAGGGTGGCGGTTTGTGACACAACTGAAGGCTCCTCTAATGGCAGCTCTCCCTGATCGCGCTGTGCTCGGCTCCGGAGGAATTTGCTGGTGCTGTGGTGCTCAGCTTCTCCCCTCCATTTCCCAGGCTCCAGAGACTAATCCTTCCTTCGGCTGGCTTTGCTGCTGCTATGGCAATATTTTTCTCCCCCATCGTGGTAATCATGCAATGGTCTCTGAGAACAGCGGGAGATGCGGTGCCTGTTAGATGTATAAAAGGTAAGATGAACTACATGTCATAAAACTTTTAAAAGTTCCTTTTTTGTGTTTGTGCGGGGGTTATTTTATATGGCTTTTGATATGAAGCTAAAATTGCACATCAAAAAGGATAATGCATCTTTAAGCTGTTACAATGACTTCTAAATTTTTCATTTAATGTCAGTGAGGAAAAAACCCCCTCAGTTGGCTGAGTTACGTTGGTGAGATGGCTGTTTCATTCCATAAAGTGTCTGCAGTGGATTTGAACAGTAGGAAATCCAAGGGTGATAAATAGCTATTTCTAAGTAAATTTCATGCAATTGCCCTTTGGTTAAAGTCTTTCCTCTCAGCACTTTCCTGTGCACATAGCCCAACTAATAATATTCAGGAGCAAGTGCTTTCCAGTGTGACAACTGATTGCACTTTGAAGCAGTAAATGGCTGATTTCATAATTGGTATAATTTTTCACAAGTACCTGAATGTCATATACAGAAAGAATAAGCAACCTGGACTTAATACGGGAGCTTTTTCAATTCTCCTAAAAATCAATAATGTATTAAACCCCTCTAACTGATTAAAATAATGTGAACCCTGAGTAGGTTTTGTGAGGAAGGCAGGTTTCTTCAAGGGTGGCAGATTTATGGCAAAAGGGTTAATACATGGGGAGAATGGGGATATGTTACAGATGGAGTCCGTTTTCCTAATTAAAGTTTTATCAAGATTTTCCCCGTTCGAATTGTTTCACTTAGTGCGATGGAGAGGAGCGTTTCCTGGAGCGCTCAGGGCAGCGCCCGCAGCGCCGGCATGCGGCACGGCGGGCGCCGTCCTTGCCGAGGGTGGAGATGGGCGGACGCGGGGTCTGTCCGCGGCTCCGGAGGGCGCTCTGCCCGCGGCACGAGGCACCGGCGGCTCCGGAGGGCGCTCTGCCCGCGGCACGAGGCACCGGCGGCTCCGGAGGGCGCTCTGCCCGCGGCACGAGGCACCGGCGGCTCCGGGGCGCAGCGGCGGGGCTGGGGCTCCCACAGGCCTTGTCGTGCCGTCAGGGAGCAGCGTTTTGCTCAGGGGCCTCTTTGCATCCAGAAGTTCAATTAGTGTCGCAGTGTTGTGAATGTTACTAACAGGGTTATAAGAGAAAGAACCTCGCTGCTGAGAGATAAGTGGAGGTGGGGTTTTTTCCACTGAGATTTTAAGATTTCTTGAAATCCTTTAAGACTATTGTGGAAGAATGTTTGAAGAGCTATGGAACAAATGTTTGTGAAGAGGAAAGCGAAGGCGCAGCCTGGCGGCGGGGCGTGCGGGGCGTCCGGGCGCTCGGCCGCGCACCCGCCCTCGCAGCAGTGGGGCCAGCGGGGCACCTGCAGGGAGGCCGCGAAGGGAAGATCAAGAAAAACATCACTGTATGCAAGCCCAGGGTACCGTGTCAGTCCCCGGGCACCTGCCTGTGCCTGCCGAGGTTCCGCTGCGTCCCGCTCGCCCCGCGCCGGGCAGACCCGGCACCGTGTCCCTGTCCCCAGCGAGGGCGCGCGCCTTCCCGGGTGCTGACGCGCGGGTGGATTGAGGAGTCTATTTGAGCTTCACTTCTCGAGATCAAGATCAGACATCTTAAGCTCTGCATTATTCACGTTTGTCTATTGTTTCTAACTCATTTCCTATTTTCCAGCTGAGGGACTCCGCCAGAAGCACTCTTTGCCAGAGATTAAAACAATTTAGGAAGCAGACACCCAATTCCTTTCTCTGGATAGCAGGCAAATTGGATATCTCTGAGAAGCAAGCAAATTTTATTATCAACAGATAGTTTGCTACTTAACTATCCTTAAGAATCCCCTGGTATTTACAGGTTTTTATTAGTTGTCCTGAGCCAAAAAGCAAACACGGTGCCTGCCCTGCGGAGATGCTCCGGCCACCACCGCGTCCAGCCCCGCCGCCTGGAGCCCCGGGTACCAACAGTTAAACACAAATGGGATTGCAAAGAAAGAGAAACTCAAATGGCACAGGCCAGAGGGCGGCCATGGAGCCCCCGTGGCAGCTCCGTTCTGTTTAACCTGGACACCAGCAAAGCCTTTTGCTGCCCCTCTGTCGGCAGCACCGTGCTGCAGTCTGTGCTCTGCCTGCCTCTGTTTGTCTTGAGGCCGAGGGATATGTGAAATAACCTATGTCATTAGCTGTGGCTCTCACTGATCTGTATCAAAAAAGCTGGTTTAAATGTAATTGCCACCAATTTGTGAAAATGTGCCATTAGATATGTAAATTCATTGGCTAATGGATGCACATGGCAGATTACTGAGAGTGGCTGACATGGGATAAGGGAATCAGGACCATTTCTCAGCGTGCTAAGCAGGGTCCCAGGGCTGGGTTTGGGTACCTGGACGTGCCGGGGTGCCCAGGCGGGACCTGCCGCTTTCCTCCCGTGCCGGGGCTGGGTTTGGGTACCTGGACGTGCCGGGGTGCCCAGGCGGGATCTGCCGCTTTCCTCCCGTGCCGGGGCTGGCAGTGCCAAGCGCGTGGGACAATGGGAATTCTGCAGGAGTCCGGGAAGACAAAGGGGATGGCTCTTAAAATTATGCAAGGATCAAAAAAAATCATGGGATCATTCATCAGGATTGCTGTAGTTCTTGACCACATAGTCAATGATTTATTTAATCTTAATATATTCCATAAAGAGTCCCCATATTTCCATAAATATGTCATATCTACCTAATACATAGTAATGAACCTGCTCCAAGGGTAAATAAATAAGATCTAAGCTCAGCAAGCCAATGTTTATCAAAGGGAGATATACAGATATTGAGTCCTTTAAAGTACCATTCTTCACAGCAATCACAACCAAGTTAGGCAATTTATAACGTGTCAAGTCAATTAGAAATCCCAGGGGGCTGCTGTGACGCAGCACCGGGGTGAGCACCGGGGTGAGCAGCGGGGTGAGCAGCGGGGTGAGCACCGTGTGAGCAGCGGGGTGCCCGCCCCGCGCTGCCTGCGCAGCCGCTTCCACATGGGCAGCACATTATGGGAGCTCTCGGGGTTCATACGTGGACAGATTTCTTAGTTTTGTTTTGAGAATTGGTTTTTAAGAAAAATTGAAATTGTTTCAAACTGAAAATTTCACTTGGACTGTTTTAATTCTTTTATTGCGTTATTTCCTGGCATGATATGTAGCAGTGCATAACATTATGTAACTGGCCAGTCTGAATATTTTTATACAAATACACTGAAAACATAAAAATGCAGTTGCAAAGGGCAATAACTATTTGTTAGAGGCTGCACATTTTTAATCTTATTTTCTAGAGCAAAATATTTCCTGTCTATGTTGTAATTAGTTTGACAAAGTCAATAATAATAGAATATTCTGATTATGTCAATATGACATGTAATATTATGCACTTCTTCTACTATTATGCATATTAAGACATGACTTGACATGATATGACAGGTCACATTATGCACTACTACTGATGTCATAAAATACTGTAAAAGTAATGAAAACAAATTTCGAAATGAAAAATTTTAAAATGAATTTGACTTTTTCCTAAGAGAAATTCCCAAGCAAATCTTTTCCGTTTTCATTTTTGAGAAGTTTGGTTCATTTTCACCCAGAAGGCAAACAGCTTCTGCAGAGCCGGCGTTTCCCTGGGCGCGGAGCCCTGGCTGCGATCGGCTGCTCGGCCTCGTGCCTGCTCGCGGTCAGTCCCGCTAGTCCCAATGCAACAGACGTGGAAAATATTTGGTGTGTTAAAAGCACAATGAAAGCAAATGCAATTGATTTTCTTTATAAATGAGAGCATCTCATCCTTTCAGTCCCAGGGGCTGGGGTGCTGGGGAAAAGCGGGTGCGTGGTCTTGGCCCTTTGGGGTGGCGTTCCCTGCTCTTCGGGGACCTCTGCTGCCAAATGTTCCGAGCATTTGCAGACAACGCGGGTTACTCAGCTTTTTCCTGAGCAAAACGTTTTATTCTTCATCCTTGACTCTGCTGCCTGCTCGTTGCTTTGCACATTTGCAATAGTCAGGGGTTTTTTTGCTTTTAAAACTTCTCAGGAGGAGCACGTGGGAACCACAGAAGCCCTGGGGAACGGGCCGTGTCCTGCAGCCGCGGGATGAGGACAGCGCTGACACCAGGCTGGCACGCGTGCTACTTGTGAGCCGCTCATGTGAAGAGTACAGCGCGCTGATCCTGATTTATATTCATTTTACGGGGATACAATGGTAATTCTCAGTTCCCAGAGACACGGTTTGGAAAACAGCTATAGCAGGTTCTGGCGAGCTGGGTGCTTACAAGCCCGAGCCTGTCCTGTGCTCGTGTCCACTGCAGTTGTGAAGCTGTAGCTTTCCTGTGCAAATCATTACAAAAAGGTGGCACTTGCTTACAGGCAGGCAGGAGTTTCAGTAGCCTGGAGGAGAAAATCAGGAATCCAACATGGGCACCAGGGACATAGACTGTGCTCGATATTCTCCTGCCTGTGAACCAGTCAGATAACGCAGCGGCCAGGGTTCTGATTCATTTTTAATGAAATACTTTTTTGCAACAATCCTACAGCAGCCCCAAATGGTGGCAGAGAAGAGACGGCCAGGTGGAACATCTCCCGCCCGCGCTGCCGCGGAGCCACGCTGCGGGAGCGACGGGACGGTGCGCACGGGACGGGGCTGGTGCCGGCGGCGGCTGCAGGGGAGCGGAGCTGGTGCTGGTGAGTGGCACGAGGACAAAGGTGACAAATGGAGGAAGGGTGAACGTGGGCCCGGTGGGGGCTCCCTGACCCCACACGGGGCACAGGATGGGGCACAGGATGGGGCACAGGATGGGGCACAGGATGGGGCACAGGATGGGGCACAGGATGGGGCACAGGATGGCCCGTGGCAGCCCCTGCGCCCCCTGGCCTGATGGGCGCCTGTGCCCAGGCTGGGTCCAGGCTGGGGCTGTGTCCTTGGAGGGGAGCACAGGCAGCGCTGCTGACAGCACCCCGGCCCTGGTGACGGAGAAGGGTCAGTCAGGGACCTTGACAGTGTTGTCTTCAGGTGGAAATGTCACTTTTAAAAACGTAGTGCTGACAGAGTGCCCAGGATAACGGCAGCTGTGGCTGGGAGAGCTCCAGCTCGGGCCGTCCCTGGCCCCAGCCCTTTCCTGAGCACCCCGTGGCACGGACCCCGGTGCTGGGGCTCCTGCCCGCGGAGCGGGGCCTGTGCCGCAGCGCGCGGGAGCTGCTCCTCGCCGGCCCTGCCGCCCCCCGGGGGCCCGGGGACCCAGCCCCCCCTCGCTGCCGTTCCCCACCGCGCCCCAGCTGCGCGCGCGGCTCCTGCCCGCCCGCCCGCGCGGCTCCTGCCCGCCCGCCCGCGCGGCTCCTGCCTGCCCGCGCGCGCGGCTCCTGCCCGCCCCGGGCTGCGCTGGGAGAGCACGTGTCCTGCTCACGGACTCTCGCTGGAGCGCCGCTCCCATCTCCAGGAAAGCAAATGAAAGGGTTTTGATCCAAATTGCATTTCCTCTCCTAGTCTGGAGTGCAACAGCACATTAAAGCCTATAATATTCCACTGCTGCTCTTTTGCATTATTTTTTAATTAAAAAACTATGGAGTAAACAAACATTCTGCTCTGGAGTAGCCCTGCAGAGACCCATCGGTGAGCACATTTACATCCCCCCACTTTTTCAAAAAAGTTTATATCTTAACAAAAAAAAGAATAGTAATCTCAGCCACCCAAGCAGTTAGTATTGGATAGAAGTTCGGAGTGAAAGGCAGCTGGCAACCTTCTCCAGCCCGTGAAATGATATTAACATTTTATTATTCTAAGGTGAGCTTTTTGAAACAGAATTTTAAATGTTACCCTGCTGTTCCAGAACACAAAAACCTTTAATTTTATGCAAATGAACAGCGAGGAGCGGAGCGCTTAATGTAAACGAACACTTGCTTTGTAGGAGAGGCTGGAAGAGGAGAAAAAAATTCCCAGGGATTCTTTAATTGCTGTCTGAAATTATGTAAATCCCAGCGCTCGGCAGAACGCAATTATCCCGTGGCCCTCTCTGCCAGCGCTGCTAATGTCTGACAAAATATCGGTGGGTGACATTTAGTCGAGGTAATGCAAATGAGAATTAATTTTTGCCAGACAAAGGGCAGCTGGATCACCTCGGCGGAGCGGGCAGGGCGCACCGGGCACCGCGGCGCTGGGCTCGCGGCGCCTGGGACCGCCAGGCCAGGCTCCATACGTGCCTCTGTGGCCTTATTTTTTAAAGGAGTGAAACCCAAGGAGGTGGGGGCAGGTTGCTTGGTTTTGGTTTTAATTAACGGTCATTCTGACATGGGGGCAGGGAGGGACATGAGATTGAACCCCCCTCATGGCTCTGCCTAGTGTTGGGTAAAGGCGGCTTGTGATTTATCACCTCCTTGTGCTGATAACTAGCAATAATGCTATTAAATATTCAGAGTGAGGCTTTTGCAACACAATTATCAAATGGGATTTGTTAGTGCAGAAATGCTTCACGAGCACAAAAGGTGCTGTGGGTGCAGGGAAGGTGCTTTGCGAAGGGCTTCCCTTGTGCCCTTCGCCCGAGCCGGGGGGCACCTCCGCCTTTGGAAGGCGAGGGGACAGTTCCCGTTTTTATAGCACAGATCAGGGAAGTCAATTTTCCTTCTTTTTGTGTTTGTTTTTATTTTCTGTTTGTTTTCTGCTTTGCTGCCTGTGTTCCACAGCCACCGTTGCTTCTAAGGCTGCATCTGAGAGCCTGGGACTCCGCTCACCGTTCAAAGGAGAACAGGAAGCCCCGGCGGAGCTGGTGCGAGGCAGAGCGGGTCTGTGCGGAGAGCGATGGAGTGTACAGACGCCCAGAAGGCTCCGGATCAGGGTAAGAAGCGCTTGTGGAATTATCCTTTGAAATGTACACTCTCTGCAGGGAGGCCCCGGGGATCATCCTTGCTGGAGGAGATGGGCTGAGTTGCACCATCTGCTTGGGATTTAGGACAGGCAGAGCTGTGAAAATCTGAATTAAAAATACTGAGTAGCAGCAAATAGTTTCCTCTTGCCCTGCTTTTTGAAATCATACCAAGCAAAACTAGATGGCTGGTGCCACCTGCATGCCATGCGCGCGCGGCCCCCGCCGCGCGGTGCCGGCGGGAGGGCGAAGGGCGGGCGGTGCGGTGCAGGCAGTGCCTGTCTCTTGTCTGCAGGACACGGCTGCTCTGCAGTCAGGGGCTGTCCTTGTCCTCCTAAAATTTATAATCTTTATAATCTAAGATTTAGACTCTTCAAAGCTTTATGCCTGTCTTTAACCTGTAGCACATGCATAGTCTCAGTGGGATTTCTCATCTGCTAAGAGTTAAGCACGTACATAAATCTTTGCAGGCTGGGCCTAAGGCATTCCCACGCACACATGCACACGCATTCCTGCGCACACGCGTCATGGAACAACGGCCGTGCGAGCTCTCCCTCGCGGAGCTGGCTGTGTCGGAGCGGGGCACGCCGGGCCCCTGGCGCTGCACCAGCCTCCTGAGCGTCGCTCAGGCGTTCTGCATGCCGTGGGGTGTTGAACTTCTGACACCACCTTTAGCAGATTCCCTCTGCGTTTCCACCTCTGGGGAGCAGGAGGGGGACGCTAGCAGGCCGCGTTGTGCGGAGGCGAGCACAGGCGAGGTGCAGTTGTGCACCGTCGCAGGCAGCATTTGGGTCAGGCTGGGAAGAGAAAATAGCTCAGGAAAGCACTGGCACACCAGGTACCTGGGGCCGGGCGGGCAGCAGCAGGCGCGGGCAGCACCAGGCGCGGGGGCCGGGCGGGCAGCACCAGGCGCTGGGGCCGGGCGGGCAGCGGCAGGCGCGGGCAGCGGCAGGCACGGGGGCTGGGCGGGCAGCACCAGGCGCGGGGGCCGGGCGGGCAGCAGCAGGCGCTGGGGCCGGGCTCGCCGCGCTGCCAGCCCGCCATGGCGCAGGTCAGCTGCGATTTGTCAGCGCGGCCGTGGCCCCGGGCAGAGTGCTGATCAGAGCACAGCACCCTCTGAACTGGCCCGGGCGTTTAGCCTTTTCTGAGAAATATCTACAGAAAGGTCAGCAAATGCTTTGTGACAGGACGCCAGCACATCTCCAGCCCGCTCCTTCCTCGCTCCCGCCTTGCCCCGCATGCAGAGCGAGCCAGGGCCCGAGGTCCCTCTTGCCGAGGTTTATTGATTCGTGTTGCACAGACGCTGCTACAAGCCCCTGCATGGATGGCGATGTGTTGCTGTCTGTAACCCCATCTGTTCCCAGAGGACGCTTGTGTACGATTTTCCTTGTGCCCCATGACACCGGGTTGTGTTGTGTGAAGATCAGCCCTTCTCGCCACGCTCTGCTTGTCCTGACCACCGCCTCTCCTGCCCAGGTCTCCATCCCTGCTTCACCACCACCTCTTAGAGTCCAGATTTGGGAGCTGTGGGTGAAAAGGAATGCACAGCACCCGTTCGGATGCTGCAGCGGTTACAGCAGGATGGCTCCGTGCACTGTGCCGTGGCAGCACCAGCTGCCTGTTCCTGATGGCACCAGGTACCTCAGGCTCCTGAGCCAACTGCTTTTCCTCATCCTGTTGCCAGTGATTTCTGCCATCAAACACAGGTTTGCTGTGCCCACTAAGACTGTGCAGGCAACCTCGGCTACCGGGCACTCGCTGGCTCTGCCCTGGCTTCCCGTCCCACAGGCAGCAGTGCGAGCGCCCGTCCTGGCCGCAGCCGGCTCCTGCATGGCGAGGCAGGCAGAGCAGCAGCAGGAACCCAGCCCTCTAAACAGGTTTATCAGCTAGAAAGTTCCTTGCAAGAAAATGGAGCAGTGAGGGGCACATGGGCCCGAGGAGGAAACAGGCTTACCACCCAGCGCCCTCCCTGCCCTGAAATGGCCTGCGCTCCTAAGCAGATCAGAGTAAAAACCTCCTGTAGCTGGGTAATTCTGCCTCCTCCCGATAAGCCGGTAACCCCATTAACAGAGAGTCTGGCGGGGAGGGAGCTGTGCTGGGAAAGCGCTGCACCTCACCATACACAGCAGATTAAAAAGGACTTAATCACAGTGCAGCCACAAAGTGCACTACATGGCATTATTCCTCTGAAATAAAATTTCATATACAGCCTATCTGAGAGCAGCACAAAATAAATACTTTTAAAATCTATGTCTACTGTTGAGAGGGTTTTTTTAATTTTATATTGGTAGCTGAGTTCTGCTCTTGCTCCAAAGGATTAGAGGGATAATTCCATTACAATTTAGTAACAAGATTAAAAGAGCCAGTTATCCATTTATGGGGGTCTATGGAAACGAGCAGTGGCTTCTGGAGGTCTCGGGCTCTGGGTAGGTGTATCACTCACATCACAGACACATCCAAATCAGGTTAAGGCACAGGCAGGACATGCCTGAGGTGAAAAGGTCTCTGAGGCCACCTGTCCCGGCTTTACCGTGAGAAGCATTCAGGGCTTTGCAGAGCAAAAGGATGCAGATGGAGAGACTTTCTGGTGTGAATGGTCATGGGCTGGAGGAGAAAGGAGGGAAGAGCAAGGAGTGCTCTAGAAATAGATTTGTTCAAGCAGCTCCCCTGGGGCTGGAGCACCAGTGCCACAAATGTCAGTGCTGAGGACGCGTTTCACGTGAGCGTTGACACGGGGTCCCCAGGGCAGGAGGAGCTGTCCCTGGCACAGGGGGCGCAGGAGACCCGGCGCTGACCGTGGGGCGGCTGCTCCCGCGCCGCAGGGTGTCCCCAGAAAAGGGCAGGTCCTCCCCGGCACAGGAGGCGCAGGAGACCCGGCACTGACCATGGGGCGGCTGCTCCCGCGCCGCAGGGTGTCCCCAGAAAAGGGCGGCGGGTGCCGGGGTGCAGGAGCTCGCCGGGTCCCCCCGGCTGTGCAGAGCCCGTGGGAAACACGTCAGCCAGAGTCCTGGCGGGGGCCAAGATCTGGTGCTCCGGGGTCTTGGCATCTTCCCTATCTCCACAGCTAGAAGAGGCATTTGTGGCAGCTTCCATGGCAAATTTAGTTTCTTCTTATTTGGAAGCAAATTCCTAAGTCCTTGACCCTTTTTTGTTTTGGGCTCTCTGTGTTTTTCTGCGTGGACAAAGCCGTGGCCTGCGGGACGGGGGGCCTGACGTCCGCAGTGGGAATTCCTGCCAGGCGCGGGTTGTGCAGGACACACGGTTTGTGTCTCGTTCCTCCCACCTCACACAGGTAACAACAAGGACACAGCGTTATAATTGTGCATCTGAGTGTCAACTTCACACTGATGATCTGTTATGCAGTTGTGAGGATATTTAAGCATTTGCATTTAAAAAGCGCTTTGCAGAAGCATTACTTAATTTCTCTTGCAAGGATATTGGCTGAAAATGACCACAGCAGAAGATGCAAACACCGGTGATGTGGAGGAAGGGAGTTATTTAGCTGTTCTAATGAGCACACATGGGAAAGCATTTGCAGTGCTGGTTCAGCTTGGCCCACAGATTGGAAATCCCACTGTCTGAAACCGCCTCTCACAAAAATAATGTACCTGTCAAGCTGCATACATGGAACTGGCATTAAACATTCAGGGTTAGAAACCAGCCACCACTGGCATTGCTCCGTGTATCTTTGGTGCTGATTAACTGATTAATTGGTATTTAATTGATTGCACTGTCAGAGCAGGACTTTAGCATGTGCTGATTGTCTCACTGACTGTTACTAACAAGTCTGAAGAGCATTTAGTGCAAATCCGTAGGAATTGTGTATGTAAAAGGTAAGAAACTGCTTTGGTGGCAACAAAGACCCAAGTTTGTGGAGCACGGTCGGTGAACAATGTAATCATTCACACAGAAAGGTCTTTCTCCTTGCTTTTAAAATAATTGTTTAGAGGAATTTAAATTGGGCTGATTAGATGGGGTAAGAAGAGTCCTCTGTTGCATTGCCCCAGCAGTGCGCCGTGCTCCTGCCTCTACTCAGGAGCTGTTTGGAGTGTTGGTGCCGCTGTCGCAGTGCCCTGGTTGTCCCCGGGAGGTGCCCGCGGCCGGCGCACAGCGCGGGACCGGCCCGGCCAGGCTGCGGCTCTGCAGGAGCAGCCGGCCGGGCTTGGCCGGGGGCACGGGCAGGGTCAGCCCGCCCGGCGAGGTCCTGGGCACGTACCGACCCTCCTCTGCTGTTTGCCAAGAGCTTCCTGAAAGGCACGGGCAGGGTCAGCCCGCCCGACGAGGGTCCTGGGCACGTACGGACCCTCCTCTGCTGTTTGCCAAGAGCTTCCTGAAAGGCACGGGCAGGGTCAGCCCGCCCGGCGAGGTCCTGGGCACGTACCGACCCTCCTCTGCTCTTTGGGCACGGGCAGGGTCAGTCTGCCCGACGAGGGTCCTGGGCACATACCGACCCTCCTCTGCTGTTTGTCAGGAGCTTCCTGCAAGGCCGTTCACTCTGCAGTTACAGCCTGTAGCAATCCGTCCTTTTCTGCTCAAACAAACCCTTTATAGGCTTGTTCTTGTGAAATTTATGGGTTGTTGGGTGAAACATTAGGAAACATTACATCAAAAATGTAGAATGCTTTTCTCAGCCCAAACCAAGGTTGGTGGCAAGTGCTGGCTGCTGAGATCTGGTTCTGACGAGCCTTTTCCAGGGCTCCTGGGCACCAACAGCCGGCACCAGGATGCCAGGACGGGGTGGGTTCATCCGTGTGCCCCTGCAACCGGTGCCAGGACGAGGGGCTGGGTTATACCACCCGAACCGTAAAGGTGCAGAAACACATGGTGGACTGCTCTGGTTTTGAAAAGCTGCAGCTCGGGGTGTGCTGGTGAACCCCTGCGCTCCCCGGGGACACAACGCTGGCTGAGGAGCAGCTCCGACCCACGCACGAGAATTTGAGAGGGCAAGTCGTTTTCCAGAAGAGCCACCAGACAGTTGTAACAACGTTGTCTTGCTGTATTAGTTTAATGTCCGCTTGAATCACTGACCTTAAGGTCTGAAAAGGACTAAATCTAGAAACAGATGATTTTTTCCATGCAACATGACAGAAGGGCTGTGGTCGCTTCCAAATGCAATTGTACGTTCAGTTATGGAAATGCCTCGTTCCCGGCTGCCTGACGGAGTAAACCGAGCCCCGTGCTGCCGGCAGGAACGAGACCCGGCGCTGCCGGGGCCTTTGTGCGCCGCGGCGGGAGCGGCAGCGCCGAACCAATGCTACCCCCTGGTGACAGACCCGGCGGCCAGCGCCGCTGCCCGCGCTGCCTGCGCTGCCCCGCTGCCTCGCGCTGCCCCCGCTGCCCGCGCTGCCCGCGCTGCCCCCGCTGCCCGCGCTGCCCCTGCTGCCCCCGCGCTGCCCGCGCTGCCTGCGCTGCCCCTACTGCCCCCGCTGTCCCCGCTGCCCGCGCTGCCCGGCCAGGGCACACGGCGCCGGGACCCCCGGCAGGGCGGGCGCTCCTGCGGGGCCGTTCCCGGGGCCGTTCCCGGGGCCGTTCCCGGGTGCACGTCGAGCAGCGCTCCTGCTGTTCCCGGAGCGGGCCGGGCCGGGCCCCGTTTCCCGCGGGCGCGGGGGCGCGGCCGGAGCAGGAGCAGCGGTGGAGACCGGCCGGAGGCAGCTCGGGGTGCAGGGGCCGCACCAGCACCCAGCGAACGCAGACAGTGGGTGCAGCCAGGGCCGGGGGGCTCTGCCGGGCAGGGGGCTGCGCTGTCCCGCCCATCCCGGGTGCCTGTGCAAACCCGCTCCTGAAACTTCTTGCAGGAGTTCACGGGACTTGTCCCGGGACAGAGCACCAGCAGAGCTGCAGCCTAGCCTGGTGTGCTGTGCAGCCTGGATCTCGCATCTCTGCGTTATACTGCTCACTCTTTGCATCTTGTTAATGAAAAGCATGGATGTAATTTCAATTAAAGATAATTACATATTTAAACTTAACATTAAATTCTGCACTAAAACAAAATTACATGAAATCTCCGTGTGCAGCCGTGCTGCAAGGCAGCATGTGGGGCAAGCGGGGGAAGGAAATGCTATTATGCAAAGCGAGCTGATCCTTCCCACACGGATCTCCTGCCTGCACGATGCTCCCCTGTCCAGTGAGATAAATCTCGTCTGTTCCCACATTCCGCCTTAGTAGGTGATTCCTCTCGCTGGGGTTCGCTGGGCAGGCCTGGCAGCCACAACCGTTACTGCATTGTATGGTGCAGACGAAAAGGTGAATTCCACGGGTGAGGTGGGTTACGGGTGAGGCTGTGGTCAGAGCCACCATCCCCGGCAGCAGCCGCTGCCTTGGCCCAGCAGCCAGGTCCCAGCGGCCTCTTGTGCCCATGGGAGGAGGCCAAGAGATGCTGCAGAGGGATGAACTCTGGAGTTAACCTGGGCTCAGGGTCCTGAGTAAAGCTGGGACAGTGTTTTGAATTAGTGGGGAAAACACACAGCTTCCGGAGTACTGAATGCTTTTGTGAAATCAAGCAAATTTCTTGGCCTCAAAAGCAGTTTTCTGAAAATTGAAAACTTTTTTGATTATTCTTTACAATTCCCCCCAAATCCCAAACACAACATTTCATTCTTCCAAAAGCAAATGCTTTTATTTTCTATCCCCAAACACACTGAAAATTACTGTTTTGAGATGGCATAAATTGCTTTTTATTCTGCTCGCTCCCTGTTCGACCAGCAAACGACCCCCCGACTCTGCGCGAGGGCTGGTGGCCCCTCAGCAGCCTGCGCCCCAGCGGCGCTGCGTCCTGCAGCCCCCGGCGCCCGCGGGGCTGCGGGACCGGGGCGGGGGCAGCACCCGCGGGTCGGTCACTCGGCTGGGAGGCCATACAGGGGTATTTTATTCCTGCCTTTATATACTGCCTAAAAATAGACGGGCAGAGGATGAGCGAGCCAAAGCCATGCTAATTCAGACCGGCTTAAGGCTGTGCTGATGAGGCCTGGATTTCAGAGGCACAGCTAAGCAGGTCTCCTGCCCTGGCTGTGGTCAGAGCTGTCTCTGGGCTGGGCTGGAGGTGACAGATAATAAAACATGAAAGTTATTCATTGTGTGATTTGATTTGATAGAAAATTCTTGCTGGTCCTGTAATAATTATTATCATTATTGATTATTGCAGTGTGGCTGAGCAGCTGCAGCCAAAGGCCAGAGCCCCGCGGTGCACGGTGTGCCCGGGGACCCTCACACCGCTCCTGCTCTGAACGTCAGCTGGACACAAACACGGCTCTGAAACTGCGGTTTGTGCGGTGCAGCGGTCAGGGCTGCCAGCACAACTCACCGCTGCTCCAGTCTGAGGACAAGAAAACCAAGACTTTACCTGAGGAGATGTGGTGCATGTAAGGAGGGCGCTGGGGCACGCCGGTGGTGCTGTGGTTGAGCTTCAGTGTGACCCCCCCCCTGCAGCGCCCCGTGACCCCCCCTGCAGCGCCCCGGGACCCCCCCCGCAGCGCCCCGTGACCCCCCCCGCAGCGCCCCGGGCTCCTCTCCCGGGCGCAGCTGCTCCCCAGCCCTGCAGGGTCTGTCCCGGTGCACTCCGGCAGGGCTGGTTTGCTGCTGGGGGGAAGCAGCAGCATTTGCTTGTTCCCCAGCTGGGCACCGCGGGCACCGCGGGCACCGCGCACGGCACAGCCACCGCGCTCCAGCACTGGGGTTTCTCCTCCTCCATTAAGTGATTGCAGTTATCAAGCACTGACAAGTGGCATTAAAATTTATTAGCCAGCATAAAGTTTTATTTAAGGGATGACTAGAGATTTAGTGGGCTCTGCGAGTCCTTCCTTAGGCTGGCTGTGTCACCTTTGGTAACTGCCTGTGGGATGTGCAGGAGCAGGGGATGGCCCTGGCTGGCCCTGTCCTGCTCCCCACCACGGGAGGTCCCTCTGCTGCCCCACGGTGCCCGTGCCCCACAGCCCCACGTCCCGGCGCGCAGACCCGGCGTGGGGAGGGAGCTCCTCCGGCAACACTTCCATTAACCAGTCTGGCAATCATGAAATACACTACATGTATACTGGAGCTTAAATCCTGGATTCGCTAATAGTTTACTACCTACTAAATCCCCCTTCATGTTATTTAACTTTCAAACCCAAGGAGTATTCCAAATCAGAGAGGCTCTGTGTCGCGCTCAGTCCATCTCAAAGAGCCTGGAATTAACATCCCTTCATGGCTCGACAGTGCCTGCCACACCGAGCCACTGCTTGCTCCTTATTAACGTTTATGATGGGGAGAGAAAGTTGCATAAATCTGGGTTGATACTTAACTAAACCCCTCTTCTTTTGATTTCTTCTCATTCAGCTTCACTTAGTGCAGACTGTACAAGCATTAGATGCTCACCCTGCAAAGGACAGCCGGGCACACGTGGGGCACCCACAAAGCTCGATGGACTCAGTGTCTGTGCGCCCTGCTCGCCGCCCCCCGCCAGCCCCGTGTCACCCGCGGGGCCGCTGTCACCCTGGCCCTGGCCTGGCCGCTGCGGCTGCGGGTCGGAGAGCGGAGAAGCCCCAAGGGCCAGCGGCAGCCTGGGCTGGCAAGCGCAGCGCAGCTGCAGCCCCGTGCTCCGCGTTATCTGCGCCTCGTGTCTGATCTCCAGCGCGATTCATAAGAAAACAGTTAACACGCGGCTGACATATCTTTGATACAACGATCATACTGAGGAAGCAGCTTGACCCCCGAAAGCTCCCGCGAACGGTGGGATTGACACTTCACATTGACTTTGCTTCAGGCTTATCAACAAATCTCAGCCCATTTTATTAAAGAGCTGCGTGTGGCGTGTGGGACGCGCCAGCTCAGACAACTTCATCTGACGTCCTCGGGAACCAGGCGGGGTGGGCTCCTTCTCATTCCTGTGCTCACTTTGCTGGAGAATGTAACTTTACAGACACTCCGGGTGGGGTTTGGTGAAGGCGGGGAAGTGGTGGGAGCCCACGGTGTTTCCTGGCCCATCCACGAACAGAGGGGGAGCAGGCGGCGCTGGCTGGGGGTGCGAGGGCTGCGGTGCCAAGCGGTGGCTGGTGGCGCCGTCGTGGTGTCCCTGGCAGTGCCCGGGCAGTAAATCACCGCGGGGCTCACTGCTGAATGCCACAGCCCCACCCCAGACCCAGCCAAGCCTGCTCGGACAGGCCACGTGGGCAGCTTTGACTTTTCTAAGCTGGTTTGCTTGGTTTAGGCTCTATTTTTTAGCTCAGTTTAGTGTGTATTTCATATTTTTAGCCCCAAAATAGGGCTGGGGCAGGGTCCCCAGGATGAGAATGAGGGCAGCAAGCAGCCAGCAGGATCCACTGCTCTGAGGCATCATGTGGTAATTATGTCTCTTTTTACTCATGCAAATTTTATCAATATTATTTATATATTCAAAGCAATTTATAAATAATATATACATTTATGCTAAGGTAATTGCCTCAACTAGATTATTTGTCCCAGTTTTTATTGTCTATCCAGGTGCTGAATATTAAAGGCGCGGTTCCTGGTGCGCAGCAGTGGCTCAGGGCTGGCTCTGGTCGTGGAGCAGCACGTCTGCGGGTCTGGCGGGAGGGGACAGGGGAGGGCGGCTTTGGGGGGGCAGGGAGGACGACGGGGAGCGGGGAGGGGAGCTCAGGGCTGGCGGCCCCCCCCTCCCCGCGATGCCGCGTCCCCAGGCAGCCGCCGCGGAGCTCCCGCCGGGGAACGGGGCGTCGGGAGCAGCTCCGGGAACCAGCCCCGGTGTCACTCACGTCCCATCCCACCTCCCACCTCTTCACTTACCAAAACTTGACATCACAATGAAAAAAGATTAGGAGCATTGACAGGCCTGCAAAGGTGACAGCTACAAAGAAATATGGAGCAATCACGTTGTCAGAGTGCCTATTAGGAACCTAAAAAACCTCAGCTCTCCTGCACGAGCACAACTGATTTATTGCGCAGTACAGTTCATGAACTCATCAGTGGTTTTGCATGGAGAAGAGATGGATTTTCTTTCAGATGTTTATGGTGTGAGTAGCCTGTCCTGAAAGTTATTGTTTGATTTTATAAATCAGTAGTGCTTGCTGGGGTGAGCTAAGAGCAGAGCTGCTCTCCAGCCGAAACGCAACCGCAACTCACCCCGCGGCCTGAGAATGCACCGTGCATCACCAGGGCCCGGGACAGGGCCCGTCCATGCCTCCTGGAAACCAGCCCCTGCAGCCTGTTGGTCAGATCACAGCTTCCAGATCCAGGCACAGGCTCTCCGTGCATTTGCGTGGCACGTGGCCAGCTGGCCCGCGCTCCCGGCCAGCACTGGTGCAGCGGAGCCACGTTGGGTGCTGAGTGCTGGGTGCTGGGTGCTGCAACCAGCGCTGGATCCTGACCGAGAGGAGCAGGAGGGGTGTGTAAAGGTGCGGGTGTAGGCTGGGCTTTCTGACAGTCTTGTACTTGTGTTAAACATGTGAATGTTTCCTTTCTGGCTCAGGATTACGCCTTGGATGCCCTGGGAACAGCTGTGGTTTATGTAGATTTTAAAGGTGAACTTTCATGCTCAGTGAAATTTTAAAAGCAGCTGATTTACACATGAATCCATTTCTCAGTGAGTGTCTATGTAGCTGTTTCTCTTCCTTAATGGTTTGTGACTGAAGAGCCAGGCTGTAAACAAGCAGCTCCAGCACGGAGCAGCGCTGCCTGCATGGCTGCTGAGACCACCCAGCGGGCAGAGCCCAGGACAGAGCCCAGAACCGAGCCCAGAACCGAGCCCAGGACAGAGCCCAGGACAGAGCCCAGGACAGAGCGGGCACATGGCCGGGGCCGGCTGCAGCCACGCGGGGACAGGGCCGGTATTGGGGCGCTGGTGGAGGTGGGGGCTGCTGGGCCACGGCCGGTGAAGAGCGTTTCTTCTTCATCCTCGCAGGCCTGTGAGGGGCTGCAGGAGCCGGGACATCCTGCTCTCCCGCTGGCAGAGGGGACATCGCCCTGTCCCACCTGCATCGTCCCAGTGACTCACCCACCTGCACAGCCCCTGGAACAGGGGATCCACAGGCTGACATCGCCATTTAATACTCTTTATAGCAAACCATTCTTAAAAATTGCAGCCTGCAGCCGAGCTGCGCTGCTCCTTCATGCTCCTTGCAGGGGCCGCACCTCCTCCTGGCTGGGGGTGCTGCAGGAGGCGACCTCGGGCACACGGCCCCTCACCGGGGACCTGGCCAAGGGTCCTGCCAGAGCCTTGTGCCCCGCGGCCACCGAGTGCCACCGCGCCACAGTGTGGGCAGGAGCGGGCAGCTCAGCTCTGCTCAGGAGCTGCTGCCTGCCCCTGCCCACCCCTGCCCGCCCCTGCCCGCTCCTGCCCACCTCTGCCCACCCCAGCCCGCCCCTGCCCGCTCCTGCCTGCTGCTGCCCACCTCTGCCCACCCCAGCCCGCCCCTGCCCGCTCCTGCCCGCTCCTGGCTCTGCCGGCTCGCCCATCCAGCAGCCCCAGCTGTTCCATTCAAAGCCGGGCACAGCGCACAGGTCCCCAGGCCCTCTCCAGACCTGACCCTTTAAAGGCAGTCTCTCTCTTTTTCCTTTAAAAACACAACTTTAAATGGCTCTGAATAAAATAAAAGAGAATAACTGAACTGTGAAGGGTGATGATTGTATTTCTTTCACTTGTAAGAGAGACCTTTATAACTCTCTTGGGAGGAAAAAAACAATAATGGTCCTTCATGGATGAAGTGCTCTAAATATGGTGTATATTTTTTAAAATACCAGTTCTACAGTTATTGAAACAAATTATTGTTAAATGCATTTACAGCATAATAACTGTGCTAATTTGCTGATAAAAAGCATCCAGCGTTAAACCCCCCATACATTATTTTGTCATTAGCATTTGTTAGCTCCTCATAGGTATTTTCAGACAGAAGGCTTTGTTCCGTATTTAGCACGCGGGCCCGCTCCCCGCTCTCCCCTCCGCTGGGAATTGCTCGTGCGCAGAACTGCGGCTTTTCTTTAAAACTTCATGTTTAAAAACGGAAAATTTATTTCATTTCATTAATGGGCTGGGGAGGGAGCAGAGGAAGGAGGAGGGCGCGTGATTGAGTGAGCAGCGCGTCACGTGCGTGTCAGCACCAGCACCAGCACCAGCACCAGCCGCGTCGGGGCGGTGGCGCAGGATGGGGCGGGGGCGCGAGGTGGGAGAGAGGCTGGATGGGCTGGTGGGCAAAGGGCTGGGCAGTGGGCAGGGGATTGGGGGGTGGGCAGGGGAAGGGGCGGTGGGCAGGGGAAGGGGCGGTGGGCAGGGGAAGGGGGGTGGGCAGGGGAAGGGGCGGTGGGCAGGGGATCGGGGGGTGGGCAGGGGATCGGGGGGTGGGCAGAGGAAGGGGCGGTGGGCAGGGGATGGGGGGTGGGCAGGGGATCGGGGGGTGGGCAGGGGAAGGGGCGGTGGGCAGGGGATGGGGGGTGGGCAGGGGATCGGGGGGTGGGCAGGGGATGGGCGGTGGGCAGGGGATGGGGGGTGGGCAGGGGAAGGGGCGGTGGGCAGGGGATGGGGGGTGGGCAGGGGAAGGGGCGGTGGGCAGGGGATGGGGGGTGGGCAGGGGATCGGGGGGTGGGCAGGGGATGGGCGGTGGGCAGGGGATGGGGGGTGGGCAGGGGGCAGTGGGCAGGGGACGGTGGGGCGGGCAGGGGATGGGTCGATGGGCACATCTTGTCCTGGGAGCACCCGCCATCCGCCACCAGCAGTTGGGGTTTCTAGGGCCACCGTTGCCATAGCAACCCTGCTCCGATCATATCATCGGCAGGAAAAAAGCAGCTTTATTATCAACACAGATCTTCCCAAATTAACCCTCGCATGCCCGCCTGGCTCCAGCCCGGTGCTCACCCGGCCAAGTGCCACCGGCAGCTCGTGCCCCGCGCCCAGGGGGCTCCCGCGGAACCAAAGGTGCATCCCCGCCGCCCCGGGGGAGCAGGAGCATCTCGAGGGTCCTTCCCATCATAAATGTTTATTGTTGTCCATGCGAGTACCAAAACTTCAAGTCACCCGTGTGACCAGGCGCGGTGGAAGCCGGTGTGGGACGCGTGTCCCCGTGCCGGTGCCGCGGTCCCGGCGGGCGGCAGAGGGAGCAGTGGGGAGCTCGGGCTCGGCTCCCAGCCCAATCCCCCTTCCTAGCTCCGTTTAAATCAGGAGATATATATTTCCCCCCTGAAATATTACTGCTAATTCTCCATACGGTTGTTCCCTGACCCTTCCTGTGGCCCCCAGAAGCCATCATAACAGATAAATAACGACAATGAGCAGCGGGGGGGTCAGAGCGGTGATGGCCGCAGGGACGGCGGGAAGAGCCTGGTGGAGAGTTTGGAAAGGGCCCAGAGCTGCACGTCACCTCATGGGGACACTGCGCGTCACCTCGTGGGGACACCGCGCATCACCTCGTGGGGACACCACACGTCACCTCGTGGGGACACCACGCATCACCTCGTGGGGACACCACACGTCACCTCGTGGGGACACCGCGCATCACCTCGTGGGGACACCACACGTCACCTCGTGGGGACACCACGCGTCACCTTGTGGGGACACCACACGTCACCTCGTGGGGACACCGCGCGTCACCTCGTGGGGACACCGCACACCCGCTCCCCCCGCACACGGCCCTGACCCTCCCAGATAACTGATGGAATGCAGATTGAAGGCCTTAGACAAATCAATTAAGATAGCTGGTGTATATTGATTAATACCCATAGCTATAAAAATATAATTGATTACCTGGAGAAGAGCAGAGGTAATGTACAGAACAGACAGAAAACCCGTCTGAAGAGTGATCAATACTTACATTCAGGAAACTTACCCAGGAGTATAATCGGACAAAGCAGAATTTGGGCCAAACTGAGTGCTGGGAAAATAATTTTGCTAACAAGCAGCCATCAGGAAGCTCGCAGGACCGGCTGCCGTCTGTCCCGGGGTGAGACGCAGCCACACCAGCTGCAGTCAAGTGTTTTAACTTGCATTCCTTTTGGGGAATGATGCGCACTGTTGGTTTCCCGAGCAGCCCAGCTGCTCCGGCTGGACTGAGCCGCCTCCCAGCCGGGACAGCCCCGGGACTCCCAGCGGGGACACGGGTCCCAGGGGCGTTTCCAGCCGCACCTGAGCCCGGGCCACGTCTCACTCTGGCTGCTGGGTGCTCTGAGCCCGCGGGCCGTTCCCATCCGCTCAGCCCCACGGGGCGCGCACCCCGCGCCCAGCCCAACGCTGCCTGGCCGGGGGGGTGTGCCGGGGCTGCCGGGACGGCGGGTGCCGGGGCTCCTGCCACACAGGGCAGGGCGACCGGCGGGACACACGGCGAGACTGCAAAATGCAATGAAATACTTAAAATCTGCCCTCCAGACTAAAGTAAATCAGACATGACTTTGACAAGGTGAAACCAAAGTGATGAAACCAATCCATTGTGCTTGGGGAATCGATCTCCCCGGCAGGGAGCAGAGAGGCCATCGATTCACAGCCTCAGCAGTCAGGAATGTCAAGCTGCCTGATCTAAATTTCTATATGCATCACTCCAGATTAAATGATGGAGGAGCACGCCGTGTGCAGGCATCCACCTGCCCAGCCCCGCCGGGCGGCCCCGGCACCAGCCCGCCAGGCACAGGAAACCTTGAGGGGTGAGCGCCCCCGGCTCCCTGGGACCTGCACTGTGACCCCCAGCGCCACGGTGGGCAGCAGGGGTGCTGGGGGTTCCGGGAGGAGGCGCTGGGGGGTGCAGGGACCCTGACCACCTGCGCCCGCCTGAGCATGGGAGGGCTCCTGCACCACAGTCTCACTGTGAAACCTGGTGTAGTAATTAAGATTTCATTCTTAAAAATTAAATATTTTTCTGGAAACATGATCTCAAGCTGCGAGAAGCCTGGGCTTGCATCAGCATGAGTGGGACTCACACAGACACCCGTCTCCGGACCGGGACGGGGTCCGGCCCCGTCATGCATGACACCGCAGTGGTGGGGCCAGCACCATCGGCTGCTTTGTCACTGTCGGACCTGGCGAGGCCATTAGTTTTGTCAGTGTGAGAATAAAGAGCCGTCTCTGGGGAGAGATGGAAAAACTCGATCCGGCTCCCAGCAGCCCTGAGGGGGTTGTGTTTTACCGTTTCTTTATGACTTACCAGCTGGAACACGAGCAGGCTCAGCCGTCACGAGTGGCAGGAGCATTTTCTGCTTCCAGCTCCCACCGGGAGCCGCTGACAGAACGTCAGGGCCCGGCGCGGGAAGCCGAGGAGCCGGGAACAGATTGAGAGAGGGAGGGAAGGCGGTGGCGCTCTGCTCTGCCAAACCCAAACCGCGTCTGTGCCGGCCCGGCGCGGCCGCCGGCCCCCGGGCGCGCTGCTGGGACAGGTACCGCACAAAAGAGGATTGTGGAGGAGGGCGCCTCTGCCTGGGGGCTGCGGTGACACAGCCGCGCTCAGGATGGCTGCGGTGACACAGTTACACTCAGGACGGCTGCGGTGACACAGTTACACTCAGGACGGCTGTGGTGACACAGCCGCGCTCAGGACGGCTGTGGTGACACAGTTACACTCAGGACGGCTGCGGTGACACAGCCGCGCTCAGGATGGCTGCGGTGACACAGCCGTGCTCAGGATGGCTGCGGTGACACAGCCGCGTGCAGGACGGCTGCGGTGACACAGCCGCGCGCAGGACGGCTGCGGTGACACAGCTGCACTCAGGAGGGCTGCGGTGACACAGCCGCGCGCAGGATGGCATAGCCGGCACGGGTCTCCGGGACCCCGGTGCAAAGGGACGGCAAACCGCCGCCGGTGCCCAGCTGGGACGGCCGCTTTCCTGGGATGGATGCAACTCCGTACACAGGTAAATCCTGGTCTCACAGAAACCACAGAACTCATCAGAATGAATACAGTTTGCCTCAACTTTTTTCATCCACCAAAGGAGTAAACTGCTCTTTTTCAAGAGTTGTATCTCATGATTTATTTAATCATTTCAGTATAACTCAACAGTAATAGAGAAGATGAGCTAATGCACGACAACAATTAAAAGTGGCCTATGTCCCTGCTGGTCATGGAGCTGCAGCCCTTGTCGCACCATTTCCAAGCCACCAAACAACCTTTTCTTTTTGTGTGCTTGTCACTTTTGCTGCTTTAAAACACAGATGTGACCCATCACTCAAAACATCTGTATGCGGAGGCTGCCCAGCCCCCCAGCCCCTGTGCCCGGGGCTCTGAGGGGCGTCCCAGGGCGCGGGGGCTCTGAGGGGCGTCCCAGGGCGCGGGGGCGCGGGGGCGCGGGGGCGCGGGGGCGCGGGGGCGCGGGGTCCCGGCCCTGCCCGGGCTCAGCCCCTCGCTGGGCTCTGCGCTCCTGTCTGTGCGAACTCTTACATGTGCAGTTCTGAGACACAAAACACCCCCCGGCACCCGCGCCAGCCTCAGCCTCCGCTTCCCGCTCTCTCCCCTCACAGATTTTTGTACTACGTGAAAGCTACTTACAAAATTTCATGTTTGTAGTTACAGATTAAATAATATTAAACAGTATTATACTTGAAAGATTTGTTTCCAAGGAGCAAATAGATTCCCCATATTATTCTTTACTGTAAGTAGTTGTTGTTATATCTTATTCATCTGGAAAATAATTTCAAACAGCCATGAAAATAGCGGATTTCTCTCTGTTAGAATGATAGTCAGAGCCTAGGCCGCTGACATATAGTAACATGATTCACTTGGACAGTTACTGACTGCACATCCAATTCATTTCTTCTCTAGAGCACCAAGTTATTATCTGAAATGCACAAGGTGTCTGGGGGTAACATATGATCAGCCAGGGACGCTTCTGACGGCTTGAAGAGCAATCAATAAAAATTGTCTCCAGCAGTTTTGTAGAGTATGGAAGTTGGTGGTGAAATGAAGTGATGGAGATTAACTAGTGGAAGTCAATGCCCTGGTGCTGTGAACCCTGGTTTTTAATTAAAGATCCAAAGCTGCTTTTCACTTGAACAGGGTTCCCCCCCCGTGCCAAGTTTGGTGCTGAGGGACAACTTCCCTCTGCGCTGCGTGTGCACGAGTGCGTGTCACCATGTTGGCATGTCACCGTGTCACCGTGTCACCGCATCGCCGCGTCACCGCATCGCCGTGTCACCGCGTCACTGCATCACCGTGTCGCCGTGTCACCGTGTCGCCGTGTCACCGTGTCGCGGGTGCCGCCGCAGCCTGCCGGGAGCTGCTGCCCCCCGCCCGCCCGGGCACTCACAGCCACTCGCTCTTTGGAAACGCATTTGAAGGATAATCTTGACAGCCGTATTGACCAAATTAATACTCGTGCTCCCGACTCCGGAACCCAGCTCCACCCTGCTGACAGCCGGCAGTTCACCGCGACAAGAGGGACCTGTAGGCTACTAGTCTTAGATGACAATTATTTAATTTAGGTCTCGTATTTATGAGTCTGCGTGCACTCTCACTGAGGTTAATGCAAGTTTTTCAATCCCCATTAATAGTGTAGGACTGGGCTCTGTTCTCCTTCTGAAGAGTGACGTGTGGTCTGTGCGTGAGCACGTTGTGCCAAGGCCGCTGGCCCCTCGTTGCTGGTCCGCGGTTGAGGGCTGCTGGTGGCGCGGCAAGGGCCGGGCGGTGTCACCGCGCCGCCCCCGCCCGCGGGAAACGCCTTTGCCGTGTTGGCGTTTCTTAGAGGAACGTTTTAAAACACTCTGTTAATTTCCTTCCATTAAACACAGCACAGAGCTAAATGTTTTGATGGTGACATAGTAATAAACACTTAAAGGCTTGTTTACAAAGAAATAGTTATTGTTTGCTAAACAGTTTTAATGGAAAACAGCGAAGCTCCCTGCTGGGCTCCAGCGCGGCAGCGCCGTGGGTGCGGGGCAGCGCCGCCGCGCGCTTTGCTGCTCGTGTACCAATCACTTCAGCAGACAAGGGCTTTGTAACAGCCCCAGCACCCAAATACCAGATGATTGCACGCGTTAGAGCAAACCTTTCCTCCCGTCCATTCAAGTGTCTCTGCTGTCAGTGCCGTGTTCAGTATTTGAATTTCTAACGGCATCTTTCATGCTGGCCCGGCGCGGCCGTGCTCACACGGCACCCGCGCACTGGCCCAGCCGGGCCAGGACTGCGTGGGCTCCGGGATAAGCTGGGTGCCGGGGGTGCCAGGGAGTGCCAGGGGGTGCCGGGGGTGCCAGGGAGTGCCAGGGGGTGCCGGGGGTGCCGGGGGTGCCAGGGAGTGCCAGGGGGTGCCAGGGGGTGCCAGGGGGTGCCAGGGGGTGCCAGGGGATGCCAGGAGGTGCCAGGGGGTGCCAGGGGTACCGGGGGCACGCAGCCCCTCGCCCCGGCCCGCGCCGGCAGCAGCGTTAGCCCCCGTTTCACGTGCCGCCGTAACCCACCGGCAAGGGCTGGCGGCACGGCCTGAACTGTGCCGCTCAGTTTAATAAGAAATGTATAAAAATAATAAAAATGGAAACTCATGGATATTATTTGTCAAGCGTGTGCCTAGCAACTCCCTGTTATTTCACATATCGTTCTAGTGGGAACATAAGTAAAACACATTAGCAGTAATTTAAAGTTGCTATGTGCATTGATTATTTATACCCTTACATAAAACTCCAGTCTCTCCGTGCAGCACACCAGCCTTGATAAACTGTGTATGTTAAATCACAATCTCCAAATATGTGGACAGAATCTCCAGGCGAATATTGTAGGTTTTTTTAATATATATATAGAGAGATAGATCCACTCCTTGGTAGTGACTTGTTTGGTTCAAGTGTGTCTCTAAATCACACTATACATATAAATAATAAATAAGGGAGGCTCATATCCTTAATATTATTCTCATGTCTTATTAAACTAATATTTCAAAAAACTTTTATTTTTCCTTTAGTTGCAGGTCACTGCTAAAGTTAAAAATACAAATTCCACTCCGGCTCTGGTGCTTCACAGGAGGAACGCGGGAGCCCCTGGCAAAGCACCGCGTGAAGGATTATTCTAATTGCCCGGAGATGCCTTCTGAGAGATGGAATAATTAAGCGGTGAGATAATTGAGACCTTCAGCACCTTTGTCTGTGTTCCCCCCCAGGCCTCCCCTCCCAGGCACGGAGAAGAAAAGGACCATTTTCTGAAAGCATGTTTCATTTTTCACTTCATCACTATGAACATTTTATTTGTTTTCTTGCCATGAAAATCTTTCGCTGCATCTGGGAGGTTTGTTATGGCCCTTTGTGCAGCTTTTCCCCTGAGAGGGAGATCGGGCCGGGGAAGGCTCCGGGATGCGCAGGAGAGCAGCCGGGGAGCGTGGGACAGCGCGGCTGCTGCGCGGCGAGAGATGGGCTGTGCCTGCCTGTGCCTGCCTGTGCCTGCCTGTGCCTGCCTGTGCCCGTGTCTGTGCCTGTGCCTGCCTGTGCCTGCCTGTGCCTGCCTGTGCCCGTGTCTGTGCCTGTGCCTGCCTGTGTCTGCCTGTGCCCGTGTCTGTGCCTGTGCCCGTGTCCGTGTCTGTGCTCGTGCCCGTGCCCGCCCATGCCTGTGCCTGCACCTGCCCATGCCTGCCCGTGCCCTCCAGCGCACGCGTGTGCGCCGCGGTGCGTGCCCGGGCCGCCGCTGGCCCGTGTGCCGCTGCTCACGCGTGCGGGTGCACAGGGACGCTCGCTGCCCTGGGCAGCAGCCGGTCGGTGTCTGCAGCGGCGCGGGCTCTGGATGGCCGAGCTGCGCAGCCTGGCGCTGTGCTTGCCGCAGCTCTCCGGGCTCAGCAGCGACTGCGAGGCCGAGGATGAGCTGACGGCATCGCTGAGGGAACCGAAATGGCAAATGTCCAGGCCGGGGTTTTCAAAGAGCCCCCGGGGCCACGTGCGGGCGGTGATGCCGTGGGGCTGTCGCTGTGCCCTGGGAATGGCTGGGAGCGGGCAGCAAGTTGGGCAATCAGGCACAGCGTGCCAGGAACGGGAGTGAAAACACCTGCAGGATTCGGGAGGTGATTTCTTGGCTCGGGGAGGCAGCTGGGGAGCAGCTGATGGTGCTCAGCTGATGGTGCTCAGCTGTGCCCAAGGCAGCAGCAGCCATGGAGCTGCCCAGGAGGAGATGCGGGACCGCGCCTGCGGGGACGGGCAGTCAGACCGGGAGTAAACACAATGCATCAAAATTTACTGGAATGGACGCCCTGGACATGTGCTGGAGCAGGGTGGTGTGGCAGGCGACCGCCGCTGGGGACACGCGGCGCAGGAGCCCGGTGTGGCTGTGGGTGAGTCGGGTCCGGGGCTCGGAGGGTCCTGGGCTGGTCGCAGGGCTCAGAAAGGCCCCTCGGGCGCCAGCGCTGACAAGGTGTTGGTGTCCCCCCGTCTGTCTGTGGCCAGGCCAGCTTTGCAGGGAACGGTAAATGTGCTGTTGAGCCAACTGAATCTATTTGGAAAAACCTGTCCCAGCTCTGGGGCGCACAGGTGAATGTACCAAGCGGGCACACGGTGGCTTCGTTCTCTCTGTGCAGGCGCCCGGTGACACTGCGGCGTGTCCCGTCTCACAGAGCTGCTGGTGGGGACATGGCAGGCTCTGGGTGACACCGGGGGTGGTTTTGGCTCTGCCGGATGGTGACACCGGCACCCCTGGCCCCGGCAGCTCCACCGCTCGGCTCGGCCGCCCCTGTCGGGAAATGCCAGCTGGTCAGAACAAGACGTTTTGTAGGAATGTGTTGTCTTTGACAAAAATTTGTTTTGAAAGAAAAGTGGGGGGTGTGGGGGGAGGTTTTCTGATAAGGTCAAAACATTCAGCCTCAACCTTTTCAGAGGAGAACATTTCAATTTTCCACTTCAGACTGTTGTTTCATTTCAATTTTGTACTATTATAGAAGTGCACATAACATAAGAAGTTGGAATTAAATGTTTAAATTTTCCTGGAGCAAGCCATTCTGTTCAACTGAAACCAGACTTGTTACACAGTTCTGCCCTGCAGAAGATTCTAGGATGTGCTCAGCTCCTGTTCAGGAACCGCCTCCCCTTCCACCCCAGTTTAACTGGTCTCTCGGTGAGGTCTCGCTTTTCATTTTGCGCTGGTTTATTGCCTGGTGAAAGGGTCTCCTATTTCCCGTGGCGGTTTCTATTTTTACGGTAATGTAAGTAACAATATTTATAATAATGCATGACAATATTATCAAGGGGTGTATGAGCCCCGGTTAGCGCTGCGCTTGTGATGGCGGAGCAGGTAGAGCCTCCAGAAGCGCTGGCCGCACACCCGGTGGCGCCGCAGCCTGGGCCGCCGGCAGCTCGCCGGGCTGACGGGCCTGCGGTGCCGGCGCTCATGGCCATAACCTTTCAAAATGCTTGTTCACTGCTGTCCCCCGCTATGATTGCAGGGAATGGGCTGTTTTCCCTAGAAACGGGCACGTGGATGGCTCACCCGTGGGATGCCGCGGTGCATACGCCGGCACCGGGATCGTGAGGCATCACGGTGCGAGAACACGTGGGGGGCTGCCACGTCGCACCCTCGTGCGTGTGGGTGGAAAGTGGTGGTTCCTCCATGCCAGGCAGTGCTGTTATCTGGTAACACCTGAAATGGCTTCATCGGGTGCTACGTGTGGCTCTGGAGACTGGCTCCAGCCCGCAAAACAAAGGAGCAGCCGTCGCCTGTGCTGGTCTCCTGCGAGGTTTCACACCCAACGCTCTGGGTGCGGGGCCAGGGCAGACGGTGCCCGAGCCCTGTGTGGGGAGCGGGGGCGCGGGTGCAGGGGGGCCGCCCGTCCCGTCCCTCCGTCACAGCGCGGTCACCGCTGCCGGAGCGGGGGCTGCAGCGCTGGTGCCGGTTCGGCCGCCGTGCTGGCTGTGGGACCGGCTCCCGGCGCTGTCCCCTCCCCGAGCGCGGCTGTCGGCGCGGTGACATGAGAACAATACTTTATGTAAATAACTTCCAAGCAGAGTTACTCATTATTAATGCAGACAGTTCTGAAGGCAAAAGCAAACAGCACTTGGCAGCAAGAACTTTTAATGAGAATGTCATTAAGGAATGCAGACTGCAAACCACAACGTGATTCCTGGTGCACCCGGCTGACTTCTCTGCCTTCCCCTTTCTTTCCTGTCCACTAAACATAAAAATGTCATTTGTTTTTATAACCCCAGAATCCAGGCTTTCTCTCTCTCCTTTTATTAACCAATTTATTAGCAGGATAAGAGCAGCCAGCTGGAGTTGGAGGGCAGTGCCCTGTGAACCCTTTTTTTGCAATCTCCCTAATTATTTATTGCTATCAGACATCAGTGTTTCTATAAATTAAACCTTCTCTTCCCAAAGCTGCCCTGTGGATTTAAATCAATACCATGCATCTCACATAATCCACGATTATTAATAAGCGGTGGTTTGAGATCATTCTGCATACCATTACTCCTTAGTCTGGCAAGGGCCAAAACGGGGGAACAAGCCGCCGCTGCCGGGACACGGCCCGGGGACACGGCACCCGAACGCCAGAGCGACGCTGGGACGGGAGCGGCCGGGGGGCGCGTGTCCGGCCCGCGGGACGTTCCGGCTCCCCAAAATGCATCTGCCTCTCAAACTGGAACAGAACCTAAATATTCACTGTAGAACAGGGGGAAAAACCACCAACAACGTTAACTTAGACGCATCTGGAAGCATCTGAGCTGCCTTCTTGATAATATCAAATTGTTTTATTATGTATAAATATATATTAATGAATACAACACGCTACATACTATAATGCTAAATATTTAATGTTATATGCAATTTTAAGCGAAAGTTATTTAAGAACAGCAAATGTATTTTTAATATTTTACCTTATCAAATCAAAATTTTCAGCCAAACATAAAAAGGGAAAAAAATTGTTTAATCTTTCTCCCATCAAAGGTGTCATCAGAACTGACATCCCCAGAAGTGTGTCCATTTCAGTGAAAGTGCTTTCCTTGATGGAAAACTGATCTCCTGAGGAAACGGAGGGTGTGTTGGTGGCCTCTGCGCGGTGGCCGCGGGCGAGCGGTGCTGAGCTCCAGCCGTGCTCTGCCGGGACGGGGGTTCGACCTGAGCCCCGGCGCTGCCCCCGGCGCTGCCCCCGGCGCTGCCCCGGTGCTGCGGGCAGGACGGGCTCATCCGCGGGGATCTGCCGGCACCGCCAAGGCGGGGGGCAGAACCGGGGGACAGGGTGCTTTGGGGGCTCCACGTGGCAGAGGAACCTGGGGATGCTCTGGTTTCTCCCTGCTTTACGGCTTTTAGATTTGATGGTTCACGTGAGAAATGCAAATACCACGCTGGTGTCGTTACCGGTGGCTGTGGCTCAGGCACTGGTGAAGCGGGAGGTTGGAGCCGTGCCGTGTTAGCCACAAGTACGGGGCCGCAGCTCACGGGTTCCCTGCCAGTCACCCCGGGGTTCACTCTGTCCCCCCCAGGCCCTGGTTCTGGCTTTGCTGCTCTTCTGCTTCTTACAGACAGACATGGAAATGCCGGGTATTCCAAGCAGGCGTGCAGATGAGCTCCAGAAAATGAAAAATCCTCAAAGTTGGCAACCCCTCCCTGCTCCCCCCACCCGGCGCCAGGCCCTGCTCCCCCCACCCGGCGCCAGGCCCGCGGCTCCGGCCACGCCGTGGCACAGGGACAGGCCGCGCCTGGGGAGCCGCACAGCGCCAAGTCCCTCTTTTCTTCCTTTTGCACCTTCTGCCTCTCCTCCTCTGCTCCGTGCTCTGCTTTCTTTTCTCTCCTCAGTCAAGATTAATTAGCGGGGCATTTCTTGCAGGGAGCTGGAGGCTCTGCCCAGCCATCGCTTGGGCTGCTGCCAGCGCTTCATTGTGACCGGTCTGAAATCCCATCTGCGGCAGGCTGGGAAAGGAGGAAAAGCGCCGCTTTGCAACGCTCGGAGATTGTGCCCCTGAAACGGATTGCGCAGTCTTTTCAAGGACATCTTCGTGAGTCACAAATATTAGCATAAATACTACATGCAAATAGAAAAGGAGACTTTACAGCTCTGCGGCAAGAGTTGTTCTCTCCGGCACAATGCGTGGCACGATCGCTGCTGGGGAACAGCCCTGCATTCAGAGAGCAGTCAAAAAAACAACTTCTTCTTGTTAAAAATAATTATATCTTGTCAAGTATGGTGGCATCTGCAAAATATCTGTTAATCTAAATTATATGATACTTAAAGAGCAGAACTGGAAGCCGTACTGATGGTGGGTTTCTTCTCGTGCTTTTAGGAATGGAATGAACATGTTCGTGCAGTCCGTGCTGCACTCAGTAAGGAGCTATAGGTGCTATAGGAGCCAACCTGTCCCGGAGGTGGGTCCCAGCCCCCTCCGCATGTGACCCCTGTCCCAGCTCAAAGCATGGGCTTTAAACAGCCGCATTCCCGCTGGGCAGCCCAGGCTGGGGATCGTGGTTGTGGCCTTTGGAAGCCGCGGGGCCGGCAGAGGCTGCGGCGGGAGCGGAGCTGCCCCCGGGCTGAGCCCCTCGGCTGTGCCGGGAACCGCAGCCGAACGCCAGCCCCGCGATCCCCAAGCGCCCTGACAGGCTTGGGAGTTTAAATATGAATCTCTTGGTTTTCACAGACCCAGTGTGGGCAACGGCAAAACGTTCAGCTCCTTTCTGTTGCGTGACAAGCGCTGCTCCCTGCCCAGGACTTGTGGGCTCTGCCTGTGCCCCTGCTGCTGAGTGTCTGGGGACCAAGGAGGGCCCTGGGCAGCCCCAGCTCTCCCTGCCGCCCGGGATTGCGGCTGCACCGTGCACTCAGGGTGCCTGAGCACAACGGCTCTGGGGAGAGCAGCAATGGATGAAAACACCTGGTGCTCCATCACCAGCCCCAATGAGCCTGTGTAACGTGCCAGGGAAGCAGAAGCTGGGAAGGACCAAACAGAGGAATGTGGCTGCAAGCAGATTACAGACACAAAGCCACAGAGCTGCTGGGACTGCGCTGCTGCCCGAGCCGGCGGCAGCTGATTCCCAGTGACGCGTCCCGAGCCGTCCCTGCAGCACAATGAGCGCTGGCACTGCCACCAGCCTCCTGGCACCTCTGCGCCCCGGCTCTATCTGCTCTCGCACATCTGTGCCGCCGCGGCGTGCCAGCCTGGGGAGAGTCAGCCCCGCCATCGAGCAATGTCCACAGCCCTTGTCCCCCGGGCTGCTGCCGTGCACAAGACGGTGCTTGGCAGCTGAGGCCAAAGGCTTCTGCTGGTCTGGGAGTCTGGAGCTGCAGACCGCTGTGCCGGCTGTGCCCGTCCCGGCGCCGGCAGGGACTGTGCTGCAGCGCCCGCCTGCGCCAGTCAGCGCTGCGGGCAGGGGAGCGCGGCCTTGGCTCTGGCGTGCTGCTCATTATCAAAACCTGTGAGACATTTGTTAGCTCGTTAGCACTCCCGCTCTGGACGGCGCCTTGGGGCTGGCGCAGGCTGGGCTGCGGCTCTGCGCCCTGGGCTGCTCCGAGTGCCGCGGAGCCCGGCACCCGAGCTGGGGACACCACCAGCAACGCCGTCGCCCGCGAGCGTGGGCACGGCCCCGGGTCGGAGCAGAGGAGGGTGAGGTGACGAGGGTCATTGGACAGCAGAAGGGTCTGGGCAGGACGTGACCAGGGTTGCTGCTGGGCAGCAAGAGGACGGGGTGTCCGCGGGAGGGAGGGGAGCGGGTTTGGGCGGGCGGCCCCAGTGCCGTGGGACACCCCGTCAGTCTGAGCCGCCTGCGGGCGCCACCGTCACCTGCACAGCGCTGCCCAGGGTGAGAAGGAGCAGAGCCCCAGGGCGCGGGCGCTGAGGTTTTGGGCTCGGCCGCGGGGCCGGGCACAGCTCAGCCGAGCTGCCGGCAGCACGGGGGCTGCGCGGCCCCGAGGCGCCGGTGAGTGACAGCGAACGCCGGCACTGCGCCGCGGCACAGCGGCTCTGACAAACACTCACTGGAAAATAATAAAGTGGCAAAATAATTCTGCATCGGACACACTTACCAGAGCATAAAGAGTCTGAAAAGGAGACAACATCTTGTATCATCTATCTTCCTTAAATACCCAAGCTGTGACAAAGTGGAAAGCAAAATTATGATGAATGATCGGACATATTTAGTCTGTACCTGTGCTCTTTAACTAGGCCTGGTGAAATGGGTGCTAATGAAAAGCAGAACACCTACCAAAAAGAGGAGATTTCATTGAAAACAAGTCTTTATTACAAATTGGCACTTCGTTTTCATAAAGTGCATAATGAAGGTGCATATTGTGACATAAATTAAAACAGGCAAGTGATGGGTCAGCACTGCAAAACGTTACACAAAGACAAATCACCAGCGAGCCCCCGACAATGGCTGTATCTCATTTACAATTTTTCGAGTACATTTTCAGATTGTGAGGGAACACGGCTAGGTTTTGTTCATAAACGGCATGCCATCATTTATTTTACTGCCTCATTTGAATATGATGAATACTGTAGCCCTTTATTTGTTCACAACAACCAAATAATTGTAGATCCGTGGGTTTCTGGGCAATTAATCACATTTTTTTCCTCCAACAAACCACTATAAACATGACATTGAACAATAAAGTACATTAACCTCTGCTTTGCACAAAAACTTTGCTTATTTAAACAGCGCAATGGTACCGTCCCCGTTCTCCGGGTGCGCCCGGCGCGCACCGTGCGCTCTCCCGGGGCGGGGGGGGAGCCCCGGTGCAGCGGGGGGAGCGCGTCCCTGCTCAGCTCCCGGGGACCAGAGCCCCGGGCCGTGCCTGTGTCACACTGTGTCACACTGTCACTCTGTGTCACACCGTGTCCCACTGTGTCACGTGTGTCCCCCTGTGTCCCACTGTGTCACACTGTCACAGCCGGGACGAGCCGCTCCCCGCCACCTCCCAGCAACATGGAACAGGCGGCGGTGCCCTCGGTGAGGCGGGGGCTGCGCTGCCAGCGGGGCCGCTGGAGCGAGGGGCGCGTGGGGACAGCAGCTCCCACCGCGCGGCTTCTGAACGGCGTCTGAAAGAGACGCTGCGCTGGCAGCTTGGGCAGCCACGGCGGCCATGAGCCACCTGGCTGCCCGGTGACCGAGCCGCAGCGCCCGCTGGCAACGGGCACGGGGACAGCCATGGCAGAGCCAGAGCGCCACGCGCTGCCCTGGGAGCGGGACACGGGGTGGGTGAGACTGCTTCTGTGACGAAGGCTCTTCCTTCAGGTCTTAAATTAGTCACAAGCAGGATTGTTTCAGCGAATTTCCTGACCCCAAAGAAGTTGGTGAAGAAGTTTGTCAGGGATTCGGGCATCCTCTTTTAAAAACAATCCCAAACTTTCCTGAAAGGAGAAGGCTTTCCAGCACCCAGCCCTGGCCCAGCGGGGGAGAGCCGAGCAGCCCTGCCCCGCGGCACGGGGACGCTCGAGCGCGGCTGCCGCCCGCTGAGGAGGCTCCGCTGCCGTGTCCGTGCATCCCGCTGTCCTTCCGTCCCGCTGGAACCCGGCTGAGCCCCGGCCCTCCCCAGCAGGGACACGAGGGGCTCCGGGGAGGGAAGGCTGCCCGGAACCCGCCCTCTCTCCCTGTGAAGTGGGAACATATTCAACATATTCTTCTTCCATGTTGCTGTTACTTTTAACATTTTGAAAAAGCCTTTTTGTGGTTTGTGGGTTTTTTTCTTTCAATCTAGCACTGGGGATGGAGCCCGCTTGGGAAAATGGGAGCGCAGCCTCTGCTAAGCCATGAAAAGCAGCGACTGGACCGTTATCTAACACTGTTGTAAGGTTACTATTTATCTAGAGCAACTGAAGTTGGCACTCACATCTGGCGCCTGGTACTTAGTGCAATTATTTATGATTTCCACCAAGATTTAAAAGCTCATCGCCGGCCTTGTAATGCAGTAACTGATTGCACTGCTAATGTAATTAAGAAAAGATTATGATGTCCACGTGGCACACCAGATGGTGGCATTCATAGCAATCGGCACACACAACTGGCAGACAACTGCACAAGGGCAGCGCGGCACAGGCAGCTGGAGCGCTGGGTTCGCACCCTCCGCTCCGCAGCGGCTCCCGGGTGCGCAGGGCGCCCGCGCACGTCCTGGGCTGCTCCCTCCAGCCCCAACAACGGCCCCTGTGCAAGGACGTCCCTCTGGGCGGCTGTGGAGCTCCAGCCCTGCTGGGAAATCCTCAGAGGGAATTAAGTCAGCACGCGGTGGGCGCCAAAGGCATTTCTGCCTGTAGGAAGAGGGGTCTGGTCCTGTGACTGCAGCACTAGCTGGGCCTGGCCCAGCTCCCTGTGGCTGTGACGGTCCCAGTTGGCCGGCGGCAGGATGGGAGGCTGCAGGCTCAGCCCTGAACAAGAAAGTTTGAAAACGGCACAGCTGTTTTGTCAGCTGATGATGGGGTTCAGGGAAAATCGTGGTTCTGCCTGAACGGGAGCCTTCTGGCTGACGGTGGGAGTCGGGTCACGGAGGGAAGGGCACCTCTCTGGGTCTGGGGAGGTGGGCAGGGACAGCGCTGCCGCTCGTGTCCGCCGGCAGCCCGGGGAGCTGGAGCCGGAGGGGAGCGCGGGTCTGCCCGAGAAGCTGCTTCAGAGAGCAGCAGAGCGCGGGGCCCCAGCTGCCTCCCTGAGCGCTTCCCTCGGTCCATCCTCCCAGGACAGGTGCTCATCTCCCCATGACGGAGCTGAATTCGACTCCTGCGAGGGTGGGTTCTGCTGCACGGGTCCCGCCGCTCGTCCTGGGCCAGCAGCTCCCGTCTTCCCTGGATTCTGCATTCCCAGGAGCAGGAGCGGCTCGTCCCGGCGCGGCTGGATCCATTATTCAGGATTAATGCCCATTTGCTTGTTGCACCTTCTGTTGCAGAAATAATGCTGCAGCTTTGACTTGCTTCCAGCAGGGCGACGGGGAAAGCAGAGTTAATACTGTGTCACAGTGGAGGAACAGAGGAGTGGTTTTTCTAGGAAGAGGTAATGTATGCAAGGAGCTTGTGTCACCTAGAGCCCGTTCAACATCGTGCATCGCCTTCCTTGCTATTGCGTGTGAATTTAATAAAGTGGCTGTGACTCATCCGCTCTCGCTAGTGGAGCTGACATAAGTAAATACGCAGGCTGTAACCTCGCCGGAGATTTTTTACCATCTGTATTTACAACATGAATATTTCAGCAAATTTGACATTTTGGAGACTTCTGTCTTCCAGGTTTAGTGATGACGAGTATCTGGGTCAGGAGTGCTGCAGGTTCACAAGCAGCATCCTGTCAATAATTCAATGCTCCGTGTGCTAAGCAGCGCGAGCAGGACGCGCGCCGGCACCGCAGGGTTTGTTGGCTCATTGAGCCGACACAGCTCTGAAGCAACATAAAACCAGTTTTTGTTCTCTTGCTGCTGGCCTCTGCCTGAAAAGCATAACGCGGGAGGCAGCCCTGTGGCAGCTATTTGGCTAATGTCACCGTAATGTGGATGCTGTTTTACTGTCACTTCTAAGACGACAGCAGCAATAGATGGGGCGGGATAGGATGGGGCATTTCTCAGCCCATTCTGCTGCCCAGGGAGGAGCGGGGCAGTGACCGAGTGTGGGGACACGCTGCACGGCCCGTCCCTCTGAGCTCGCGGAGCTGGTGCTGGGCAGCCCGGCACGGGGCGCGGAGCAGCCGCGCGCCCCCCTCCGGCACCGCTGAGCGCGGCGGGTCCTGTCTGCCGGGGAGCCCGGGGACCACGCCGGGTCTGCCTCTGCTCAGCATGGGTGGTGTTTACAGACATGGGGTCACTGTGGGGCGGGCAGGGGGCCCTGAGCACGGTTTCCTCAGCACCACTGAGAACAGGCACAGCTCATCACATTCCCCAGAGAGCTCCACCCAGGGACTGGGGCGCTAATTGCCCTAATGGCCCTAAGCAGCCCCACCTGGGCACACCACACCCCCACCCAGGTGCCCATTTAAGCTCAGCTCTGGGCCTGCTTGGCAGCCACTGGATCTGACCTGTGGGTTGGCTTCCCAGCTTGGCCCCAGGCCTGTCTGTCCCATGGGTGGTGTCTTGCTGGGTGGTGCGGGCAGGGGGTGGCCATGGCCAGCCCTGCTCGCTGTGCTGTGGCACTGGGAGGGGCTGTTGGTGTGGGGGTCCCTGCCCTGCAGCCCCAGCACAGCCCCAGCACAGCCCCAGCACAGCCCCAGCACAGCCCCAGCACAGCCCCAGCACAGCCCCAGCACAGCCCCAGCACAGCCCCAGCACAGCCCCAGCACAGCCCCAGCACAGCCCCAGCACAGCCCCAGCACAGCCCCAGCACAGCCCCAGCACAGCCCCAGCACAGCCCCAGCACAGCCCCAGCACAGCCCCAGCACAGCCCCAGCACAGCCCCAGCACAGCCCCAGCACAGCCCCAGCACAGCCGCACATGCTGGCACTTGCACGCCGGAGCTTGCACAGGCGCTTGCTGTGCTGCTGCCCCAGGCAGAGGGACCCACTCCAGCCCTGGGAAGGTGCCTGTTGGTGCCTGTCACGGGCATCCCGGCTGGTGCTGCGCTGAGGCACCAAATCCTGCCCTCCCTCGGTCCATGGGGGCACTGACAGGAGAAGAACAGCAGCAATGAAGTACAAGAGAAGATTCTGTAAAAAATCCCACAATTACCCAAGAGACAGAGGAAGCAGAGCATCTTCCAACAAGGTCTTTGACAGAAAAAGAAACCCCGTGAATGGGCCTTCCTGTTAAACTCAGGTGAGGGGTTTTTTTCTTTGTTATTGAAATTGTTCTTAAAATAGTTACATTGGAAAAACTGCATCACTTTCCATATGAAAGCTACACTTGGCACAAGCATCCTCTTGGCTAGAAATGAGCTGGAAGAGCCCTTCTCTTTCTAATGTCAGCTCATTATCACGTTGTTGAGGCAAATCATGCACCCTGAAAGCAGAGCTGCTCCCTCTGTGCTGAACCCCCCTTCGGTGCGCAAGGGGGGGGATGGGGGGAGCAGCCCTGCTCGGGGGTCTGTGCCCTCAGGATGCGCTCTCAGGGGTCTGCAGGCCCGTAGTTGTGGAACAAAAACCTTAAAGCTTATGTAGGAGTAAACTCAAAGATGGAAAGAAAATAAAATGGGATGTCAAATTATGTATTCAAAGAATTGCTTCTCATTAGTGATGCTGGGTGATCTGTAGGTTCTCCCATCACGTGATACCGCCCTCTTGTACTTCGCCGTGATGCAGAAACCTTTCTGAGGGAACCGGCTGACGTGCTCCCTTCTGGTTTTTATCTCCCTCCTTGTAAGGATTGTTAAGTGTGTTTTCATAAAGGGATGTACAGATGTGATGTTTTCATATGGGTAAAGCTGGGAGGCCGCTGGAGCGGTGCTGAGCGTGCAGCCCCCCCGTGTCGCTGCAGCCATCGTGGGGACGGGGCTGCTTGGCAGCGCTGGGGCTTCTGCTTCAGCGCTGGCCACAGAGGGTGCTGGTTTCCCATGAAGTCCCCATTTCTGAGCTTATACCTCATTTCTGGTCCTGAGCCTCAGCTGCATGATTAACCTGGCCAGATCCTGCCCTTATGCAAGGGTGCTGGGGTGCCCTCGGAGCAGTGACCTTGTGTTTGGGGACAGCCAGGTGAGGCTGGGGAGGCTCTGGCTGTTTCCGCTGGCACTTTACTAAGGATATTTGGATTGGAGTATTCGTGATCTCCTAGTGATGCCGTAATTGTCCAGTTATGACCGGCTCTGGCATCGTTATCCACGCTGAGTCCTGTCAGACGGATGAGAAGCTCGCTGGCGTGCTAATGTGCACAAGCTGCAGCAGCCAAGGAGCCGAGCGGCAGCGCCTGACGCTGCCAGCTGGCCTGGGAGCCGCGCTGGGGAGCTGGCGCTCCTGCGGGGGGGCCGGGCCTGCGCGCCGCCCCGCGCTGCCGCGCACCTGCGGGGCCGGGCGGGATGGGGCCGTGGCGGGGGCACTGGGTCTCTGGCTGCAGCGGTTGGGCCGCGACGGTGGTTGTCTCTTCTGGTTTAAGAGGAAGGAAGGGAAGGAAGGGTGCTGGCTGTGGCCCTGCTTTCGGGAGTCTGAAGACCAGAGCTGTGTCTTCGGGGTCCTGCATGGCTCAGTGGAGAAGGAGCTGCTCCAGGAAAAGTCTTGCAAAGGCAGCTGAGCCGTGACCAACTGCCCAGCGCTGCCTGGCAAATGGTCACCTATTAACTGAGCCGCCGGTGCTCCCGTGTGCAGACACCCGTCACCCGAGCGCCGGCTGCTGCCAGCGCCCTCCTGGGACGGCAGCTCCAGCGCCCTCCTGGGACGGCAGCTCCAGCGCCCTCCTGGGACGGCAGCTCCAGCGCCCTCCTGGGACGGCAGCTCCAGCGCCCTCCTGGGACGGCAGCTCCAGCGCCCTCCTGGGACGGCAGCTCCAGCGCCCTCCTGGGACGGCAGCTCCAGCGCCCTCCTGGGACGGCAGCTCCAGCGCCCTCCTGGGACGGCAGCTCCAGCGCCCTCCTGGGACGGCAGCTCCGCACCCCTGCTGCCCACCGGCTGGGACTGTCCCGCGGGGACCTGCAGGGCTGCCCCGCAGGGCAGTGACAGCGCTCCTGGTCCCTCCCTCCGCCCGCGGGGACAGCGGGTGGGACAGTGCCCACCCCGCAGCAAGGCGAGCAGCACCATTTCATCCACAGAGGCCTGCAAAGAAAACATTATTTCCCCAAATGTGTTCATCATTCAAAATTATTCAAGCAAAGGTTTCCATCTCACTGTGGCCATTATTCATAATCTGGGAATGCGGATGTGTGGCTCTCCTTGGTAATTAAGCTGCATGGAGTTTTTCCTGCCCCCTCTTTGGGTGGAACCCCAGCTGTACCCCAGTCCCGGGCGTTTCTGCAGAACGAGGGGGCTGGTCCTGGCTGCGGGGCCTCGCACAGGCTCGCAAACCCACGCAGAACCCACGCGGCCCCGCTGGCCGGGGCAGCGGTGAGGGGTTTGCCACTTTGGGGAGATGTATGAACGATTCATAAATGCATTTTACAGACAGCTGTTAGTATGTGCTGAGCAATACTCATGCTGTCAAGGAAAACTAGTTACAGGGTTATAGCTGGGCCACTTAAATATTATGATCCATAATATATAAATAGCGGGCTGAATGCTGCTGCTTTGTGTTGTAAAGAGCCCTGTGCCTGCTGAAGGTGTCTGAGAGCCGTGTGCTTACACAGACACTTGCCCCTTCTAAAAATCACTCGCCACCCTGTCCTGCAGTCACACAGCACGTCCCTGACGATGCTGCGGGTGTCTGCCGTGGTGCTGGCCAGGTGGGGACTGCGGGGGCGGTCACTTGAGAGCCCGTGCATTGCCCCAAAACCAAGGATGCAGTGATGCTGTGTGACATTTCCCTCTTCGGCTTCAATGCACCAATGATGCATTTTAAGCTTGGCTGAAGTTGCACACTTCAGCACTGTGGCCAAACCGAACTGAAAGGGACAGAATGGAGTGTCAGTGCCACTGTGGCGAGGAACCAGCACCCCAGCTCGGAGGTGAGGGCTGCTGGACGTGCAGGATGGCAGCAGTAGAACAGTGAGCTATTCTCCCTGCAGGAAATATTACACAGGCTTGCTGAACAAGAACAAAAGATTAAACTCAAAATAAAATGAAATGCAAAAACTGCTGTGGAACCTGGTGGGTGGTCTGCGGGCTTTCGGCTACAGTGAGCTCCTGAAATATCTCTGCATCTCTTCTCAGGATCGTGTCACCACCTGAAATGCTTTGGGATCTCATAGTTAAAAAGCAGCCCCTTGTGTCCCAGTAGAAAGCAGGTGTCGTCTGTGGAGTTTGCAGGTCTTTAAAAACCTCTGGAGTGGGTTGTTTGCTCTGTAGTTAAGAACTTGCTGCTGTTGTAGAAGTGGGGGTCTGGCCCTACCGCTGTCCCCCTTCTGCCGGGCAGTGCTGTGCCCCGGCTGCTGGGGTGGAGGTTCAGTAGCTCCGGTTTCTGGCGAACCCCGCGGGATGTTGTTGGAGACAAAACCCGGCGGAGCCCTCCTGGCCGGTGGCTGCGCGCTCCCCCCTCCCGCGGGCGCCGGCCTCGGGGACCCGGCAGAGACGCGCAGGGACAGCACCTGCCCACTCACTCAGGTGCCCAAATTAAAACGTGCACAGGCGATGGATCTTTTCATTCCCTTCAGAATAATGAACGCTAAAAGTAGAAACAAATTAACAGAAGGGAAGCTGTAGCTGCAAAGAGACATTTTGGAGCGCTAGGAGGCAGCAGGTTAAACCTCACTCCAAGAACCAGCAGGCAGCAGCTGAGCCTGGAGCTGAGCTCTGGGCTGATTCTCCTCTAAAGACAGGCAGGAAAAAATGGTACGTGCAGCAGTATTTCACTGCTACGCTAAATGTGGCTACAGAGAGATTAGTTCCTGCAGCACAAAGGATTTAAACAAGGACTTGAGCTTACAGTCAGGGTGAGGGTGCAGGATCCTTGACACTTCGTCCCAGTGTTTCCCCCTGCAAACCGGGATCTCCTCCTGATGGTGAAGCCTGACCAGCGGTTGCCAGGAGTTCCCGCTCCCCAGGGCGACGGACGGCGCACGTGCAGCAGAGCTGCGCCGGGGCCCCGTGGTGCTGCGCGTCCCCTCCTGGCGCCAGCGCACCCAGCAAAGCGCCACGGGCGCCAGGACGGGGTCCGGCCCGGCTCAGGGGCCTGCGGGATGCGCATGTTTATCTGGAACAATGCTCGGGAAGGTGCAGATCTTGGCATGCATCGCTCAAGGGTGGGTGAGCTGTGTTCATTCTGCCACAGCCCAGCACTGTAGCCAAGATTGACTTAAATTCCTTCTATTCAGTGTCCTGAAAACAAAACAGTGGTACAAACTGGACGGCATGTACGTGACTGAGTGCACAACTCGTGAGAAAAGACACACTCTGAATAAACACAAGTAAATAAATGCATTTTGAAAAAGATTTATGTAAAATATTCAGAGGAAAACATTATACTTGCAAATACTTATGTTTTTGAGTAACTTGACACTGGTAGATTAGCTAACTCCGATGTAGTTATTCGTGTACCTAACACCAAGTGCACACATACTCGCTGATTTGGAGCATGTGTTTTTGCTCCGTGGAAGAACACAAGGGTGCCTTTCCCCGGCCGGCCGTGCCGAGCAGCCTGCCCTCCGTGGCAGAGCCGCCGCGGTGCCCTCCGTGGCAGAGCCGAGCAGCCTGCCTGCCATGGCAGAGCCGCCGCGGCGCCCTCCGTGGCAGAGCCGCCGCGGTGCCCTCTGTGGCAGAGCCGAGCAGCCTGCCTGCCGTGGCAGAGCCGCCGCGGCGCCCTCCGTGGCAGAGCCACCGCGGCAGAGCCACCGCTGCCACAGCACCTGCCCTCCAGGGCAAAGCCGACACCGCAGCTACGCTGTGCTGGAGAGCGACTGTCTCTTTGGAACAAACGTTATTGCAGATCATGCCACAGACACGTTGGGATATATGTTTGCAGTGTATCTTAGAATATTTTGTGGATTCTAAGCAGCAATTAGAGTCTTCCTCTGAAATCAATTCATTTCCTACTGCTGTGGTAGCAGGGAGGATCTTATTGAAACTCTAGGATTTTTAATATTATTACACTAAAGACTCTCTCAGTATCAGCATCTCCGTGGGGGAGCATTAGCACACTGTAATGTGTAACAACTTCTCCAGTTCAGGAAATCTTGTTGTATTTGTAATAGGGCATTTGGGGCATATATTATGTATGGGACATATATTTCTCATTTCCACTAGGCATCATCTTTCCCTTTCTCTAAATTACTCTCCAAATCAAAAAAAATGCATTGTATTCCTTATCGCTCAAAACCCCAAAAATATATATACTTAATCTTTGGGTGCAGAAGCCACTATCAGGCATCAGGGCTGCATGTGGTAGAAGCCAGAAAGCCTTGGTTAGCCAGTGAGGGAACAGAGCCGTGGGTAGGAACACCCAGTTATTACCATAGTTCAGCAAGCACCGGTCTAACACGCTTTGCTGGAGAGAAGCACCAGCCAGAAGAGGAGGAAAGTTTGTTCCCAGCCCAGGGTTCCATGCGGGAGAAAGCGGGACGACAGGATTCTGCTGTTGCAGAACACTTGGTTTGCTTCACAGAGAGGAATACAAAAGGCACATGTTGCTTTTCAGACAAACCTCTCAAATACTAACAAATCAAAGCTCACAGTATTTGTCTCGGTTGTAAGTCTGCCCACGCCAGAATGAAGAGCAGGGAGCTGGAGCTGCCCCGAGGATCAGACCCCGGAGCTCCCCCGTCCCGTCCCGTCCGCGCTGCGCCCAGCCCTGCGGCACCAGCTCCCTCCTGCCCCAGAAAGGTGCAAACCCAGCCCGGAGACACCGGGGAAAGGGACGGGCTACGGGCCCAGGGGCTCCTGCTCGGCTCCGTCTGGCTAAAGGGACGTACCTGGACAGCGCCAACAGTTATCTGGGTGGGAAAAGAACAGGTGAGCAGAGCTCCCCAAGGGTGACCCAATCTGAGCTAAAAGGAGATGGGAGAAAAACAGGGAATTAGTGGTGTAGTAAAAGGTAGAACATCAGACAAGGAATCACCCTCTAACGACAGAGATGGACCCTCCAATACATGCGCCAGCCCTTCAGATGGTGCCTGATTCTGTCGGGGCAAAAGTGGACAAATGGGAGGAAATTTGAATGACATAATCTGAGATCTTTCTGCTCTTGTAAATCACAGAGGCCACGTTCCCAGCACAAAGGAATCCGTGGCTCTGAGCAGGCACCATGTCATGGAAAACAGTCAGAGGAAAGCAGCTCTAGGAAGGACCAGGGAGACAATGGTGCCTGATCCCTGCCCCGAGGGAACGACTGAGCGGTGGCTGATAAGAGGGCTTTCAGCCTGGCCGGGATGAAAACTTCCCAGGCCGTGTTTCACTCTTTGTGGTTGTAAAGTTTTTCACCTTTGCAGAATCTGTTGCACTTCACACCCACCAGTTTTGTCTCCTCTTTAATTCACCTACAAATTCATGTGTTTTCCTCTTTCCTTTATTTCATTCTTTACTCCAGGATTTTTTCTTTTTCTTTACTCTTCCAGTCTTACACCAAAGGCCATTGATGTCAACCCTGCACCAACCTTGCTGCTCTCCAGATTATCTTTGATGACATTCCTTGGGGTAAGGTGCTCAAAACCAAATGGGGGCCAGCTGCAGGATTATTTTATATGATTACGCTACAGGCCATGCTGCTGTTCCAGGTTATGTTGTGATTTGCATCATCTGCTAATTTAATAAGTGTGTTCTCAATTTCACCACTGGCATGTGATAACACTGAGTGGGGCAGACCCTCCGAACCCGGGCAGGATGTCTCCCGTGCTGAGGACCCTCAACGGTTTCGCGTTACCCAAGCAGCCTGGCAACCCCTGACCTCCCGGGAGCATATTTGCTTTGTCTGTTTTTCAAGGCCATGGTGAGAGCACCCAATATGTTACTGAAGTCAAGGTTGCTCCCAAAACTGCTTATCCTCTAAGCCCAAGGACTGTTTTCTCAGGAAGAAAACCAGTTTGGCTGGACACAATTTGCCCTTCATGGGTGCACAGCAGCTGCTGCCCATCTCCTGGGTGTAGTTGGTTTCAGGAGGAAGACTGCGGTTCCATTGACCCCATCACAATTATTCAGCCCCTTTTCCAGCTGGCATCGCCCATCTCCCCGAGGGCCGCAGCGGAGCAGCCGCAGGGGCTGCGGAGCCCCCACCGGGGGGTCAGCAGGGAATGGTTTTCTCTGTGGAGGTTAGTGTCGTGGTGTGAGGCTCGCGGAGCCCGCGCTGTGCTGGCCGGGGCAGAGCGCGCCGCCCGGGGCTGCCGGGGGCACTGGGCCCCGGGGCGCGCCCGCCGTGGGAGGGGCAGGGCGGCCGGGCCGGAGGGCCCGCGGGGCCGGGTGGCGCGGGGCCGGGCCCGGCCGGGGGAGCAGCGCTGCGCGGCCGCCGCGGTGAGTGCCCGGGCACGGGTCGCAGCGGCGCCGAGGGGGACGCGGGGCGGCGCGGGGCCGGTGCGGGGCGGGCTCTGGGCCCTGCGCGCCGCGGGCCGGGCGCGGAGCGGCGGCGGGAGCCCGAGCTGCGCCGCTGCGGCCCCGGCCCCGCCGCTGCCCGGGCCCGGCACGACGCGCCCCGCCGGCTGAGGCTCCGCGCGGGGCCGGGCCGCGGCCTGCCCGCCGCTCCCCGCCCCGCTCCGCCCGGCCCGCAGGCCGCTCCCCCGCCGCCGCTCCTCCCGCCGGGCCGCGCCGGCCCCGCCGGGCGATGAGGAGCTGCTTCTGCCTGCGCCGGGGGAGCCGCGACCCGCCGCCCAGCGCCCGGGCAACAGTTAAGTGTCCCCGGACCCGCCGCGGCCCCCGACGCGGGCGGGGGTCGGGCCCGGCGGCCGCTCGGGGCTCCTGCGCGGCGGGGGCGGCGCGTCCGGCAGCGGGGCCCGGCCCGGCCGCCCCTCCCGGCCCCTCCGCGGGCGGGGGCGCTCGCCTGGCCGGGGCTCTGCGGGCCGGGCCGGAGCCCGCCGGGCCCCGGACCGCGGCGGAGCGGCCGGCGGGAGCAGCCGGGGCGGGCGGGGCCGCCGGGGCCGCGGGGAGACGGGCCGGGCCGGCCCCGGGCGCTGCTGGAAGCATCGAAGGGCTCTGCGGGCGGGCGGCCACGGCGGGGTGGGCGGGGGGCAAGGCCCTGCTGACCTCGACTCGCTCGGGAGTTTACTGCAGGTTTTATTAGTGACTGCTTAGAGAAAATAACCCCAAACCCGCGTGTTTTGTGTGTCTGCTGCTGCAAATGCTCACAGCGTGGGTTTGCCTGACCGCCCATTTTCTCAGCTGTTCTCAGGTTTCTGTGTGTGGAGGTGATAGTGTGGGCTCTCTCTTTACAGCACGGGCCGGAGCAGCGATACTGAGCTGTGTTTTGTGTCCTTATCTCTTGCATTACCGAGGCTTGTGAGCTTTCCCTGTGGTTTCTGGAGAGGTTCTCAAAGATCCTCCAAGCTCCAGTGTTCTTCGTGCTGTCTCTGAGCGGGCCGTTCCCGGCCGGTCCCGGTCACCGCAGGGTCTCAGCCGGCGCGGACAGGCCGGGCTGCCACAGGTGTTCAGCGGGTCGGGCTAAAACTGAGCTTTCTCCATCTTGCGTTGTGTTTTCACTGAGTGAGAACATGCTGATGCACACTTAGTAGAGCCTGCATGTTGTGTGGCAGGTTGGCAGTGTCATTGCTGTAATTTTTAGCTGAGATAACTTTACCCGCTAGATTTTCTCAGGATACTGGGATGAAGACTTGGCTTGAGCTTCTGGAGGCGTGAAATAAAACACACACCACTTCAGTCTTGCAGTGCATACTGGTCTGACAAAGGGAATCCCAGGCTTAGGGTTCCCGTAGCCCCCCGAGATTTGTTCATACACGTGCCAAGATAGAAATAACTGAACTGAATGTCATTTAAATGTTGCTGCCCTGGTGCAAGGTTGTCTGTGTATGGAAACCTATTTTGGTTTGAAATAGGACACTCTTCTCAAATGCGTGTCCATAGTTAGAAGTGCTGTGAAGCAACAGAAGATTCAGTTTTGCTCATTCCCTGACTTAAGTTCCTGTTTCCATGCAGCTAAGGCACAAACTGTAGAGATTTTGCAGCTGTCTTGAAGATGGGAGCCTGGGTGCAGGGCTGATTCCAGACATGCCTTCGTTTGGGGTGAAAAATGAATCTGAAATTGTGGCTGCTCGTGCTGGAGCCTCCAGGCCTCTGACCCTGTGCCCGCCACGGTCTCCTGTTTTTCTGACTGAAGCCGTGTCCCGTTCCATGAGCAGCACAGGAAGCTGGCTGGCCGTGTCCTGCTCCCGGGGCGCTGCGAGGGCCGGCGGGTGGGGTACGCGGTGTGACTGCAACTCGCGTTGAGCCAGCAGTACCCACCGCCTTTCAAAACGGTGCAGTGATAACCTGAGCGTGCAAGCGGGGGTTTTAGCAGCGTGTCTGCTTCGGTTTGATGGGATTATTTCCTGTGGGGTGAAGGAACTCAGTAAGGTAGTTGATAATTTTTTTCTAGTTTTGCCTTAGCTTATACTTTTCTGCCCGTGGGAAGAGCAAGTCAGTGTCAAAGTGCAGGGCTTGTAGTTGAAGGAAGAAACAATGAGACCATTCTCTCTCCAAGTCCCTTGCTACTTAACTTCAGAACGTGACCCGCTTTGATGGCAGCGTGATGCTTCTGTAGCAAGTACATCACCAGGCCTGATCTGGCCACGTACCCACCAGCTTTTGAACTTGCCTGACTTGTTGAAAAGGAACACCAAGAGGGAAAAATACTCTATAAACTCACAATAATACATTCATTTCTGAAAAGCGTTCCTTTGCTAATACGTGTCCCAGCCAAAGCTCGGCAGTGTGTGTGGTCAGTGATCTCAGTGGAATACTTGGAACGGACAGTGAAGGCAGCAGGAGCCGGTTCTGTGTGTCGTGTGCTGCGGGGTCCGGTGCCGGCGGACGCGCGGTGGCTTTCCCTGGTGGTGGCACATCCTTCCCCCCCGGCCTTGTCCAGGCAGCTCCGTGTGTGGGAGCTTCTCGCTGCCCCAGGCTGGCGTCCGGCCCCCTGCCCGCCCGGGCCGGCCGGGGGTCCTGCAGCCGAGAGCGGCCTCCAGCGAGCGTGCTCCCTGCTAATGGGAAAAACGTCCTTCTGATTGTTTTGGGCCGTTCCCAGAATAACCCTGCAGCGGGTGGAACAGCGGAAGCCCCTCGGTAGAGCTTGGCAAACGCAGCTCAGCGCAGGATGTTGAAAGGTGTCTCCCGGTCAGCTGGTTTGAGTTCTCAGCCACTGTGATGTTAGGTGGGCGTACAGGTCAAGCTCGCGTTGTTTAAAGAGAACTTCATTAAAATAACAAGCTGTCTAATGGGAGTATTTATAGAATCCTGCTCCTTAATTTAATCTGTTCTTTCACTGTTTGTTTTTTGTTTTTAAGTTCAAAGGCATGATGGAAAAGAAACCAAACTTTGCAGATGCCCTAGGGGAGAAGTGCAATGTAACTAATCGTCTGCACAATTACCCGTCCAGAGACTCCCCTCTGACCTGTGCAGAGTTCAGAAAAACATTTATCCGAGTGTGCAGACCAATGGGTGCTGCCCTGTATCTGTTCCAGATGAGTCCTCGATGCCACCCGCACAGCGGGAAGCTGGTGTGGTGCGGCAGAGCCCGCCCGCAGGCTCTGATGCTGCGGTGCTGCCATGCTGCGGTGCCAGGCACAGGCCCAGCCCCGCGGCTGCGGACCCGAGCAGGGAGCACCGTGCTATCTGCAGACCCAGAGCTTTGTTTCCTGGGCAGGCTCTGCTCTCCTGTCTTCCCCAGCTGTGAGCGTGGGCTGCTGGCTGAGGAAGAGGAAGGTGCCCGTCTGGCCGGGCGCTGCGCAGCGGTGGCGGCGTGGGGCGCTCAGCTCGGCCCTTGCCGCGGCGGGGTGCCGCTGCGGGCCCTGTGCCGCATGGCGTCTCACCCGCAGCTTCCGCCGCCCGCCCTCCCCAGGCGGAAGGCCCGGCTCCCCGTGCTCAGCCGCTGCTGCCATAGAGGGGCTTTGTGCGAGCCGGTACAAAGCCAGGATTGATGGCGCTTCCCCTCCCCCTGCCGTGCTCTGACAAAGGTGCCCTTCTCCTCCCACCAAGGACAGGTGCCGTCGGGCCGGGGCTCTGCCCAGCGGCACTCGCTGGGGGTAGGGGCGCTGCCCCGGCTCCCACTGTGGTGCCAGAGCCCCCCAGCCCTGTCCTTGTCCTCTCCAGGACAGCCCTGCTGTGGCCTGGGGTCCCTGCTGGGGCAGCATTGGGCAGCAGGTCCCTGGCCTGTGTCAGCCCTGTCCCCGCCATCAGCGCTGCGGCACAGGAGGGAGCGCCAGGGGCTCCTGCCTGCCCGGGCTCCCTCAGGCCTGCGAGGGGGCACCCCGAGGGGTCGGTGTGAGCTGGTGTCGGGGTGGGTTTGCTGGAGGTGCCAGGGGAGCGGATCTGCTCCCCCACGGCGCAGCTGTGCCGGAACCCGCAGTGCCGTGTTCTCAGCGTGCTGGGGAGTATTGCCACTTACCTGGATTTCAGTTCAAAATAGCCTAAGAGAAGCTCATATCAGCATTAATTATCTCCCAGCTCCTCCTGATGTGTAATAACAAGTCATCACGTTATCAAGAGTGACTTGGAAAAATTTCAGAAAACATGCATCTGTATGAAGAACAGATTGTAAGTTCTTTGTGAATTCACGTTGTGTTTGCTGGGTACTGTGCGTTTTAGGCAGCAGGTTCTGGATTATTTGCAAGGCATCTGGCTGAGCCGGTGGAGCAGCGCAGGCAGATTTGGAGGCTTGGACTGCGCAGGGAGCTGAGCGGGTCCGCTGTGCCCTGTGCGCAGGGAGCTGAGCGGGTCCGCTGTGCCCCGTGTGCAGGGAGCTGAGCGGGTCCGCTGTGCCCCGTGCGCAGGGAGCTGAGCGGGTCCGCTGTGCTCTGTGTGCAGGGAGCTGAGCGGGTCCGCTGTGCCCTGTGCGCAGGGAGCTGAGCGGGTCCGCTGTGCCCCGTGTGCAGGGAGCTGAGCGGGTCCGCTGTGCCCCGTGTGCAGGGAGCTGAGCGGGTCCGCTGTGCCCCGTGTGCAGGGAGCTGAGCGGGTCCGCTGTGCCCCGTGCGCAGGGAGCTGAGCGGGTCCGCTGTGCCCCGTGCGCAGGGAGCTGAGCGGGTCCGCTGTGCGCAGGGAGCTGAGCGGGTCCGCTGTGCCCCGTGCGCAGGGAGCTGAGCGGGTCCGCTGTGCCCTGTGTGCAGGGAGCTGAGCGGGTCCGCTGTGCCCCGTGCGCAGGGAGCTGAGCGGGTCCGCTGTGCTCTGTGTGCAGGGAGCTGAGCGGGTCCGCTGTGCTCTGTGCGCAGGGAGCTGAGCGGGTCCGCTGTGCTCTGTGCACAGGGAGCTGAGCGGGTCCGCTGTGCCCCGTGCGCAGGGAGCTGAGCGGGTCCGCTGTGCTCTGTGCGCAGGGAGCTGAGCGGGTCCGCTGTGCTCTGTGCACAGGGAGCTGAGCGGGTCCGCTGTGCCCTGTGTGCAGGGAGCTGAGCGGGTCCGCTGTGCTCTGTGCGCAGGGAGCTGAGCGGGTCCGCTGTGCCCCGTGTGCAGGGAGCTGAGCGGGTCCGCTGTGCCCCGTGTGCAGGGAGCTGAGCGGGTCCGCTGTGCTCTGTGCGCAGGGAGCTGAGCGGGTCCGCTGTGCTCTGTACGTGCTGGGTACTTGTCCAGGTGCCGAAGCAGAAACCTCTCCCAGGCTTGGTTCGCTGGCAATAGTGTTTTCACCATTACTGTTCACTGGTTTCTGTTACTTTAGACTCCTCAGGTAGCCTGGTTGTTGGTATGACATTATTATATTTACATAGGGCCCAGACTTGCTCTTTTTTATTGCCTGCAGCATGATGTTTGCTCAGACTGGGCATTGTGAAGTGTAAACCCAGGTCCCACTGGCACCAGCACTCACCTCTGCCTTTTCTAGGAGCAGTAAGTAACCAGCCGTCTACACGGCCTCAAAATGCTGGGGTTTAATTGCTCTGAGGAGGGAGTTGGATTCAGAAGCTCTGGTTCACCGCTTGTCTGGCTCTGCGCAGCGGCGCTTGTTTACACAAAGCACTGCTCTTTTATCTGGGGGTGCGTGGGGGAGGTTTCCTGGGGCATTCCTGCCTGGAAGCCGGAGAAGACTTGTCCGGACTGGCAGGAGACCACGTGCTGAGGCAGCTCCACCTCTCCCGTCCTCCTCAGCAGTTGTGTCAGCAGCGCTCTTGTCCTCTCCTCCTGCTTCCTGCAACAGCATCTCTCTGGAATGGGTTGGTCTTACCCGCTTCTGTCCCCTCTGCATATCTCCCTCCCTCAAGTACGCGGTGATGTCTCCCTTCTCCTGGAAGATGCTCGGGCCTCTTCAAGGCCTCTGTCTGCTTTGCATCAGACCGTCCTGTGCTGTTTCATCTGTGTTGCCCTGGTGTTGAGGCTCTGCAGCCAGCGAGATTTTGCATACGGCGCCAGATACATCTGTGCTGCTACATGAGAATGGTCTGGTTCGGGGGGGTGTGATGAGACTGGAGACTCGCGGGGCACCCCCGGCGTGTCTAACGCCCGTAATGGACGGGGAGCCTCCCAGTGAAGCCCCTGGGAGCAGATTTCCTGCTGCTTAAAATGGCAGAGCTGCTTCAGCCAGCCTGACGCAGGGGTGAGATTTGCTCTGTGGGAGGGAAGGGAATGAGCCTGGCCTTTCCCATCGTTGCTAGATGGCGACCAGTCCATGCTAAGTACCCTGGAAGCAACAAAATTAATCTCAGAGGAGGCCGCTTGCCTAAATTCCAAACGTATTGGGCATTGCACAAATGCACCTTCTTATCAGGAGCAAATGAAAGTGCAGAAGGTGTGTCTGGCCTAATCCTGTGTTTAGCCTGGCAGTGCGTGGTGTGTCAGCACAGGCGCTGTGGCATGCATGCGGCTCTCCCTGCTCTGTCTGCTGCTGCGCTGCGCGGCTGAGCGCCCGGTAATTCCGCTCCTTTCTTTCAGGATCAGTCCATAATGCCTGAAGTGCGGGACCTCTCCGACGCCCTGCCCGACGTGCCCATGGACCCCATCACAGGTGTCGGTGTGGTTGCGTCGCGGAACCGAGCACCGACAGGTTATGATGTAGTAAGTAGAGCTGTTTCAGCTGCCGCTGCTAATGCTTTGGTTCTGTGCTAATGAGGCTTTACTTTGCTGGGAACAGCATTTCTTCTGGAGAGGGCTTGCCTTAGACATGTGCTTTAAGAAGTAATTTGATATCCAGCCACCCACCTCTCAGCCTGCAGCACTTAGTGCGTTCCCTCAGTGCAGGTTTGTGGGTGCAATCGCGCTACTTCATCTGTGCCACTCCGGAGGAGCCTAATTACCTGGAGGAGGGCTTTGGAGAAACAGCTGGCCACTGTGGCATGCAAATTTAATAATCCTAGTAACATCCATCCTGAAGGAGTTCTAAGTATTGCACAAATTATATCTCTGCATAAATGGATCCCACATCAGCTGTTTAATCCCACATATCAGCACTGCACGATGATGATGAGAAGCTCCAGAATGGGAAGCAAGAGTTTCACATCCAGCTGAAACTGCAAGGATGATTTTGATGGACAGAACGCAAAGGTCTGAACTAAGTTTGTCAGGAGGCTGGCGAGCAGCTGGGCCGGCAGAGACAGACGTGTGAGTGGACAAAGGGAGGTCACTGTTTAACAGCTGCTTGTTCCGTGGCTTGGTTGCTGTGTAACCAACAACGTGACTTTCCCCCGCCATAGATTAGTGTCCCAAACAGTGAAATGTCATAAAATACTGGGCTTGCAGAGCTCTGTATGGAAATATTTGGCTCGTAGTCCATGTGCTCACCTTTTCTATGTCAGGAATGGAAACTAGCTGACTTGAGGCTTTGCTCACATCTTGTACTCTGGGTTGTTGCTCACCCTGTTCAGTGTGAGAAGGGAGAAAATGGATCAGGCTGAAGTGAGGGCATGAGCAAGGAAACTGTGAAAAGGCTCCTTAAAGACCTGGAAGGTTTTTGCATTTACGGCATTTTTCTGAGTGCTGATTACCTGTGTGAGCCAGGCTGTGTAATTAGCTGCTTGCCCTGATAAAGGAGCACGGGACAATGTGAGAGTTGTGATAACAGAATTGCATTCTGCCTAAATGGCTGGGCAGAGAGCGCGCTCACCCTAGATAGCCTGTCTGTGGTTTAATAGGGAGCTTCAGCGCTAACGCAGTTTAAACTAAACAAGATAAAAGAGTCTTCCTGTGGCTTAATCCAATTACAGTGGGGTTGTAATAATGCCTGTGAATGTGGGTCGCTCTCTCCTAGGGGGCACGCGGAGGAGGCCGCCTTTCCTCTGCTTCTGCTGCCTCCCTCTCTGTGTACAGGCAGCTCTGGTCTGGCCCTGGGACCAGCAGTCTGGCCGTGGGGCCGTGCCCGTGGTCTGCAGCCTTGGACCTGGAGCGTGGCTCCCACACGCCTGCTGCTCCAGCCCCCGTGCGGCAGACCCACGGCCTGGCTCCGCGGGTGCCGTGTCCTTCCCGCCGTGCAGCACCCGCTGCGACGGGGCTGCTCCGGCTGCCGCCCGATGTGACGGGGCGTCCTGGTGCCCAAACCCGCCAGACAGTGGCACACCAAGGACTTGATTTTGCCAAAGTGTACAGAGTGTGCCTGAACTTAGATTCCTGACAGTCCGCCCAGACTGGCAGGACTGAGCGTGTGGGTGGGGAGGAAAGGAGGAGAGGTGGGAGGCGGGAGCGGGGTGGGAGAGGTGCGGTTCCAGCGCAGCTCCTGCTGCAGACTGAACCAGCTCCAGCTGCAGCTTTGCTCCGGGGCCAGAGCCCCAGGTGCTGCGCCCCCAGGGCCGCCCTGCACGGCTGCGGTGGGGCAGACCCTCCCGCGGGGCCAGCGGTTCAGGGGCCTGTTTGCCAAAGGCCTGTGTGTGGTAGCAGTAACTCCGTGCCGACTGCTGGGCAGAGGGGAGGTCACCCCGCGCTCGGAGGGCTGGGCTGGGGGACACCTTCCTTACTGGGTGTCACCCCGTCAAGTCCATCTCTTTGTAGCACATACTCGAGGAGTGTCTTCCCCCAGCTCCATGAGAAGGACCATTCCTTCTGCCTGGGGTGCTGGGTGCCCCGTGCTGGGTGCCGTGTCCTCCATCCCGCACATTCCTCTTAGCCAAGCGCAGGACGTGGTGAGCTGGGCTGCGCGGTGCCGGCAGCTCTGCCGCAGCTGCTCGGGCCGGCTCCCTTCCTGCGCTGCCGTCGCGGAGCCGCGCTGCTCGGGCACCGCTCTGCTGCCGGAGGTGGTGGGATCCTCCCTGCCTGCAGGAGCCCAGCAGGTGATGTAAGAAGTTTCCTGTTTGTATTGCTCTGTTTTCTTTCCCTGTGAATTTTCCGACAAGTTAATGCATGCTTACAGTCTCCAGGCTTGGAGGAAGTCTTCAGCAGGATGATGTGGAGGCAGAGCTCTCGGGGTTAATTGCTGACGTTGCCTGTGACGGTTGCATTTTGGCAGAAGCAGGAATGGTTTTGCTGGCATTCCCGTGGGGCCCGGGGTTGCCAAGCTCTTGCCACCGGCTGCTTTTTGCTCCGCTGGTCACGTCCCGTGAGGCTCCGAGGGCGCCTGGTGCTGCCAGGACAGGCAGCTCAGCGGGGGGGACGCGTCGGAGGGGCCCGAATGGCTGCTCAGCAGGGCCGTGTCCCCAAGGGCAGCGCTGTGCGCCAGGCCCGGCGCTGCTGGCTGCTGCCGTCAGCTGCCCGCGGCACCGGCCCCGCGCTGCCCCGCTGGCTGTCGGGCCAGCCTGGCTGCCACCAAATCCTCTTTGAAAATGGTACTGTTTAAAAATGGTGCATGTTTCTCTGCAGAAGCCTGGCCACAAAACTGTGTGTCGTACAGGGGCTCGAGCGGAGCAGGGGCTTGCAAACAGCAGTTGATGAAACACAAAGAGCGGCCAATGCACTTTGCTCCTTTTGCTGATCAGACAATAAACACGCTTTTCTCTCCTGCACTTTGGATAATTGGAGGGTCGTGTCAGCACACATCTCTTGCTTCCTGCGCCCTGTGCAGTCTCTGCTCAACAAAACATGGGTGCGAACAGGAACAACAAATGTCAGCGCTTTGTTATCAGGCTGCTCCAGGGCCAAGGTTGAGTCAGTTGAGTCTGGTGAGGCTGGAGGAGCGCAGGGCAGCGGTTTGCCCGGCCGAGGGGCAGCAGGCAGCGTCCAGCGGGGCTGCAGGGGATCTCCTGTTGGGAGCCACCGCTTGGGTGTTAGTCCGGTGGGGTGGTCTTAGTTCTGCTGCCCTTCTCCTGTTTGCTGCCTTCTCTCGTATTCGACAACAAACCTTTTGGGGCCAGGGCTGTTCCCAGCCGGTAGCGGGTGGGTGCTGAGCCGCGCAGCACAGCCCTTGCGCTGGGCGCGGTGCTGCCTCGCGCCTGCTCCGCGCTCAGCCGCGGGTCAGACCTGCTCCTGTTCTGCTCGAACGTGCCCGTCTCTCGGGCGGAGGGTCCGTTTCCGTCGCCCTCCGTGCGGCGTGTGCCTCTGATCTGACCAGCTCCTCGGTGGCTTTTCTGTGAAGATGAAGCTGAGATGGGGCAGCTGCTCTGCCGGTGTGCGCGGCCCCTCCTCGCGCCTGCCCCGGCGCGCCCCTGCGTGCCGGCTGGTAGCGAGCGCCTCGGTATGCTGACTGTTCCAAACTGCTCTTCGGAGCCTGTAGCCCAAGTCGCCGTTCCTCATTAGGGAGCCTTTCTCGGAGCATCTTTAATCAACAGACTCCCCAGAGACAGCATTTTTAGAACTTCTTTTTATACCTCCTCTTGGAAGTTCTTTGCTCTGCACCTTGTGAAGAAACTAATGAGATGCAGTGAGAGTTCGGGCTGCCGTTAATTAGAAGAGGTCTGAGGAGGAAGAACTGAAGATATATTAACTTTATCTTGGCTCACGTGTCTCCTCTCCCCCTCTGCCTCTTCTTTCCAGGTTGCACAAACAGCAGATGGCTTGGATGCTGACCTCTGGAAAGACGGCCTATTTAAATCCAAGGTCACACGATACCTGTGCTTCACGAGATCATTTTCAAAAGAAAATGTAAGTCCGTTTGGGTATCTGCATGATTTGCATCTGTGCCTGGTATGCTCTTACCCATAAGATGATTCATTTTATGGAGCCAATTATAATTCAGGCAGGCATTTCACTGGGTTTGGGTGAGTCAGGAGGCAAACGGCAGCAGCTAGATATTTGCATTTTGGCTGTGTTCTTTTTGGAAGGAAATAGCTGGCAAAATCTGCAATGAAGGCAGCAGCGCAGGGCGTGCTTGCATGGGAGCCCCCCCTCACGGCGTTCCCGCTGCAGCAGCGAGCGCTGCGTGCTCGAGACCCTGATGAGCTTCTGACTCTGATTACCTAGAGCAGCAAATGCTGCAGGTAGCGCTGGTGGAGGAAAAGCTCGTTTCTGAATGCAGGGGCATCGTGCCTGTTTTCCTGCAGGATTGGCATTTCTGTCTTTGTTGTCTTTGGTACCGCTTCTTGAAAATTTGCCCACGTTGTGCATGTGCTGCCACATTCTTGTCATCTTCTAGTATGGCTCTTAAGCATAAGTGATTTCTGGTTGGAGCGGTTGCTGCGCACATCTTCTGCGGGGCAGAGAGCACGCGCAGCCAGAGCCCGGTGCCTTTCAGCCGTTTTGGTTCAGGCTGCTGTGAAAACTTCCTCTTTTCTGAGGAGCTGTTTAATTCTACAATGAATGCACTCCATCTAGTGGGTAATCCTGCTTTTTGTCGTCCTTTGGATATTCGGTGGCTCAGTCGTCAGGGTGTGAGATACCATTTTGTACTTGCGCTTGCAGCAGCAATGGGAACAGAAGAGCCGCTGCGGCTGCAGAGGCCGCCACGGGTGCCGACAGGAGCGCGGGGCTGCCGGGTTCCCGCGTTTCGCCCGCATTCCGCTTCCCTGCTGGCCTCAGGCTCAAACAGAGCTCCGGAGCTATGGGAAATGTCGTGTCCTGCGCGGGACTGACAATAATTGTGCTTTTCATCCTGCAGTAGCAGGAATAATAGCCCCAGAATAGGCAGGGAGGGTATCGAACAGAAGGATTTGTGATGATTTGAGTATTAAGTTTATCTGTGGCTACCTTAAATGTGAGGTTGTCAGAAATAATTGCAGGATAGCAGCAACCGCCGGCTGCCAGAGACAGTGTAAGTACCCTCGGCCAGTGCCTGTTGGGCCTTTGGCAGGACTCCCTGCTCGGCGCGGTTTGGACGCACGTTCCTCATATCGACGAGGAGTGAGTCAAAGGGGGCGGCGGAGGGTGTGACAGGAGCGGCCGTGTCCCACGAGCGGACCGTGTGAGCCCCGTGTGGGCGCAGCAGCTGCGGTGCAGCTGGCACAGCTCCCAGCGCAGCCCGTGGGCAGCGCCGCTGCGGTGGTGCTGGTGCAGCTCCCAGCGCAGCCCGCGGGCAGCGCCGCTGCGGTGGTGCTGGTGCAGCTCCCAGCGCAGCCCGCGGGCAGCGCCGCTGCGGTGGTGCTGGCGCAGCTCCCAGCGCAGCCCGCGGGCAGCGCCGCTGCGGTGGTGCTGGTGCAGCTCCCAGCGCAGCCCGTGGGCAGCGCCGCTGCGGTGGTGCTGGTGCAGCTCCCAGCGCAGCCCGTGGGCGGCGCCGCTGCGGTGGTGCTGGTGCAGCTCCCAGCGCAGCCCGTGGGCGGCGCCGCTGCGGTGGTGCTGGCGCAGCTCCCAGCGCAGCCCGCGGGCAGCGCCGCTGCGGTGGTGCTGGTGCAGCTCCCAGCGCAGCCCGTGGGCGGCGCCGCTGCGGTGGTGCTGGCGGGGGGCTGGTGCTCCTGGCGCACCGCGGCCGTGCCCGTGGGCCTTTCCCAAGGCCGGGCCTCCGCACCGGGCAGAACGTGGGCAAGGGGCCTGAAATGCTCTGCCGGATGAAAGCTAAAGGAGGTATGTAACAGCCAGTAACAGTAAAAGACGCAGACACGGTTTGATGGCTTAGGATGAAATTTTACTTGTTCTGTATGGTGTTTCTGTTTATAAAGGCTGTGAGTAAGGAAAGTGTGTTTTTCTTCCATACGTGAGTCCAGATTATTGGCAGCAATACTGGCTTTGAGAACTGCAAAGAAAATGTGGTCTCTAACCAGTTGTGGAGGCTGTCATTCTGAATTGCGTTTTGAGCTCTTCAAGCCTTGATTAATAGGACGAGGCATCAGTTCAGAATTCATATGGACTCCAAATGAAGTTCTTCATTCCAAATGGCCTGCTCTTCTGGAGCGTGCCTGCGTTTGGAGCTAGAACCATGTCTATTCAGTACTAATTAGCTAATGCATGTAATAACTTTGGCTGTGTCTGCATGAACTATCTTCCTGTAGTGCTTTCTGCTGTTACTGTCACAGAAATGTCATGTTGCTACTGTAGATGTGGAATGTGTGAGAACTAAGGTCACCTGCTTAGTGGCTGAGTTAGTGGAGTTAATTCTTTGAACTGATGTGTTTCCAAAGGCAAGAATTTGGTTGCTTCCAAGGATCCAAAAATAGTCAGTGGACGAGGGGTAAGTCTATAGGTGCTGCAGGTTGTCTGGTATCTCCCAGTCCACCATCATGTGAGGCGACAGTTGCAAGTGTTGGCTTGGTACCTCCTTACCATTTCTGAAGTTGATGGTCAAATACAATGACAAGACGTCTTGGGGTTTAGTGGGTGAGAAAGCTGGGTTTGAATTTGATGATGTTGTCATAGCCAATTGTTTCTTTTCTCTCTCCACAGAGTCATTTAGGCAACGTCTTGGTTGACATGAAGCTCATTGATATCAAGGACACTTTACCGGTGGGCTTCATCCCCATCCAGGAGACCATCGACACTCGTAAGTTGGTGTCTGTTTGTCAGTCCTGCGCTCTGAGCAGCCGCTGCGGCGGTGCCTGCGTGGGGGCGGCGCGGGGCTGTGCGCCTCAGCACCGCTGCTCCTGGGGTTACACCGCGTGTTGGGGCAGCTCGGGACTGCCATAAACAGCCTTTGGTTTTCCTGCACCGTTCAGGCTTCTTAATGCTGCTGCCCAAGCGTCACCCGCTTGCCTGTAGAGCAGCGCAGCTCTGGGCAGGAGCAGTTCGTTCTTTCATTTTGCAAGGATGGACTAGGCCCAGGGAGCAGAGCTGTGGTGCTGAGGGATGCTCACAAACGGGTGCCGAAAGGAAGGGCGCGTGCTCGTGGTGCTGGCTCCATGCACGCCGGCTCTGCGCCTCCCTCCATGAGCAGACAAAGGCCCGTGGCCTGGCAGGTGGTGGCGGGGGTCATGGGGGGTGTTTGTGCTTGCTGAGGAAAAGCACAAGTGGAATGTCCAGGGAAAGTGGCCTTGCTGCAGCGTTTAAGCCAGCAGCTCCCAAACGGTGCATTCGGGTCCCTTGAGACTCGCTGGAGCTGGGTCTGGTCGCAGCGCTTCGGGCTCGGAGCGCGGGGAGGCTGGACGAGCCCCCGGGGAGGCTGGATGAGGCCCTGGGAAGCACAGTGGCCGAGCTGCGGGGCGCGGGGCTGCGGGGCGCGGGGCTGCGGGGCGCGGGGCTGCAGGACGTGAGGCTGCAGTGCGCGGGGCTGCGGGGCGGCCGTGCTGGCCGTGTGGCTGTGCTGGAGAGCAGGGCTGCTGCCCGCGCTCCTCAGGACTGAAATCCGGCCCAGGTAGGAGCAGGACGAGCCTGCTCTGCAGGGGATAGTTCATCCAGGTCTGCAGCAGACGAGGAGGGTTTTCCACTCGCTGCTGGTCCGATTGGAAGCCGTGACCAGGAGGCGGGCAGCTCTGCAGCCCGTTTCCCATTGCCCTGGGTCACCCCTTGCCCTGGCACGCGTGGCGCGGGGACAGCCACGGCGCGTCCTGCTCGCCCTTGGCGGTGCTGGGCGCTCCCTGCGCTGCTGGAGTGTTGGTGGGAGTTCTGCTGGAAAGGTGGGAGGGGACTTAGTAATTAATTTCAAATGCATTGGATTGCGACCCATACAATCTTTAAAGCAGCGGCATCGTCTGTATTAATGAAGTGGTACGTATCCCTGCCCCCGTTAGCATGAATGAACACATTTCGATTGAGTGTTTATAATATGTTTACTTAAAATTAACTCTGGTTAAGCATGTGTAATTAATGAATCGAGCTCCTAAACCAAGTTTGCTGCAGACTGCAGACTCCAGCCAAGTGTGAAAGAGACCAAAGACAAAAGCAGTCGGCTTTGTACTTACTGTGAAAGTGAAATAAGAGGCATTGATTTTGTTCAGAGTTTAATTTGTGGTTATATGTGTTACTGTGCTCTTCTCTAAGTGGCAGTTGACTTGTAGTAAATATATTAAATATGGTTCTCCTTGTTAGGTTCTGAGAAAATTTTCAGATGCAGAAGCCTTAAACCCTCGGCTCCTAAAGTCGGTGTTAGGCATTTCAAATAGAAGCCCCAGTTTTCCAGAGCAGAAGACTAGACCTCAGGGGTACAGGTATTTAAGGTCTTTAAAAAGCAGCGCTGTGGCTGCAGAGCTGCGTGCACAGATGCCGCAGCGACACACCTCGCGCTGCCTGCGCCTGTATCGGTGCCGTGCGACAGCACGTTCCCGAGGCCGGATGGATTGCTTCTCCAAGGTGCGGTTTACAAACTGGAGGAGCCTGCAGAGGCAGGGCTGCTTGCCATCTGTTGAAGTGAGAGCATATTTTTAAGCTGGAGGATATTTATTCATATTAAACTGAAGGGTTTTTGTTTTGCAGGCACTTGTTTGTAGTTGTTTCCAGATTTTAATGCAGTGTCTGCACTTTAGATTTTCAGTTTATCAATAGGCTGCTGTCGCGGCTCTCAGGTGGCTGCGTTCACAACAGACGGCTCGGCGTGCTGCCGGCGGCGCCCTGCGGGAGCCCCCCGTGGTGCCCACGCGGCACACCCGTGTCTGTGCGGGTGCCAGCCCGGTCACGCCACCCTTGTCTGTGTCTGTGCCAGCCCGGTCACGCCACCCGTGTCTGTGCGGGTGCCAGCCCGGTCACGCCACCCGTGTCTGTGCGGGTGCCAGCCCGGTCACGCCACCCGTGTCTGTGCGGGTGCCAGCCCGGTCACGCCACCCGTGTCTGTGCCGGTGCCAGCCCGGTCACGCCACCCGTGTCTGTGCCAGCCCGGTCACGCCACCCGTGTCTGTGCCAGCCCGGTCACGCCACCCGTGTCTGTGCCGGTGCCAGCCCGGTCACGCCACCCGTGTCTGTGCCGGTGCCAGCCCGGTCACGCCACCGACCCGAACCGGGCTGCGGGTGTATCTGCGCGCACATGCATGAATTCATCGTACAGATGAGCCTTAACGCCGGTGGGCTCGAGTTTTCCTTGCTGGATAACGTGGAAACAAGGCAGACATTACCTTGGAAAGAGAAGGCGAGTGTGAGAGCACGTGGAAGTGCAGAACCCACGTGCAGCTGCTGTTGGTGGTGGGTGCTGCGTGGCAGCCGTGGTGTCTGGCCGGGGAGGATCGGCGTGTCGCGTGGATAATGACAAATCTCACGCAGTGTACACACAGCTCCTGATAGACGATTTCTCCAGTCGCTGAGCGGCACTGCACTGTCTGGGCTGCTGACACGGAGCTGTTCTTTGGCTCTAGTTCCTGCCATAATTATCTGTCTAATATCTGGAGAGACAATAAATAACATTTATACCCTAATCTTGCATAAAACCCACCCTGTGTCCTGGCTTGTTTTTGCAGAAGAAACAGCTTTCAGAAAGAAGAGGCTGTGCATTAAATTCATCCCTCGAGATTCCACAGAGGCCGCGATCTGCGACATCCGCATCCTGGGCAGGTCTAAGCAGGCCCCCCCGCAGTACACGTTCATCGGGTAGGTGCCCTCCCTCCAGAAGCCGTTGTGAACCCAGTTGTGCCAGGGCTAAGCACCCTGTTTTCCTGTAATACCTGAGTAGTAGTTTGTAAGAGCTAAAGCTCGTCACTGGAAAAGTCTACAGAAGTGTTACTGAATTTGATGCAGGAATTAACTACCTGCTTTGTTTTTCTTTTCCAATTAGTCTGTTTCTCCCTCACCACGGTGCTTGTGAAACACGCTGGTGTTGATCTTTGTGCATGTGTGCAGCCTTTGTTTGTGGTGGTCACATCTTCTGTGTTGATCACACAGGGAGTTGAACAGCATGGGCATTTGGTACCGGATGGGCAGAGTTCCGCGCAACCACGAGTCTCCGCAGGCTGCCGCTCCTCCCGCCCAGGCCCCAGCGCCGGCGCCGGCTCCGAACCTGCCCAAGTAAGTTTCTGCTCTGCAGCCCCTTGCGCTCGCTGCCCGTGCTGTGCTGTTACTGACTGTGCCTCGCGGAATCAGGACAGGGTGCTGGGTCAGCGGTCATGTGGCGTGATCTGATAATGAGGGGATGTGTTGTCCCTTCACGTATTTCACTCCTGAAGTTCCTTTGACTGTCATTGTGGAAAGATGTGGCTGAAGAAGAAGAAAGAAAGAAAAAGCCTGCAGAGGAAGGGAAACAGCAAAGTGCACTTTCCTTTGCTTTAAACTCTGCGGGATGTTGTATTTTCCCACAGCGCGTGTGGGCCAGAGCTGCAGCCAAGCCCATTTCTCTCCTTGACCGAAGGGAGGGAGAAGTGTTCGTGCAGGTTTTAGCGCATAGGGACGTAGGTTTTGCTCATTCTCCAGAATCAGTCTGCTTGTGGTTTGAAGTACTGGCCCTGTTCTTTTCCTTTTCACGGCCCTGCGCTGTGTGACCAGAGTCGGTGCGCCGTGGGCGCTCAGGGCTCTCGGAGCTGTCCGGAGCGCTGGGCGTTGCGTTCCCGAGCCCCGCTCGGTCCCGTGGCCGCGCGCAGCTCGCTGCCCGCGCTCCCCGCTGTGCCGCGGGCACAGGGCGTCTCGCTTCTCACGCAGCCGAGGCGGAAGAGATGAGGAGCCAGCGGCTCCGGGGGATCGCAGCCGTCCCACCGGGAGCCGCTGCCTTGTTCTGAAGCTCCGCTGGCCACCAGCTACATCCCAGCACAAGCCGTGCGAGATCAGAGGAGGAGATGTCTTGATTTGAGAGCACACATCTTCATTTTCTGTCTGCAAGAAATTCCTGCCTGAGCAGATTTCCACAATAAAGAGGAAAAATTATCATAGCAGGAGAATGTCAATGTGGCCCTTAATCACCAAGTGCGCGAGGGTCACTTTATGGCCTGGCAGGGGAGGCGGCAGAGCAGCGTCAGCTATTGGGAACAGGGCCAAAATTAGAGCTCAGAGCATCAGTGACAGTCTGAAAAGAAGTGTTTACAAGGCTTATATATTTTATAACCTCTTGTTGTACAGTTTATGGTTTACAATGGCTGCAAGGAAATTGGATCAGTTTTGTTTTACTTGCCAAATAAAGCAAATGTCAAAATAGTCAATATAAAATGTATTCTAATTTGGCTGAGTTAAAACAGCCAGTATGCAGTGGAATAATTGAATGTTACATTAATGCCTCCTAGTAAAAACCAGCTGTCTGTAGCCAGCGCCACGCTCGTGCCCCGCACGTGATTTACAGGTAACTCTTACACCACCAGCCTCATCATTCAAAGCATCTTTCATGTCTGTTTTTTTACTCCGATTATTTATTATCCAATATATTTTTTAAGAAATAGAAATGTATATAAAGGTGCATCGTGCAAATATTTCATTATTACGGGGAACACATACTACTTAAAAGCCTTTTCTAGTACTTTATCAGCAATGTGTTAAGTTACTCAACACTTAATGTTCGTGGAAGATTGTAGTCACAAGTAACCTGTTATTCTTACGTCACCGTAGAGAGATGAGGTTAGCCTGGTTTATTCCAGGTGGACAGATCACAGTGCGTTATTCGGTGCTGGGGCGGGTGCGGCGGGATTGGTGTGTGCTGTCCCCGCCTTTTGGGAGCGCGGCCGTGACTCCCGTGGGTGCGCGCCGAGCCAGCCTCGAACCGTTTGCCTTCCGACTGCCTACACCACGGCTCTTCAGTTCGGGAGCGCGTTTCCATCCCTTCCGAGGTGCTGCGGGAGCCTCTGCCGCCGTCATTCAGACAGCCCTCTCACAATGTGTCAGCTGCAAGCAAGATGTCAGTCAGTGCTGCTGAAGTGTGTTTTACAGTGACAGACATAATTGCACTTAACTTTTTGCGTGGATGTTATCAATCTGTGACAGATACTTTGGGAAATGGAGCGCTCTGATTGCAGATGATGTGTCACAGGCGTTTAATCTTCCTCTTGGTGAGACCAGGATTCAGTCACAACTTTTACTTGTTGATGTCAGGGTTTGGAAATGTAGATTCGCGCTGACCCTGGGAATCGTTCAGTCATTTAGTTTGTAAGGCTGTCATCTCAAAGGTTAATGGCTTACCAGGGAGAAGGGAGATCTTGCTGCGCTCCACTTGTATTTGCAGCCGCGTTAGCGTGGCTGGGCACTCGCTGTCAGGTCCAGAACGGCCCCAGCGTGGCAGAGCTGCCTCTGCGCTGCCTGACCCCCCGGGCTCCATGCCCAGCTGGAGCCGTGCCCTGTGTGTGTGTGCGTGTGTGTGTGCGTGTGTGTTCCACCCTGGAGCCGTGCCCTGTGTGTGTGTGCGTGTGTGTGTGTTCCACCCTGTGTGTGTGTGTGTGTGTGTGTTCCACCCTGGAGCTGTGCCCTGTATGCGTGTGTGTGTATGTGTGTGTGTGTTCCACCCTGTGTGTGTGTGTGTGTGTGTGTTCCACCCTGCAGCCGTGCCCCGTGCACATGTGTGTGTGTGTGTGTGTGTGTGTGTGTGTGTGTTCCACCCTGCAGCCGTGCCCCGTGCACATGTGTGTGTGTGTGTGTGTGTGTGTGTGTGTGTTCCACCCTGCAGCCGTGCCCCGTGCACATGTGTGTGTGTGTGTGTGTGTGTGTGTGTCTGTGTTCCACCCTGCAGCCGTGCCCCGTGCACGTGTGTGTGTGTGTGTGTGTGTGTGTGTGTGTGTGTGTGTGTGTGTTCCACCCTGCGGCCGTGCCCCGTGCACACACGTGTGTGTGTGTGTGTGTGTGTGTGTGTGTGTGTGTGTGTGTTCCACCCTGTGGCCGTGCCCCATGCACACGTGTGTGTCCCAGGCTGCTCCGGGGCTGCCGGGCCCCGGAGCGGCCGCGGGTGCTCCTGCGCCGTCGCGCCTGCGGCACGGAGCTGCGCGTCGAGCGCTCGGCTCTGAAGCGCTGGCCTGGCAGGACTCTTGCACCAGGGTCGTGCTGCTTTGCTTTGGATAAGAAGACAACAGCTGCCCTACTTAAACCTGAAATAGGAGCAGCATGTGTAAATTTTCCTCCCATGCTCCCAATTACCTTTTAAATAGTTGAGCTGCTTCCCTTAGAAAAGGGAAATGATTTGCTCCCCTTCCTCTGCTCCCAGTGGAGTTTAACGTTACGGAATGTAAGAATTTCCTTTCTCGGCAGAGAAGTCTGATTTTTCAAATTGATTTATTAACGGCGTTTGAACTTTGTCATGTAAGCTTGGCAGGCGACCGGTGTGCGGCTTTCTGCTGGAGGCTGATGATGTGCGATAGGTGGCAGCTAATAAAGCAGCACCGAGCCCGTGCGCTGGGACCGGGCTCAGTCTGGTGATGAGCTGGGCTTAGTCTGTGTAGCGGCTTAATTGAAGGGAAGTGGAAAGCCTTTTACCTTCCCTATTTTCTAAGTAGCAACAACATTATTTATAAATAGCTATCCTAATTTTTTTCTTAAGACGTTTTAAATAGATTTTATGGAGAGTCTGTATAGGAAAAGGTTGCAGGGTTTCAATGCTTTTCTGCTGCGGTGGGGAGCAAAGCCAAGAGTTGCGAAAGCTGCCGTGGAGCGTGGGCAGAGCCGCGGCCGGGCCGCCCGTGCGGAGCGGCGGGGTCTGCCCGGGGCCCTCGCCCAGCCGGACGCCGCTCAGTGCGGGGCTGGGGGCTGGTTGTGCCGGGGCTGGGGGCTGGTTGTGCCGGGGCTGGGGGCTGGTTGTGCCGGGGCTGGGGGCTGGTTGTGCCGGGGCTGGGGGCTGGTTGTGCCGGGGCTGGGGGCTGGTTGTGCCGGGGCTGGGGGCTGGTTGTGCCGGGGCTGGGGGCTGGTTGTGCCGGGGCTGGGGGCTGGAAACAGCCGGGGCTGGGGGCTGGTTGTGCCGGGGCTGGGGGCTGGTTGTGCCGGGGCTGGGGGCTGGTTGTGCCGGGGCTGGGGGCTGGTTGTGCCGGGGCTGGGGGCTGGTTCTGCGGGGCTGGGGGCTGGTTCTGCGGGGCTGGGGCTGGTTCTGCCGGGCTGGGGCTGGTTCTGCCGGGCTGGGGCTGGTTCTGCCGGGCTGGGGCTGGTTCTGCCGGGCTGGTTCTGCTCTCAGGAGCGCCGGGGGCTGTGTGACGCTGCTCTTTCCACAGGGCGCTGCTTTCGCCATGCACTTGCGTTTTCTAATCTGTTCCAGCAGAAGAGCTCTGTAGTAACACTGCTTTCTGATTTACAAGTAATAAAACATATTCTTTGGCTTGAAGGCTCAAATCACTTGCATCGTGAAATACAGTACAATATTCCTAGTTTTTAAACAAAAGCTTGGAGAAACGATTCCACGGACCCGTTCCAGTCTATGGTGAGAAGCAAAGCCTCAGAGCGGCGGGTGCGCGCGCAGGTGGGAGCGCGCGGCTCACGGTGGGCGGGTGCTGGCACACGGCTCTCGGAGCCCGTTCCCCACGAGGAGCTGCTGTGAGCCCGTGGCTGGCGTCCAGCTCCGCTGCATGAAGACGTGCAAGAGTTGGTCACAGTCCAGTGTGCGTCAGTGCTAGAAAACCATGATTAGGAGAAAATGTTTAAACAATACGAGTGGTTTCCAGGCGCAAGAAGACCTTGCGGCAGCTGAGAGAGAGACATTAACTGTGGTTAGAAGAAGTTTGATTGATTTAGCTGATTTTGAGCGTGCATTGAAAAATGTGAGGAGTGCTCTGAGTGAAGAGGCCTCAATACTCTTAAAGTTATTTTTCTTCATGGAGCCCTGTTCCTGGTACAGCAATATTCCTGGAGGCGTGTTTTCTTCGGGTGCAGCGCGGGGTCGTTAAGTACAAACCGAAGGTGTTTGTTCAGAGGAGCTCTCCACGCAGTTGTTAAATAAGCCCTGCGGGGGAATTGAGCATTTTTCCCTAAAACTTCACTGTTGTCTTCTATTTAATATGATCTCTGCCACTGTTGATTTGTAATCTGTGCTTTCACCCTGAAGTGCATGTGGTTGCGTTCAGATATTTCCTTCTTTAAATCAGTCACTTTCACCATTTTCCAAAACACTCCTTGAGTTTATTGCTTTTAGCAAAGTGTTTGGACTGTCATTATTTATTACTGGCAAAGTGCTGACAACGCGCTCTTCCCAGATGGGTCATTCTGTGGGGTATTTGTTGAGCAGGTTTCGGGGCAGTGCCGGGTGCGGGGCAGCGGGGGCTCCCCGGGGACCCGCGCTCTGGGTGCCGGTTGATTTGGCAGAATTTAAGATCCTGGCTGAGGGAGCTCACACTGTCTGTAACGTGTCTTTCTGGAGCAGTTCTGCTGTTCGGCGGCTGTTCCCACTGCTCCGCTATCCGGAGGCTCCTGCGGGCAGGGCGGGCGCGCGAGCGGCCCCCGCAGCCCCGGACCCGCCAGCGCTCGTGGCGCCGGGGCTGCCGCTTCGCCGCCGTCCTCCGGCGATTCAGTGCGCTATGGCTCGGGCCTGCAGCGGTGTAAATTAAACTTGTTGGGGTTTTCTGTTCTTTGGCAGCTGTCCTATGCTGGTTACTCAAGTCCTCTGATCTCAATGAACCCCTGCACAGAGGAGGCTGCAGGAGCTCCGTCCTGCGTGAAGCCTCACGCGTTGGGTTGCCGGGCTGCAGCAGATCACGCTCCCTTGTTGGCGGTGCCAGGGTTTGTTCCATCAGCCGGGATTGCTGTGGTTCGGCAGAGGGGCCGCGGGGGCTGCGCCGTGTGCCGCAGCCCTGCCCTCGCGGTGTGCCGCGGCCCTGCCCTCGCGGTGTGCCGCGGCCCTGCCCTCGCCGTGTGCCGCGGCCCTGCCCGCGCCGTGTGCCGCGGCCCTGCGCGCGCCGTGTGCCGCAGCCCTGCCCTCGCCGTGTGCCGCAGCCCTGCCCGTGCTGCAGCCGGGACGCAAACGGGCAGCTCTGAAAGTGGAAAGAATCCCTCGCTCCCCTTTTCATTCTCTCATGCGTTCGGGCTTTTATAGAATCTGAATCTGGCACCACCAGCTCTCATTGATTTTTGGGAAACAGGATATTTTAGTAGCTTGGAATGAGATGAAATGCTTGCAAAGCCCATATGTTGCTTGTTTTAGGCAAAGGGTCAGGAAGGTTTTAGAAAGTATTTAAATATTTGGTTTACACGATTAGAATAGATTGTCTGGAATGAAGTCCTTACCCGAGGTGATTCTTGCCTCGCGGTTTTGGTTTTCATTGCAGTTCTTTGGAGTATGAGGTAGGTGTTCTGGCATCGCAGTGCTGAGCACAGTGAAGTCAGGGGCTGTGAAGAACCGCTGCACGTGGGGCTCTGGACGCTGCCGGAGGCGTCTGCCGCTCTGGATGATGCTGGAGCCGGAGGCGTCTGCCGCTCTGGATGATGCTGGAGCCGGAGGCGTCTGCCGCTCTGGATGATGCTGGAGCCGGAGGCGTCTGCCGCTCTGGATGATGCTGGAGCCGGAGGCGTCTGCCGCTCTGGATGATGCTGGAGCCGGAGGTGTCTGCCGCTCTGGATGATGCTGGAGCCGGAGGTGTCTGCCGCTCTGGATGATGCTGGAGCCGGAGGTGTCTGCTGCTCTGGATGATGCTGGAGCCGGAGGTGTCTGCTGCTCTGGATGATGCTGGAGCCGGAGGTTGCTGCTCTGGACGGTGCCGGCCCGGCGGTGTCTGTCTGCCGCGGCGCTGGCCGGAGCTGCCTTGGGCAAACGCGTTCTGACAGAGCCAGCGGTCGCTGGGACATCCTGTGATGTCTGTCAGTGAAACTCCAGCAGCTTGTTTCTTAGAAATGGGCTTTTCCTCCCTCGACAGGCAAAGCTTTCGAGTTGGATTATGTTTCTTGAGAGCTACAGCCTGACGTTAACTTCTGATAGGTGTGTTTCTAGCTTTCTGCAGCTTGGAATTTTAATTGTTCTGCCCTCAGTTTTTCGTGAGGCCTGACCTTTGCATGGTTCATTGATATGGAAGGTATGACTCCGTTCCTGTGAGGCTGCCGTTCTGCAGCGCTGTTCTCGGGCCTGTTGATGCGCTGGAGTCGCGCAGCGGCTCCTCGAGGCCGGGCCGGGCCCGGCCTGCAGCGTGCACCGAGGCCTCTCACACGTTTGATAACCTGGGCAGTTCTTCAGAGCTTTGCCTGTTCTTTCTACCACGCTCTTCCAATCCAGTTGGAAAGCAAAAACTTACCATTGTTCTTTTGCTGTGTGTTGTTGATACTTTTATATGAATTATGAAGCATCCTTTGATATCTGGCATTTCCTCTTACGATGCTCTGTTGCTTTTTATGAGTACTTGCCCCCTGACTTCAAAAGCAGTTCATCACCTTCCTGAGACAGTTATTAATAACTGATTTGGAACCGCTGGGCATTCCTGGGCCTGTTCTATGCAAGTTTCTCTCCAAAAGCGTTCCAGAAGTGGCCATAATGTGTGCAGACCTCAAGCCCCTTTGTAGCATGTGAAGGATCCGATCACGTGCTGCTGTGCGCAGGCCTGCGCTGTGGATTTAATGACTGCAGAACTAACGAGAGCAATTAAATCTACCCCGTCCTGAACTGCGCTGCTGCGAGTGTTTCATCCTGAATTGCCTGGCAGTCGCCGTGTGCTGGGAGCACTATTGTGGTGTCACCGAGTGCCGGCTGGCGCGGCCGCTCCCGGCGCGGGTCCGTCCTCCCGCCTCCCCAGGGACCGGCGGCACCAAATCCGCCTCCGTGCTCTGGGTCAGCGGGGAGGCGGAAAACCGCTTTTTGTGACGGTTCAGAAGGAAAATAACTGGCATGGGGATAGTTAATGTGAGCTGCCGTTCCTCAGCGTTAGAGATTCCACTAAAGCACTAATAATTACTGTTAATATCTTTTGGTGGAAACTTTCAGAGCGAACGAGCACTGGTTGGAGCAGTATTTAACGGCATGCTGCTGGCATGATAAGAATGCAAATAAGCGTTATTAGCCTAATGATTTTGCTGTCGCCATGGCTGTGCAGCAGTAGTGTTGTGAATATGTCATGCAGTACCCGTGAATTTGGAAAGTGTGTCAAAACACAACTTCAATTAGTTTGCTCTAATTATGACTCTAGAGAGTTCGTAACTATATCACTCCTCATTAAACGAGGTTTTCTGCTGTGGATTAGCACAGCACACGAAGGGCCGCGCGGGGGCCGGGGCCGGGGCGGCCGCCTCGCCGTCCCTGCAGAGCGGGGCTTGTCCCAGGGCACGGGAACCGGCGGCTGGTTCTGGACAGGCTGCTCGGTTAGAAAACCAAATAACCCACGGGAGGGGAAGCGCCCTGGTGCTGCGGGGCCGGCCCCGCTCTGCCGCGCGTCCCGCAGCGCCGGTGCCCGCGGCCTGGCCCGGGCGCTTGGCCGCTCCGCCGCTGCCCGCCCGCCCGGCGCCCGCCGGCTTTGCAGAGCCGGGAGAGGTTCTCGTGCTCACAGGTGAGCAGTCGGTGAAGGGTTAAAGTGGTAATTGTTTAAATCTTTTAGGCTTTCCTCCCAGTTCTGTGATAATTTGATGAAGAACTTCACCCTAATTAAATATTCAAATTAGGAATAAGTGTCAATATGGCTTCCCATTGCCTGGAATGATGATTAATTGTATTCAAAACTCTAGTGGCCGCTGTAATCTAAACCAAACCGTTGTTCTTGATTATTTCTGCAGCACATTTACCATGTTTTTGTTTTAAAATTTAAACTAGTAATTGATTTGCCATATGCCGCAGAGCTGCACATACTCTACGATATGTGTTTAGGAACTTGGGGACTTTGTAATTGGGATTTTCTTGCTTTTCAATGGCAGCCTCTCTTTTGCTTGTGTTTTTTTTGTCTTCTGCAATGCAAAGTGATTTAGCTCTCACAACGCATAAGGAAAATGCATTATGCAACCAACTTTGTAGGTATAAGTTATATCGATCCTGGCCAAAGTTTGCATTAATTTAAAATAAACTAGACGTTGTTTCCTGTTTTTTCCCTAGGATGTCCTGCTTTTAAGAAAGGAACGGGGGAGGGGAAAGCTGATCTGGCAGCAGCCACTGCCTGCGGCTTGTGGCCTCGCAGCCCCGTGTTCTCGTGGCAGGACCGGCTCTGGCGGACACCCGGGGGACACCCGGGGGACACCCAGGGGACACCGTCCTTCCCCAGTGCGCTCGAACAGCTGAGCCGGCGCTTGGTGCTGCCGACCCCGCGACGGCAGGTCTGAGGTGCTCAGCCCAGCGCCTCCGCGCGCCCCGCGCTGGGAGCAGACAGACAGACAGACAGACACCGCGGCCTGGGCGCGGCACCTCCTGCCGCCGCGCTGGGCTGTGTGGTCCGAGTCCCCCGATGCCAGCGATTCATTTTAATTACCGGCGCGGAGCGTGCGCAGCACGTCAGCATATGGCGCTGGCGGAGCCAGTGCTGGCGCGGGCTGCCGGGTGCTGCTGGCAGCCGGGATGCGCTTCGGAAACTCATTTGCAGACGAAGGGTTTGGAGCCTTACGGGACAGCTGTGGCGTGCGCTTGTGGAGCTGCCGGCTCCTTCCTGGCGCTCGTGCGGGGCCCCCGAGCCGCTGCGGCACCGTGGCTGCGGCACCGTGGCTGCGGCACCGTGGCTGCGTCCCTCGGGCCGGTGGGGCTGTGGGAGGGCTGTCCAGGAGCAGCGTCGGCCCCTCCTGCAGCAGAAGCCGCTAAACTTCTCAAACCCTCTGCTCAGAAAATGGCCTTTTAACTGGCCTTGCTCTGGTTACTCCCAGAGCAATTCCTGCGGCGCGGGCAGAGGCGCGGGCAGAGCTGCGGGCAGAGGCGCGGGCAGAGGCGCGGGCAGAGCTGTGGGCAGAGCTGTGGGCAGAGCTGTGGGCAGAGGCGGGGGCAGAGGCGGGGGCAGAGGTGCGGGCAGAGGTGCGGGCAGAGGTGCGGGCAGAGGTGCGGGCAGAGGTGGGCAGAGGCGCGGGCAGAGGCGTTGGCAGAGGTGGGCAGAGGCGGGCAGAGGTGGGCAGAGGCGTTGGCAGAGGCGCGGGCAGAGGTGCAGGCAGAGGCGTTGGCAGAGCTGCGGGCAGAGGCGCGGGCAGAGGTGCAGGCAGAGGCGGGCAGAGGTGCAGGCAGAGGCGTGGGCAGAGCTGCGGGCAGAGGCGCGGGCAGAGGTGCAGGCAGAGGCGCGGGCAGAGGCGCGGGCAGAGGTGCAGGCAGAGGCGTTGGCAGAGGTGCGGGCAGAGGCGCGGGCAGAGGTGCAGGCAGAGGCGGGCAGAGGCGCGGTGAGCAGTGCCCATGCGAGTCTCTCTGTGAGCTGGTTTGGTGCCTCAGAAGGTATTTTTGGATACTGCTATTAAAAGCAAATGAAAAGCGTGTAGTGCCTACAGGCAGCAGTCTTCTGGTTTAAAGCGTGTTCATGACAAACCTGCCTCTGCTTGCGAGGACGCTCATATGGATTGTGTTTCAAACAGCAAACTGTTAGCCAAATTCCAGAATATTTTCACGCCATCTTTTTTTGGTTAGAAAGAGCTTTGAGAAACACAAGCAAACTCAAACTGGTGTTCATTGTTTCTTATTTTATCCGTGCTGTTCACCATTAGCTGCGTCAAGGGCTAAAAATACGTAGTTCTTCACAAAACGTGTGCTTTTTTAAAGGCAGATAATTTCCAGATGATTTGCTCAATAGATAAAACCTGCTAAGAAGGTGGATTTGCTGCTCTGCTGGAGGCTACACAGGGCCCGGCCCCCAGGGACGGCGTTTGGGGGGACGCAGGAGCCGCCCTGCTCCGACGGGGGCGATGCCGCAGGTGTCACCGTGCCCGGCAGCTCTGGCGCCCGCGAAGCGGAACCTGCACCCAGTGCTGCTGCACCGAGCTGCTCCGGGAGGACGGGCAGCTTCAGAACCTGCGGCAGTGCGGTCTGCGAGATGGCGACGTTGTACAGGCGCTCACACAGGCTCGGGATCGGCACTGGAACAGTGCAGGCGTGGATTAAAACGGAGAAGCATGAATCGCTCATCGAAGCGTAGAAATCCATGGGCTATCAATAATGGTTACTGGCAAAAAGTCTTTTCTTGTGGCAGACTTCTCGGTGGAGCTGTGTGGGGGCAGAGCCGTGGGGCAGAGCCGTGGGGCAGAGCCGTGCCCAGCGCGGCCAGCAGCCTTGCTCAGCTCCCCGTGCCCGGCAGCGTCCCTGGCATGTGCCGCTGGCTGTTGGTGCCCTGCCCAGGGTGTCGGGTCTGTGGTGGGTGCCGGGGCCGGCACAGAACAGCTCCGGCAGCTCCGGCAGCCCCGGCTGTGGGGTCACATCCCACCTCCCGCGCCGCCTGCTCCGGGAAGGTCGCCCACCGCGCCCGTGGCCAGGCTCGCCGAGCGCCGCATTTTTCCTTTTAATAAGCTCTGAGCCGCTGAAAATAGTTTAAACTTGACTTCCACGAGCTCTGTTTTTTCCTATTTATAGGAGGGTTTAATGGCAGCAGAACCACCCTCAGTTGTAGCGGCTGAATCCCCACCTTGGTCTCCCGCGGGTATTTGGGGCCCACTCTGGCTTTTGGGAGCGATGTTAAAATCAGTATTTGCTGTTTAACCTGACTGGAATCCGCAGCAAGCGCGAGCCGACAGCAGCAGCCTCCTTTGCTCTGTAGTAACGTCCTGTCCGTTCCCATGTCTTTCCGTAGGCACATCTCGCTGACGCTCCCCGCCAGCTTCCGCGGGAAAAGCCACAGCTCTCGCCTGGACCTGGAGCACCAGCACTCCAATTTGTACGCCATCTCAGGTAGGCTGGGGCGCGCGATGTTCCTCTGCTCTCCCGCGTAACCGAGCATAACCAAGCAAAGCAGCCCTGCCTGCCCCGCCAGCCAGGTGTGGACCCCCGGGACACATCCAGCTTTCGTCAAGGCCACTGAAGTGTGGAGAGCAGGAGGGGTGCAGAGAGACCCCCCAGAATGCCCAGGCACACGTTACTGGCAGCAGTTGTTCCCTGTGGAAGATTGCAGCCCTGGGGGAGGAGCTCCATGAGAGCTCTCCTGGAAAGCTGGACCAGCACACACTTGGCTCATCATCTTCGTGGTCATCACATTGAATCCTAAGAGACGTCTCTGCCTGTTTCAGCTTCGTCCTGCCCAGCAAGGATGCGTTTCGTACACACTGTTCTCTGCTACACTGAACGTACACATTAAAAACAGACGAGATCTTTACTCTTTCCCACTTCTATATTCTGAGTACTGGCACTGCATAGATTTGTTTCCCCAGTATTAGGGCAAATTTGAAACTAGATCTTAGGATATGGGGGCTGTGCGTTGTCTTTGAGAAGCGTGCGCTCGCACGTGCGCACTTGGTCTCTCTGGCTGCTGTTTTCTCTGCGTTCACCATACAAGGGGTAGAGCTCGTAATAGTTTCCAGATGTCAATGCGGAAAAAAAACTACCAATGAATATTTTATCTGGCTTTTATTTTTAACTAGCATTAGTCTGCAGGAAAAATGTGTATATTTAAATAGAGCGCTGAGGATCAAGCCGCTTCTTTCACCCATGCGGGTGCAGGAACGTGTTACTGTGCTTCAGGGCCGCGCGGTGGGTTTGGTTTGGGGCCGGGTCCCCGCTGCCGCTCTTCCGGAGGAGCTGCTGCCGCGGGGCGCGCGCTGGGACGAGCAGCCCGTCCTCGAGCAGCCCGTCCTCGAGCAGCCCGTCCTCGGGCAGCCCGTCCTCGGGCAGCCCGTCCTCGAGCAGCCCGTCCTCGAGCAGCCCGTCCTCGGGCAGCCCGTCCTCGGGCAGCCCGTCCTCGGGCAGCCCGTCCTCGGGCAGCCCGTCCTCGGGGCCCGTGGGGTCCGTGGTTCCTGGGTGTGCGGAGCCGTGTGCTCCAGGAGCTGTTGGTGACCCGGGGCAGAAGGACTTTCTGTTCTGCAAACTGAAGAAAGATGTCAACGTGCAGCTGCAGCACAACTGCGTTTCACCTGCCTCATCTCTTACCGGGCTGGCGCACGGTCTGTGCTTCAGCCGAGTGGTGCTGGGGAGCAAGACGGTTTTGCTTAAGAGGTTCTTTTGGAGCAATATTACACCTGAACAAATATTGTGATAGGCATAGTAGAATCACACTCAGCCACCGTTTCTCTTCTTGTGTCATTTTTGCAAGAGGAGAAAAATATTGGCTTTAAACCTGACGCTGAGGGAGGTTTTCAGGAGGGTTTGGAAGCGCCGCAGACGCGGCAGCGCGTTCGGTGTGCTGTGCCATAGGGAGCGCTTGTGCATAATCAGGGAAGATGGCAAAAATGTGCTATTCACAGGTTCTTGCTATTAATAGTGAGTGACACTTCTAACGTAGGAACATGGCATTAATTCATGTACCATAATCAGAGGGTTATTTAAAAGGTAATCTATGACTGAAAGTGTAGCTTCGGGTTCCTACATAGATGGAATATAACAATTGCATAATTCTTGTCAGTATTCGTTTTTCTTGTGATTCTTCTGCCCTAATAGATGTAGCGGTGTAGGGAAGGCGTGTTCTGTGTTGGTGAGGCGGTCTGGTGTGGAGGACGGGGGGCTGTGCTTTCTGTCCCGGGGAAGCGTGGGGTGCACGGCCGCGGCAGCTCTGAGCGCAGCCCGCCGGGCTCCTGCGCCGCTGCTGGCGCCGGGACCCGCAGGGAGCCGCAGCGCTTACCGATGGTCACAGGCAAAGCGCACAACGGGCCTGCGGAACCGGGCATGGCGTTGGTCTTCCACATCTGCACGAGCACGTTCCAGCCAAAGTATATCATTCTTTTTTTCCCCCAGCTGGACGTTCTCCTGCAGAGCCAGCGTTACACAAGTTGCTGTGCGTACGTGTGCTGTCATGGCTGTAGCAGCTGGGGATCGTTTCTGAAGGAAGGGTCAGTCGCACGGAGCATCCTGTGCGCCGCAGGGGCTGCACGCCGACCCCTGAGCGCCGCCGCCTTCCAGCAGCTCTGATGGTGCTGTGGCAATTCCGCCGGTGCCCCGGCAGAGCCGCCCCGGCGCGCCGCGGAAACCACGCTGGAGCTCCTGTTCCATGGGCGCAGTTTGCAGGCAGCGGTTGTACCTGCGGGCCGCGTGTCCTCGCCGCGGCACCATGGCAACGCGGCGTTGAGTAACGCGCTGCCGCCGCCGGCCCCAGGGGTTGTGCCGTGCGGCGGTTTGCGGCGGGCGGTCCCGGCGGAGCGGTGGGATGCGGCAGCTCTGCGGGCCGTGGAGGGCGAGGGGACAGGGTCCGCAGGGCCCGGTGTTGCCAGAGGGTGTTTCCTACCGAACGGCAGGTTTCCCGGTGCTGGCACAGGGAAACAAAAGCCATTATGAACCGTCTCTCACCTTCCTCTTGGGTATCTCCTCGATGTGGATTCTCGTGGTGAGGACAGGACGGGCTATTTAGAAGCGGGGGGCTGTGAAGGAGGGTGAAATCAAGACTTGCAGCGCGGTCTCGATTCTCTGTAGGCACCCAAGGCTTTCTCAGTAGTCAGTGAAAACGGCGCTTCCATCTGGGGCTCAGCCTTTTTATGGAAGGTGAAATGAATTTTGGCTCTTGATTCTTCTCTGTATCTCAAAGTACGTTTTGTCAGAAATTGCTGGATCCCCACCAGAGCTGTCCTGTTACTCCTTGGGGAGTGTAACGTACTTACTATTGCAAAGCTGCAGTCCAGGAAAAATGGTCCTGGAAGCAGTAACTACAGTTTTTAACCAGTTTCTTGCCATTTCCAGTCTTGGCAATGGCACGTCAGTGAGCAGAAGGTTCGGGAGACTCTCCTTTGCACAGGGAACTGAGGGACAGGGTGCACGTGGGACCCGGCGGCACCGCGGCGCCGGCAGCGTCGGCCCCGGCGCCGGCGGGCAGAGCCGCCCCGAGCGGCTGCGGGAGCTCTGCGGCGCTGCTGGAGCAGGCGCGGAGCTGACGGGTTCAATACGCCTGTTGGAACGGGCGGGTGCTGAAGAAGAGCGCCGTGCTCCAGACAGACCTGTCGGCAGCCACCGCTCGGTATTTCACAGCGCAGTCTTCCTTCATGGCCTTCAGCTTAATTAAGACGTTGTTGTGGCTGCATAGCGCCTTCATTGCAGATTGAGCATCTCCTGGCTGCATATTGCTTTGGCTTATCAGAGCCACAAGGACGGGGGGGGAGGGGGAGCCCTCTCGGGCAGTCGCGGATAATAACGTACGGGGAAAATTCCTGAATGAAGTGAAAAATTATTTATAATAATGGTACTCAAATAGAAGGGAAATAAGTCACTCTAAGGGTATATAAATTTTTATGATAGTGTATAAACAGCCATAGCTTGCCTTGTCTCTCATCTATCCCTGCAGAGAATGAGCGCAACATCTAGCATAAAGAAAAATATAATAAGAAAACGAAGAAATGAATGGGAAGAGCCGGAGGATTGATCGCTCGGGGTGTTTGTATATCCTGCTGTAAAGGTGCTGCTGACAGGTGGCCGGGGTTCTCTGTACAGAGCATGTGTGCGCTGTCAGGGCGGCGGGAGCAGCCTTGTTTCGATTGATGAATTGCCTGCTTTCTTGATTAAACCTTCCGTCACTTAAGAAACAAAAAGCCTGTGTTTGGATGGCAGAGTGGGACATGTCAGGAAGATCTGTCTGCTTTACCTTTGTGCAGATGTTGGGCACAGACTGTAACATGTATTATTAAAATGAATGTGGCATTTACTGTGCATTATTTCTTTCCTGGGAGAAAGGGCCTGTAAATTATATGCTGATAATAAGCTTTAACCCTTTCAGAAACCACGAGATTTAGGAGTGCAAATATTCCTGCAGGCCGCACTAATTGGATGGGCTCTGGTTGCGCTGGAGCTCTCTCTGAAGTCAATAAACAGCGTTTCAGGCCGTGGTGCCGGTGCCTTGGGGATCTTTCCTCCAGTGAGTTCTCTGCAGTGTCAGTGCCACTGAAACATAAACCTTTGAATTACAGTATCTGCTGTTGAAAGGCCCTTCGGTTCTGGCTGCAGGGAGAGCTGTCCCTGCCCGGGGCTGCGCGGGACCCCCAGAGCCCCCGCGGGACCCCAGAGCCCCCGCGGGACCCCCAGAGCCCCCCTGCTGCTCCCGCCCCCGCCTTGGCTCCCAGAATCGCTTTAGTCCCCCGGTTTGAGACGCACCGGCTGCGTCACCTCGGGAGGAGGAGCAGGGCTGGGAAAGGTGCGAACGCACCTCGCAGAGCGCGGGGCAGGATTTTGTGTTGGAAACTAGGGACTGAGTTTGTAAAATGGGGTCTTTGCTGGTCCCAGCTGTGGGTTTTGGGGATCGCGGGGGCACAGGCGGCATGTCCCGGCGGGGGTTCGGGGCTGAGCCGGGCGGCGGAGCCGGCGCTGCCGGGCCGGTGACCCGCACAGCTGGGCAGGGCTGTCGTGGTGCCCTGAAATGTTCCTGTAGCCAACATCTGAGTCTTGTGGCAGATCGTGGTGCAGAAAGACGGGTCTGTAGCGGACGAAGTGATGGAATTTGAATATAGGACAGTCAACACTTGTACCTTCTCTTGAGCTGCTCCTGGGCTGTCGGGACAGAAGCGCGAGATGGTCCTGCGCAGACCCATCGGGACGTGTGCGAAGAGCAATGAGAGCCTCTCTGTGTCCATTTTGTGTGCGAACTCACAGGTACAGCTGTCATACCACAGCCAGAGCCCTGGGTGCCTGTCAGCACAGCTGCAGGATTTGCCATTCATTTCCTTAGGAGCCGCTATTTGATTCAGCAATACCTCTGTGTGAATTTCTTATCTTAAATGTGCTGGTTTGTGATTGTCTTTAACCACGTTATCAGCACAGTTACTCGTGTGAGGTTGTTCCCAGACACACCTGACCAGGTGTCAGGGAAGGGAAGCGGGTGCTGCCAGCGCGGCGTGGGCCGGCGTGGCGTGGGCTGGCGTGGCAGTGGTGGCCGCGGCGGTGGCAGTGGTGACCATGACGGTGGCAGTGGTGACCGCGGCCGTGGCAGTGGTGACCATGATGGTGGCAGCGGTGACCGCGGTGGTGGCAGCGGTGACCGCTGTGCGCTGGGCCGGTTGGACCCGCCGCAGGGGACACGTTTGCAGCCGGCGGGTCAGAGCGGGTGCGCCGGGTCACCGGGCGAACCCCCCGCGCCAGGTCCCGCTGGGGCAGCAGCACCGTCCCGGGGGCGCAGCCGGAGCTGCCGTGGGAAGTCCGGAGGTTCAGCGTTTGTTCTACGTGAGTTTATAATCCAGATCTCAGGAGGCAGCAGAGAGAGTGGAAACTGCTGTTAATGATCTAGAAAAACATCAAAGCCCATGGATTCCTGAGAAGGAAACCTCATTGCTTTCGTGTGCTGGATAACGCAGCTCTGGGCGCAGGGAGCTGGGATTTGTCCGGGTGGCTCTGTTGGAAGCGTTTATTTCACACGCTGCCCTGGTGGTAGCGGTTGGGTTTCAGATTCCTGCTCCTCTGGAGCTCCGTCCGTCTGTCCGGCGTGGCAGTGGGTGAGCTCTGCCGCAGGGGCCCTGGAGCCGCGGTGTGGCGGTGGGTGAGCTCTGCTGCAGGGGCCCTGGAGCCGCGGTGTGGCGGTGGGTGAGCTCTGCCGCAGGGGCGCTGGAGCCGCGGCGTGGCGGTGCGTGAGCTCTGCCGCAGGGGCGCTGGAGCCGCGGCGTGGCGGTGGGTGAGCTCTGCCGCAGGGGCCCTGGAGCCGCGGCGTGGCGGTGGCTGAGCTCTGCCGCAGGGGCCCTGGAGCCGCGGTGTGGCGGTGGGTGAGCTCTGCCGCAGGGGCGCTGGAGCCGCGGCGTGGCGGTGCGTGAGCTCTGCCGCAGGGGCGCTGGAGCCGCGGCGTGGCGGTGGGTGAGCTCTGCCGCAGGGGCCCTGGAGCCGCGGCGTGGCGGTGGCTGAGCTCTGCCGCAGGGGCCCTGGAGCCGCGGCGTGGCGGTGGGTGAGCTCTGCCGCAGGGGCCCTGGAGCCGCGGCGCTGCGCCGGGTGCCGGAGCTCTGCCCGCAGCTCTGCCACTGACCCACAACGCCTTTTTGTTTTTTTTAATAATAAGTCCTTTTCAGAGGTGTTTCTAGATTAAGAAATGGCAGAACAATTAAAGATTTTGTTACATTTCAGCGCCCGTTTGTCAGCTCGGGTCTTGCTGCGGAATGCCGGGCTGTCTGTGCCACCGCTGCGCTTACTTCTCTTCAGTGTACGTTTTCTTTTAGAAGATACAGTGTCTGTTATCTGTGTGTAATGGGGACAGACGTTTTAATCAGAGGTTAGTCATTTATTTTTGCAAACTATTGTTTTGCTTCACCATTTTTCCAGATAATTAAATGGTTCGCTTGGCACAGTGTGTCTGCTTTATTAAAACAGGTAATTCTGAAAAAAGGGAGCTGCTGTTTTTTGGATCGCTGCACAGGAATTGCTTGATCCCCATCTCCGGCGCGGTTGCCGGCGCCCTGGCGGTGCCGTCCTGCGCCGCCGGCTCCCGCGCGCTGCTCGCCCAGGGGAGGCCCCGTGCCACGTTTCGCTGTCCATCCACGCTCCCACGTGCACGCTCTTTGCTCTTCTTAAGAATACAAGTGGAACTAAATTTATTCTTTGTGACACTGACTTTTAACCAGGACGGTGCAAAGAACAGACAAGTTGTGACAGCAGCTTTATTCTGCGCTGAACCCTCTTCACTGAGGCGCAGATTAAAGTCGGCCTGTTCTCTGCCCCGTTGCCGTTTCAGTCTCTGCACCAATAGCCCGGGACAACCCGCAGCGTGTGAAGAGCTCTGGTAACACCCGGCGTTCGGGAGGCTGAAGTTCGGCTGAAGCGCTGCAGCGCGAGTTCCACCGGCGGGAGCGCGGCGCTCACGCTGTATTCGGGGGGCTTCACGCGGGCGTGTTTTGGCGCGACCCTTGCGCTGCGTTCGGTTTGCGCTTCCGAGTGCCGTGGTTTAATTCTTCTAAATAGGGAGCCGCTCCGTGCTTTGGCTATTTAGACAGTTATTAACCAAATGACAATTAACAGATCGCATAGGCAGATTTCCTTTTCAAAACCTCTGAAATTGAGCACAGTTCGCAAAACTATCACAGCACAGTAATGACAATGAATTTTGATTTCCCGGAACTGATATTAGACTCCTTATTAAACTATGTGCATCTGCTTTTAATTTACTCCAAATAATTGGAAAATGCAATGAAGCTTTCCAATTAAAGCACGGCTTTATGCTGTTTAATAATACCCCCATAATATTATAGCTTATGAAGTGACAGGTGAGTTGGTGTATGAATAAAACATAAAGGCAGCAATAAGGGACAGAAAACCAGAGACAGTTGTTGGGGATTTTAAATGCTGGATGTAATTTGCATATATTAATCTCTTCTTTTCAGCCTTATCAGGCGTTCTTCAGTGTTTGAAGTTAAAATAGCGTTGACAGGCGGGAGTACGCTTAGTTTTTTCAAGGATTTATTACTTGTATAATTTCTGATCTTTAATAAGCAGATATGACTGATCCTCGTAGTTCTATAGAACTCGGTTAATTGTTCCAGATGGCGTGTACTGATTATGCAAAATTACTTTTCACACCATTTTTTTTTTTTCTGATGGAGTTTGGAGTAAAATTAAATTTTTTATAGCCTTCTTATCACGCTGTTTTACAGTGGTTCTGCACAGAAGTTGAATTTAATCTACTATATTACATTGACCAGCAGAGTTATTCTAGTGCAGCATTCCGTGATTTGACAAAGAAGAATAGAACACGTTGCTCATTGTTCGGTGCTGTGCGCTAAGAAAAGGGAGTTCTAGTGCACAAACCGGGCTGTTATTGATGAAGAATGCTTCATTTGCACCGTTAAAGATGCAGAGTTGTTACGCTGAGATGTTCTCTCTTTGGATAGGAGACTGGGGCAGAGCAAATGAAAATAGTCTTGTTGCTGCAGATTTCCTCTAATAAAGGGGGTTTAATGAGTGGTGCGGATAGGCTGTTTTATTGGGAGGAGCAGTCATCCGGGCAGCACGCTCCGACTTTATCAAGAGGTGTCACTGGTGTTTTCCTTGATTATCGTCAGCTGGATGTCTCAATGGCATAATTTCATAATTGAAAACATTTATAAAGGTTGTTGGGCTTCATTTATCTAATGAAAAGCTGTTTATACAAAATAAACCACACATAAAGGCCTCTTGCTAATAGCGTTACTGCCATTCGTTTTGGCGGTGGCTCACTTGTTGGAGGAGCCGTCCCAGCGGCGCCCGTGCCGCGCGGGGGCTGCGCCCGTCCCGCCGCGTGTGCCGCGCGGGGGCTGCGCCCGTCCCGCCGCGTGTGCCGCGCGGGGGCTGCGCCCGTCCCGCCGCGTGTGCCGCGCGGGGGCTGCGCCCGTCCCGCCGCGTGTGCCGCGTGGGGGCTGCGCCCGTCCCGCTGCGCAGGGGCTGCTCCCGCCTCGGGTCCCCGCACGGTGTCCCCGGGCTGTGGGTCTGTCCGGGACGGCGGCGGGCCCGGGTTAATTCTGGCACCATGTCCCGTCCCTCGTGCTGTGCCACAGCGGGCCTGAGGCGCTCGGCGTGGGCCGCGCGTCCTGCCGGCGGGGTGGGGTGGGTTGTGTCAGTTCACGTGGGTTGTGTGGGTTCACGTGGGTTGGTGTGGGGTGGTGTGGGGTTGGTGTGGGGTTGGTGTGGGGTTGTGCGGGGTTGGTGTGGGGTTGTGCGGGGTGCTGTGGGTTCACATGGGTTGCGCGGGTTCACGTGGGTTGTGCGGGGTGCTGTGGGTTCACGTGGGTTGCGCGGGTTCACGTGGGTTGTGCGGGGTGCTGTGGGTTCACGTGGGTTGCGCGGGTTCGTGTGGGGTTGGTGTGGGGTTGTGTGGGGTTGGTGTGGGGTTGTGTGGGGTTGGTGTGGGGTTGTGCGGGTTCACGTGGGTTGTGCGGGGTGCTGTGGGTTCACGTGGGTTGTGTGGGTTCACGTGGGTTGTGCGGGGTGCTGTGGGTTCACGTGGGTTGCGCGGGTTCACGTGGGTTGCGCGAGGTGCTGTGGGTTCACGTGGGTTGCCCCGCCGCCACCGCGCTCAGACCTCACAGAATCACAGAATCGACTGGGTTGGAAAAGCCCTCAGAGATCATAGCGTCCAACCCTTGGTCCAACTCCGGTCCATGGACTAGATCGTGGCACTAAGTGCCATGTCCACCTCCCCCCAGTCTGGGGCCGAGTCCAAAGCATCTTGTGGGTCTTCACAAAGCAAGTCAGCAAATGTTTAAAAAGTGACCTTGTGATTAATGGAATTAAAAATCTCCAATTAAACTAGAAAAGTGGGGATACAGTAAATGGACATTATAAAGAGCGCTTAATTTTAACTCGCTAGAAAAAAGACAAGTAATTAACTCAACCATTAGAAAGCTCAAAATTTCTCCTGTCTCCTGTGGAACTAGAAAATTGTTTTGTGTATGCTCATATATATACACAAATAATATATATGGAGACAACTAATGGCATAAATCAGAAATGATTAGAAAATATTTGTTCTAATGAAGTAATAATTTGATAGTAATGCTTTTCATCAGTGTAGCTTAAGGCTACATTAAGTGGACAGACTTTATATGGATTCTCTAATTTTAATCTTCAAAATGCTATCTAATGTCTCATTAAGGCTTGCATATAATGTATCTTAAGTACAGTCATTAAATATAGTTTAGGGAGATTTATGTTCAGATATTGCTTAAAGATGTTTTAATAGGCCCATTTACTCTGATGATATTAATGAGCTTTTAACACGTATTAAGCTTCTAAAACTAGTGGTGTTGCTCTCGCAGTGGGCAAAACAACTTAGGAATTGCAAATGAATGGGGTGCTCCAGGGGGCTGTTCTTCAGCCGGGACTCAGGCGCCATCGGCCGTGTCCCCGTGGTGCTCCATCGCGGCACCGCGCCCGCCAGGTCCCGCACACCGTGTCCCCGTGGTGCTCCATCGTGGCACCGCGCCCGCCAGGTCCCGCACACCGTGTCCCCGTGGTGCTCCATCGCGGCACCACGCCCGCCGGGTCCCGCACACCGTGTCCCCGCGGTGCTCCATCGCGGCACCGCGCCCGCCAGGTCCCGCACACCGTGTCCCCGTGGTGCTCCATCGCGGCACCGCGCCCGCCCGGTCCCGCACACCGTGTCCCCTTGGTGCTCCATCGCGGCACCGCGCCCGCCGGGTCCCGCACACCGTGTCCCCGTGGTGCTCCATCGCGGCACCGCGCCCGCCCGGTCCCGCACACCGTGTCCCCTTGGTGCTCCATCGCGGCACCGCGCCCGCCGGGTCCCGCACACCGTGTCCCCGTGGTGCTCCATCGCGGCACCGCGCCCGCCAGGTCCCGCACACCGTGTCCCCGTGGTGCTCCATCGCGGCACCGCGCCTGCCGGGTCCCGCACACCGAGTCCCCGGCTCGGGCGCTCGGCAGCGCCGGTGCTGCTCACACAGCCGCGTACGTGGTGACGGGAGCAGGCTGGACCTACGGACATGTCCGCGATCCGTTAACTAGAATAGATGGGGTAGTTGAAGGGAAGGGCCAAATAGAGTCATCCCATTAGATAAATTCTACTTTTTGATCATCTCAAGATGCAAGAATTGTAATTACGATAATAAAAACTGTTCAGTCCCCCATTGTCACTTTAGTTCCAACTCAGAAAGTTATTGCAAACAAAATTCTCCGGTTTCATCACTCAGCTCTTCTTAAAAAATCCTTCTGAGTTCAGAGACTTTTATAATTACTAAATTGGTTTGTTAGGAGGAGATAATAGCAAATTTCTTCTTTTCATAATTGGACATTCCTTCCCTGTGGGCTGATGTGTGCGCGGCGCTTGCATACACAATAAGCTGTGCTTTTGAAAAGCCGTAACTAGCTAATAAGTGCTGTGGTGTCATCGGAGAGTAATGGTTTGCTGATTAGCATAATTAATGACAAATGGTGGTGCGGAGCGGGTGGATTGGTTTAGCAGATGCTGAAGGCGCCGCAGCCGAGGCTGAGCCCTGCCGGGGCGCTGGGCGCGGGGTGGCGGCGCTGGGCGGTGCCGGCCGCTCGCTTGTGCCGCGGGACGGGCCCGGCGGGTGTGGTGCCGTGCTGGGTGCCAGTGCCACGCTGGGTGCGGTGCCGTGCAGGGTGCCGGTGCCGCGCTGGGTGCGGCGCCGCGCTGGGTGCGGCGCCGCGCTGGGTGCCGGTGCTGCGCTGGGTGCCGGTGCCGTGCAGGGTGCCGGTGCCGCGCTGGGTGCCGGTGCTGTGCTGGGTGCGGTGCCGCGCTGGGTGCCGGTGCCGTGCTGGGTACCGGTGCCGTGCTGGGTGCCGGTGCCGCGCTGGGTACCGGTGCTGCGCTGGGTGCCGGTGCCGCGCTGGGTGCGGTGCTGTGCTGGGTGCCGGTGCTGTGCTGGGTGCCGGTGCCGCGCAGGGGTGGGACGGGGCCTGCGGTGTTCGGGGGCGCACGTGGTCCTTGTCCGCCGGACTCATTTATCTGTGACTGGATTAATCAGGGATAATTTGCATTTGCAAATGAGACTGATAAAAATGGAGTTACCTTTTCACCTTTAAGGGGGAGGAGGGATTATTTCTAGGTTGCCTCTTTTTTAAGTGATAAGCAACTCTTACCAATAAGGATGAAAATACTTAATTTGCATTAGCAAAAGCAGCTAATTATTATATAGTTAATTAGCATCTGGAAATGAGGATTATCTTAATTACAAAGTACAATTTCCTTAATAGCTACAAAACTGTAAGTTTGATCTGTGTAGAGATTGGTGACTATTATTATGTAATTAGTGATCATATTAATGGTGCAGTGTACTTAGAGATAATTTGCATATGCAAATGAAATTTACCTGGTAGAATATGTGGCTCCAGTAATAACTCTGAGCACTTAAAAATTAAATCACATTAGCAGACCTGGATCCTGAGTTGCTGTGCGGTGGCACGGTGGGTCTCCTGCCGGAGAGCTGTGGCCTGCGCTCCCGGTGCCGTGTCCTGCGGCCGGGCCGGGTCTGGTGCAGCGCGGCGGGTCTGGTGCAGCGCGGCGGGTCTGGTGCAGCGCGGCGTGTCTGGTGCAGTACAGCGTGTCTGGTGCAGCACAGCGTGTCTGGTGCAGTACAGCGTGTCTGGTGCAGCGCGGCAGGTCTGGTGCAGCGCAGCGTGTCTGGTGCAGTACAGCGTGTCTGGTGCAGCACAGCGTGTCTGGTGCAGCACAGCGTGTCTGGTGCAGTACAGCGTGTCTGGTGCAGTACAGCGGGTCTGGTGCAGCGCGGCGGGTCTGGTGCAGCACCTCTGCCCTTGCCATGCTGCCCTCCTCTCCTGCACTGCAGAGCTCGGCTTTGGGTCCGTGTTGAGGCTCTTGCGGTGAGATGTCGTATCACTGGATGGTGGGAGCTCGTGTCCTGTGCACTGCAGAGCTGCTGCTGGCAGACGGGTGTCCCTGTCCTTTCCAGCCGCGCTCGGGCTGAGTTTCTGCTTCGCACTAGGGTTTAGGGGTGCCCATGGTATGGAGAGCGTGGTGCTTTCAGGACAGCTGATCCCTCTTCTTTTCCCTGCCTCTGCTGGAAGCCATAAGCTGCCTGTTCTGAAAACATACAGTCCTTCAAAACAAAACCATGTTGAGAGGGTGCTGTGCACCCTTCTCTCCCCAGGGAGCCCTGTGGACAGCTGTGGGTCAGTTGGTGCACAGCTGGAGGTGCCCGGTGCTGCGGGGCAGGATGGCAGCTGCCATGGGGAGCCCAGCGCCCTCGGTGACCCCCCTGCCCTGCTGTACAGCCTCACACCTTGCGAAGGAAAATCAGAGCTTGCGGGGCCAGATATTGTAACAGAACGCATGTTCCTTTAATATACCCTGCTCCGAGCCTGCGGTGCTGAAACAGCTGCAGCGCAGGAAACACCGGGGCTGGGAGGAAGCGGCCTTACCCAACAGGATGTTTCTCTCATCAAGAGGGAGAAGTTTCCAGCGCCGGCCAGGGAACAGAGCAACCATTGTGGGGCTTCCCGAGATGCCTTTTGCAAGCGCTCGCTCCGGCCTGTCCTGCCCAGCCGCGGCAGCCAGACGCGACATGTTTAATGACTTCCAAGGAGTCTGGCTGTCATTACAGCTGGAGCTGAAAGTAATTGCGAAGCGTCTGTGTTTCTCTTCAGCGCGGCCCGTGCGTGGAGGCTGGGAGCGCCCGGCCCGCGCAGGACCTGCCGCAGCCGCGCCGGGCCCTGCTTTCTATCTGCTCTGCTCTAATTAATTAAGGGTTCTTGCTTGGAAGTAGCACATGCTTAGGTGTGATCTTTGAAGTTTAGTGTGGTGCGGAGACTTCAAAGACGACATTTTATTAAAAAATAATAAAATCAAGAGCTCCTAAACACTTGCAATTTGAAGAGCTTGTTTGAAGTCTCTCCATGTTCTGTGGTGCTGATACAGCCACAGCGCTGAGGTACCGCTGAGCGTCACCGTGCGGTGCTTAACCTTCGCTCTGTTTAAAAAAGAAAATAATCAAAACCAGGAGTATTTTCTCAAGTGTTTTCATGTCTTGATCTAGCAGTAAAGAACTAATTGTGCTGTGTCGTGAGCTGTGCAGGAAACAGAGAAAATCAGGGCTGACAATCAAATTAGCAAAAATGAAAATTTAGTCCAGGTCTGTTCTTTTAATCAAAGTCATTTCAAGACGAACAGGAAAGCCGTAAACCTTCCCCATCACGGAGGTTTCCGTCCTTCCCGGAGGCCCCCGCTCTCCTGCTCGCCGCACCCAGCCCCGTGTGGTTGGGCGCTGGTGCCGTCGCGCCACCCGGCCCGGGTGCCGGCACCGGGTTCCTCCCGGCGCCGCGGGAGCGTGTCCGGAGGGGCCGAGCTGGGCCGGCGCCCCTGCCGGGGGCTGCGGGCAGCGCCTGCTGGAGCGCAGCGTGGGCCCGGCCGGCCCGGCCTCGCGGGGCCGCTCTCACCAGCATCTTTGGTACCGAGGGGCTGTACCGGGCCGGCCGCCCCAGCGCCGGCACAGCCGGTGGCCGCGGCCTCGTGGGAACGGCACAGCCGCGAGCCCCAGCGACAGCCGGAGCGGCAGGGTGGCCCGGAGGGGCCGCCGGGTTGTCACATCGCGGTGTGCTGGGCTGGGACAGCTCTGCGCCCCGGGTCCCTTCACCGGGCTGCGCTGGGCAGGCTGAGAACGCGCTGCTGAGGAGCCAGGGGAGACGGGGCCAACATCTGGATACTTGGGTACCTCATTACATCAAGAGGTGTGCGTTCTGGGGCCGTGTCTGCAGTCTGGGGTGGTCGCAGCGTTCCCGGTTGCAGCCGGCTGGGCAGGAGCTCGCCAGAGAGTTTGCCTCTGTTTTACCCCTGAGGGTTTGCTGCCATGAGCGGTTTGGAAACGCAGGGCGGTGGCGTCCGTCTGGGGCTGGGTGCGCGGTAGCAGAGGGCGCACACACGTGTTTGCTCTTCAGGCTGCTGTTTAAATTCCTGTGTACAGAACCGCAGGAGCAGAGGGTGTCTGTTCCAGAGCTCACGTCCTCCTCGGGGCGTTGCAGATGTTGTAGAACTGTTCTCCGTGCTCGTGAAGGACGTTGCCGCGGCGCTGGGTGGCGGGGGGCGGCGGGTGTGTGCGGCGGCCCTGCCCGCGCCCTCTGCCAGGCCCGGCCCTTCCCACGGAACCGTGCAGACGTTATTTCCCCGGCGTCGTTAGCAGAGAGTTGAGTTTCCTGGGGACAGGTGAGCTCTGCTGCGCTCCTGCCGCTGCCGGGGCCGGTTTGCGAGACGTTCGTCGTGGTGCAACGTGAACTCTGCCGGCGCCAGGTCTGGGCAAAGCCCGAAGGCTCTTGTGGAGTTACAGAAAGCCGTTCTGAAATGGGAGATCATTTAAATTGTAAAAGCGGTGATGGTACGCGTTGACGGTTTTTGGTTGGTTTGGATTAGCAATGCTTAATGTTCAAAGCTACGCAGGAGAATGTTTTGTAAGGGCTTTATTTCTGTATTTATTTAAATATTTTGAACATCAGCAGTGTAGAGGCCATGCAGAAGCAGCAATAAAGAAATGCAGAGCTATAAAAGCTTATGGTGGGAATTGAGATGCAGAAGCGGCCGTTGTTTCCTCGGGAGCGAGGTGCGTGGGCCCGTGCGTGGCCGCGTCCCCGCTGCCGCAGAACCGGCGCTCGCCGCGGCGTGCGAGCCGAGCCCGCCGGGCCGGGGCCGCCGTTCAGCTGTGCCCGGAGCCGACTGTGACCATGTTAGCATTTTTCATTTCCCTGACGTTACCATTAATAAAGCAATGATCCAAAAGCAGCTTTGCTGAGTCTGTTCTTTGTGCTTCCATCACTCACGACTAGATAATTTCACACAGGATCGTTTTTAAATTAAATGACGATAGAAGCGCTCTGCTGTCCTGTGTTCACTAGTTCACAGAAGTCTATCAAGTCGTTAATGTGTCATGACAAACTGCTAGTTGGATACAAGAGTAATTAATTATTTGCATACAGAGCAGGTTGAACTTTGTGGCGATGACCCGTGTGTCACCCGGTGGTCACCGGGAGCTCCCGCGGGGTCCCCGGCCGGCGGCGGCCGCGCCGGGCGCGTCGTGGTGCTTCTTGTGTCCCTGGCTGCTTCTCAACGGCTGTTTCGAGAAAGCGTCTGATCATTGGAGATTTCAATGAAAATTGTACAGATTTTCATAATCACCATTAATCACCACATATTTTTCAAGATAATTACAGCAATTATTATTTAGATTCCTCTTTTATGTGCGCATTGTAGAAAAGAACAAGTGCTTATTACGCCGGGTAGTGTAGAGAGCTACAGTCTGAAGTTCTTTGTCACCCAGAAACTCATTATGTTAGCTGATGCTGCCTGGGAAAGTTCATCAGCACGTTTAAATTAGGGTAGCATTGGCAGGTCTGATTATTTAAATCTGGTAGCTTTGCTAAAAATATAGTTATTCAAGAAAGATGAATTGCTAATTTGACAACTGAGATGTAGTTGGAGTCTCCGGCACAGAAGGCAGCATCTATCCTGTGCTTATGGGAGGGTGACAGTACTTTTCAGATTAAAGAGAATTTCTGAGCGAGCTAACCAGTTTTATTTATAGAGCAGAGTTTTGGGGTTTGCCCTTTAGAGGCTCAGAGCAAGTCTTAGCGCGTGCCGATGAAGGAGCAGGCGCGGTGGGAAGCGGCCGTGCCGTTGTGGCCCTGCGCCCCGTGCCCTGCTGGGCGCCAGCAGCCTCCTCCAGCGGGGTTCACGGGGACCGGAACACGCTCTGGCCGCTGGCTCCTTTCAGCTCCTCTATCTGATTGCAGTGACTGAGCCAATTGGCTGTGACCCTCGGGGAGGAGCCGCTCCGGGGACAGCAGACAGCCAGCGCACACATTTGCTCTCTGAAATCCCGTTGTATTTTGTTCTGCTTGAGGGAGAAAGGCGCAGGCACCTCTGCAGTCTGTGTGGACGCTGTGGGTGCAGCTGCACGGGGAGAACCTGCTGCCACGGCCTGAGTTTCCTCACGTGGTGACACGAGTGATGCTGTGGCGGCAATGCTTTAAAAGTGGGACCTTGTCCACCTTTTTGTTCTGAATCAGTACATGTTGCCTTTGGAAAGAGAGCTGTACTTTCTCACGCACCAGCACCAATTCCTTTTAGCCCTCTGTGTTACCGTCTCTGGTCTCGAATGCGGCCCAGATTGCCATCGAGGCACGTTGAATAGCTCCTGACCAGACTGAAACAAGAACCGCCGCTCCGGGCCGGATCTGGCTGGTGAGTCTTGGTGCTGCCCGTGGAACTGGTGACGCTGGGCACAATCTCAGCACAGTGTCTGCTCATCAGAGCCTGCCAGGAATGCTCCAGAGGAAACGGGGAGAAAACGAGAGGCTGCTGCTGATGTTTATTTACAGCACAACATCAGAACAAGGGACATGGAATTAAAAGCCTCCTACAGTTCTGGTTTCATTTAATTTTATTATGGAACTAACTGACTGCTGTACAGGCAGTTGCGCGCTGTCTCGTGGTGCATGGCGGGCGCGCTGGTGCCCGTGCCGGGTGCTGGACCCGCGGGCGGCACGGGGGCTCCTGCTGCCCCGGGGCCGCTGCCCGCGGCCACCGTCACCGCCCGGCCGGCCGCCGGAGCTGCTGCGCCCGCCAGCGCCGAGCCCGAGCTCCGCCTGCGCAGCCCCATCGCAGAGCCCGAGCTCCGCCTGCGCAGCCCCATCGCGGAGCCCGAGCTCTGCCTGCGCGGCCCCATCGCGGAGCCCGAGCTCCGCCTGCGCAGCCCCATCGCGGAGCCCGAGCTCCGCCTGCGCGGCCCCATCACAGAGCCCGAGCTCCGCCTGCGCGGCCCCATCGCGGAGCCCGAGCTCCGCCTGCGCAGCCCCATCGCCGCACTGGCCTGGTGTTGGCGTGAGCTGGTTCAGGGCTGTGCTGGAGCACATTGTCACTGCATCTGTTAATCTTCTTGGGTTTGGATTTACCCTCGGGGAAGGAAGTTGGGTGCCCCATCCCTGTGAATGTGAAAAAGCCCTTTGTAGGCAGCAGCAGCTTTGACTCTTGCTGCGGGACGGCAGCAGCTCCTCCACGGGCGAGCGGGGGACTCGGGGCTGTCCTTCTGTCCTTCCTGGCCGTGGTCCAGCCCGGGAGCAGAGGCGAGGGACGTGTCTGCGGTCCCACCGTTGCCTGCAGCCTCCATGCACCTGCGCAGCTCTGCAGGCCGGGCCCGGGACGCTGCGGCTCTGGCAGCCTCTGGTGCTTTATTTCTGTAAAGTTTCCTGCACTGGGGGTATTGAGCTCCTCCTGAGTGCTGGAGCCTGGCTGTGGACAGAGCCGCTGAACGCTGGTTTCCGATGGCTCTCTGTAATGTGTTTTACCAGCAGCCTCGTGACGGGCCTGACACGCCGGCTCCCGTGCACGCTCCCGCGCGCTGGGAGTGCAGCATTAATAACACACTTCCATGCATCATGCCATTTTTAAGCATGATCGTTATGATAAAGGGCATCTACTTAATTACAGGCCTGCTTAATTACAGCTCTGTTGAAGCTCGTTTGTTTAGGAGAATGCTAATTGCGCTGCTGAGCCTTTGGCACACCCTGCTCTCATCTGCCGCCTTGCGCTGCAGCGCAGGACCGAGGGCGGCCGGGCTGCGGGAGACGGGCGCGCTCAGCGCAGCTTATTCTCTAAATTGCTTTACAGAAGCCGGCGTGTGACTGATCAAAGCAGGTTTCTGTCGGGATAACAAACGCAGATGGTCTTTCAGGTTCAAAACTTCCTGGATTTGGTGATGCTGCTTTTCATCTGTTTCCTTTTGTTTCACGCAGTTTTGTGGCTGCCACATAGCACCTTTGATAGTGAAATTACTCTGGTGGAGGGGTTTTTTAAGTCAAAAATACACAAAGCCAATGTAAAATGCTAAGCATGATTAAATAACCCTTGTTAAATCACTAGTGTGGTAACTCACTGGTGCTGGTGGAAGTTACAACCAGCAAGCAGAGAAACACCGGGTTCATGGGTGCGGATGCTTTGTGGAAGAAAACCCTGTTTGAGGATTACTCGAGGGCATTTCAGGGCTTAAACTGCCTCTAGTTTGAAGTCTATATTTCTTTCAGAGCTGAAATGTAAAGACATAAGATGTTACAGTGTCACTGAAACAAAGCGGCCGTGTTTGGGTCTGCACTCTGCCTTAGAAATGCGCCGTTTTCAGTCACGTGGAAGTTGCTGAGTTACACGTTTCAGAAGCAGCGTCTCCCTTGCACTGACACATCTTGCGGGAGCCTTTCCGCCAAGACTCCAGCGTGGTGATGGCCAGACAAAACCACCGAGCATCATTGCACTGTCTAAGGAGAAAACACAAGAGACAGGAAGGCAAACGAAGCTGGTGGCATGGCTGAGGTTGTGTGCGGAGAGGGACTGGCCCGGTGACACGCAGCTGTGCCGTCCTGTCCCCGCGTCTGTCCCCGGGCAGTGCTGGTGTCCACCCTGCGGGTCGGGTCTGCGGGTGCTGCGGCTCCGCCGCTCACGGCCGGGCCGGGGCCGGTGCTTCCCGGTGCTGGCGTTCTGCCGGGCAGGGCGCTGACTGCCCTGGGGGCACGAGTGACACGGGCCAGGCGTGCTCCTTGTCCCCGTGCTCAGGTGGCTCTGTGTGCTAACACTCCATAGATCTCTGTCCTCTTGAACTGTTTGGGTTTGGTTTCAAATACTGTCCTGGTTTGGCAGCTGAACCAAATGGGGACGCTCAGAATTGAGACCATGAGATTGTATGTGGATAGAGCAGGAGGGTTCCGTGGGTTCCTGAGCCAGCTGTGTCTCAGGCAGAAGGAAACCGCTGGCGGTAACGTCTGTGAGCTATCAGTCGTGTCAATGCCGTGAATACTTGGTCTGTCACTGGGAATGTGTGAAGTTGCATGTCAGAAGTCAGCTGGAAATGTGATGTGTCTGCTCGTTTTGTCCCTTTCAGCGATGGATGGAGTGCCTTTTATGATTTCGGAGAAGTTTGCCTGTGCTCCTGAAGGGGTGAGTTGCCGTTGTTGTTCTCCCATCGTCTGAAATTCATCCTTCCGTGGGGAGTGATCACAAGACATCAACACAAATTATCTGTTTCTGGGAGCTTTTCTTTTGTGGGTTCTCATACATTCCCAGTGGGTGAGGTGCCCCAGGTTGTGACAGTACTTCCCTGCAGGTGGGAATGGCTCTGCCAGCTCACTCCTAAAACTGAATTGTCCTGGGAGTTGAAGGTTTATCACTGTCAGAAACAGAAATAGCAATGGGATTGTATGGTGCTGGAAGCATTTCTAATTCCTCAGCGTGGATTGTACCGATTCACAATGAGTTTGAGCGTCCCTGAGCCCCAGTGCTAGTTTAACTCGGTGATCCAGAGCTCAGACGCTCAGCATCCCATTGCCCGTTCTGATCCATCCGATCCTAAAACAATATCTCTTTAAAAATCAATTTACAAGAAGCTGTTAAGGCAAGCACCAAGCCATCAGCTCTGTCTGGCTTCTCACATGGTGCTCCTGCTTTGTGCTTCCTGCTGCTGACACAACCCGCGTGTGCAGCCGGACGTGCTTTTCACAAGCACTGCTTTCTGAGGCGTTGTTCACGGGCCGCTGGTAGGAAGCTGGAGTCCCCGCTGCGAGGGTAAATGCAGAGAGATCAGGTCGTGCTGATCCTCCCCTCGGATCCTTTAGACACCATTGCCACCACATGGTCAGTTTGGTCGGGCTTCCCGCCGGCGCTGCCGCTCACGCCCGGCGCTGCGGCCGCAGCGATCCGCAGGGGGTCAGCAGTGCCCGCCGGTCACAGCCGCCCCGCCGCCCCGAGGGACACCGGATGGGTGTCACAGCCGCCCCGAGGGACACCGGATGGGTGTCACGGCCGCCCTGCCGCCCTGGGGCGGCTGAAATCCCCCTGTGCAAAGTGACACCGGATGGGTGTCAGCTGTCCCTACCGGGGGAGAAAGGCGTTAGAGCTGTTATCCCTGATCCATCATCTTCTTCACACGTGTGGTGGGCTGAGAAACAGGATTATGCATGTGTTTACAGATGGTGCCTGTAAATCTCTGGTAATAGAATATTTGCTGACATTGAACAAAACAAAACAAAAAAGCCCTTAATTTGACATTTCTGTTTCTTTTTTTCCCTTTTGCTTTTCTTCCAGATGCAGCCGGTTGATCTCCTGGGCATCACAATCAAGACCCTTGCAGAAATCGAGAAGGAGGTGGGTAGCCAGGCGGGCAGTAAGCGGGTGCGGTGAGAGCTGTGTTCACCCCGCTGTAAGGTCCCTCCCCTTGTGGAAAAGGTCTCTCTTGTCTTTCTCGAGCCTCTGCTGGTGCATAAAGTCAGCGCGGAGTCAAACAGTAAACTCAGAGTTAGCGATGTCCACTGTAATCTGTGCCGGGGAAGAAGCTTTAGGTGTCGAATCTAACGGCAAAGTCTGCTACCCTCCTTTTAATTCAGATGTCTTTCTTATTTAACTTTTCTTTCTCATGTATTAACAAAACGTGTTACAAGCAGGGTACTGCTTGTGTTAGGTTGCCTCTTGCATCTCAGGGAAGCAAATGGACTTGATAAAGCAACGTCAGGTAACCTAGTTCATCATTTTCAGTTGGATGGTGCTGGTAACTTGTCACCAGGATCACCAGGCTGCACTGCCGGCGAGCGTGGGGAGGAGACAACCACCAAAGCGAGGGCGCTCTGGTGCTCCCGAGGGGGCGTTTTGGCACGGGCCGCGTGGTGCTGAGCGGCCGTGTCTGCGCGGCTGGGGGACAGCGGCACCGGGGGTGCCTGGTGGCCCTGTGAGGAGAGGCTGATACCCGCCGGCTCCCCGGCACCCTCGTGTTCCATTACAGGCTGTACGTGTTTCAGGGTAATGAAAAGTGTAATTATGCAGCCCATATTCCTTGATGAAGCATCTTGTCTGCGCATAGATAGCTACGCATATAAATATTGTGAATTTCTGCATGGCTTTATTTCCCTTGCAAGCAATAGCACCATTACAGCAAATCTTCTGGATTTCCAGAGCAGCGTGAACGTTTTCCCTGGAGCTGGATGCCTGGCAAAATGCTCCCAAAGAATTCCTAGAGTTATTGTTCTCGGTCGCCACATTTGCAGATGTACGCACCCATCCTCCAGGCTGCGAGACGAGCCCGGTGAGGAGAGCCGACAGACACGGGCACACGCCTGCGCTGCGCGCCCGGGCCGTGCCGGCAGCCAGCAGCTCCGCGCGGCAGCTCCGTGCAGCAGCACCGCGCCGGGCCCCCGCAGCCTGAGGACGCGGTGCATGGCGGTGCAGCCTGCGCTGGAGACGGCTTTGCCGTCTGCCACAGCTGTGTGGGTGGACGCGGGGCGCAGAGGAGCCGGCAGCGCTGTGGGTTCTCCCCACAGGGCCCAGGGGTTGGTTTGGCGGCTCCTGCCAGTGCTGCACAGGGGAGCATCACCGGGCACATGGCGCAGGTGGCGGTGGCTGCGAGGGCTGCAGTGGCAGTGAGGACAGTGCTGGCAGTGAGGACAGTGGTGGCAGCGAGGGCCGCGGTGGCAGCGAGGGCCGCGGTGGCAGCAAGGGCCGCAGTGGCGGTGAGAGCTGTGGTGGCGGTGAGGGTCGCGGTGGCAGTCAGGGCCGCGGTGGCTGCGGTGGCAGTCAGGCTGCGGTGGCTGTGGTGGCAGTGAGGGCCGCGGTGGCTGCAGTGGCAGCGAGGGCCGCAGTGGCGGTGAGAGCTGTGGTGGCGGTGAGGGCCGCGGTGGCAGTCAGGGCCGCGGTGGCTGCGGTGGCAGCGAGGGCCGCGGTGGCTGCGGTGGCAGTCAGGGCCGCGGTGGCAGTCAGGGCCACGGTGGCCGCGGTGGCAGTCAGGGCCGCGGTGGCGGCGGTGGCAGCGAGGGCTGCGGTGGCAGCGAGGGCCGTGGTGGTGGAGATGGCCGCGGGGGCGGTGATGGCCGCGGTGCCACGCGGCTGTAGCGGTGCCACGGGCCGTCGGGCCGCGCGGGCTGCAGGGTGCGCCCCGTCCTCATCTCGGCTTGGCATTGAGCAAAAAGTCTAGAGAGAGTCTAATTAGTAAAGTGAGCATCTAATATTAATCATTCCTTTTATACTGACAAGGAAGGCAGTTCATTTAACCACTTAATTGCTACAAGTTTTCATGGGCTGCTCTTTGCAAATATATTTAATGAAGAAGTTGTAAATCTAAAGGAGCTTAAAATTTTAATTTTATACAGAAATATTTTTCCTTGTTCTCATGTTTGTAGTCAATTCTCCAGAGCGTAGTCACATGAAATGTTCGTTAAATGAACATATTTGCTAACTGGCATGATTTCAGTTTTTAAAACATTGGTTCCAGCAATTAGGCATTTTTTTCAGTTCCCAAATGACTAGAGAAATTCGTCTTGATTATAATTGCTCTTAGCCACGCATATCTAATTTGTGTCTTTTTAAGTGTTAATTAGTAAACAGTTTGAGCTGACATCTTTATGTGTTTGTGTGTTGAAAAATGAGGCTTATTGCTTATTTAGCTCGGGGCTGGTGCTGCTCGCTGTGACATCGTGACATTGAGGGAAAACTAATGAAGACGCGTGTGCGGGTTCGGAGGCGGCCCCGTGTGCAGCCGGAGCGGCCCGGCGCTCCCGCCTCTCCTCCAGCCTTCCCTGCTTCTCTTCCCGGTTCTCCCCCAAGTTCTCCCCGCTTCTCTCCCGGTTCTCCCCGCTTCTCTCCCCAGTTCTCTCCCCCGTTATCCCCGGTTCTCTCCCTGTTATCCCCGGTCCTCCCCCCGGTTCTCCCCCCGTTCTCCCCGGTTCTCCCCGTTCCGGCCGCTCCGCCGCGGCGCCCGCGCGCCCCCTGCCGGCCGCGCCCCGCAGCCCCGCAGCCCCGCAGCCCCGCAGCCCCGCGCTCCGTGTCCGGCCCGGGGCCCGCGGCCGCAGGGTCGGCGTTTCGGGGGCGGCAGCAGCTGCCCGAGCGTCCGCGGCCTCGCCAGTGCCGCTGGTGGCACCGCAGCCGGGACAGACAGGACTCGGCTCGGAGCAGGGACGGGCAGGTCCGTGTCCATCGGGAGTGGCCGGAGCAGCCGTCCAGCTCGTCCGTCCAGGAGCAGCGTGCAGCCCTCGCGCGGCTCCCGGCGCTCTCGGCACCAGGGACAACCCTCGGCAGCCCTGGCACAGCCAGTGCATCCAGCTCCACGGCTCTGTCCCAACACGCGTGGCTGGGGACAGGTGCCAGCAAGGTCACTTGGGGACATTTCGTCGGTAAGGGGTAACAGGCAAAAACTAAAGTGCAGGAGGTTCCATCTGAATACGAGGAGGAACTTCTTTCCTTCGAGGGTGCGGAGTCCTGGCCAGGCTGCCAGGGTGGCTGTGGGGGCTCCTTCTCTGGAACCGTTCAAACCCCTGTGCCGCCCGCTCTGGTGACCCTGCCTTAGCCGGGTTGGACGGTGTGATCTCTGCCGGGGTGCCACAGCGTGCCACGAGATGGCACTGCTACGGCACGCTCCCCGCGCCGCGCTGCCCAGGGCCGCGCAGCCGCGTCCAGACAGCGAAGGGGCGGCCCTGCCCGCAGCAGCGTCCGGCCGGCCGCTGGGGTCTGTCTGTCCGGCCGCTGGGGTCTGTCCGGCCGGCCGCTGGGGTCTGTCCGTCTGGCCGGCCGCTGGGGTCTGTCCGGCCGGCCGCTGGGGTCTGTCCGTCTGGCCGGCCGCTGGGCTGTGTCCGGCCGGCCGCTGGGGTCTGTCCGTCCGGCCGCTGGGGTCTGTCCGGCCGGCCGCTGGGGTCTGTCCGTCTGGCCGGCCGCTGGGCTCTGTCCGGCCGGCTGCTGGGGTCTGTCCAGCCGCTGGGGTCTCTTGGTGGAACAGTTTGTTTGTACCAAGTTTCATGCACCATGCCAAACCAAAAATGTTAATTCTGGTGGTACTAGCTTGTGTAAGCGAGGCCTGCAAAGGAGAACCTTTCTGACTGGCTGCTTTACGCACCGGGTTAGCGTGGTCCTGTTTATGTTAACGCTGAATTTTAGGGAAGGGGGTGGATCCTGCCCAGGACTGACAGGTGTGGGCTCAGGCGCTGCCAGCGGCTCCCCCGCTGCGGCCCTGCCTGGGGCAGGGAGGATGTCACAGCTCAGGGTGCTGCCAGGCCTGGTCCTTATCTCATTGTGCCACTTGTTGTATTGTCCCAGCGCGGGCCAGGAGCGCGGCTGAGTGGCTGAGTGGCTGAGTGGCTGTGTGGCCGTGTGGCCGTGTGGCTGTGTGGCCATGTGGCTATGTGGCCATGTGGCCGTGCACCCTGCCCGGCTGCGTCGGCGATGCCCACGGTTCCTCTCTCTCGCTTTGCCCCGCAGTACGACTACAGCTTCCGGACGGAGCAGAGCGCGGCGGCGCGGCTGCCGCCCAGCCCCACGCGGTGCCCGCCCGTGCCGCAGTCCTGAGGGGCCGCCGGCGCCGGAGCAGCGTGTGCGTGCGTACTACTGAGCAGGACGCGGCACGGGCCGTCCCGGCAGAGTTCGGCTCCTGCCATCGCCGCCCACCCTGCGCTGCACCAGCTCCTGCACACGCCGCTCCACACCTGGGACTGCGCGACCTTTGGCAGCTGCTCCCCCCGCTGCAGACGCCTCCACGTGAGTACGTGACCGGAGCCTGACAGCAGCCCCTCGGTTGTCCCCACTTTGTAACCCCCGCTGCAGGACAGAAATGTCACAGAAGCCAGAGCTGTAACGAACTGCTGCAAACAGCAAGCCATGAGCGCGCGGATCATCAAGAGATGCTCAGCAGTGAACCCTAAAACTAAGGAAGAGTAAAAGATGCGGCCAGTAGATCTGCAGGCCCCTGGGCATCCCGGCCGCGCTGGTGCGGGGCCATGCTGGGCTCTGCGCGCCAGGCGGGGAGGCCCCCGCGGCGCTCGCTTCAGGCAGCAGCCCAGCGCAGCGATGCCCTGGTCTCCTCCGCCCGCCTGCAGACACAGGGCAGCTCCGCTGTGGCCGCGCTCAGCCCCGTGCTGGGGTCCCTTGGTTTTGCTGGGCGGGCAGGGCTGGGGTCGCTGCTCAGAGCTGCCCTGGGCCCATCCCCACCCTGGCATGGCGCAGGGCGCAGGGGCACCAGCTGCACGGCAGCTCCTGAGGTGAAGCACGTGCTTTGCACAGCGTGTCTGTGCGTCCGTCAGGACCTGCAGTGACAAACATCCTGCGTCTCTTCCCGGGCTGGGTGCCGGCAGCAGCCCCGCTGGCCCCTTGACAGCCTGCGTGCTGTCGCCTGCCCGACGCGTGGGACAGTGCTCCAGTGTTCGCCCCACCAGCTGCTAAAGCGAGAGCTGCGCCCGTTGCGGTGCGCTCCCGGCAAGCACCGAACTCTGCCGCGGCGCAGGATCGGAGCGGGACCGTTAAACCCCGACCTCCGCCCGCCTGCGCTCGCTGACCTCCGCTTGCTCCCCACCAAACGCATGTCCTGGAGAAGTCTGTTGCTGTAATAAGTTATTTAAAAGTGCCCATCTGACTCCGTGCTGCTTTTTCAAGTGTCTGCTGTAGAACAAAGCTACATCATGGCAGCAAAATGGCAATTTTTGAGTAGTGTTACAATGTACAACTTTTTCTATTGTAAGATACTGATTACCTAACCCTATTGAAATGCAATTGCCGTAGTAACAAATAACAGTATTGCCGCTCTCGGTCTGGGTCGTACGTGTGCCCTGACCTGCTTTGCACTGCTCGTGATTGATCTCGCGTTTTCTAGTTGGACAGATGGTGACTAACAGTAGGTTTTGTACTGTCAGCTTGTATTTTTTATTTGTACATATGTAAAGTATTTCTTGTCCAAAGATTCATTTCTGGTCTTAAGGCACCGTACCATATTGCTGGGATAATGAGCACAAACTACCGTAACATTCAGGACAGACTGATTCCAGGTCTTTGCTTCAACTTCTTCCAATCAAGTAAATAATTCTGCGATGCTGCCTCCGTAGAGCAAGGCTGTGCGATTGGAAAGCGAAGCCCATTTGGTTGCAGGTGTGTCGTGTTTGGGCAAAAGAGTTAAAGCTCCACCATTCCCACCAGCTCCGGAGGTTGGGTGACCCTGGACGTGCTCGTTTACTTGGAGGCTGCAGCACCATTTTCAGTTCTTATTTATCCTGCAGGAAAGCAAAGCCAGACCTCAGCGCCAGGCTCACAAAGGGTAGATTGATGACGCCGACACCGACAAATGAACACACCATGGCAGCCTGGTCATTCGGCTCAGGTTCACGTGAAGTTCAAATCCACTCCATGCTGTAGTACTATGCCCATCTCATCCATCTTTTGTCTTTCTATTTTTCTGCCTGTCACTTGTTCTGTGGTTTTCTGCGGCATCCGTTTATCGCTCTCCCGTGGCGCGGTGGACACGCAGCAGGTGAAGCTCCGCGCGGCGCTGCCGTCGGTTCCGGCCGGGCCGGGCAGGGCAGCCGGTGCGCGGCAGAGCCGGGGGCGGCTGCCGGGCCCCCAGCCGCTCTCATTCCCGTGCAGGGCCCGGGGCGCTCCTGCTGTGTCCCAGAGAAACGGGCAGGTGGCTTCGAGTCCCTTCCCGTGAGATTTACCTTAGACAGCATCAGTAGAGAAAATTGGTGCTTTATATTTACAGCAACAGTTCTGTTTGCTCAGCTGCCTTAAAGATAGCAAGCTCAGCTTTCTCTTCAGTGACCTACAAGAAACACTGGATGGCTCTAAACGCTGACAGGACACGGAGCTGGGACCAGCATCTCTGAAATCTTCGGGATATATTTGTGTAGTTGGTTCTCACTCTTCCCTCTCTTACACTGGCCTAGCAAAGCAGCTTCAGGGTGTATCTGCAAAGCAACTTGAAAGCCAAGTTGTGTCTGTACAGCGTTTCTGCAGCGTGACTCTGCGAGGTACCGGCACAGCCGTCTGCGGTACCAGCGCAGCAGAGGCGAAGAGCTGCAGCCGCGAGAGCCCCTGAGCTCCCGGAGCTGCTGGCAGAGCCTGAGAACGGGGCAGGTCCTGAGCGCAGGGCCCGGAGCCGCGCCGGGGAGCGCGGTGAGACACAGCGCAGGGCCCGGAGCCGCGCCGGGGAGCGCGGTGAGACACAGCGCAGGGCCCGGAGCCGCGCAGGGAGCGCGGTGAGACACAGCGCAGGGCCCGGAGCCGCGCGGGGAGCGCGGTGAGACACAGCGCAGGGCCCGGAGCCGCGCCGGGGAGCGCGGTGAGACACAGCGCAGGGCCCGGAGCCGCGCGGGGAGCGCGGTGAGACACAGCGCAGGGCCCGGAGCCGCGCGGGGAGCGCGGTGAGACACAGCGCAGGGCCCGGAGCCGCGCCGGGGAGCGCGGTGAGACACAGCGCAGGGCCCGGAGCCGCGCCGAGGAGCGCGGTGAGACACAGCGCAGGGCCCGGAGCTGCGCGGGGAGCGCGGTGAGACACAGCGCAGGGCCCGGAGCTGCGCGGGGAGCGCGGTGAGACACAGCGCAGGGCCCGGAGCCGCGCCGGGGAGCGCGGTGAGACACAGCGCAGGGCCCGGAGCCGCGCGGGAAGCGCGGTGAGACACAGCGCAGGGCCCGGAGCCGCGCGGGGAGCGCGGTGAGACACAGCGCAGGGCCCGGAGCCGCGCGGGGAGCGCGGTGAGACACAGCTCAGGGCGCTTCACTGTCACGCGTCGGCTTCTCAGTCCACCAACTATGGAAAGCTTTTTTATTTCCCCTCTGAATGCCCAAGATCCTGAGCATCAGATCAGCATTTCCACAGGCGGGTGTTATTTGCTGTTCCTTAACCTTGGTACTTGCAGCTGGGCCTTGCAAGGCTGGTCCTTGCAAGGCCGGTCCTTGCGTCCCGGCAGCAGGTCCTCCCCGCTGGCAAGTGCCAGAGCCGGAACCAGCATCTCTCTGCACCTCGCTCCCCGCCTGGCCAAAAGGCAACTGCGGGAGCATTGGCCCAGGCAATAGACAGTCAGGGAGCCCGATGTGGCTGTTGTCTGGCTGTGGAGAAGCCTTTGGAGCGTAAGGGGAGGGGATGAGTCAATGGAGAGCAGCAAAAGCGGATTTACAGAGCTTTATCAGATGTGCTTGGTTAGCTTTCCTCTATTTCTAGAACAAAACTAGTCTCTAGGTAGCTTAATCTTGTGGCTGATGGAGAAATCAGTTTGCCAAATTATCATGTGTGTGCAACAGAGACAGAAAAGCAGTAGTGAGGGGTTTGCTTACTGCAAATACACCTTCCGATGTGCATTAGTGGTGACACGCTGCCTCCTGCGTTTCTCGCGGCGAAGGGCAGGTCGTGCGCCGCGGCGGCTCGCGGGCCGGCCGGGCCGCGGTGCCGTCGCTGTGTCAGCGGGGAAAGGCAGGAATTAGTCCAGAAAGTAGAGTGTGAACTTCGTGATAAAATTCAAGTGTGGACAGATGTAGCTGTAGTTACATAGGAATGAACTTTGTCAGCCTTTTTTCCTTTGACTGTCACCCAGTTTGCCCGCGGTGTTTGTAGGAGGGGTCCCCGGGAGCCTCCTGTGTAGTGAGGTTGTTGGTAGTCTGTAGCTTTGGGCTCCTTTGGTTTCACACCTGCCCCGTCCCCCTGGTTTCCTGAGCTCTTCAGCCTGACCCCGCACACGCGGAGCCTGGAGAAGCTCCGGCATGGACAGACGGACACTGGTGCGGCGGGAGGGAAACGGGATGCGGTGCCGTGGCGCCGGCCGCTCCCACGTTGGCCTTCACCTCCCGCTGCCCGCGGGCGACTCGGGGTCTGTCCCCACGTCTGTCCCCGGGTCCCACGGGGGCGGCGCAGCTCACCCCGAGCCGCCCCGGTCCCTCTCCAAGGGCTCGCGCCTCTCGCTGCCGTCGCGTCCCGAGCTCAGCCGCAGCGCTGCCCAGCGGCTCGAGCGCTGCCGGCCGGAGCCCCGGGGGCCGCGGCAGCGAGGGGGCTCCCCTGCTCCTCACTAAGGTGCTGCTCACTTCATTCAGTACAGGGAAACCAAACAGTTTGGATACTCTGGTCGTTTATTGTGAAATTGTTTCCTAACAGCAACAGTTTTAAATGTCATAATGGAAAAGAGAAACCTTTTATGCAGTTGCAAAGTGTTTTTTTAAGATGCTATGCATTTTGTTGGGTTACTGAAAGTGAACTTACTGTGCATTAATCTTATGAATGTTACTACGTTTTATATTTATTTTAGATGACCCTCCTGTATTTTACGAAGGGAAGTTTCGTTGTGTGATAACTTAGTCTGTATTCTTAATATAATTTGTTAAATAAAACTTGTTTTAATCAGTTTGTTCTCTGTGCTTTGTGTGCATTTTAAATTTGGAATAGCAGCAGCTTAAAATGCTGCAGCTCGGCCTCGCGGGAGCAGAAAGGGGCATCCCTGGGAGCAGCCGCTCCTGCCCCCCCGCGCCGCCGCTGCCGTGACCTCCCAGCCCCGGCGTTCCCAGAGTGAAGAGTCGGTGCTTGTTCTGAACTCAGCTGCTGTGTCGCGGTTGTAGCTGCGGCACCTGGAACCGCTTCTGCGTCTGGATGTGATCTCAGGTTTGCTGGACACAGGAGATGCTGCAGCTCAGGGCGGCGGTGGCCTCGCCGGGAGCGCCGGCGCTGCAGCCGGAGCAGCAGGTGCTGCAGCAGCCGCCTGCAGCAGGTGACAGCAGCGCACAGGGTGACACACCAGTAGGTGACAGCAGCGCGCAGGGTGACACACCAGCAGGTGACACACCAGCAGGTGACACACCAGCAGGTGACAGCACCAGCAGGTGACAGCAGCGCGCAGGGTGACACACCAGCAGGTGACAGCACCAGCAGGTGACAGCAGCGTGCAGCTTGCACAGGGCCACACGAAGTCCCTTTGGCCGCCTCCCAGCAGTGAGGAGACACCTCATTACTGGCAGGATGGGGCACAACGTGGCAAGAATCCCTGGCGCAGGGATGGTGAGGGTGCTGGTGAGGGCAGCGCTCAGCTCAGGGCAGAGCCCGTTCCCTGGGCTCGGCCGGGTCCCAGTGGCGGTGCCGGGTCCCAGTGGCGGTGCCGGGTCCCAGTGGCGGTGCCGGGTCCCAGTGGTGGTGCCGGGTCCCAGTGGCGCTGCCGGGTCCCAGTGGTGGTGCCGGGTCCCAGTGGTGGTGCCGGGTCCCAGTGGCGGTGCCGGGTCCCAGTGGCGGTGCCGGGTCCCAGTGGCGCTGCCGGGTCCCAGTGGCGGTGCCGGGTCCCAGTGGTGGTGCCAGGTCCCAGTGGCGCTGCCGGGTCCCAGTGGCGCTGCCGGGTCCCAGTGGCGCTGCCGGGTCCCAGTGGCGCTGCCAGGTCCCAGTGGTGGTGCCAGGTCCCAGTGGTGGTGCCGGGTCCCAGTGGTGGTGCCGGGTCCCAGTGGCGCTGCCGGGTCCCAGTGGCGCTGCCGGGTCCCAGTGGCGCTGCCGGGTCCCAGTGGTGGTGGCTGCCGTGCCGGCCGGTACCCACATGGCTGGTGGCAGCCAGACCCGGCAGGGACAGGACTCCTCAGGTGGGGACAGGCCAGTACCGCAGCTCTAAAACTGCAAATTGTTGTCCTTTGTGCTAAATTATTCATCTAAACTTGACCCAAGCTGATGGAGCAAAATACGACCTCTGGCATCTTCTCTCATCCCAGCCAATATTTCTGTCTCACTTATTTTGAGTGGTCTTTGAATTAAAGGAGATTAATACCCAAGCTCCCAAAGTTCTCTTCATGCACGTGTTTTTATAACCTACTTTCGAAAGTGAGAACCATTTGTTCCACCAAAACTAAGTCACTGCGTCTCGGAGCTGCCGTGGGAGCCGTCCCTGCCACCTGATCGAATATCCCGGCCGGGGAGGTGACGGTGCAGGGGGACGTAAAGCAGAGTGAGCCCGTCCTGCGCACCAGCTCACGTCTCCCCGTGCTGGCGCGCGGGACGGAGCTGCCGCGGAGCCATCGCCGAGCCGCGCGCCCGCGAGCGTCAACGCCGCTCCTGCCCGAGGAGCTGCTGCCGCCGACGTGGCCTCGGTTCTGCCGCTCGTGGAGCCGCGTGGTGCTGCTCCTCTGCTGCCTGGAGCACCTGCCGGGAGCAGCCGCGTCCCCAGCCCTCGCGTGCCTGCGGTTGGACCCGGGACCTTCGCCCGCAGGTGAACGGCACTTCTGCGCGAGGCCTCGGGGCTCGTGCTGCTGCCGAAACGCTCCAGGCTTTACCGAAATCCCAGCGTCTCTGCTCAGCCTCTGATCTTTGCATTTCCTAGTTCGGCTGCTCAGAATCTTCAGGTAATTGTCGAATGTTAAAACAAAATGAATCCTTCACAGAATCTGAAGCAGCCGTTCTCTAAAGCGTTGTGGCTGGTGGCGATGAGCTGGAAGGGGTCCTGTCGGTAGGAGATGCTGAAAGCCGGGGAAGCAAAGGCATCGTGCTCCCTCTTCCCTGCTGCTCCAGGACATCCCTGGCTGCCCCTCCAGACATCGGTGGCACTTTGGCCAGGGCTGTTGTGCTCAAAGACCAGAGCTGGAGCGTGCGCCTGGTGCTCAGAGGCACAAAGCGGCGGGATGAGAACAGCGAGACGGGCGCTGGTTTACGCCGTCTGTTCACGGAATTTGTTTTCTAGGAACACGACCAGTTCCTCGCTCAGCCCGGCGCTGCCGGCCCCGCGCGGCTGTTTGTCTCCGGCGAGGTGTCTCCAGCGCTCCCCCAGGAAAGCGCCTCTGGCTCGGGGACGCGGCGGGCACGGGGCCGGTCCCGCGGCGCTGGGCTGTGCTGGGCTTTGTGTGCCTGCGGCTCCGGTGCTGTTTGTTTTCTTGTCTCCTCTCCCTCCTACGGCTTTAAAAATTAACTTGCCCTGGGAGTTTCTCAAAATCCTTTCCTTTCTCTGAAATGATGGATAAGCCATGTAACCGATTGTCACGGCCCTGGAGAGGATAAACATCTTCTGCAGTTCACAATAAAACCTCCCTCCCTCTTGGTTAATAAGTGTTGAAAGGAGCATAAACAGGAGGAACACAGGATTTCCATGACTAACGGGATGACCACATGGCGGGTGTTGTTCGGGTTAGAAATGACTCAGCGTTCGCCTCCGCGGTGGCTGCTGGTCCCGGGGCCGCTGGTCCGGAGCCGCTGGCCCTGGAGCGCTGGGGTCTGGACCCCCCGGGGCCGCGTCTCCTGGCGGGGCTGGAGGCGCCCCCAGCGCCGCGCGCGGTTCTCGCGGCTGACGGCGCCCGCGGCTCCTCCGGCGTGTGCTGAGTCTCCTCGCTCCAAAGCCGCCTCAGATGGTTTCACTTTCCCGCTTGCTTTGCTGAAAGATGTAAAAATTTCAGCCAACCACAAAGTAAACATTTCAGACTTTCTGTTCTGAAAATTAGGGACATTTTCAAAATCCCTTGAATTCCATTTCTGTGTTATCAGAAACAATGACTTGGGGTTGGTTTTTTTTTGATTGACAAATTTTCTAGGCAGGTTTTTGATTATTGATAACTTTTCTTTATTTTTCAAAGAAAATAGCTTTATTATTCAGTAGAAACACCAGATAAGTAGATGTCTTGTCAAAATCAAGCAGGTTTTCTTTATTAGAGTGAAATAGTAATGAACTCATCTGCTTCCAATATTTATAAAGAGTAGGGAAGGCCATTAATTCTACTGCTTGTGAATAAAACCATCTGTGATTTCTTTCCATTTGATGTGTTTTGGGTTCAATATACATTTTTCACAAATAAGTGCGGGGATTTTTGGTGAAAATGTCACATTCAGAATCTCATAAAGAAAAAACGCCAAGAGAGGGGAGCGAGATGTTGTGTTAGCTAAGTCATTTCTCACCTTGCGCACAGAGTAAAATCCATGCCAACTTTAACACATTAGGCGACAGAATTACATGTTCGGCTCTAATGCGATCCATGACATGGAACAAGGCAAACAGAGTGTGTTTGGAAGTTTGTTTTCCTTTGGGAATCGCACAGTACATTTAACCTAATCTGTCCTGACACTTGAATTATAACATTATGAGCTTCTTCAGGGAAGCAAAACGGTAGATGCCTCTTTTAAAGCGAAGCAGAAGTCAATAAAGCGGGCGGCGTGTCGGGGAAAACGCCCGATCAAAGCGCGGCGCGGTTCGGCGGGAGGCGGGTGCTGGGCCGGTTTCTCCGCCGAAGCGCTGGACGCCTCGTGACGCACTGATGCCGACGGTGAAATCCGACCCCTACAATTCTGCTCAATTAAACCAAAACCTGCAAGAATACCCCAAGTGGGACCACTTTGTAGTTTGACTTGTGAGTGTTGGATCTTACGTTCAACTGGGTATTCATGCAGCTGCTCTGCCAGATTTTGGGTTACAGCCTTCGCACCAGCTCGTAGGACGGCGCGCGTCCCGTGTGGCGTTGGCGCCGGTGCCTGCGGGGCGGGGCGGTGCTGTGCGCGGTGCTGGAGCGCCCCGAGCCGGCGGGTCCATCCAGGGCTGGGCCGGAGCCGCCTCGGAGCGCAGCGCCCAGCTCGGGGCGTCCTGGGGAGGGCGGCTGCGCTGACCTGTTCTGTGGCCCCGACTGAACATTCAGCAGGACCAAAGTGGATCCTTGGGGGCTCCTCCAAAGTGAACGTGAGTGAGTGAAGAAACCCGACATCAAATAACACGTGTCCACACCCAGAGTCCCAGGCGGGACAACACAGGCGGAGGGGGACACGCTGGCCGTGCTGCCCGGGGCTGTCGCTGCTGTCACCGCTGCTGCCGCCACCACTGCCCCGGCCCCAGGCCGCCCTGTGCAGCGCAGTGGTGGCGCCAGGTGGCACTTGTGCCCGTTGTCACCCAGGGGAAGGTTCGGGAGCGTGAGCCCCCATGGCCTGGAGCAGCGACTGGTTCTGGGGAGCACGACGTGAAGCTGCTGATTCACGTGATTGCCAACCGGCCCGTGAACAAAACGTCGCTGCAAAACCCTGCGGGTCACCTCTGTCCTTGCGCAACCGCAGCCACACAGTGCAAAGCAGCACATCATCCTTCATGTGTTTCTTTCTTTGCAGTTATAGCTAAAATCTTGCTTTCCAGAGTCAGAAAAAGGCCTTTCCAGGAAGGTTTAGCCCAGTCAGAGCTGCTGGCGGTGCCTGGAGATCAGCGCCTGCGTTTGATGGTTCCCCGCTGGCTGGGACAGGGCCATGGTGTCCGTGAACTGGCCACCCTGCCAGCAGAAATGAAACACAAACTCTGGGGATACGTGAGAACCGGTTTGTTTGGTGAGCGCTGGAGGTACCGGAGGTGGTTTCCTGCTGACTTTTATCCGAATTACACAGAGATTTTCTGCTCTTCCCACCTACAGCCAGCACTGTTCCCACCGTCTCCCCGCAGTGCCCCTCGTGCTCCGCAGAAGCCGGTCGATGGCTTAAGCCCTTAATGCAAACTTTTTGCCTGTTCTAATTCGAAATTCCTTTTTCTGCCCAAATGCCTATTCATATGAAACTTTTAGGAACTTAATTATCCCTGAGACTTCTACCTCTCTGAAATCTGGTTTAAATCAGTAAAGAAAAGAGTTCAAAGCTATTGGGCAGGACAGGCAGACAGACAAGCACAGAGGGATCACAGAACCTTGTTTTCATAGGAAACTAGATTAAAAGCCGCGCAGCAGCGAGCAGCCCCGCGGGGACGCCCCGGCCCGTGCAGCGATGCCGGGGACGCGGCAGACGCGGCGATGGACAGACAGACGCGGCGATGGACGGACAGACGTGGCGATGGACGGACAGACGCGGCGATGGACAGACAGACGTGGCGATGGACGGACAGACGCGGCGTGGCAGCCGGGCCGTGCGTGGCACCCAGGCCGTGCCGCGGGGACCGCGGGCTCAGCGACACTTCCTTCCCGCCACGGGTCACCGAGCTTCACATCCGTGTCTTGATTTATTTCAGCACAGACGTATTTATACCATCTGATAAGCAGCGACTGCTATAAATATGTCTGTGCGCTCCCTTTTGCTATGCACCAGTGAGGAAGGGGCATGTTGTGATAAATTGACCCTGAAATATAGCGTAGGTGCATGATTTTAAAGACGGAAAGGATTGCGTCAGTTTGGTGTCTCTGTTGTGGTTCAATTAGCTGGTTTTAAAGGTGTCTACTGAACTGTGGCTTCCAGGGAACACTTGTGACTTTACAGACATTTTTAATCCTAAGGTGGGTCACTTGGTGGAACTTTATGGACACTAATAAATAAACAGGCCCTGAACCACGTCTCAGCCTCAAAGCAGCAATACGCTTTTCCTGCTCTCCCAGCCCTCTGCACCTGACCCTCCGGCACCAGTGCCGTGCAGCAGGCGGGTCTGCAGCGGGCAGCGCCATGGCAGCAGTGCCTTGGCGGCAGCACCGTGGTGGCAGCGCCATGGCGGCAGCGCCGTGGTGGCAGCGCCATGACAGCAGTGCCATGGCGGCAGCACCGTGGTGGCAGCGCCGTGGCAGCAGTGCCATGGCGGCAGCGCCATGGCAGCAGCAGTGCCATGGTGGCAGCGCCATGACGGCAGCACCGTGGTGGCAGCGCCGCGGTGGCAGCAGTGCCTTGGCGGCAGTGCCGTGGTGGCAGCGCCATGACAGCAGTGCCGTGGCAGCAGCAGTGCCATGGCGGCAGTGCCGTGGCAGCAGCAGTGCCATGGTGGCAGCAGTGCCGTGGCAGCAGCGCCGCTCCTGCCTATCTGGACTCAGGCTGCCCATGACCGGGACTCAGCTCTAGAGGTGCCGGTGAAGCGCCGGAGCGGTGACCTCGGCCGTGTCCCCGGGCAGCAGGGACCAGAGTCCATCCCGTGCCGAGACCTTTACATAGCCCATGGACAGCCATTCTAACCAAGAACAGTGCACAGGTGTTTGTGGTCACCAAATGCCCTTTCTCTCTCCTGGGTCATTTCTGATGGCTTCAAATGATAATGTGTAACAAAGAAATAATAAACCTGAAAAAAGTCAATAGGAAAACAAGCCCATCCCTCCAGTGCCGTGTCTGTTTGTGGAGCAGCAGGAAGGGCGCGGACGCCCCGCACCCCGAGCCCCGCTGAAACCAGCAGGACACACGGGGCAAGGGAACCAGGTGCGGCCAGCAAGGCCCAGCTGCGGCTGGCAATAAAAGGAGGGAGCTGGGGCAGGGCCTGGCTGGGCGGTTGCTCCATCATCTCCTGCAGCTGTGGGCACTCGGTGCTATCTGCAGCATGGCTGCCTCGGGCGCTGCTTCCTGCCGCTTCTGCTGAATGGTGAGTGCCAGCTCGTATTTTTTATCTTTCAGAGGAAGTCTGCAGTTAGGCTGGAGTTCTGCTAGAAGAGGAAAGGCTGTGCTGGTTGGGGTTAAGTTGCTTTGTTAAATCTCAAGGAAAAACTGTTCTTCCTTAAAGAATGTGTGTTGGCTCTGGAGAAATGGCTGAAGGTCTGTTCCTTTCCTGGTGGCCAGAGTATTGTGCCTTTGTAAGCTTGATTTCTATTTAAACGTTTAAAGCTTGTGTTTCCTGGTGGTTTTATGACACTTAAACCGGACTGGAGGGGTGGTGTGTGCGGGTGCAGGGTTAGGCTGGGCCTTGTGGGCGCTGCCGGGGCTGGGAACCAGGACGTGTGGAAGGAGGAGGCTGTTTCTCAAGGAATTTCGGATGGTTTTTGGTCTCTACACAGGGCAGAGCAAGTAGGTTAATTAGGTAAAGTGAAATTTACTGATTAACGTGTTTGAGAAGTTGGCTGTCTTTCTGTGCTATACACTTGTTTGGTTGATTCATGCTTGAGTTGTAATTGAGTAGTGATGTTTATGTGTATCCACAGCCAAATCAGTTCTTCTAGATGTATATTTTCACTTTATTTTGTTAATACCTTTCAACTTCAGCAGTGCTCTTCCTATATTTCATCAGGGTGGAAGAGCCTGGCTTTTTCAATAGCAAGGGGCTGGGTAAGCTGGGGGGTGTATACATATATGTACATGTGTGTGTGGCAGGAGTGAGACATTTCTATGTTGTGCTGTGCAAAACAAGGCGAGGAAGGTGGTTCTTCACACCACGCGCCGTTATACCGTGAAATGTGTTACTGTGGGTTGTGGTGAGAGCTGGGATGGGCGACGTTCGCCAAAGGCTGCTGGACACAAACCTTGTTTGAGCTCGGCCGTGTCCTCCTGCTGGACACAAACCTTGTTTGAGCTCGGCCGTGTCCTCCTGCTGGACACAAACCTTGTTTGAGCTCGGCCGTGTCCTCCAGTGGCCCGGTCGCGTGTTGGTGCCGCCCGGTGCTGCGCGGTCGGGGCCGTCGGTGCTGCCGCGGCGGCTCCGGGGCGTGAGGCTCCGGGCAGGCCGGACAGCGCCTGCGGGCGCCGGGCAGGTGCTGCCGCGCCGCCTGGTTTCTGTGCCCTGTGAAGCGATTCAGCTGTGAAGGCTCCAGACATGAAATCCTTACAAGGGCTGTTTCTCAAATCCGGAAGGATGAGAGCGGCAGTTCTGCACTGTCCTGGTAAAACCACCACCCCACGTGTTGTTGATGGCTGTGTGTATGTTGGTCAGGCCACCTAAAACTTAGAAAACATGGGAGGACTTCCCGTAACCAAAATGGATACCAGATACAGGCCCATTTCTGCCTTTGCAGAGCTATTTTGGAAGAAGGAATTTTACAATTTAAAAGAATATATATATGAATCAAGGTACAGATTATTTTTTCTTATCATAACACCAAAAGGAAACAGTGCAACTTTTGGCAAATTAGAAACAGGTTTGAGTATTAGACTTTACATTGATGGTACTCGGGTATTAATCCATTAAAGTAATCAAAAGAGCTTAAATAAGAATCTGAAGGCTGCAATATATATGTCAATGAACAAGCTGTAAAACTTCCTGAAAAGGTGATTTCAAAGCCATATTGCCCAAGCTTGGCAAATTGCATATTTAATTATTTTGTCAGTCCCTCTTTCTACTCTAATCTTTTGGTGAAATACCTTTAGACATATGAAATCAGTTAAGATAATTAGGGTATGATGGAATTAGGTGTGACTTGATTTTTAAGAAAGATACCATCCTCTGCCTTGGTATAAAATGTGTGCAGACCCCGAAAGCGAGACTGTATTGTAATGTTTTCTTTTCTATAAAGATCAAAGGTCTCCAGCCCCTTTCAAGATGTTTGCAGAATTTGTTTCCTAATTATCCCACATTTACTTATTTGTGCGCTGGGACATCAGAGTTAACTCTTTGATTGTAAAGATGGGATGGGACCCTCATCCAGATGACTGCAGCCAGCAAAGCCTTGCATCTCTAAATCGTTTGAGCTCCCCCGGCCTCTCTAATCGCGGCGCTCTGGCGCGGCAGATGAGGTGCTGTGTGTGCTTTGTTTAATCCCCCGCTCCTCTACAGCAGAGATTCGTTTTTCCTCAATAAGAGTTTACACCTTCATTAATATCCTTTACAAGTTTACGTACTCTTCTTAAGCAATAGTAAACTATTTAGTCTTTGATTTGCCCGGAGTTGGAACTGTTTTCACCGAACCTTTATGATCTTTCCGTGATGTGGTGCCTGAGTTTCTTCAGGAGAAATTTCTATAAAAGTTTTGAAATTAGAATTTTTTGGCTCACTTCATTGACTTTATTTTCCCCCCATCCAGAGAGAAATAAAAGACTGACAGGACACACCAGAATGTGAAAACAGGCCGTAAGGTTTGCAGTTTCAGTTGTGAAGTTACAAAAATAAAGTTGATTAGAATAGCATGAAATCTATAAAATAAAAAGTAAAACGTTTATAGGGGAAGTCTAATATGAAACATTTTTAAACAATGTGTTTTATTTACTTTTTATACATTTCCTTGCTCATACTCTTTTGAACTTTTTTGAATCTTCTCATATGTTTCCTAATTACATCTGCCTCTGACTCCTGTCTTGTTTTTCCCTTAGTGCTGAAGGGGCTGATTGTTTTCCTTGGCTTGGTCTTTTTGTGTTTGTTTGTTTTCGTCTGGTGGGTTGTCCTTTATTTCCTTCCCTTTGAAAAGCAAGATGCTATGTCGAGATTTTCGGAGGGGGTGTTCGGAACGGCAGCGGCCGTGGCTCAGGACCCGCGGCGCCCCGGGCAGCCCGTGAGCCCCGGGGCTGCGGGAACGGGCCAAGGGCGCGGGCCCGGCTGTGCTGGGCAGGGTCCGGCCTGCAGCCCCGTCAACCCGCCCTCTTGGAAGAGGACGGTTCCTGCTTTTGGACCCCTTGAAAAGCGGCTCTATCAGGGCTGCGGGACGGGCGCCTTGCTGCTCTCGGCCCGTCCCGCGCGGGCCGCTGGTGCCTCTGCCCCTCGCAGCCGGGCTGGGGGCCCGGGGGCGGGCGGCCCTGGCACCCGTGTCGCTGCGGAGGGGGCGGCTCGCCCCGTGCCCGCGGGGAGCGCGGCCCCGTGCTGGGGAGGGGGCGGCTCGCCCCGTGCCCGCGGGGAGCGCGGCCCCGTGCTGGGGAGGGGGCGGCTCGCCCCGTGCCCGCGGGGAGCGCGGCCCCGTGCTGGGGAGGGGGCGGCTCGCCCCGTGCCCGCGGGGAGCGCGGCCCCGTGCTGGGGAGGGGGCGGCTCGCCCCGTGCCCGCGGGGAGCGCGGCCCCGGGCCGGTGCAGCCTGCGCAGCGTCCGGGGGCCGCTTGGGTGGAAGGAAATACCCACATGGCAGATTTGGGGGGTGCGGGGGAGCAGCTCTCGTGCTCCTTCCCCAGCATCACCCGCTGCCGGACCCCCCCGCACCCCCTCGTGCCCCCGCAGCCGGTGCGGTGTTTTCTAATGAGCCCTCGTGGATGCCGTGCGTGTAATTCATCAGGCTGCCCGGGCAGGGGGTGCCGCGCCGGGGTCAGAGCCCAGGGCTGCGCTGTGTGTGCTCAGCCCCTTCGCCCTTAATGGGCTGCGCTCGGTGACTTATGTCTTTAAATACTTTCCTGATTTTTGCAGTGCTATTTATTTCTTTGCCATCTTAGCTCAGGTGTGAGGTTACTTATTGTTTCTTTTTCCTCTGCCATTTAAATGCAGGGAGATTTTCTTCAGAATTCACTGTCTTAGTCTTTGCTCTTAAATTTTTGTGCTCGTATTATTTTCCCTGCTATTTGTTATTCACATAAAACTCTGAATTTGTTGTCTTCACTCACTTTGGTAGGAATAGTTTTCTTACAACTCAGTGATGAGCAACTTCACGTTTCCCCCCCTCCCTCCCTCCCAAAAGTCAGGATTCGATATTTGTTGTTACTCTTGACTTGAATAAAATCACAGCTGAGTTTTTACAGTATGTACCCGGTTCAGAGAGGTGTTGGTGAAAAGTAAATAACTTTTTTAATTAAACACACTTAAAATACTTCTCAGATTCTTACAGACTTTTGCTGAGCTGAAATGCTTCAGTCATTAATAAATATTTCAGGTGATGCTTTGGACTATGAAGTTTGTCCTCCTGTCTGGGCTAGCCAAAGCATTTATGTTCTCAATCGTGCATATGGTTGCAGTTTTCAAAAATGCACAAATGTGGAATGAAAAAGCATCGTACATGTTGTAGTGATAGTCCTGTTAAAGGTCAGAAGGCTCTCCTATGCACTCAGGTAGAACTGTAAGCGAGCTTAGATTTCTAAGTGTCACGGCAGCTTTTGAAGCGGTTTGCCCGATGCCTCCCGGGGCAGGTGGGGAGCGTCCCCCGCCCTCCAGCTGCTCAGACTGGGCCGTTCGGGCCGCTCGCGTCTCAGGTTCCCAACCTCAGCTACTCACCATCTCAGCACCGTTTATTTGGCTTCTAGCTGCAGTCTTGCCTTGATATCCTTTCACTGGGAAACAGGATTTAGAAAGGAGAAAAAAGGGGAGGTGGGGGGAGGGAGAGAAGAAGAGAATATGTGGAGGCTTTGCTGAAGAACTTCTGTCAGTTCTAGACTTTGTAACTAAACTTAAATTCCTCAGATACAAACCCTGTAGGATTGCCCCCAATGGCAACACAGAACTCCTGGGTTCCCCTCAGACGCCACTGCCGTGTCTCGGGGGGTCAGCAGTTCCCGTTGGCTGGTGTTGCCGGAGTCCCCGGCACAGGGAGAACCACGGAGCCGCGGCTGCGGGCGCAGGCGCTGCTGCTGCGGGGTCCCCTTGGGCCCGGGGCTTCCTCCCCGCTAACGGCGCTGGTGAGCTCAATAGCCCTGTCCACCCAGCGCCCACGGGAAACTCGCTACATCGTGGTTCAAAGGGTTTGTAAGAAACAATAACCTTTAAAAATGAAACACTTCAGGCAAAGCCATCCACATTGAAATACCATAGGTACGTTATTAGTGGTAAGAATTATGCTGAACTTTCTTTATACTTAATTCTAAACAGATTAATAAAATATTTTAATTCTTGAAGAGTCTTACACGGATAACTTCCTACAAAAGAAAAGGAAAATCTGCCATGCATTATTTTCCCTGCCCTTTAGAGTGGGTTTGATTGTCATTCATGCTGCAGTTTTAGCCAAAGCAGCAATAAATACATTTGAATAGGTATTAAATTCAGCTAGCGTATATTTGTGAAGCTGGTCAGACCCCGCTGTAAACCCGAGCGTTTACCTGGCTGTGCTCGGAGGCGCCTGGGCCGGGCGGCTGCGGCGGCCGCGGAGCCGCGGGACCGGGCTGCGCTCGCTCTCCCTCGGACAGGTGCACAAACACTTCCCCTCTAGGTGCTACCTGCTCTTTACTGGACGTTTATTACAAGTCAATGCAATTTCACAAAGCACCTGCATGCAATAAAAACCTATTACATGTGTGAGGCCTTAAGGAAATTAACGGTTCCTCCCTAGGGATGCATATTTTGTTAAGATGTTTATTACAGATGAAGTGGTCCTGGGGTAAAACATTAACAAGTTGTAGAGTGATAAAAGGAATTTTATCATTTCTCAGTGACATAAATAGGAAGAAACCTTTAACTAAATCTATAAAATTCCTGTTTCCTAATGAATTTGCTTTAACTATTTATTAACTGGATGAACTTGGTGAGGCCACGATTTGTTTTTCTTCTTCCTCGCCCTTCCCCGTTGCCCCAACCCCAGCAGGGGCAGCCCAGGGTGTTTTCTGCGAACTGACGTGAGCTCTGCTCCCCAGAAAAGAAATTCTATCTCAATATCATTCTTAAAAACCAGTAATTTTCCCTTGTGAGTTGAACACAGAGCCATAAAACTCAGCTTGCTCTTATAATACTGATCTTAGAATTAAATGCAACCTTAAAATTCTGTATTATAATAATGCTAACTCAGACCACTGAAATTATGTGTTATATTTTAGGGTTCAGTCCAGCAATTTTCTTTTGGTCACCATTACAAATGCAAATTCTTTTTAACACCATATTAACCAAGTTTGTCTGTGCACCATTATTAGAGATGAAAGCATAGAATACTGGCTTTGGACTAAGAATGCTCAATCTAATTGAATTATATGAATGTAGTTAAATGTCTACTTCAGAAAGGCTATATTCACTTTCAAGATTAGTTACTCCAAGAGTTAATGGGCTATTTAAACAACATAGTCCAAGAGCCAAACACAGGTGGGCTGTGTTAATAACTTTATTTAAACCGTTTTTTCCCCTTTTGAGAGGCACAAGCCATCCATTAATGCATTCATTAGAGTTTATGGCATAGTTCTGCTTTTCTCCTAATGACACTATCCAGACTCAAACTTGCTCAGCTAATTTAGCCCAGCTGCCCTTTGCCTCTCAGCAACAGGTCTCTTGTTCTTAGCTCATACATGCTGAAGTGTCATGATGATTAGTTTTTGGTCATTGCTGCTCTTTGCAATATAGTTTTGTGTATTCTCTACATCAGAATGTACTTTTCCTTCAGACTTTAGCTGCAATTGTGCGTGCAGCAGCCGCTGGGAAGGGCACGGCCGCAGGGGTATCGCCACGCTCGCTGCAGCCCTTGCATTCCAATGTGATTGAACATAGTGGTTTATTACTTTACTCTGGCCAAACAAGCTCACAGCTTTTAATATCCAGCTCTGCCAAAGGTATTTGTGGCAGTTCCTCACAACTGTGGCATCTAAGATTTGCCTTGACTTCTCAGTTCCAAATCTGTTCCAAAAATGCTTTTTACTGATGTCATTACAGCTGTAAAATATAACTGAGGACAGAAGTGCCTGTTTCTTCCAGTAGCTGCAATGCGGGTAACCTGTATGTGTTTAGTAATGAATTCCCCAGGTACTAATGAACATCACAATGAATAAGAATGACCAATGCGTCACTCGGAAATTAACAGGCAGGCTGGATTAGACTGTGCACCGTCAGCTGCTGGCACTCACAGGGGTTCTCTCGGAACAGTTGATGGGTTTGGGGTTGGCGTGTCCGACGTTCCTGGGAGCTCTGCGCTGGCTGTTGGTTCCGCTCCGGAGCGCCGCCCCGGTCCTGTACAAACAGTTGTGACCCCGTGATTCGGGACGAGCCCAGCGCTGCCTGGGGCGTCATGGTGCCTCTCAGCTCAAACGGCTGCAGGGATGAGTGTTCATCGGTGCTTCCTAACAGATGTATTACAAATTCTGTACCTAGAGATAGGAATGTAACTTCAATGGCAGTACACTACACTGCATATATAATGTGCTTGTACTTTCTCCTGTATCAACTGTGTGAATAATTTGTACTGATTCTCCCTGCGGAATCTCTACACTTGCAAACCACAGTGGGAGGGTGTTTCCTTTTAGAACCAGTGCTCGAGGGAAGGATGTTACTGTTTGTGCTTCGGTGGATGAGGGGAAGGAGATGTTGTACCTGACTCTAAACTAGAGCTGAGGACTGACGAGGAAGAGCAGAGACCGGAGAAATGTGTGCCAGGCCCCCTCGAGTCCTCTGCTCAGCGCTTGTCAACCTCTGTCCCTCTGCACCAAAGAGCTCTCTGGAGACAGCACCTCCTGCCGTGAATAGGCTTAAATGGCCACGAATGACCACGATTTCTACTCCTATTCTGGACAGTCGCTGTTCGCGGCTCAGGGTCATTCGCAAATCGCCTCTGTCCTGGGGCTCTGTGTGCCCGGAGGAAAGTCCGCACGCGTGGGGAGAGCAAGGCGTGGGTTCAGAAAGGGCGGCTTTGTGCCGGCGCCGTGCGGAGCTCCGGGCGGGGCGGCCGGTTCTGCGGCGTGTTCGCGGCCGGGAACAGCCGCCAGGGGGCGGGGGGGCGCGGCGGAGGAGGGGCGGGGCGGGGCCGCTCCGCCCGGCGCGGGGGACACGGCGGCCCCGGGGCGCGGGTGGGGACCCCTGTGCCCGGCGGCCCCGGGGCGCGGGTGGGGACCCCTGTGCCCGGCGGCCCCGGGGCGCGGGTGGGGACCCCTGTGCCCGGCGGCCCCGGGGCGCGGGTGGGGACCCCTGTGCCCGGCGGCCCCGGGGCGCGGGTGGGGACCCCTGTGCCCGGCGGCCCCGGGGCGCGGGTGGGGACCCCTGTGCCCGGCGGCCCCGGGGCGCGGGTGGGGACCCCTGTGCCCGGCGGCCCCGGGGCGCGGGTGGGGACCCCTGTGCCCGGCGGCCCCGGGGCGCGGGTGGGGACCCCTGTGCCCGGCGGCCCCGGGGCGCGGGTGGGGACCCCTGTGCCCGGCGGCCCCGGGGCGCGGGTGGGGACCCCTGTGCCCGGCGGCCCCGGGGCGCGGGTGGGGACCCCTGTGCCCGGCGGCCCCGGGGCGCGGGTGGGGACCCCTGTGCCCGGCGGCCCCGGGGCGCGGGTGGGGACCCCTGTGCCCGGCGGCCCCGGGGCGCGGGTGGGGACCCCTGTGCCCGGCGGCCCCGGGGCGCGGGTGGGACCCCTGTGCCCGCCGGCCCCCGCAGCGCTGGTCCCGCGCCCCTCGGCCGGCTCACCCGGGCGCGGGCGGGCCCGGCAGCTCCCGCCCGCCGCGCACCGGCCGCAGGGACCGTGCGGCCGCCCCGGGGAGACCGCGGTGCAGCCCGGGCACGGCCGGAGCGGGTCCCGCTGCTCCGCCAGCCACCGGCTCTTCTGCGACGTGTTCTCCGTCATTTCTGCTAGGCAGACCCTGAAGATGGTTTCTCTTTCGGTACTTTGGTGTGAACTGCTTTATTGCTCCAAGGAGCTTGTCTGGCATGGGGAACGCTCGCGCTGCTGATGCCGCGATGATGCAAACCATGTGAAAGCAATTGCAGCACAAGTCAGGCTTTGTCACCCTGCCCAGTTGATGAGTTCATCCATGTGCTGGGATCCCTGTTTCTAGCAATGAGAGACTGTGTAATTTTGCTCTCTTTCAAAACTTCTGAGAGTTGTGCCAGGACAGATGACACTGTTAGCTGAGGATGCAAGTGTATGAATTACTCAACTATAGTGGTAAAGCCCTTAATGACAGCCCAAGCAGTTGCTTCTATAAGTGCCTTTACAATAGCAGTGCAAGTACTATTCAAAAAGAAGAAATTACTCTCCAAATGGCACCATGGCCAGACATCAGCTTGGGAATTGCTGCTGCATCGTGAAGCTCTCCCCGCAGCTGGAGGGGCAAGCAGATGCTCTGTGTGTCCCCGTTGGGGCGGCCTTTCCCCACCCTCTGCCCACACGGCCCTGGCTCGGGCATCCTGTCCCTCTGTCCTGCGAGCTTTAGCCGCAGTCCCTTGCAGCACTCGCAGAATGAACCCCAGCAGGCCAGAGAGAGAACTGAGAGCTGTGGCAAGGTCGCTTGCTTCAGTTGTGAGCAGCGTGGTCTAGAGCACGGGCGGTTGGCACTGGAGGATCTGTTCCTCACTGAACTCTGCTGTGAATGTTTGTTATCCCCAGATCAAAGGGTGTATGAGGTCAAAATATTATTTACTGTTGCTGTTATGTTGTTTCAATATTTAGCATGTTTACTGGCACAGCTGAAGGCGAGTGCTGGAGTGCTGGGTGGTGGGAGGGAGGCGGTGCCAGCAGCCAGCACCTCTGCTGCCCTCAGCCCCTGGAGAAGGGGGGGGAACCAACACACACCAGGCTTGGGAGGCTCACAGGTGGATTTGTGCATTTTGTAGCTGTTTATGAATGAAATTCAGTGCTGCGCTTTGCTAGACGTTCTGCAGACAGTCATGTCCTCGTATTAATCAGTATTCCCGAGGTCAGACGTGCTGTCTGGTATGCCGGCCTGGCAGCGCGCCTGCCTGCCCCCCCGCTCACACGGCTGCTCCGCTGCCTGTTGGCTGCCGGGTGGGAACAGGCGAGCTCTCCGGTGCAGGACACCAGCGTTCAGTGACTGAGGAGCCTGATGAGGTTTCCAGCAGTGAGAAAGGAGCCAGGCAAGGTCACCTTAGGAAGCACTTACCTGCTGTCCTGCTGCCGGCAGGTCCTGTTGGCCCCAGCCCCGTTTGCCGAGGCTCTTGCTCGCGGGCAGGGGCCGCGCTGGGCACAGTGAGCGGGGCGCGGGACTGGCCTGGCCGCAGGGTCAGCGGGAGGCGCACCGGAGTAGCAACCCAAGGAAAGTGCAAGGTAGCTGAATGAGCCTGATGTGTTCCAGCTCACTTTGCAAAGCCTCTGTGTTATTAACCTTGTGCCTAAACCAACTGTGTTCTCCATGCAGCTGTTCAGACCAGCAAGCCATGTCCCTTTTTGTGCCGCACACCTCTGTTCTTACTGCAAAGCGGTGAGGAGCATTGCACCCTGAAGGCTGGAGGTGAAATCCCTGTTCCCTGCAGCCAGGAGTGCAGGACCGGGCACTCAGCGGGGGATCCGCTCCAGCAAACGCAGATGTGTATCTGGGTGAACTGGAGCAGGATGTTGAAGCTGTAACATCTTGTGACCTCAACGCTTTCATCTGCAGCAGCAGTGAAAGAGTTAATGCATTAGTTTAAAAGATTTTTAGCATGGGTCTGAACTGATGCTGACAAACCATTATTCATAACTCCTCAGAAACCTGTAGCCTAATTCTTTTCTCTTACTTTTGTGATTTACAGAATATTACACCAACTGCAAGCACTTTGCAGTTGGATTTTTATTGCATACTCCAAAGTGAAGAATCATGATTCGGGATTCCTGATGAGCAAACGTGCTCTGGTGTCTGTACGTCCTTTTCATCTTCTCTGCTCAGAGCAGGAACTGCACCGCGCGCAGGAGCGGGCGCTGCCGAAGCAGCTTTGCCATTGCAAGTGCGTGCTGAGGGACACGCGTCGGGAGGAGCACGGTTTGGGGCTCTTTGGAGACCGACGTCTCCCCGTGCTGCGCAGCCCGTGCTGGGTGTGCTGCCAGCATCCCGCCCCGGCTCTGGCCGAGCAGCCGCTCGCTCCTCCGATCAGCTCCTCGTGCGAGATAATGGGCAGGAAGGTGACCGCCGTTAAAATTCAGAAACACCTCCCTCCAAGGGGGTTTGCAGGGGCTACTGTGGCCAGCATGTTGCTAAGGGGTGGTCTGTCCTCCAAAAACATTTGGGTGCCTTTGCCGCAGCTCTCCCTGCCTCTGGAAGGACAACTGCAGCAGGAGATTTTTTTATTATGGACAGGAGAGTTATGAGGTACAAACGAGCGTGCACAAGACGATTAATACATTACTCAGGATTAGCTGCAGTGATGGGTAGTTGTGCTGTGTGCAGCGTTAGCCTGGCGGGACAGACAGGATCCTGCGCAGTGTTTGTCACAGATCAGAAGCACTAGCCCTTTGACAGATGCCACGTAGATCTTCATTTCCAAATTCACCCATCTGAGAAACATCTGTGTGCTTAGGCTGGCAAATCTCAAGGAATGCTCTGCCAAGCAGTCCGCTTCCGCTCTTAGAGCTCCATAATCCCCGCTCGGGACTCCTCCTCCGAACAGAGCAGGAGTGTGTGCAGCTCCTCAGGAAAGCAGCGCAGGTCCAGGATGAGTCTGCGAGGAAAAGATTCATGATCAAAAAGCAGCCAGGCCCTTTACAGACAGGGCTCAATAGGTGCTTTAAACAGTTGTAAATAACAGCGAGGAGGAGGGGAGCAGATTAAAGAGCTGCGTGCTGAGGTCTGCGCTGGCCTCGGCACAGCCGCCGTGTTTGCTCGGGCACAGCGAGGCGGCCCCGGCACCTCGGCAGGTCACACACATGCAGGAGCATCACCCGGTGCTGGGGACGATGTGGGCTGTGTAGCTGTCCCTGTTTGTCACAGCGAATCACAGAGGGCTTCAGGGCTTGGTTTAGGCATCTGATGTTCAGAGACTGGGGGATTTTCCCTGGAAATCCACCACAAAGTGAGCTCTCTTGCAGAATTGTCAGTGGTTTGCTGATCCCGGGTGTGATACAACTGCTTTGTAAACAGCTGGTAATAAGTGTCTGGCCCCTGGGCTGTTAGCCTGGCCTGCACAAGCAAGCTCTCACCTGAAGTACTGAAACCATGGGGAGCTCTGCCTTGGTGTGCTAAATCCTAGTTCCCGCAGCCCAGGTTGCTCGGCCCGGTTTGACACCCAGCCCCCTTGAGCGCTGCGCAGCCCCCCTGTGTGCGTGACCCGGCCTGCCAGGCAGGCCCGGCTCGGGGCTGCTTTTCCCCCTGGTCGGCAGGGCGTGTGCCGTCCTTGCTGGGAGCACGTTTGCACAGCACCCAGGGCCGCCAGCCGGTCTCCGAGCGGGCTCCTGCCACCTGGGCGAGCACACCCCCAGCCTGGCAAGCTGTGCTGCCGCAGCGCTCGCCGCCTGCATGGGCTGGGACAGCAGCGCAGGGGCTGCAATCGTTCTGGCTGTGCCCAGACTCTGTAGCATCATGAATGATACAAAAGGCTAAAAGCACCGCGAGCGCCGCTGCGGGCAGCCAGCTGCTCTCGGGAAGAGCCAGGAGCGGTGGCAGGAGGCCTTGTCCCCAGCACACGTGCTGGGAGCGACCCTGTGCCCTTGCAGGAGGAAGAGATGTAAATGGAAGGAGGGCTCACTCCTCCACTGCTCAAGCTGTGAGAAAGACACAGACAGCAAAGAAACATGATGGAAAGGAAGAGGAGCCAAGCTGCCTCCTGCCTGTTCTGATAATGGCATTCTCTGTGCATGAGGGGTCTGGGGATCTCGGCAGCTGTTTTGTGAACAGTAGAGCACCCATCTGTGGCGGCACTGCAGTCCTTACCGATGGCAGGCTTTGGGGAGAACAGCTGTTTCGGAATGTAGCTGGGTGTGACATGAAGTGAACCCCTCTGACTGCGCTGTGATTCACACAAAGTGCCCTGGTAGGCAGGAAAACACTTGATGGGCTGATCAGTCCTTTGCCAGAAACCTCTTGCTTGTCTCAGTCGCAGGGCAGCAGAGCAGCGGGGCCTCGGGAGCTGCGGCCTGCGAGGGAGGCAGGAGGCTGAGCGGGGACTGCGGGGTCCCTGCTGGAGCTGCTCCACGAGCTGCTTTGCCGTGAGGGGTGGGCTGGAGCTGGATCTAGGCTGTTGGTGCCAGGGCAGTGACTGCGTGTCCTGCCGCTGCAGTGATGGGGTCGGGGCAGCTCGGTGTGCAGGGAACAGCCTCCTTTTCCAATGCAGGGCTGACCCCCGTGCGTCTGTCCTCGCGTACAATGAGATGTAGCTCCGTGAACTGAACCCACATGATAAGCCTTGAGAGAGCCTCAAGTTTCCGTCAGTACTTTTTGTCAGAAAGGTAGTTATGCAGCTCTGCAGGATGCACAAATAAAGACGAATGTGTCAGCAGAATGCAGCCTGGATGCCTGTGAGCAAACTGTGCTTGACGGGCACAGGGAGATGGAGGCTTCACCATGCTTGCAGGGGATCTATTTATTTAACTGCAGGCATGTTTTTCCAAGCTGCCTCTGATTTTGGCACGTAACACGTCGGGACTCCAAAAGATTTTCTCGGACCCTAACTCCCCGTGGCGCTGGAGCACCGCGGCCGCTGTGGCAGAGCACAGACAGCTATGGACGGTTTGTTTGCAGTTTCCGAAGAGTGAGGGCAGCTCTCGTCTCTGGCAGCAGGTGCTGGCCCTGCCCGCCGCGGGAAGGCGCAGGCACCGCTGGCCGGGCGCTCCGGAGCAGCTCGGGGCGGCTCCCGCGTCCCTGCGTCTCGCCTGTCCCGCAGCCCGCGGGTGAGTTCCCTCACTACCGCAGCTCTTCCTGAGTCTTTATTTTCGCGTGTGCTCCACCCCTTCTGGAGTTATAAAGCAAGGCCCATTTCCCCGGGGGATTTTGAATTCGGAGCAGTTCTGGGAAGTCTCTGGGTTTTCCAGACACTCTGCAGCAGTCACTAGGGCTGTTTTATGCTTTTGGGTTTTGTTTCCTTTTGAAAGAAACCTCTGGAGAAGTATTAATAGCCTGGGGGCTGCCCCAATTTTTTCCATTTGTGCAGGCAAAAGCATATTGATGGGGAGGGGCAGAGGCACCCACAGCACCCTCAGGGCTAAAAATCTTTCATAGGAAATTGTTGTTTTCAGAGAGATGAAAGCAGTTCACTTTCATTTTTTTGGAAGTGCATGCAAGGAAAAACACTGTTCAGGTGTGCTAAGACTGTCCCGTTGGACTCAGGCTCTGTCTTGGTGGAGCTTGCTCTCTGAGTTTAAAAATGAGACGCTCAGAAAGAATAGGAAAAGCATTTTGCTTTAAAGAAGTACCTCCTGAAAGCAGGTCCCAACAGGCTGACACAGCACGGCCACAGCTGTCCCACGGGGAGCGCCGTGGGGAGCGCCCGCGGGCTCGGGGCGACGGGGAGCGCCGTGGGGAGCGCCATGGGGAGCGCCCGTGGGCTCGGGGCCATGGGGAGCGCCCGTGGGCTCGGGGCCATGGGGAGCGCCGTGGGGAGCGCCCGCGGGCTCGGGGCGACAGGGAGCGCCGTGGGGAGCGCCCGCGGGCTCGGGGCCGTGGGGAGCGCCGTGGGGAGCACCATGGGGAGCGCCCGCAGGCTCGGGGCGACGGGGCCGGGCTGCTGTGCCGGGCACCTAGTCCCTGCCCGGGTTTGCGCCTCTGCTGCATGTTCTTGTTTCCCCTTCTGCCAACAAGGCAGGCAGCGTGTTTTCTTAACATTTGAGGGCATGATTTATAAACAACTATTAATGCGCCTTTTAGCCTCTTTTTTCATTGTTTAAATTTCAGTTTTTTTGGATGCAAACTCCTTAAATCAGTTCAATATGCTTTGAGGAGCTTTGCTAGAATTTGAGTTGAATTGCTTCCAAATGGAAACATAACACACCCCCCACCCTCGTCAGTGATTTTAATTGACTATCGACTGTGCAGGTACTCTTTAGTAACTGAAGTGTTTTCAATACTTATAGATGCCTTGATTTGGCAGTGATTTGGGTACAGGCAGAATACAGAAGTATTATACCTAGGGCTTCACAAGGATTCACTCTGGATTCAGTTGGGGTTCTTGTAAAGCTATGCGGAACTTTGGCAATGAAACTGGAAACCAGGTGAGCTCTTGGTGAACCTGCGTGAGTTTTGGTATGACCTGAGTGGCTTTGGGGCTCTGGGTGGAAACCAGGCAAAATTCACTCATTTCACCTGTTTCTTCCTTTGAATGTTGAGGCTTATTTTTAGCTTGATACACAAAACTGAATCTGAGGGCTCTGGGTTTCCCTGTTTGGGGCCATTTGAATGTGGCAGGTTGAAAACGGGTGATTTGAGGGCCGGTGGAGCGGCGGGGCTCTCCGGGGCGGAGCTGCACGGCGGCTGGGACGCGTTCACTCACCACCACGTGCCCGCTCAGCGTGAGCTTGAGCTCCGGGTGCGAACATGAAAAACCTTATCGAGAGAATGGAAAGTTCACACGTAGATACCGTAAAACTGCAAGATTTTCTCTTATGAAGTTTTACTGAAGTGAACTCCTCTTAATCCATCCAATATAAAACTTGACGGGTGTGCCTTTTGTAGTTGCAATACCCCTGGAAGGAGACACGCGAGTGTGGTGCGGGGGCGGCTCCGTGCGTGGCCAAGCTCGCCCGGCTGTCTCGGCAGCCGTGTCCGCCCTGTGGGACCGGGCTCGTCTGGCCTGGCACGAGGGCGGCCGTGCGCCACCACAGCAAACACCCCCATGGCGCTTCCCTGGTAGCTTGAGCAGTTCAGTTACACACCAGCAGGATGCAAAGTGTCTTGCTTTTTTCTGCTTGTGTTTATTAGATATTCCTCTGACCTTTCTTCTTTTCCCCAAAGAAGGAAGCTGTGGTTTAGTAGTACAAACACTGCAAGCACGCTAAAGAAATGCCAAAAACATTCAAAACACATGTATGATCCCATGTTAGTTTAGGCTCAGTTTGAAACATGTCGGGATGCTGCTCAGGGCAGTATCTGGGCCCACACGTAATCTTCTAGAGTTTTACTCCTGCTCACTAAGTTTAATGAAAACCGCCTGACGTCCTTGTGCCCACACTCCAGGGACAGGGGATGAGCCCCTTGGGCTTCTCTCTAAGCCCAGCTTGGCACCGCCGGGCACAGCGGGTGCCAGCGGCAGTCCCTGCGGTCCCTCGGGACAGCCCCTCCGTGGGAGCTGCAGGGCCGGTTCCGCAGCCGCAGGCAGGTCCAGGAGCCCTGGACAGCACCCACAGTCCGGAGCCACCCTGTGGGTGTCCTGGCTCCTGTGTTCAGTCCGTTTGCCCTCGTTTGTCAGCGCTGGAGACGAGCGCAGGCCACCCCCAGCCGCAGGTGCTGGAACTTGCCAACACAACGTTTCCAATTCTGTGATAATTGGCCACATTCATGATGCCTCATTTACCGCTATCATGAGAGCTGCTGGAGCTCTTTGATCAGCATGGGGACACCTAGTGTGACCGAGCAAAAGTGGGGGACAAAGGGGCCCAGGCCCTGGCCAAGGGGGTGCTCCTGGGGCGCAGCTCCTGCTGCACGGGCGGTGAGGTGGCGGCTGAGCTGCTGCTGGGGGTCCCTGCTATGCTGCCAGCGTGCAATATCCCTCTCTGAAGTATGTGTTGTCGGCATAATGACGTGCGTACTACACTGAATGACACAAAGGCATCCTACAGATTCTTCTATCCTCTCTTGCTAGAAAGGAGACACCCCTAGGTATGCTATACCAGAGCAAAACGTACACATATGTATACTTTCTAGGTGAAAGTCTGAAATGTCACCTGCTCCTGCAGCAATTAGTTCATTAGATTTCACGGCACATTGGCACAGTTGTTCAATCTTTCCACGTCTGCAAACCAAGCAATCAGAAAAGCATGAGGGCAGAGCAGCTCATCTGCCAGCATGCAATCTGCACACGGGGAAAACGCAGAGGAAAGAGAGAAAAGCTGGAATTGCCGGTGACCACGGGTCACGCAGGCCAGGGCGCGTCTCGTGGGTGAGCGAGGGCTCTAACGAAGAGCAGAGCACACAGCCGCACGGTCCGGGGCCCGGACAGCGACCCCGGCCCCTCAGCCGCACGGTCCGGGGCCCGGACAGCGACCCTGGCCCCTCAGCCGCGCGCTGGCTGCGCATCGTCAGCTGAGGATGCGTCATCACAGCGTCTGAGGCAGAAAGGACTGGGGGGTGCTCCGTTCCTGTTGCTTGTTCCCTGTGACTCTGGGGATTTCCTCTCTCCCCAGCCCTGAGGTCAGACCCCAGTGAGGTCTGGGGTGGTGAAAGGGCACAGTTTGGGCAGGTTGGGCAGCGTCAGCCCGGCTAGTTAAAGATGTAACCTCTCTGCAGCCAGGCAGGACAAGCTTGGTCAGGCCTCAGAAGGGACCCCCGTTTGCAGCCTGAGAGCACCCTGCAGGTGTGTGGGCAGGAGACTGTCCTCGTTGATCCTCCCCGCCTGGAGGGACCCCTGGGCCGGGCAGGACACGCTGGGCACGCAGCCCAAAGCTGTGGCAGTCCCGGCTGCCAGCCGTGCCCTCAGTGATGTGCCTGTTCCCACTACTGCCCGCTGGACTGAGCAGCGTCTTCCTGCAACGTAATTGCCTTCATCCTTCCTCCTGTGCCATGGGCTTCAAGAACAGAGGAACAGTCTGGATTTGGCCAGGAATTAATAGATCCTAAAGCATCTGTGCTCTAGCTGTTGACATGTTTCCAACCTGGAATAATTAGGAAACATTCAGCATCTTGGAAAGCAGTTGACTCCCATTAGATTTCCAGCCTGATCTCTGAGCCAAAGGAATCAGATAAGATACGGTGATGCTGGGGAATTCTTACACAAACCAGATTTGCCCTTCTTGCCCGCTATTACACAGATGCATTACAAGCACCAATCTTTCAGTAGTCATCTCCATAAGTAGCCTCCAATGTATAAAATAATTAAATCCTCTTCATCTCCCTGTTAAATCCTTCCTGTGTTTTTCTTCTTTATGCTAGTACCTCTTCCTGAGCTGTCTCGTGGACACCAGCAGGATGTCAGGGTGATCCGGCCGCGCGGTGACTGTCCCTGACCCGTGTCACGGCCCTGCTCTGCCTCCGCGTGGGCGCTGGCTGGCTCTGGGCGAGGGGCCGGGGGGCGGTGGGACGAGCTGTGACCGCAGCGGTCCCCGGGTGCTCAGAGACCCCAGGCCGTGCTCCGCGTGCTGCGCCCGTGTGCTGTCAGCCTGCGGGCAGCGGCAGGAGCCTGCTGAGCTGTCGCTGGGGTCGTTTGCCAGGCTCTGGAAAACCCTGGTGGCCAGAGCACACCAGGGCTGCTCAGCTGCCACCAGCCCCTTGCTTGGTTCTTATTAGATGGTGAGACCCGTTACGCTATCTCGGTAGGATGCTGGGTGCTCTGAGGGGGTGGAGGTGGCCGTGGCTGAAGCACCTGTGACTGGGGACAGTCTCCTCTTCCTTCCTGGTGTCTGCGCAGCGCAGAGCCAGCAGGGTGGAGGCAGGTTCGGTCTCTGCCGGGGCAGCCGCAGCGTACCCGGGCAGCCCGGCACAGCTCTCACGCCTTCCAGGCTGTGCCAAGAAACACGAGTGTTTTGAGGTTTCTGTCTGTGTCACACATAGAGGACATGTGCCTCGTGTAATTAATTGTCGCCACGGTGCAGATATCTAAAAGGAAATAAATAGTTTTAAAGGTGCAGAATGCCTGGACAGCGTGCACGGTGCTCTGATCTCTGGGGAGCAGCTTGGTTTCCTGAATGCATTTTGAACCTACCACTTCTGAGGGATCTCAGTGTTTCCCTAAGCCGTTTGCCCATCAGTTACAGAACCCATTTCATAACCCAAAATAAGGTTACCAATGTTTTCTAGTATTTTTTTATTAACCACCTCCACCATCTTGTAATTTAAAGCACCTGTCCATGTACATTTTCCTTCTGACCTACTAAATAACCCTGCATGATACATACAATGAAACTAATGGCTTTTGGATGATGTTGTTGAAAACTAGCTTATGAAAAGTGAGTTGAACGAACCACACTGCAGGAAATCCTTTTCATACCCCCTGGAAAACCAAACTGGAACACCTTTCTGCTACAGTGTATGGGGCTGAATTCTTAAACAATTATCACTCACTTTGCACTTGAAAAATGAGGACTGTCTTGTGATTTCCCAGCGTTGCTGGTGTCGCTGTGCAGCCCTTGCTGTGGCATTTTGAGAAATGCCAGAGGCTGTGCGCGCTGAAACCGGCAGCGCTTGCCCACCAAAGACAGCCGTGCGAGACCGTCGCTGCTTCTGCCTCGCTTACTCCTGTTCTTACACAAATAGAAAGCCTTGGCGCTTGGGTTTGGGTTGGGTTGTTTTTCCAAGGAGCAACGTGTAGATTTTCTCCAGCCAGATGAGAAGTAGCTCTGTGCTTTGACTCTGGTTACCACTTCAGTATCTCAAAGCGCAAGTTCAGGAGACGGGCAAACAACTTTACAGGCAAGTTGTATAGACCACGTGTAATCTGACTTTTATTTTATACACCTTTAGAGAAACCCTCACAGGGGCATTTTTCGTTTATTCTTGTGAATTTCATTCTCTTATTTGGCCACTTGTCTCTGCCACCACCCCAGAGCGGGTGGGAGCACAGGGACCCTGGTGCCGGTGCGGTGGGAGGTGCCGCGGGAGTCCCGGGGACAGGCGCCGCTCCGTGGTGCGGGTGCCGCTCCGTGGTGCGGGTGCCGCTCCGTGGCGCGGGTGCCGCTCCGTGGCGCGGGTGCTGCTCCATCCGGCTCGGGAGAGGAGGGCGCTCTGCTGTCCCGCAGCATTTGCTGTGGAGGGCACGGGAAAAGCGGCTGCATTACCTCAAGGGGTGATTTGAGCCTCCTGCCAGCTCGCCGCACGGTGACCCCGTGTGTGCGGGCAGCGGCGGCGGGAGGGCGCTCGCCTGCCCGGCCCCGTGCCACCGGCCCTGGTGAGCCCCATTTCACCAGCCTGGCGTTCCAGGCTCTGACTTCTCTGGCAGGTCTGTCCCGTGGGCTCGCACAGGGAGCAGCTGGGACCACGTGTGCCCTGCCCGCAAGAGAGCTCTGTAATTATTTTGCTGGTGCAGATACCAGGGAGTGCCTGTTACCCCGGATTAGCCGTCCTGGGGCTCGGGGACAGTCCCCCAGAGCGGCAGAGCCTCCTGCCACCGGAAGGGCCGTGACAGCTGGGCTGGGAAGATCACCCGTCCTTCCCAGTGGGGGAGGCCCTGGAGTTTGGGGTTTGGTTGTGTATTTAGAAGCTATTCTTAGTAACGGTGTAGGATAACACTATCCATAGTTAGTTACAGATTGAGGTTATGTGGTGCTGTGTGGTGGTGTCTGTGGATCATTAGTGACATCCACTTCTGAATTAAATGCAGCATGAAATACAAATAAGCCATGCATTAAGGTGACCATAGACAGTGCACCATGCAGGAAAATGGCTTAAAAGAGAGAATCCTGCAAGAAAAACAATCATGAAAGCACGGGCACTAGTCAGAACAGGCACCCCAAACAAATTCTCACACTCAAAGAGCTCGTGGGGCCATAAGGAGCACCCTGATCAATACTGGATAATGTTCAGTGGGGTTTTCCCCTTTAATGCAAGGTCTTTGAATCTCTAAAGGCTCCAGCACCAGCACAGAGTCATGTCTCGGGCTCTGTCCTGGTGCAATAAAGTGGACCCAACACCCCGGAGTTTGGGGAGCCAAGGATTGGACCAGGTGCAGGGACGGGCACAGCGCCCGGCGGGGCAGCGCGGTCTGCGCTGCGCTCACAACCTGCCTGGGTTTGGCGGAGCGCCGTGCTCAGGCGACGCCCAGCGCCGGGGTGCCCGGCGGACACCGCGTCCACCACTGAGCCCACGGAGCCTCTGGCTTTTCGTGGGAAGCCACCTTCCCCGGCGGCCGGTCAGGCATCGTTAGCTACATCCTGGCAAGGGCCACGGGCCTCTGAGATTTGTCACGGCGAGCAAGAGGAAGATAGTTCAAGAGTTAGGTAATGATGTGCGGTGAGAATTGGAGACTGCAGAGATAAAAGGCAACTAGTAGCAAAGCAAAAAGACTGACACCACTTAAAAGGGCAGGAGAAGTAAAATGGCTAGACACATCATAGCCTTAATAGGAAACACATGAGAGATGCTGATCAGAGAATGCTGGCAAACAGATGAGGCCTCTGAAAAAAGAAAAAAAAAGGAGGAAACAGAAAACAAGATGGAAAGATAAAATTTCAAAGCAAGCCCTAAATGGGTAGCAGTTCCAGCTAATAGGAAGACCTGCAGTGATTTTGCCAAGTAGTACACAGAGAAGCTGATGATCATTAACATCTTGATAAATTTATTATCAGACAATTTGGTCCTGTCAATGTCAATTCCTTCCAAGAGACTAGAGATGGTTTTATAATGTGAGTAAAAGTAAGTGAATCCCTAAAACAACCAATCCTCGTAGTTTACATCTTCATACACCGAACATTCAGGAGTGAGAGCCACCGCAGCCAGAGCGGGGCCGCAGCCCCCTCCTTCGCCACTGCGCAGCAGCTCCGTGTCCTGCCGCGGCATTGCCCGCCGGTGGCTGGCACCGCCGGGGACGCACAGTGAGTCCCGTGCCGAGCCACAGCAGCCTGCCCGCGGCGGTTCAACGCCCACGCGGGGAAAAGGAGGCAGGCGGAGGCTCCCGCGGCCCTGGGCCCCGGTGCTGCTGTGGGGAGCCCGGGGGCAGGTTCCTGCTGGGCAAGGCTGGGCTGCGTGTTCTGCTGCTGGCAGGGTTCGTGCAGCACCAAAGCTGCATCTCGGCCAGCCCAGCAGGGACCGGAGCCTCTCTCCATGCGCAGAGCCACTGAGCCCTACAGAGAGAAAATTGCATTTAGGCAGTTCTGTCTGCTCCTGCCACCCCTGCGGAGCTGCTCCTGCATTTCCCCCATTGCTTCCTGGAGAATTTGCAGGTTCTAAGGCCATGCAGAAGTTGGTCACAGGGCAGGGATTCTCTACCTCGCGACTCCCTGTCCGTGGGACACACAAAGGTACAGAAAGGTCGGTGAGCGCTGAAGGGGCGGCCGCGCAGGAGGCGCAGCTGCTGCGCTGAGCTCTGCGTGCAGGATGCGTCCCAGCGCAGGCAGCGCCGCGGGGTGGATTTGCTCTCTTGCTTTATGGAGTTGGATATACCTTGATTGTTTTTCTTTAATTATTCATGCCTCACACCATGTTTTGTAGCAAGGCTCTGCCACATTCGAAAACTAAAAATAATCTTCTTACATTTTTAATCGGGCTTTGTTATGAATGGCAGATGCTTGAAACCGAAGTGAAAATCATCATCAGTTGTATATATTGGCTAAATTCCTGCTACACTCAAAGCTTGAGAAAAATCAAACACATTTGACAGCTGGAAGAATGAAAGGAAAGGATAAATCTTACTCTGACAACATACACCATATTTACCACGAGCTGTTAAACTCCAAGAAGCACCAGCTTTTGCCCGGGCTGCCATCGCTGCTGCGGCGGGGCCGCGGGACACTGTGCCGGTTTCGGGAGCTTTGCTCAGCAGAGCGGGGTGCGCGGGCCCCTGTCTGTGGGGCTGCCCAGGCGTTGTGGGTGGGGGGACGGGCAGGTGGTGTCTTGGCTGCGTGGGGGCTCTGGGCAGCACTCCCGGTCTCACCCACCCTGTCCTGAGCAAGGCCAGCGGCTGCACGCGCAGCGCGGAGTGTTGGACATGTGGATGGCTCCTGAGCTGTTAGCTTCTTGTTTGGCAACTCTCATTGCCTGTGGATAAATGCCTGATAAGCACGACCGCTTAGAAGGCCTCCAGACCAGAGATGCGTTGCAGTGCTCGCTCCAGCTCCCGCGCGTGCGGGACAGAGACCACACGGCGCTCCCTGGTTGCGGAGCGCAGGCTGTGGCGGCTGAGCCGCCGGGATGGGGACGCTGCGCCGCGCGCTCGGGGACGGCGCCCAGCCCCTGCAGCCCTCTGTGAGCACGGGGTGATCGATATCTCTTCGATCAGAGCAGCAGGATGATTTCCCAGTAATTCAAGTACAGAAAGATAAAGTTTCAGCTAACTTGTTAACCTGATTGGTGAGCACTAACTCCAGCGTCACATTTCACCCCCGAATAATTGGGGAATTATGATTTGCATTCATTCCCTCTTTACCTGCGGGTCAGAGGTCTGCTGCGTGTCCTACAGCATTTGAACAGCTGGTTTGAGGTAACGGGAGCGCGTCGTACCCGGGGTCGCCTGCGTGGGTCCCGTCCCGCCCGGAGCGCGGTGCAGCCTCTGCTCGCTTCTTATCGCAACCAGTTCTGTCACTACGAAGCACTTACTGACTTTCTGTTGATACATATTTTATGGGTTTGTATTGCTTGCAGACTGTCTGTGAAATACATTCCTAAAGAGAACGTGGAATAAGAAAAACATGTCTGAAATAGAAATGCACGAGTTACAGAAAAATCCCATTTTACTACCAGACGTTTACAGATTATTATTTGGGTCTGTTTTCACTTGATTTCATACTATGCAGATTAATTAGGTTACAATTAAATATTGGGGTAAAAGAATTCTGCAAATTAGTGATATAGTGTGTTTATAACATGATGTTCTGTATCTATAGAAACTCTAAATATCTAAATCTATTACAATTTAGGTATTTAGCTTTCTACTGAATATGGTCAACCCAAAATTCCAGCATCTTTCACAAAATAATCTGTCTACAAAGGGCAATCGAAGTGGCTAACCTTATCTAATTTAAAAATGAAGTATAACTTTACCTTAATAAGAAACAACTTGCAGATCTGACACTTAGGTTTATGGGTTAGCAGAGGAAATTGGTCTTTGTGTCCCTTTGTGACCAGCAGCACCAGGCCCGGCAGCATCCTCCTCCCCAGGCTCGCCAGCCTCTGCCTCGTGCACCTTTTCCCACCAAATCCATTTTGCCCGCGACCCCTCGTGCTCCCGCGGGCGCTGGGAGGGACACGGCTCCCGGAGCGGGCTCAGGGCACATGGTGGAGCTGCGACAGGACGTGTGAGCAACTCTTCACTTAACACTGTTGGGAGAAGTTACCCAAAAACTGGCAGCTTTCTGAAGCCTGAGGTTTTCCCACATCTTTGTCTTCCATATATACTATATATATATATATATATAGTTCCCACGTTACTCCCTCGGTTTGCTTCTCAATCATATCTGAGCCTCTGCAATTACTAACAGGTTTTGCCGGGGTTTCCTGCTCGGGCTGTCTCTGTGGGGCAGCACAGAAATGGTTCTAAAGCCTGCGTTTTAGCTGAACTCTTGCTTGTACTCCTTTTGGGGTACAGCTGGAGAGTCAGATGAGTTAGACTGATCCTAATGAAGCAGCCCCATGGGCTGGTCCCGCGGCTGCTGCTCGGAGGCGGTGACGTCCCGGCAGCCGTGGCAGCGCGGGGCCTCGGCGGGAGAGCCGGGGAGGCCGTTCCGGGCAGCGCGCGGGAACTCTCCCGCCGCCCGGGCTGGTGCTGAGGCTTCGGCTGGTGCCGCCAGCAGCTCTGTGGGTGCACAAACAAACAGCCTGCGCTGGAAACGGGCTTTGGCCAGGTGGAGGGAGATTAGATGGGTAGAAAAACTGTATTTTCTAACTTGGAAGCACATTTTGCCAATTATGCGACCTCTTGAAGTCAGTTGCTAGGGAGCGTATGCGGTGGGTTGGTGGCGGGGCCGCGGCCGTGGTGCGGGCAGGGACACGGAGCAGCGTCTCCTGCCAGGCTCCTGTTGTTTGCAGAGTGGTGCTTTACGCAGAGCCCCAGCGCAGACAATGTGTAAACTGTTGGGAAAGAAGAAAATGATTTTGGGTTGAGCGCTTTGTCTGAACTTTGTCCTTTTCTCAAGCAAAAGAAAATATTATTTCACCCTTTAAAGAGCCACACATAATAAGAGGCAAAATGTCAAGACCAATGTTGATATAAACCCCCAAGGAAAACAAACATCTATGTGGCTTCTCCAAAAGGTCTCACTTCCTCACCCCTCTCCCCTAGTTTAAACAGATTTAGTAACAGAGGAGGAAGCGGGGAGGGAGAGCTGCTCCTCCGCGCGGACCCGGGTCCCAGTGTCCTCGGTGCGGGGGTCCAGCCCTGCACACAGCACCGGGCCAGGCGCACACCTGAGCTGTGACACCTCCGGCTCTCCGGGGAAAGTCCAGGTGCACGAGGCAGGGAGGGCACAAGGCCACAGACCCGGTTTGCCACCCAGGACAATGCAGCCTCTGCAGCAGACACGTCCCGTGCTGCTCCGGGGGACGGATCCTGCACGGCGCCCCGTGGGTCGGGATCTGCTGCGTCGGAGCAGATGGGCACTCTGAGACGGCAGACTGCTACCTGTTTGGATCTGTTGGCTTTTCAAAGAGTTATGTGGGGCTGGAGCTGTTGGCAAGTGGTACTAAGGAGTAAATATCTGCCTGTATATAGAGTCATTCTATGCTTGTATTGTCTTTAGTTAGCGGTATCGTGAAGTTTGGGGTAACCTGGAAGGTGGGCTGCATGTTCAGAGGGCAAGTCGCGCTTCTGTTCGCGCCACGTATCCTCATGGTTCCTGTTGGTCCATCTTTCCTCTTGAGCTCTGCTCCCCTCAGCATCCCGATGCTGCCAAGGGCCGAGGTTTAAGTGACGTTTGTTCTGTCGCTGGGGACAGGTTCAAGCTGTTCCAGAGTCATTCAGGAGTCAGCCTGAAATAGGAAATTCTCAATGACAATGCTGTTACCGGAAAGCACAGACACAGTAATTCCCACTCACTGCAGCAATAACTGTCACATGGTGCCACACAAAGTACAGAAATTAATAATTAAAAGCCTCAAACAGGCTTTGGAAGAACTGTGTTATTATGTGCATCAGAAACAGGATAAATCACAAGCAATTCAGAAGTATATTCCCAGGTTCACTCATAACCATCATGGTATTTGGAGTCCCTTTGGGAGCAATAAACGACAGAGAGTCCATATTATAAAAATAAACATGAACTTAAGTGGCAAGAATTCATTTAAACCAAAAGGGAAAGAGACTTTACTACTTACACTATCCGTTTAACATAAGTAGAGCAAGTTTTACCTTGGAGTATATGCCCAGTGCTGTTAATAGGAGGAGGGGCCCACGGAGGAGGGAAACGGCTGACAGTGTCTGCTCCTCCTTGAAGCTCTTTGCCCCAGGAACAACTGTGGGGTTTCTAACTAATTCTGCAAAATATGAGCCCTCAAAGTGCTGTTAAAAATGAAAAGAAAAGGCAAAATGCAGTTCTTTGTGATTCCACCACTTTCATTCAGCCTTTTCTTAAATAAGTGGCTATGACCCTCCCTATATACAATATTGGGGTTTTATCATAGGTGCCATGGGGTTCAATATTGCTCTTGAAGCCGCAGCTTCAGGAGCCCTTGGGCTATATGGGACTCCTGGTGCTCCCTTTAGGATGTGAGGTTCTGGTCTGTGTGCTCATGGCGGCGGGATGACAGGGACTCGTGGTACCCGAGAGCAGGAGGCAAACTCAACCTTTGGTGATTCATCTCAATGGCTTTAAGCCACATGAGTGGATTTTAAGAGCCTGATTTTGAAGCTTCTTTCCTGAATGAGGATTTTGGCATTTTGCCCTAAACTGCTTGTTTAAGTTTAAATGATAACACGCTTTTCAAATTTGATTTTCTTTTTTTCCTCTGGTAAAAACGAGCTTAGAACACCGTGCAGCACAGACCAGGGAGGTAACGCCGCCGCTATCCCAAATGGGAAACGCTCTCACCTGTGTGCCGGGCGGTGCGAGGAGGGCACGCGGCTCCTCGGGGGGTGGCACCCTTAGCAAAAGGCAGAAGAGACCCACAAGAGCCCAGAGGCAGCCGGGGTGCCGGCACTTGAGAGGGCAGAGCCGATCCCAGCCGGAGCATCACCCAGGGCCTGAGCAGCCAGGCTGCCCCAACCCCGCGGCCCGGCCCCGCGCGCCCCGCGCCGCCCTCCTGCATCTCAGCAGCATCTCGGCGGCATCTCAGCTGCATCTCGGCTGCATCTCGGCTCTGATGTCGGCTCCTCCTCGGAGGCTCCATTTCAGTTGGCTCCCTAAATAAATACAGCTCTGATGTGTGGTCTCATAGTGGGTTATTGAACTGGCTCCAAAATGTTTTTCACCAAGCAGCAGCTAACTTTCCTCTGGGTTATTGTACCCTGTAATTCACTTCACACTTCTGATGTAAAAACCCTGCGGGGTAAACATACACAAGCACTTGTCTTTTGCCTGATAGTAGTGTTTTTCTAATCTCTTGAAGAATTAACCTTAAAATGATTATCGATGGAAGGCAGAGCATGTCTGGTATGTGCAGCGCTCTGCCAGTGTCTGCAATCTGCTGTGAGGTCGGTAGATGGAGCTAAGGGAGAAAAGAAAGGGTTGGGTGTTGGAGCGTTTCTCCCACCGTGCAGGTTTCGCTCTCCGTTTGACCCGCTTAGAAAAGTCTCTCGTTGAGTTCCTGATGCTTTGAAAGTAATACAGGCAATAGTTACGTGTAGCTCTGCCAGCACGATACCCGGTGGAAAACAGTGACTTTTGGAAAGTAAAGACTGGGAAGCAGTTTAGCCTGGGGGACCAAGTGTACAGGGCAGAGGGCAGTTGTGTTATTTTTCTGGGAAGTGAGACATGAGGGGAGTAATCTGTGAGGGTGGCAATAGGGTTCTGAGCACTGGAATATTCATTGCTCTTCAGTGAGCCCTGGAGAGTTATTCAGCTGGGCATTAATTGTCCTCAGCATCTCAGAGGATGCACTCGATGTGACAAGGCTGGGAAGCAGGTTCAGAGAGCCAATGCAGTGCTGGGGCATCACCCGCGGTCACGGGGCTTCCCTGGGGAAGCTGCCTTCTCCATGGCCACGGCAGGGGCTGCGTGGAAGGTGACACTGATTTTCTGCAGTGGGTTGCACAAGCTCGCTCTGGGGACCTCCAGCGTGAACCGACCGGGGTGGGGGAGTGGGAACGCGTCATCCACCGTGGGGATGCAGGCGGTGGGCTCAGCACACCCTGCTGCGCAGGCTCAGGCGCAGGCACGTCAACCTGAAAACTCCTAACACTGCTTCCGTCATTAAAGGTGCTCATATGCAAACTTACACCCCAAGGTCATCCATCAGTTCTGTCACATTTTGTGATGTCTGATGATCTTTTCCAACCTCATGATGGTGATTTGGTTTTACTATACCTTCCCAACAGCACTGTCGTTTTAACATATTGACCATATGAAAACATCAGACAGGAGCCCGGGGGAGCCCCGGAGGCGGCTGTGCGTGCTGCAATACAGAGAACAGACACCTGCGAATACGTAAGATCTTTTCATGCAAAGAAGTAAAATTTCTGAAGACATTCTGTTTCTCTAAAAGTATTCGGAAGGTGAATAAAAGGAGTAGAAGTGGGGTACTAAAAAGCCCTCTGAAGCTCCAGCCTTTTTTACAGTCCACTACTGCAAACAAATTATTCCTGCAGCGCTCAGATGTGTCAGTCAATGCAACTGGCAAACAAACCGATGCTTTACAGTTGTAATTATCCAAATGTTCTATACTTAGCATGTAAATATTAAATCCTCATAAATAATGTTGTCAGGTCTGTTTGATTTCAACTGTATTGTGTTGTTGTTAAATGAAACAAACACTGTATTTAAATTTACTCCCCTTGCAGTTCCATTGTTCAGCTTTATTTTGATTCCTTTTAAAAGATGAAGAGGGAAGCACATCCATCCTATACAGCTGGCTACAGCCAAAATAAATGCACATCAAATAAGTTTATTTAAACAGACATGCTCATAAAATGTTAACAAGACGCCAAATAATTACAGGAAAAGGCTAAAGTCCAACTCTGTATGGAGTCCAAAGGTCTGACTTGTATTTAAGACAGAGATCAAATGAAATGTGCATTGATAGTCTAACACCGAGTCTTCTATCGTCAGTGATGCATCCATTTTTTCAAGGTCAATAAACTTTGATGTGCTAGTGGAGATCTATCCAAATCACATCAAACACACTGCCACAGGACATGTAGAATACACTAAAATGGGGTTTAGAATTTGAAATATTTTCATATTATTTTTTTTTCTTTCCACTCCCATTTTGACAGAGGGGCTAAGTTGCTTACTGCGTTATGGTGCTTTGGATGCTAGTGTTCCTGCTGCGGAGAAAATCCCATCCTTATTACTTGCAAACTCATTATCTTTGGGTACCTAAACCAGCCCATAGGTTATGCTCCTCACTTTAGGTCCTGCGCCGGATTTCTCAGCAGGCGGCTGATGTCACCTGTGAGGTCCCTTCCATGGGACGCCATCCCCAGCCCAGCAGGGAGAGGGCTGAGGGCTTGAGGAGTGGGTTACTGCAGGACTTTGGCTGCTTGTGCTGCTTGTCGCCCATGTGTGTGAGCAGCACCAGCGAGTGGTGCCCGTTAGTGGTGCTGGTTCATTCTGCTGCTTCTTGGGCATCAGGTACCCAACATTAGCTTGATAGAAGCTTAAGGGCCAAAGAGTTTCTTTGTGCTTAAGGGCTCTGGGCTCTAAATAAATGGCGTATTTTCTCTTCATTTCCATTTCCTACTTGTGGAGAGGGTTACAGCGCTCTGCCACAGTGTCCTCCCGCTGTCCCCTCGGCGGTGCCAGCTGCAGGTGCCACGCGGAGCAGCGGCGGCTCTCGCCCGGCGCCGCGGGGACAGGCCCTGCCGTGCGTGCGGTGCCGCGGGGCCGTGCGGTGCCGCGGGGACAGGCCCTGCCGTGCGTGCGGTGCCGCGGGGCCGTGCGGTGCCGCGGGGACAGGCCCTGCCGTGCGTGCGGTGCCGCGGGGCCGTGCGGTGCCGCGGGGACAGGCCCTGCCGTGCGTGCGGTGCCGCGGGGCCGTGCGGTGCCGCGGGGACAGGCCCTGCCGTGCGTGCGGTGCCGCGGGGCCGTGCGGTGCCGCGGCTGGGCCGGCGTTCCTGCGGGGCCGCGCGCCCCGGCTGCTGCGCTGCAGGTGCGGGTGGGGGCTCTGTGTCCCATCTCAGGCTGTGCTGAATCTGTGGATGTTGGGTTGAGAGAAATTCGGCTTTTCTGTGGGTACAGGCACATCCCCAATAATGCTTCGCCTCTGAGGCTGAGAGAGTTGGTTCTTCTGCCTGCAAAGAAAAACTTACAAATGTGATCAGGCAGGAGCCTCTGCTTTGGCCACTAGGAATAAAAATAAAGGATGGTTTAAGATCCATGGCTTTTAAACTGCTCTTCTATTTGTAAAGCCAAGTGATGGGTTTTGCACACCCGGGCTTAGGCTCCTGAATGGGCTGCCCTTCCTTGGTGCTTTATAGGCGCGTGGGACCGGAGGCGCCGGCGCTCCCGTCTCCACCTGCTGGGGACGCGCCGGGCTCGGCCGTGGCGGGAGAGACTCGGTTACCGTTTGGATTTCCATTCCAAGTTGTGGGTCCAGCAGATATTATTTGCGCATAGTAGTGTCTGTAAATATTCTAGGTGTACTGATGTTGTAGAATGATAACCAGAACACGTATGTTGGCAGATGCTCCTTTTTAAGGCAACTAAGGCTGAAATTCTATATTTTTTTTTTGTGATGCCTGTATGATTCTATATCATTTTAGAATATTTAAACAAGCTTTAAATTGTTTTCCCTGGGTACTGACAGGATTAGAACAGCAGTTTCAAAGGTGAAAGGCCTGTAATTAATACAGTATGCCAATCAAATCCCATCAGTGAAACACATTTCATTAATATTTGGGTTTTTTTACTGTTAAGCCACGTTATAAACATTTTAGCAGTTCACATCTGTCTCTCATAGAACAATTGTAATTGAAATTAAAATGCTTTTTTTTCCAAGGTAATTATATTTTAGAAGCACTTATTCTTGCTGATGGACACGCAGTGTTTTCAGTCGTGCATCTCAGAGCGCTGAGAACTCTGTTTAGCCACCAACAACTGCTTTGTATGTCTTTCACCTGCCAAAAGGAAACAAAACATTATCCTGAAAGTTCCTCTTCATCTTTGCCATCTCTTGCCCCCGTACGTCCCGTTGTCCGTCCCTCCCCAGCCCTTAGCGCCCCAGCTGGGGCAGTTCCAGCCCGTCCCTGCCCGGGGCACGGGGACAGCGCTGGGGTCCCAGGGTCACCGCGGCCAGTGGGGACGGACCGGAGCTGTTTGAAACCAACGGCAGCGAGCGGCGGCTGCTCTGGCAACAGAGGCGCCCTCGGCGTTCACAACGAAACGTTAACGGTGTGCAACACTTCTCCATCTTTTCTGGCCAATTCAACTTGGAACTTTGAAATCTTACAGGTTTCACAACTGCCTTTTTCCATTTTAACAGCAGCATTTTGATACCTTATCAATATCTTACATTAATGAATCTTATTAATATCTTGATATCATAGTTTACTAATGAACCGCACTTTTTCTTAGAATCTTTGATTGCAGCTCCTTTTTCTCACACAAAGCCAAGGAAAATAATCTCTAGAATAAAAGGCATTAGACACAACATTTTAAACATACTGCATGCTGTCCAGTCTATGATGATAGCTTGAAATCAGCTAATTGAGGTTTCTTACTTATGTTCTGCTGTGAAATTCCTCCAAGTGATACAGGACTCTAAATGTGTATGACCCCTAATCCTATCACTTCACCAACTTTCACAGCTGAGGAAAACGGGACGTGAGAGCCCCTTTAACGTGCTGTATTGGCCTCCTGAGTAATCTTATAACCTGTCATGTAAAAAACCGGTATAACAACACATCAACATTCTCAGTCTTCCCCCGCTTTTATGAGCAATGGGTTTATTCCTTGACACTAGTAAAAATTAAGACCTGGGCGCTCGTGTGCTGTTAGTATTTAAGAATCTGAGTCTGAGTGTCTGTCCCAGCCGATCCTGGCTCCGCAGCCGGCGTGGGGCTGAGCCGGGGCTGCAGAGGTGCGGGGCTGCCGGGGGTCCCGCATCGCCGGGTCGGGGGACCCGGGAGCTCCGCTGGGAAAGCGCGCAGAGCCCGCACAGGGAGCGAGAGGCGAGGCCGCCGCTCTCTTTCCTTTCTATTCTCTTTTCTCCTTAACTCGCCTCGTTGAGCGCAGCTCTGAGCCCGGCTGAGCGGGGCCGGGGTCCTGAGCGGGCGCTCTGGACGGTGCAGAGCTCGCCTATGGCGGGGCTGCGCGACTGTGCTGCTCTAACAGCCCCGTTACTCTAATCATACCGTTGCAGCCCAAATCAGACATGGAAATGCATTTATCGATGAGTTTATATGACTAGCTGCTTGAGCCTGGGGGTGGGGGGTGTTCTGTTTCGTTGGGTTTCATTTTTTTGTTTGTTTGGGGATTTGTTTGTTCGGCTGGTTTTTGTTTGGTTGGGGTTTCTTTTCTTTGTTTGTTTGGGTTTTGTTTTTTTTTTTTTAATCGAGCTTAAAAATGCTACGGATTGAACGAGAGTTTAACTCTCGGTCTTGTGTGAAATGGACAAATCAGAATTTATGCTATAAAAGTCGCTGCTTCAAAAGCGTCAGATGGTTGTCGGGGGCGGCATGCTGCCCCCCAAGCTTTTGCGTGACCGAGATTGCAACCAAACGCGTTTACGTTTGCAGGAGTCCCATTGAAAATGAGACTTGGAAATTCTCCATCCCGTGTTCCAGCTATCTGCTTTGTAGCCCCTTTTCACCCGGGTTGAAAGGGTGCTCCGGAGCTGTTGCTAAATGCGACTCTTTCGGTACACGTTTATCGGATTGTTCTTAGGGAACAGTTTTCCTCCCCGCATTATGCAAATATTGAACTTCAGAGATACCCGGGGGATCTCTGCGGGAAGAGTAAAGCCGAGGCTGGGGCCAGAAGCGGTCGAACCGTCTCCATCTCCCTTTGACCGTTCTCCTCCGTCCTCCTCATGTGAGGTCCAGGACACCTCAACGTGCAATAGAGGCAAAACCGGGCACCAGGAATCCAGTGAAAATAATGCAAATCTCTTATTCTGACCCAAAATAAAAATGCTAAAATAATTAGAGGAGCAAATCTGTAGTGCGGGGAGGAGTGCCAAATTGGCTCGTCTGTCATTGTCTAAAGGAGGCTGAGGGTGAAAGTGTTTATTGTTCGTGATAACCTCTGAGCCCCGGGATCAGAGGATTTCTTTAAGGAAAACACCTTTAGAATGGATTCTTCTTCAGTCAGATGCCACAGCTGAGTTTATATAAACTCACGTTCCAAGCTAACTAGAAATAGTAAGCTTTGTGCTTATTGTTAACGGGAGACAAAAATAGCGTGTTGTTCCGTGCCGCCGGTGTCCCGCACGGCGGGGGCTGCGGCAGCGGCGGGACAGCCCCACTGCGGGCGATGGAGCCCCCGAGACCCCCGGGGGCTGCTCCGGGTCGTGCCTTGCCAGCACCCGGCGTGGCAGACAGAAACGCCATGCAAGAGAAGCAGAGAGGGCGAGAAAATGCTGCCAGAAGAGCCTGCAGCTTCGTGCGCATCTTCAGAGCGATCAGTTGGCATCAGGTGAGAATAGTCATGCTGGGGAATTACATCACGCAGGCACTCTGCATGACAAGCTGCCAGGCGTGTGCGTGAGGGAGCTGGGGAGCAGAGCCTGTAGCCAAGATGGATCTGAAGCGGAGGCAGAGCAGCTCCGCAGCGCCGGGCTCTCGGCGGAGCAGGGAGCGCCGAGTCCTCCCCACTCAGGGTCTCCTGCTTTCGGGTATTCTTAGAGTTTGTTGAGCGTTATTCTTTCTATGCCGCACGCACACTTCGGCGTTTTGCTTCCCTCTTGTTGTACCGCGTGAGCTTAAGTCCCGAAGCAAATATTTCCACCCCTGCATTCTTTAATGACAGTGCAATAATCACTAATACAAACCAGAAAGCAGCAATCCGCTCCGCTGTTCAAGGGCGTGCTCAGAACGGCGAGGTTAGCAGCACTATCTATTTGAGAGGTTTCTGATTTTCCCCATTTTACGTGGTCGTTTTCTGATTTCTGGTTACAAAGTCAGTTCAGCAGAGTCACAGCAGAAAAGCTCAATCAAATAATGTAACACAATTCTCCACCGGCTGCATTACTGCATTTATTGCTAACTATTAATATATTTATGTAAAAAGTGATAACGTCTTGCAGGCAAAGCCCTCTCGTCTTTCTCTCCAAATTCTTTGGTTTTCCACGCCGGCGGATGCCCCGGGCGGAGAGAGAAGGGACCAGCCCGGTCTCCCCGGGATGGCGGGGCAGGACGGGGGAGCCGGGGGCAGCGCCGATACGGCGGAGGCTCCTGTCCGTAGCCCACCCGCGGGGAGCGCGGCGCTGCGCGGGCGCGCAAAAGACGCTCAAAGGGCGCGCCGGCGGCCCGGTGTCCGTGCGGCCCCGTGTCCGTGCGGCCCCGGGCCAGGGCCGCCGCCCTACCTGGCCCACGCACCCGCGCCGGCCTCACCGGGGCTCCGGGCAATCGGGGCTGGTCAGGGACGGGACAAACATCGGCCGTTGCGTTGTCCCCGTGCGGACAGCTGCGCGACGAGGGGGCTCAGTCGCGCGAGACGCGGAAGGGCCGCGGGCACAGGCGGGGCTCCCTCCGCGCAGCGAACCCTGCGCCGCCGGCCCAGGCGGTCCTGGGAGCAAGGGATGCGCGGAACCGCGGGCGGGCGATGAAGCCGGTTTTGAGGGGAGCCGGCGCCGTCTTGACCACTCCCCGCCGGCCGCGGCGCCGCGGAGGACGACGGAGAACGGCTCGGAGCGCCCGCGGTCCGTGCTGCGATCGGCACGGCGGGGAGAGACGTTAGTTGTAACCGTGAGGCTGCTCAGCCGCAGGGCGAAAGGATTCTCGTTGTGGGAATGCTATTTTTTTTTTTCCCCGAAAAAAAAAGGGGTTTACACTCCTTAATTAAATGTATAGAAATCCCGCAGCGCGTCGTCAAAGCAGAGGAGCAGCCTGCTCCCCCACTCGCGAGGAGCGGGAACCCGGTCCCCGCACAGGCGCTCCCGCGGTCGCCACGGCCCGACGGGCCGCTCGGCACGGGCAGCCCGCCCGCATCGGGAGCTGCGGCTGATGCTCGGGGACGGCGGGACTCACGGTGACCTGCGGCTGCCCCGCGGGCGCCAGGACCTGCGGGGCAACCTGGCGCGGCCGTCCGCACCGGGTTCCCGGCGCCGCTCCGCAGTACCGCTCGCTGGCGGCAGCGCCAAGCGCTCGCCGTGCCCGTGGGGCCGGGCCGGGCCGGGCTGCCTCTGCCGGTCCCGCTTGCCCCGCTGCGGATGTCCGAGGGCCCGGCCCGACCCGCGGTCAGCGCTGGCCCGGTGCCCCCGCCCGGGCCGCCCCACGCACCTGCCATTTCGCGGGAAAAAAAGCGGGAAGTTCGGGGTCGCCTCGTCCATTCCCGTCCCTCCGACGCACCGCCCCGTTCACGCCTGTGCGGGAGAGGCGACTCTCCAGAGTGGGTGTCTGCGGGAAGCGCGTACCGCTGACAGGGACAGCCCTCGGCGAGGAGCGCCTAGCTGGCGCTCCCGGCCCCCGCACCTGCCGTGTCCCGGCCCGGGGGAGGCCACCGATTCGGGCACGGCCTCCGCCGCGCCGGCCCAGCCCGTTCCCCGGGACCGGTGGAGCGGTGGGGCCTCGTCAGAACCCCTGGGTTGCCGCGGCGGGGGACCCGAAGGACCAGGCGGGAGCGCGGACGCTTCGGGCCCGGCCCGGCAACACGGGGGGAGAGCGCCGCCGCCCCCTCCCGCTGCCGGCCGGCGGGGCCGGTGTGGCGGCCCCGCAGATGAAAGGCTGCGCTCGCAGGCGCGCCCCGCGCCGGCAACCCCCTCCTTGCCCCCCCGTGGGTGCACATGTCAGAGTTCACAGACCTGGCTGCTGCCTTTACAACACTGAGCTGTAAAAGAGCGGATATTAAACCCGTATAATGGATCCAACTCCAAGGAGAGGTTAAATTTCCCAGTGAAACGAAAGTATTTGCCCTGAACTGGGAAAAGACAACTCCCTCCCCCCAGCCCCGGGCTGGGATACCCGCGGAGCCGTCAGAGCCTGGCGGTAAACTCTGCCCCCAGCCCTGCACCTGGCACCGGCCGCCGCGGGGACACATGTGCGCGCCACGCCTCTGCCAGCAGCGCCTCGGCCGCCCCGTCGGGTCTCGGCCCGCGCCTGGCGCGCAGGGGCCCCGGGAAGCCGAACCGATTGGGAGCGAGAGCGCTTGAGTTTGGTCCGAACTGGACCCAAAAGGCTGCGCAGGGACCCGAGTCCCTGTCCGCCACTGCTGCCCCTGGGCCTCGGCCGTCTGCGCTGGGCACCTCGCAGCACAGCTGCTGCCGGGCTGGGCCGTGCGGCTCAGGGCAGGGGGGCCTGGCGAGGGATGGGGCTGCGCTGGTAACACGGGCCGTGCCCAGACACGGAGCCGGAGGGGCTGCGGCTGAGCCGGAAGCCGGGGCGCTCGGTGCCCGCCGCCAGCGGAGTCCTCTTGGCGGGCGCGGCCCCTGCGCGTTGTGCCCGGCGCCGGGCAGAGCCGCTGGGCCGCGGCCAGAGGGAGGGCAGCGCAGAGCCGCGCCTGTCGCCGCAGCGGGGACCGGGCGGCGGAGCGGCACCGCTCCAGGGCAGCGCGGCCGCGGCAGGGCCCTGGTGCCGAGACCCGACCCGCGGCTGCCGAGGCCCTCGGGCCGGCGAGGAGTCCAAGACCTCCAGTTCCCGAGGCGGCACGGCGGGGCGCTCCTCCGGCGGAGGGGGACGCGGAGCCCAGCTCTGTCTGCTGCGCTGCCCTCAAAAATCCACTTAGGAAAGATGAAGGCGTATGCAAATGTGTGGCGCCTTCTTGCTTGTGCCTTTAATCATGGTAAATTGACTCTAGTTCCTCCAGGCCCCCCAAAAATGCACACAGCGCGCACCGCTCCACAGCAGAGCTGGAACTCCCAGCGCGCCGCACACGCACCCGCCGCTTTCCCCGGGGCTTTCTGGCTGCTCGGAGAGGCTCCGGCACTCCGTGTGATCTAGCTTTCTCAGCAATTTTCTTACCCAAAAGCTGCCGTGAAGGGAACAGCGCGCAGAGATAGCATCAGGCTCCCTATATCAAAGAGACCCTGCTTAATTAAAATACCGGCTCGGTGTTCTCCGCCTTCCACGCGGCACTGCCTCCGACCGTGGTCTGCTGGCCTGTTCCCGCCGGGATAGCGCGGGGTTCCCCTGCTCCCCGGGCGGGCACCAAGCGCGGCGGGACCGGACCGCAGACCCCGCCGGCTCCAGCCCACCCACCCGCGGGCCGTGCCAGCCGGGCACCTTGGCGGCCTCGCTGTGGAGCGGCCGTGCCTGGTCCCTGGTGCGAGTCTACCCCGGCGCGGCCCGGTCACCTGCTCCACGAGGCTGCCGGGCAAGCCGGGACCGTCCCTGGGGCCGGGGCGCAGCCGGTCCGGCCGACCCCGTGGTGGGCGGCTGCGAGGCGCGGGGAGGCTCCGCGTGGTTCACGGCAAGCGTTTGTTTGTGCTACTGAGCAACAGCCCGGTAATTTATTGTTATTGTTATTAGTAACTACACTTTGCAGCTCGCTTACATTTATCCTTCTGAGGCAGGGAGAGCGGGCAGAATCAGTCATCGCCAAGCGCACCCGGCGGCGGCTCTTCCCGGACAGGAAGCCTCCTCACCCGGGCTCCCGGGCCGTCGGGGCCGGGCGGTGTGACGGCCCCCGCACGACTGCCCGGTCTGCAGGGCGCTGCAGCGGCGGCGGCCCGGGAAGGTCGGCGCGGAGGCAGTGCGGGGTGGGCACCGCCGCCGAGCGCTCGGTCGGAGCTGCGGCTGCAGAGCTGTTTGAAGAGCGTCCGGCACACGGAGGGAGCTCCGCGCGTCGCCGGCAGCGAGGTCGCCCGAGGGGCGCCCGCCAGTCTCCACCCCGGCGGCTGCACCCGCGACAGGCTCGGGCCCTGTCCGCCGTGCAGCCGGGCTGGTGCCCCCGCGCTCCCCCAGCCGCTGGCGGGTTCTCAGGCAGCGATGCTTCGGCGACGGCCACTGGCGGGCAGGGAAGACCGGGGCTCCACAGGGAAGCGAGGCGCAGAGTCCAGCTGTGGGTGGAGAAAAATAGGACGAATTGAGCTGCTGCCTCCGTGGCTGCCCCTCGGGGTTACCCCGTGCCCCGCCGCCGGGGCGCCGCAGACGAGCTGGGGACGGGGGCTGCGCACGCGAGGCGGAAGGGCGGTCCGCCCCGTCTAGAGGCACGCAGCGCCGCTGGCTCCCCGCGGGGCAACACCCGGGCCGGCCGGCCCCGCTCCCGCGTGTCCCGACCCACGGCGCCGGACAGGGACCGCCCGGCCCTGCGGGCGCTGCTCGCCCCTGCTGACCCCGGCCCGCTCCCGGCCCGGCCCCGCCGAGCCCGCGGGAGCCCCGGCCGTGCCACCGCGCGCCGGCAGGGGGCAGGCTGCGCCCGAGGCCCTGCCGCAGCGGGGCCTAGCTGGGCCGGGGTCAGCCGAGCCGGACCTAACTGAGCCGGGCCGGGGTCGGCTGAGCCGAGCTGGGCCGTGTCGTGTGCGCTGCGCGGTCACCACCTCCCCAGCCGGGGTGCACCCCGGACCCGCGGATCCGGCAGCGCACCCCGCGGGGCTGCACGCAGTGCACGGCTGGACCGTACGGCCCGCACCAGGGCAGCAAACGCCGCAGCCTGCGGAACAGCCCGTGCCTCGGGGCGTCTTGCATCCCTGGCATCCCTCAAGGACGCGCCGGCGGCAGCCGGGGGAGCGGGCGGGGCACGGCGGGACCGCGGGGAGCCCGGCAGGGCTGCTCGCATGCAGGGAGCCGGGATGCGCAGGCAGCCGCGCACCCCGAGCGGAGACAGCACGCTTACGCAGGGAAAGCGGGGAGTTCCTCTGTTCTCGTTGTCGAGCAGACCGGAGCCCGCCGCGCTGTCCCGAGCGAACAACGAGCAAGGCGGTTCTGTCCCTCACGCATCTGCAGCCCCACGGAGGAGACGGGTCTCGCCGCCCACTGTCCGCCGAGCGCCCGCAGCGCTCCCCGGAGCGCCCGGCACGGCCTTGCGAACGCACCGGGCAGGAGAAGGAGCGGGGCGGCTCGTCCCGCCGGAGCGGCACTGCGGGACGGTTCGCGCGAACACACAGCGCAGCGGCCGCCGAGGCTCCTCCGGCGGGCTCAGCCCTCTGCTCTTTATTCCGGTGCTTCGTTCTTCCCTGTTGTATTTAGGAAACGCGGAACTGTGCCTGGCTGCATTTCTTGCTCGAGTCTCAACATTAAAACAAAACACCTCAAAACAAAAAGATTTGCCTTGCAAATAAATAGGGAATTAGAACCAAGCCACGGGGAGGTGGGGTTGCGTTTGTCTTGGTTTGGTTTTATTTCTGTGATGGTTTTGTGCGTGGGTGTTTTAATTGTATTTTGTTTTTCGTTAAAAGCACTATATAAACCGAATGTAACACCTCATCGAATTGTTCTCGGGGTAACAGGCAGAGTTAATAATTATCCGGTGCAGCGTTCGTACCCACACATGGCAAGAAGCAACAAATATTTGGTGTGATATTTCTGAGTAAAAGCCCACGAACAAAGACTGAATTATTGCTGCGGGTGCGAGTCTGGGAGGCTCCCGCTCCGCTCTCACTGTCCCGCGCAGCCTTGCTCTCGTTTGCTTTTAATTTATTTATTTTATTTTTTATTATTATTTTAAAATGAGAAGTTATGAAAACTACTGCGGAAAGAGAGGCTCTAATTTTCCTTGCAATTGTAGAAGATAATTTGATGGAAGCCCTATGTGACGGAAAACACTGAATCCTTACAAGAAAATATGAAGGGAACATAAAAAATTAATGTAAACGAGAAGCTTTTTCTTCAATGATTGAACTCTGAAATCTAAGCAGCTTTTATCTTGATCTCAGAATTAAATAATCATATATTATTTTTTCAGCATTAGCTACAAAGGTTTTCAGATTTGTACTGTCCAGAACAAAAATCAAATAAGCTCTATTACTGAAAACCTTTTCCAAAATATTTAACTAAAACATAATCATTAATTTCTTTCAGCGATGTTTCTGTACGAAAACGGCATAAAAAGAAGGCTTTATCTTAAGACCCAGAAAAAGAAGCATTAAGTAATTCAAGTTAACACTTGTCCTGCTTATTAAATATCAATATTTTGGGAGCATTACCAAATAAACTCCCTTCCTTCGGCAGGGTCACAGCATATCATGGGTCACATTAAGAAACTCCGCACGGAATCCTTTCTGGATTTTTATTTCCTCGGATTTAGATTTTTTTTAGCGGTATCGGCAGAAAAACAAAAACGAAAGGAAAGCCCGAGACGCGGGATTTCAGGCGCTCTCCCTCTAGCACGGGGAGACCGGCGGGTATCGCTTTTCCCATTTGTTTTGTTTTCTAAGACGGAATAAGAGAGCACAGTGTGTTAAAATACGGCTGTTTCTGTACGCGCACATTGTGTGCAAATGCACGCACTGCACACACAAACGGAGCCTCTACGCGTTCAAACGCTTTAGCGATTTAAGCGCGTTAACAGCGCAGCGCAGCCCGAGCACTTTTCGGGAAGCGGGATCGAGGCCGCCGCCGATCGCTCCCGGGCCGCCGCGGGAGGGTCCTGGGTCCTCGGGCCGCTGCTCGGGCCGGGCCGCCGGCCGCTCCCCCGGGGCCGCTGCCCGCCAAGCGCCGCCGGGCCCTCCCGCCGGAGGCCCCGCCGCGACGGTGCGGAGCCGCCCGGTAGCGAAAGGAGGGCGCGCTGCGACCCCCGCGCCCCGTCCCGCGCCCTCGCCGGGGCCAGTCTCGCCGCCACTGCCCGCGGGACAGACCCGCGTCCCCGGCGGCGTCGGCTGCCCCGAGGGACGGTCCCGCCGCCACCTGCTCGCGGCCCAGCGGGGACGCGCGCTGCTACCTACCCCGGGCAGGGCAGGAGCCGGGAGCCGCCGTCGGGCCGGGAGCGGAGCGGAGCTGCCGGGGCCCCGCTTCGCCGCGATCCTCGGCGGTCGCGCTCGCTCTCTCCCCCGGCCACGGCCCGCGGGGACGCGCCCCAGGCCCGCTTTGCCCGCACCCGCTCGGTCGCGCCGGCCGCCCCGGGGTGCGCGGAGCCCGCCCGCCCCGCGCTCTGGGCGCCGCCGCGGTTCGGGGGCCGCGGGGGCCCGGCGGGGCCAGGGCACTATTTGACGTCGAGGAGACGGATCACCGCGGCGCAGCGATACGGCGCGCACCAATGGAGTTCAAATGTCAGCAAGTTTGAGGAGGGGTGAGGCGCCGGGGGGTGTGTTCCTCCGCCGCGGCCCCTGCTCTAAACGGCGCGGCTCCTCGGGACGCCGCATGGCACATGGGCTGCGGAGCGCCGGGGAAGCCCCGCCGCCCCGCCCGGCCCCGCCGCTCCGCCCGGCCCGGCCCCGGGAGGGCCCTCCGCGGAGGGCGTGGGGCTCCGGCGAGCAGGTGACACCGCGGGCTGCCCTGCGCCGTGTGCGCGGCATGTGCGCGCCCGTGTAGCGCGGGCTGCCCCCATGGGCAGCGGCGCCGGCTCCTTCCTCTGCCCCCCGTCTCTGGAAGCCCAGGCAGGAAACGCTCCTCATGTCTCCCAGATAAAAATAAAAGCGACTCCCTCTTCCCGGCCGCAGAGTGTCCCCGAGCTCGGCCAGACGCGGGGCTGAGACGGCCCCGCCGCCCGGCAGCGCCTCTGCCCCGCCGCCCCGGAGCGCCGGGCTGCGCCGCCGCCCGCCCCATGGACATCGCAACAGGTCCCGAGTCCTTGGAACGTTGCTTTACGCGGGGCCAGTCGGACTGCTCAAAGATGCTGGACGGTATTAAAATGGAAGACCACCCTCTGCGCTCGGGTCCGGCCACGTTGGGAGTGCTGCTGGGTGAGTTGCCGCTCGTCTCTCGGCCGCGCCAAAAGGCAGCGCCGTGCTCCGCTCGGTACCGGGGCTGCGCTCCGGCGGACCCGGCCCGGGCTGCTGCGGGCTGCCGGCGGGCGCGGAACTTTTTCACCGACGTTTGCGGGACGCGAGCTCAGCGGCGGCCGTCAAGCGCGATGTCGCCGAGCTGCGGGGCTGGCCGGGCCGCGCTGCCCGCCGGCGGCCGCGGGGCCGGGGGAGCGGGGCCGGGAGCGGGTCGGGCCGGGGGAGCGGGGCCGGGACAGGCGCTTCACGCCGCTGTCTGCCGTTCGCAGGGTCGGACTGCCAGCACCAGGCCGTCTGCGAGGGCTGCCAGCGGCCCATCTCGGACCGGTTTCTGATGCGGGTGAACGAGTCCTCCTGGCACGAGGAGTGCCTGCAGTGCGCGGCGTGTCAGCAAGCGCTCACCACCAGCTGCTACTTCCGGGACCGAAAGCTCTACTGCAAGCAGGACTACCAACAGTAAGAGTGCGGCGGGGCAGCCCCGGCCCGGGCTGCGGGCTCGGAGCGTGTTTCCGAGCGGGTCGCCGCCACAGTGCTGCAGCCCGGAGCATGGCAGAGCGGGGAAACGCCGCCCCGGGGCCCGCGGCTGCGCGGGTGGCAGCCCCGGCGAGCGGGGACCCGGGCGGCAGCGGGCGGGACTGGAGAAACTTCGAGGCACGGCGCCCGGGCCGCGCAGGGAGCTGCCCCCGCCTCGGGCTCCGCAGCGCTCGGACCCGCCGCGGTCTGGGACCCTGCGGCGCCGTCGGAGGGCAGCAAGGCGGCCTGTTTGGGCTCGGAGCCGCCCCGCGAGGCCCTTGCGCCCGGGGCGAGCCCCGTGCCGCCGCCGGCGGGAGCCCCGGGGAGCGCCTGGGCGCAGCCCTGCCCGCGGAGCGCGGCGGCCAGGCCGGGCTGTCCGGCGGCGGGGCCGGGGCGGCCGAGCAGGGCTCGGCAGCGCCGTCGGTGCCCTCCCGCTGCCGCCGATCGCCGTCGGGCGCGGAGGGTGCGCGGGCGGGCGCGGCGGTGCCCGCGGGGCCCAGCCGCAGGGACTGGCGCCGGCCGAGCCTCCGCGGCAGGAGGAGCCCGGCGCTGGCTCCGGCCCTGCCGGCCCGGGCGCTGCCCGCGCTTTATTTTATGTAGGCTTTATCCCCAAATGTCAGGCTTTGTCGGAGGCGGCCTCCCGCCGCGCCGCGTCCCTGCGCGGAGACAGAGCCCCTGCCCCGCGCCGTGTTTGTCCTCCCCTGCAGAAGCCCACTTCATGCTTGTCACCGAAATTGAGGATCCTTTTTGTGCCGGGAGGGGGGCGAACATGGGCACTTCAATCACTAGGACATAATATGGCTCTGCTAGAAGTCTGGCAACAAACAAAGAACAACAACTATTGGTTTGCATCAACTTTTGTCAGGCATTCAGCAGGCTTCCAGAAAGGCCTGAAGTGGCTTAGTGGCAACAATGTGCATTTCATAGCTACAGCATGAAAATCCATCTCCATGGAAACTGGTAGTAAATGCTAACATGGCATGCTGAGTATAAATATTGTTAGGGTTATAACTCTTGTATAAATGGCCCAGATAAATGTCCCCCTGTTCAGGAATTACAACAAAACGTGTTATTTCGTACTGCAGCCCTCACCAGCACACTACCAAAGACTCTGCCACGGGCCTGGCGCTTCACATGAAAATCACCCGGAGCTCCCCTCCGCGGGGCCGCTGCGATCCTGCGATCCTGCCCTTGCGGGGCCAGGCCTGCAGCATTAGCTGCGTTTTCTCGTGCCCCTGTGTAGGGAGCATGTCCATGGACTCTGCCTTTTGCTTCTACACAAAATAAAACTCGCTGTGGTAGCTATAGTTGTAGATGGATGAAACTTCTGCCTCTGTACGTAGAACTACCTCAGGTATTTTTATTAATTAGGAAAGAATTTAGAGTAGTCTTTAGGCTGCCTAAAAAACATTATTTGGCAATGTAAATATTTACTTTAGTTAAAAATATATATATACCCACTAAGTCCCGTCTTCAGTTGTTGTAAAATAAAGGATAACGCTTTGCAGCTTAAACAGCAAGATCCTAGAATATTGCTTTGTGAAAACAAAAATACTTCTCTGACTGAAAATAGACACGTCACTGCTTCAGAACTTTCCTTATTTTCCAAGGTGTCCAATTGTACAGGGGGAAATGGGGTAACCAGGCTGACGAGCAATAAAAAGATATCACCATGTTAGCCTTTGTTGAATCCCAGCACCTCGTGTGACATGACATGGTAACCTGCTGTGTGTGCCCTGCGGACTGACAGCAGCCGCGGCTCCGGGGAAGGGGGGGCACACGCTAAATCTGAATTTGTTTTCTCTGAAATTTTATTAGCCCCAAAGAGCAAACACGTGAACCTGCGCTGGCATTGTTTGTGTGCTGCCTCTGTCTGCTGCCTTTTAGATGCGGAGAAATACTCTCCTGTGGTAGCTAAAGCGTGAGAACGGCCGTTGATGGTGCGGGCGGTTTGCGTGGGCCGTGCGGGGCGGCCGGCGGCTCTGTCGGGGGGAGCGTGGCAGGAGGGCGAGCAGCTGTGCCGTCCCCTCCAGCGCTGGCGCTGCGCGGGGTGCGGTGCCTGTGCCGAGCAGCTGGCCCTGCAGCGGGCAGACGGAGCCGGGTCGGTACAGGGGAGCACCAGGATCAGTAAATCACACGCTTTTTCTTATCCCGGGTCCTCTAACAGACCTCTGGGGAGACAAAAAAAAAAAAAAGAGGGAGAATAAAGATTATTTAAATATCTTAGTTACTGAAATTTGCTTTAAATAGATGTTGCTGTCCATAGTAATGTAATTTAAAGGTCAGATTTCTCCAGAACTCCCAGGACTATAATCAAGTGCTGTGTGTGTATCTTTGCAAACCGGTGTCTCGTCTTTCTAATGAAAGCAAGCTCCTGATGGGTCAGATATCAGACCTTAAACCTTTCCCTGGGTCAGGCGCGGTTCCTGCCCGGCCGCGGATCAGGGTGTTGCGCGTTAGGGGGAAGGGTGAAAACATTCCTCCTTTTTTTGTTGTTAAAGCTGTCTGTTTGGAGCTGCACCTATGCTTGGAGTGTCCGAATAAATCCTGGGGAGGTGGATCAGTGGCCCAAGCACAGTTTGAAATGGTCAGAGGTGCCCAATAAGTGTATTTGGTCACAAAAATATCATTGTACATCAGTGGAACCAGCATCTAAGCTGTGTGTGTATTTTAGACTCTTTTAATACAAGTAATTCAACACATTTTTTTTCACAAGTACACCCTGATTTAATGCAAAGTACCTGTTTTGCTAAAATGGCAGGTTTGGGGGGCGGCAGGTACATTCCACGGCAGTTTTCAGGGGAGGAGGCGCAGCGGCGGCGGGCGCTGGCTCCCGCCAGCCCGGGGCTGCACGGGGGCTGCACGGGGGCTCGGCCGCCGCGGGGCCGTTAAACGTTCAACCTTACGCTGACTCTTCTTTTTTCTTGAAAAGAAGTTTTCTTTCTGACAAACTGAAACCTCCAGAATGAGCGTTGATCACAAACGGGGTTGCAGCAGTTACATTCCAGTTCTTTGCTTAAATGAATTTATTTGTTGTACCCCAGTGCTTCCTGATAGAAAATGTTAATAATTATAAATATTTTTTTTTTCCTATTTGTATATTTTCAGGTTTTTTGTGATTGTGCTGTCTGGTTTGTTTTTATCTCCTTGCTCAGCGTTACATAACGATTTGCCCTAGTTATCGTTGATGTTAAAAAAAGACATGCTGTGTTTCAGGTTACATATTTCGTATGTAAGAAGTACATATAATTTCTAGAAATATCCGTATTCCTCTTCTAGCTTTGAAAATAAAGGCTGTAAAATAGAGCATTTTTTCAAGGGATAGGGCAGCAAACAATCAGAGTTGCTATTTAATAATTTTTCATTAATGTATTCTAAGTTTTGCTTAGGGTAGGAAAGAGCAATACGTGGGGTTTTGTTAGATTCCTCAGGACAGCTCAGGCGTTGTTTTGGCATCGTTACTGGCTGCTGTTGGAAAAGACCCGGCGCGTTTCTGGGTGTCTGCGCGGTCGCTCTGCGCGTCCTGGCGCTGCCGGGCTGGGCTGCAGCAGCGGGGACACGGTGCCCTGGCCGGACCCGGGACATTCCTGCACATCAGTATCGCGCTGAGGCTGCTGTTTCCCAGCGTGGTGGCATTTTATATTTGAAATAAGACAAAAGCTTCCTATTAGTGACTGCCCAGTGTTCTGGTGAATGGTGTTTTTCTCGCAGCGCGGGCTGTGGAATGCAGGCAGGAGCTGCCGTGCAGAGGTGACTCGAGCTCCCACATCCTGCTCCATGCAGAACGGGTAACAACTGTTTGCTAACAGGAAGATTTTACTTGTTTTCTGTTTTATTTTTCTTCCTTTCTTTTTAAATGTTGGTAACCGAGGCACACGAGCCGTGTCGTTACGCTCACCAGTGCAGTCGTTCGTCATGCGAACCCGGCAGAGCTGCGAGGAGCAGCAGCTCCCGCTCCCTGTGCTCCGTGTCAGACCGGCTCTCGTGCTTGTGCAGCGTCGTTAGGAAACGGCGTAAGAACGGATTGAAACTCAGGGATGAGGGGTGGCCTGAGCACATGCCCAGGACATGGAGTAATGATTGAGTTATGTCATCCACTAAAAATGCTTTTAAAAACTGCTGAGATACTCTGGCATTTTTGCTGAAAATCCGACCAGCCCTGCACTAGCAGCCACACCAGCCCGGTTAAAAATCCTCTGTACAACCGGGCCGTTGAGCTCTTCGAAACAATTCCAAAAGCGGGAGTGTGGCGGAAAAGTTGCTGTTATTTCTGCCGATGACGTCAGCAGAGCGGCCATGGGCGGGCAGAGCCCCACGGGTGCCCCCTCAGCGGGGACCCCCCGGCGCTGCGGGACCCCCCGGCGCTGCGGGACCCCCGGGGACACCGCCCGGCGCTGGGCTGAGCGAACACGAGCAGGAGCTGGAGCGGAACGCCGTGGAGAATTTGGGGAGACATTTTGGTTTTCTGCTACATTCACGGTAACCGTATTGGACAAAGTAATTGCAGTGGTAATACGTAATTTGCACTAATCCATAGTAGAAAATGATAGGGAGGATCTTTTTGCGATGTAGGCAATATGCAATCAGATTAATAAGAGGATAATTTACAATGCTAACTACTAACCTAAGAAAACATAACCAATAATACGAAATACACTGCAAAAATGTCTTCACTGAAATATATAACAAACAGTAACATTTTGTATTCTGTTTAGAAATTGTATCTATTATTTTTTGGCCTGAACTTTTGAACTAGTTCAAAAGCATACATCACACCTTTTGAACTCTCAGTAATATATAAGGATAAAATATTAGAATTAAAATGTCTTGGACTGATTATGTTATTAGTGTATTTCAGCTGTAAATACGTACCCCTCTTGCTTGCCCCCATTGTGGAGCAACCTCCAAAGCACGGCACGTCGTATCAGGCTTTCTGCTCCGGTGAATGGGCAAGGTGGGCGCAGAGTTGGTCACAACCGGAGGCTGTTTAGTGTAGTCAGATAGCCTGACAAATACTCAGGAGAAAAAGGGGTGCGCTTTTCACAGTGCAGCTGTGGGGTTTATTTTTCATTCCAGACAGAATTCAGATTTCTCCTAAATCTGCTGCTCCTCGTTGTATCAGGAATTAATTTCATGTCATTTAACGACTCCTGTGCTGGGAGGAGCGGCGCGGCCGGCTCGGGGGGACGCGGCTGGGGCTCCGCGTGCCCGCGGGGGCTCCGGGGCCCGCAGCCCCGGGACTCGGGGCCGCCGTGCGCTCCGGGCTGGGGCGGCGATGGGAACCCGCCTTTTGGTGCCTTCTCTGTTTGGCTGACACGAGACTCCCCGCGCTGGTCAGTCCTTGTGGCAGTTCCGGGCAAACGTGGTGCGTGAATATAATGGTAACAGTTCGTGATAGTGTTAGAAAGGGATTTTCTTCTGCTTGGGCCGCGTGGGCCGTGTCACGAGTTGCATAAAATGCAGATTCACCGTGAACTTTAAACCCCAGCGAGATGGAAAAAGACCACGACAAGGTCCCCTGTGAAGGGTGTGCTGGGTCAAACATCCTTGCAGAAAAACAGGGATAAATGCTTCTCTTGGGTTCTCTTTTTGGCCTGCGCGGTGTGTCACGTTATTGCTCAAGTGAGGTAAGACAGCAAGTAAATAAATACAAGTGTGAAGTCAATTGTGCAGTAATCTCCAGCAAAGGTAAACAGAGCCGGTGTTGCTCTTGGCCGGGCTGGTGCAGGGCAGAGGGGTTTGGCACGGCTGGGGCTGCTCGCGTTACTCACCGGGCAGAGATTGACTCACAATGAAATGACAGTTTCTTGTTCGTTACAAAATGTAAAAACTGCACTTTTGTTCTGCAACAAAGAGTAAGGTTTAAGTAACAACGTGATGTGAACCTCAGCAGCCAAGTCTCTAGCAGCCAGATAACGAAATTAGAGCAGTTACTTTGGGTTTAGATGTGTGGAAGTAAGAACAGAAATTTCCTTTCTTTAAGTGGAATAAATATATCAAGTGGGCAGGGAATGATTATTGAATATACACCTTGCAGACTATGTAATTGTGGTACGCTACATCTAAAGCTATGATTAAAACTGGGTTTTGTTTGATAAAAAAGTATTGGAATTTTGTTGAGAAAGCGGAGGTGTTTTCTGAGTTCAGACACTTTAAAAGATGTAACAGGGAGATCAGATGATTTTGCTGCAGCGGGAGCTTTAACAGCACTGGTGCCGCTTTTCTCCTTCAGTAACCAAGTACAAAAATATGTGAACAAATTCATGTTTAACTTAAAATAAGTGTGGAAAGTAAAGCTAGATGTCTGAGTTTGAGAATAGAGACCATAAGAGAGAAAAAAGTGATAATACTTGTAAAGTAGAATGAGCTGACTTTTGGTTTCAATGTGTTTGTAACTGCATGCTGTAGAGATTGAAATCTTGCGTGCCTTGTTTGGGCAAATGATCCTGTTTCTAGAAGCCTCTTTAAATGCAACATAAAACTGCGGCAGCTCTTCGACACTTTGTTTGGTGTCTGGCGTGGCTCGGGGGAGCTGCGGGTCCGGCGCTGCCGCCGCGGCGCGAGGAGCCCCCGCCGGAGCGGGCGACGGGACTCGGGGCCGGCGCCTGCGCGGCCCCTTGCAGAGCAGCATCTTGCACAGCAGGCTCTGCCTGATCCCCGACACATCACCCATAACAAATGTTTTCTCCTTTTATATGACCAACACAAGATCTGTTGCTCTTTATTGGATGCTAAATATACGTGATAAGTAGAAAGTGTCATGTGTAGCATATTGTGCAGTTTTAATGTAAAAGCAAACCCCTTAAAATGAAGTATCTTGTATGCAACAGTAAGCGTCCAGTGTCTCCAGGAGGTGAAACGCCGGGTCAGCGCAGCCGGGGCAGGGTCTGTGGCAGCGGGTTCGTGGCCGCGCCGGGGCCGTGGCAGCCGGCGGCACCGGCTGCGCCGCGCGTGGCCGCGCTCCCGCGGGGCTGCGGGTTTCCTCTCAAAACTGTTTGTCCGTGGGCAGCTGAGCAAGCAGACATTCGGGAGGTTGTGTTACGGTAAAGCAATTGTTAATATGATTAATTCCAGTTTGTTCTTTTGCTGGGTTTGAAATTTTACAGTGATCTTCTCTATAGATACAGCAGAACTGCTATGGTAGAAATTGATGAGATGCCCTTAATATTGACATAAACAAGGAGTAACATGTTTCTTGGGAACTTTATAAGGGTGTGTACTCCGATGCTCCTGTAACAAGCCCGTGCGTTTACAGAGAACACTTGTCGTGGAGGTCATTTGGTTTGCTTCCAAAACATAATATATTTTTAATAAGCACAAAATCTTCCTTTGCAAATGTTGACATGAACTTGTGAACATGCAATTCCTGTTGACTTCAATGAGAGCCATCCTTGCTCATCAAAGGAGAGAATTTGGCTCTTGATTTTACTGCAATCAGTGTATTATTTATAATGTACAAGAGTGCACGTGCACTCTCCCAGTAAGAGCTAATGGAATTTATGTGCACATGCTGAGGACCAAATCCTCCTGGTAGCTGTTAGAAAGTTTGCTTTCATGTGTTTGTTCCTTCATGTGACCTGAATCACCGTTCACCGGTTACGAAAACAACCACCACCAAAACAAAACAGAGAATAACAGTCTATTTTTTTTTTCAGTTGCTACTTTTATGATAGGTTATTGTTATGATAGGAAGCAAGCAAATTTGAACTTGCAGAAGAAATTATTAACGTTGTTTAAAGCATTTCTAGTTACAGCCAGCGGTTACTCGTTGTTCTCTCAGACCGACAGGAACATCACTGCTGCTCTGCTCTCCCTGCACGCAGGGCACGCGTGCGCCCGGCGGGTACCGGCGAGAAAGCGCGTTTGCTGTGGAACGGGGATGGGGTGGATGGGGTGGGATGGGATGGGGTGGATGGGATGGGATGGGGTGGGATGGGATGGGGTGGGATGGGATGGGATGGGATGACTGGGACAGCATTTGCGGTCCGGAGGTGCCAGCCCCAGCGGGAACTGGGGTCACTGGGAGCTCCATGGGGCTGAACCCTTGGGCTGCAGCGTGGTACCTGCCAACACCCGTTAGTGAGAGAGGTTACAGTTCTCACTAACAGCAGCTCCACAGGACAGTTGTTTTCAGCCTGTGGGATCCTGCCCTTGGGCACACTCGTCCTGCCCACAGCTGGCACTTTTCTGTCACCCGACAGAGCTGTTCCTGTGGCTTCTTGACAGAAGCAGCGTCACTGCTTTCTTTTCTCTCTGTGTCACAACTTTAACCTGCTTTTATGGGGGGGATGCGGGCATACTTGCTGAGATTTCTTTTGATAATGCATGTGAGATGAGACAAGTATTTAATTCTGTATCGTACAAAGAGGTTTATTAGCAAATCACAATAAAGCACTGTAGGAAGTCATGAAAATAAGACAAAAAATGCAAACGGAAACACTGAAATGACCACAGAAGAGGTGAGTTACCTTCGGCGAGGGGAAGCTGCGGTGCGGGACGGTCGGGTGGCCCCAGCACCGCTGGGGGCTGCGGCTGCTGGGCACACGGCCCGATCCCCCCAGTTTCTCCTTCCAGCAGCTGGGAGCCCGGCCCCGCTCCGGCCCCCGGCGAGAGCAGACGGGGCTGTGCTGGCTGCGGAGCTGGCTGCGGAGCTGGCGGGGCAGGGCCGGGGCAGGGCTGGGGCAGGGCCCGCGCAGGCGCTGGCGGGTGAGCGGGGTTCCGTGGGATGGGGCCGCCGCCGGCGGGTCTGCCTGGGCAGCCACAGGTTTGCATTGCTGACTGACAGGGGAGAAAGGGCTGATCCTCCCTGTTAATAATCGTGGTTTGCAGACGGAGTGTCCGCTCTGTGAAGGTTTGTATGTGCACACGGGCTGGAGTCAGTCCGTATCTGTGATAACTTCAGAGCGCGATCTGCAGGGCGCCGGTGCGCGCAGTGGGCTGCGGTGCTGGCGGAGGTTGGCAGCACGTTCCTCCTGCAGCCGTCACCGGCGCGGGAGCGCGCCCTGCGCCCAGCAGCTGACGCTGCCAGTTCCTGGGCCCCGGCGGGCGCCTGAGCCGGCAAATCCCGGCTCCCGAGGCTCCCATGAGTAATGCCAGGGAAGCCAATTGTCCTGGCGTGCAGCAGCTTGCCGTGCCGTGCAAGGTCAGGTTGCCTGACAGCAAGTGCCTAGAGAGAGCCCAGTGGAGCCGCTTGCTGAAGGTGTTGGGGATGGGGCTCTTCACAGGTGAAACCCCCCAAATAGAAGTCACAGTCTAATATTGTGAGTTGCCTTCTGGGTTGGATCTTGCCATGGGCTTCATCTGATGACAAGAGAAGTTTGGCATGCGGAGCGTGAGCCGGTGGGCCAGGTCCCACGCGGTGCCGCTGGGGAGGGGAGCGTGGTCGTCCCCGAGCTCTGGGACAGCAGCTCAGCGTGCTGGGCATCTGTCTGCACCAGGGCGGTGCTGCTCCTGTAGCGATTCCCTTTCTTGTCAGCCAGACGTGCCCAGGCTTTGCAATGTCCAAAGACTTTCTCACTTTTATTTGTTTACACACATGTATGAGAAATTATTTACTTCACTACTTCATTTACCAACATTTTCCCAAGCTGCAAGGCAGCTCTCTGCACATTTTCCTGTGGAAGCTGTGAGTGGTTGACAATAACAGTGTTGTAGCTGTGTGCTGTTTGTGCTTATTGCAGCATTCGCGTGAGCGCTGATGCTCATGCTGCGATGTCCAGCATGTGCCTTTTGGTTTGTGTGTGTAGGATGACAAGCAACACTGGTTTTTTACAGATGAGACAGCGATGGGAGTACTTGTAGTACAAAAGACAGGTCCTTGTCAGGAGCCATTTATGAAATGTTGCAAAAGTATAAAGGGAGTAAAGCTACTTGAGGGAATAAATGGCATGTGAAATGTTGCAGCGATACTATCTCCACTTGGTATTGTGTGTTTGAACGTGCAGGCCTGGTGGTTGGAGCTGCAACAAACAAGGGATTCGGCTGCGGGGAGAAGGCGGCGTTACAACCGACAGCCACTGAGTTAGTGGAGGAACAGGCGGAATCCCCGCGCAGGGGGGTCCCCGCCACAGCCGCTGCCCCTGGCACGAGCCGCCGCGGGAGGAGGTTCCATGGAGGACGCAGTGTTTGTATCCCAGCGTCAGCTTCCCGTCCTGGCCCTGGGGGGGTCCCTGGGCCCCGGGTGGGTGTCCGGGGAGGCAGACGGTGCTCGGAGCTGCAGCTCCTGCTCCCATGGGCCTTAGAGCTGCGCTGCGTTGGCCCCGCTGCCCGTGCCAGTTCCCCGGCATCGCTTTGTGGGTGTGGAATAAATTAGCCTTGATGGCGCCTGCATTAATTTTATGTGGGAGAATCCCCGGCGATTCCAGGGCAATTACAGGAGAGCAGCCGTGCCCAGCGCGGTGTCGCCGCGCCGAGGCGATGGGAGGGCGCGGGGCAGGGCCGGCGGTGCCGCTCCCCGCGGTCCCTCACAGTGACGGCAGCGCGGGCTGGTCCGCAGCCCCACGGTTGGTCCGCAGCCCCACGGGTTGGTCTGCAGCCCCACGGGCTGGTCCGCAGCCCCGCGGGCTGGTCCGCAGCCCCACGGGTTGGTCTGCAGCCCCACGGGCTGGTCCGCAGCCCCGCGGGTTGGTCCGTAGCCCCGCGGGTTGGTCTGTAGCCCCGCGGGTTGGTCCGCAGCCCCGCGGTTGGTCCGCAGCCCCACGGGTTGGTCCGCAGCCCCACGGGTTGGTCCGTAGCCCCACGGGTTGGTCCGCAGCCCCATGGGCTGGTCCGCAGCCCCACGGCTGGTTTGCAGCCCCACGGGTTGGTCCGCAGCCCCACAGGCTGGTCCGTAGCCCCGCGGGTTGGTCTGTAGCCCCGCGGGTTGGTCCGCAGCCCCCCGGGCTGGTCTGTAGCCCCGCGGGTTGGTCCGCAGCCCCACGGGCTGGTCCGCAGCCCCACGGGTTGGTCCGCAGCCCCACGGGTTGGTCCGTAGCCCCACGGGTTGGTCCGCAGCCCCACGGGCTGGTTTGCAGCCCCACGGGCTGGTCCGCAGCCCCGCGGCTGCCCCGGCGGTGGCCCCGGCTGCCTGGCGGTGGCCAAGCTCGCTGTGCTGATCCGTGTCTTACAGAAAGGCTGGAAATCAAGCCCAAGGCAAGGAGCCTTCTTCATTTTATACGTGTCCTATGAATATTGGCTGTCGAGCGTAATTGAAGCCTGTTCCATTTGTGGCTTTCTTCTTACTTAAAGATTCAGCTCATATTTGGCAGGGGTTTGTCTGAGTGCGTAGCGGATACGTTCAATGACAAGAGCTATAACGTTCAATTTGTTGGATGCCACAATTAAACCTCAGCTTTTTCACCCAGCCATCTGAAAGCCGATTGCGAGTTGTCGCTCGAGCCTGAATCCACACGAACAGGGGCAGCTCACAGCCCCGGATCCAACAATGTGATTTTCATCGCCGTGCTGGTCTTTGGGGAGTCTTCAGCTTCCATCTGGAAGTACCTTCAACCCTTTCCAGCTACGGATCCTGAAATAGCTAGAACAGAGAGAAAACCAAAATTACATGGAGTTTATTGCCATTTCAGAAGGAAAAAAGTGTTTGAAAAAGTTTATTCAGGAAGCCAGGGGAAGTTAAGTGTGAGACATTTGCCATTTCATCAGTCCGTTGGTGATAGCCATTCATGTCAGAAATGGCTTGTGTCATTTGATGCCAAAAATAACACAATTTTCCTCCCCAAAGGCCTATAGGGTTTTTTTGCAATAAATGTTTATTTGTTAATAATATACTTTAAACAGCCCAGTCTTGACCTCAAGTCTCCAAAAGAATCCATCTTCTCTCTGAAAAATCCTACAAAGTTTGTGTAATTTTTTCTGGGAAGGTGTAATTGATGGCGCAGTGAAGGGTGCTGTGTTTGCTTTAACTACTGCAGCTGCGTGGATTAACTGTTTATAAGGGCCTACTGTGCTTTGAATGGCTACTTTCTTAGGTTTCAGGCTTTAGTTGACAGCACTTCCTCGTGGTTTCTTGGATTTGCTGAAGTTCGATCAGTAAAGACACATTTCTGCGCTCAGCTCACCCATTGTTCTTTCCTCATCGCTGCTGTGAGCGCTCTAAACATCCATCGGTGCGGGGTCATGGACCGGCGCGGTGTGGGGTCGCAGGTCGGCGTGGTGCGGGGTCATGGACCGGCGCGGTGTGGGGTCATGGACCGGCGCGGTGTGGGGTCGCGGGTTGGCGTGGTGCGGGGTCATGGACCGGCGCGGTGCGGGGTCATGGATTGGTGCGGTGCGGAGTCATGGACCGGCGCGGTGTGGGGTTGCGGGTTGGCATGGTGCTGGGTCGTGGATTGGTGCGGTGCGGGGTCATGGACCGGCGCGGTGCTGGGTCGCGGATTGGTGCGGTGCGGGGTCATGGACCGGCGCGGTGCTGGGTCGCGGATTGGTGCGGTGCGGGGTCATGGACCGGCGCGGTGCTGGGTCGCGGATTGGTGCGGTGCGGGGTCATGGACCGGCGCGGTGCTGGGTCGCAGGTCGGCGCGGTGCAGGGTCGCGGGCCGGCGCGGTGCTGGGTCGCGGATTGGTGTGGTGCGGGGTCATGGACCGGCGCGGTGCTGGGTCGCAGGTCGGCGCGGTGCGGGCTAATGGACCGGCGCGGTGCAGGGTCGCGGGCCGGCGCGGTGCTGGATCGCGGGTCGGCGCGGTGCTGGGTCGCGGATTGGTGCGGTGCGGGGTCATGGACCGGCGCGGTGCAGGGTCGCGGGCCGGCGCGGTGCTGGATCGCGGGTCGGCGCGGTGCTGGGTCGCGGATTGGTGCGGTGCCCGTGTCCCACAGCTCCCGGTGGCTTCACGGCAAACCCGACGGGAATTCGGGTGCACAGCAACCAGCTCGTGTGCAAGGGTTTCTGACAGGCTTTCTCCGTTTAGCAACTGGAGTCTCTAGAGTCTAGCGCAGAACTGGCAGGTATGAAATATGTGTGATTAAATATTTGAAAACATAATAAAGATTTGGTAAATATACATAATATAGAAACTGTTGTTTTGAGAGAAAATAGTAAGTCAGGTAATTAATTTGTAATGCATTGCAGTGTTTTGAAGTTGCCTTCCCAAAAGCTGGAGCTGGGTTTGCGCTGGCAAAGCGTTTGTGGAGTGGGGGGACTCGCGATCGGCAGCCCAGGGATGTAACGATTGTCTTTGCACTCGGTCACCAGCTACCACTGATTTAACCAACGTTCATTCACATTCTTCAGCTGCTTTTGTTCTGCTGTCAACCCTTCTGATCCATCTCTCATGATTTTTCATGCATATTTCTACTAAAAAAGCAAAGTATTAAGACATTTGTCAGAATTTTTTTGTTAGTCTTTACTGAAAATGTGGTTTTCTTGAAGAACTTTAGAGGACTTATTTAAGATCATCTGAGTTATGAGAGAGAATTACGCATTAATTTCTCAAAGCATTTCAGCTTAGGGTGCTAATTTGTTCTCAGTCAGGCACTTGGATAAAATAACGAACAGTATGTGGAGCTAAATTATTTGGATAATATGCACACTTTGTGTGATACCTGTTTTAGTGGGACTCTGGCTCTAAATGGCACTAGTTTACTGAGAACATGTTTGTAGTTTTTCAATTCTGACAATTATATGATGCTTTAAAACTACATCTTTTGAGAAGCATGGCTTCTCGCTGGGGCTGGGATCCTGCACTCGTGAGGTGCTTCATTTTCCTGAGGCCCTTCAGTAGCGTTTGCCAGGTGGAGTTACCTGCAGGACGGGTTGCAGCGCCAGAGCCCCGTGGTGACGGAGCCGCGCGGCGAGCGCGCCTTCGGTTCTCAGTGGCGTCTTCTGGGCAGCGGGGCCGCGGGGACCCGCAGCTCCGCCGTGCCGCCCGTCCCGTCCCGTCCCGTCCCGTCCCTCTGCCGCTGCCGCTTTGCAGGACACGCTTCTTGACCCTCTGAGCCCTTGTGGGACGAGGCCTGTTAAAGCGAGGTCCCGTCCCAGCTCACTTCCCGAACTGAAAACGCTTGGAGAATAGCTTTAAAACTGCATGGCTTCCTGCTGGTCCCTGCTTGTGGCGCTGCTGGCGAGTTTGAGCCAGACCGGGCGGTCCCGCTGGCGCTGGCGGAGCCCACGGCTCCCCCGTGACCGCGGTGGCTCAGCCTGGCGGTCCTGGCCGTGCCGTGTTGGGTGCCGGGCCACAGACGTGCCCAGCGAGCCGCGCGGGCACAGACGGGCACATGCGAGGAGCGCCCGTGCCGTGCGACCGGGACGTGTGATGTGACGGTGTGCTATGCCGTGCCGTGCCGTGCTGTGCCATGCTGTGCTGTGCCATGCCGTACCACGCTGTGCTGTGCCATGCCGTGCCACCTGCCGGGGTGACGGCCGGCCCGGCCGAGCGCCAGCTGCGAGCACGGTGGCCGCCTTGGGCTCGGGGTGACGGGCGGGGGCTCCGGGGAAGGCTGGGGCCACGGGTGGGACGCGAGCCCCGTGTTTGCCGGGGCTGTGCCGGGTCTTCTCCTGGCTCGTTCCTGGCGGGGTGCGGTGATTGGTGCCATCAGCATCAGGTGCCTGTGTGTGACGTGGAAAAGAAACAGCCTGAAATTGGCTGAAAGTGGAACAGTCACTTTACTAAGGCTAACGTGGATTTGCTCCTGTAAGAGGATATTAAAAATCTCCCTTTGTTGCACAGTCTGAGCTTTTCCATTTTTCAGTCTTTTTGTCAGCTTATTTTGGTGTTAAAGAAACTGACATAACATTTAACTTTATCCTTGTGCATGAGCACTCCTGCTAATTAATTCAGTAACTCTTTTGACCTCCTGTTCAAAAGATCGCAACCGGTGCCGTTTCTGCACAGGCACTGCCAACCTTCAGGATCCTTAGCTGCCCATTTATTACGAGCGCAGCTATAGTGCAGATGACTTGCATCTTTGTGCCGTTATATTCTTGTAATAGCTAACGTTAACAAAGTTAAATGGACAAATGAACAAGTGAAAGAGAAGAAAAGCACAGGAGCAATTAAATGTAACTTTTCATCATGAAAAGGATTTCACTGGTTTATCTTCTAATAAGATTATGTCACTGACACAAGTACCTAGGAGCCCGTGATTGACAGCCTCCTGTACTTTTATCAGGCAGTGTGACACTAAACCTCAGGGCCTTTTGTCCGATAGAGTGAGCTCACGGAAACTCGCCGTCCTAATCCCCTTATTCATGTCAAGCACAGAAAAGAAGTCCTGATCAGATGGCACCTTACAACAGTGTCACCTCCACCCCCTCGTCGCTGGATGGACGTGGGACATCTCCCGCTTTGTCTGCTCCCTGCGCTGTGTTCCGCCGGGGCAGAGCTGCTGCCTGGCGCTGGCGCAGCCGCTCCGGCCGCGGGGCGGCACGGGCTCCCCGCAGCTCGCCGGGCTCCCGGGCTCCCCGTGTCCCCCCGGGCTCCCCGCAGCTCGCCGGGCTCCCCGTGTCTCCCCGGGCTCCCCGTGTCCCCCCGGGCTCCCCGCAGCTCGCCGGGCTCCCCGTGTCTCCCTGGGCTCCCCGTGTCCCCCCGGGCTCCCCGCAGCTCGCCGGGCTCCCCATGTCTCCCCGGGCTCCCCGTGTCCCCCCGGGCTCCCTGTGTCCCCCTGGGCTCCCCGTGTCCCCCCGGGCTCCCTGTGCTCCCCTGGGCTCCCCGCAGCTCGCCGGGCTCCCCGTGTCCCCCCGGGCTCCCCGTGTCCCCCCGGGCTCCCTGTGTCCCCCCGGGCTCCCCGCAGCTCGCCGGGCTCCCCGTGTCTCCCCGGGCTCCCTGTGCTCCCCCGGGCTCCCCGCAGCTCGCCGGGCTCCCCGTGTCTCCCCGGGCTCCCTGTGCTCCCCCGGGCTCCCCGCAGCTCGCCGGGCTCCCCGTGTCCCCCCGGGCTCCCCGTGTCCCACCAAGCGCTGCCCCGCGTGCCGAGCGCTCGCTGCCTCCGGGGCCGCTGTGTCTGTGGGGCAGGGGAGTCCCAGGGAGATGGAAGGAGGATTCACGGGCTAATGTTTTTTGTTTGGATTTTCTTCATGTTTATTTAAAGAAAGTACGGCCTTTAAAGGACATTTTTCCTTTTGCATGGTGTGTGTAAGAGCGGTAGTGCAGTGTGCCACTGAGCTTCTTCAAGACTTCCATCAAGAAAAAGGAGTGAGTGGATCTAAAAAACCTCTTTTCAGAAGCACAGGATCAATGCGAAGTGCCAAATATTGCTGTTGCTCGGTGGTAACTGTTAGTGGATGTAACACTTCCCAAAGCTCAGAGCAGAGTTCTATGTCCTCCTGGAAGCTCGGGTACCTGTAGAATCCGCTGCTAAGTGTTGCAGGAGCCAGCAATTCACCGCAGTCGCTGGCGTTAGAAGTTTCATAGCTCCAGCCCTTTCTTAGCTGTAGGAATTCCTTTGTGCGTATCCCTGCGGTAACCTATTTCAACCAGCGCTTCCCTGTGGTGCTTTATTTACTTGTCCAACTGTTTGGAAGTCTGTTAGTCTAAAGATCAGATGCTCTGAAACAAATCTTATTACTTTAACCAGCTCTGCAAATTCTTCTTTCTCCATTTTCATTGACTTCTCTTCAGCTAGAACTAATGCACGTGCAGCAGGTGGGCAAGTATGTCCCTCAAAGTTTAGCCTCTCAGATTTAACATGAGAAACTATAAATCTTTTTGTTTTCCTTGGAAAATGTGGGAAACCACAGGTATTTGAAGAGTGGCCTCCTCGGTGGATTTGTGAAGTTTCTACTGGTTGCTGTAATTTTTGTAACAGAAGTCTGGGAAATTTTAAAAGAATGATGCATTCTGGGGGATGGAGTAATTATTTTGTGTGTGTGTGTGTGTGTGTGTGTGTGTGTGTTAAGTATTTTTTCAAGCTGGAATCAAACGCAAGGGAATGGGAGTGTTTCAAGATTTATTTTCCTTTCATCCAGCCTGGCACCACCGGTAGAGACACAGCGCGGAGCTTCAGCTGCTCTGCCACACGCCGGTTCGGTCGGCGCTGCTCACCAGCCCTGGTTTAGAAGGTGTGTGCAGCTTCTCTGTGTTTCTCATCTCTATGCATATTTTAAAAGTAATTTTAGATGTTAAAAGTCAGTGCTAATTAAATGCTTTAAGAAATTATCTTTCAGGAATTCCCCTTTCTCCTCCCTGTCCCCCGCCCAGTCTCCTGGCGACCTCGCGCTCCCGCCGGAGCAGCCGCCTCCCGGGAGATCCTCGCTCCCGCGGCTCTTTCCTGGCGGATCTCAAAGCCCTTGGCAGAGCCGCTGCCCAGGGCTCCTGCAGGCCGGGGCCCGTCCCGGCGCTCGTGTCTTCCCGTGGCGGCAGAGGGCCGGGCCGCGCCGGGCCGCGCCGGGAGCGCTCTCGCGTCAGCTGTGCGGAGCAGCTCGCTGCCGCTTCGCCTGCCGTGGGTTTTCCATCTTAAGCAGCAGTGGCTGCTGTCGTACAGCGCGAACAGGGGAACATGCACACTGCCTTGTTTTTAAAAGAACAGTGCGCAAAGGAACCCCCAGGGCAGCGGCTTTCCCTTAGCAGAGGGCACTGTGGGCACACAGCTCCGCTCTCAGCGTCCGTTCTCAGGTGTCGGTTTGGCAGCAGCGCTGCAGCCGGGACGGGGCTGCAGGGAGCGAGCGGCAGACGGTGAAATACCCTCACGGGTGAGGCTGGCCACGGACCGTCCAGCATCTCAGCTTTGAAGGACAGTTCGCTAGTAGGTGAATTGCAGCCAACAATGCGATGTCAGGGTGTGCTTGGCCACAGGTTCAGAAAAACTGTAAACAGCTGTCAAAACCTCGGGCTGTCAAAGAAAGCCCCGCTGAAATGCGAGAACAGGAGCATTGTAACACATCGGAAGAGTTAAATGCAAAGCAAAGCAGTGTAGTCAAGGGCTGCGTGTACTTCAGAAAAGGTGGCGTCAGGAAGCAATCCAGGATCCCGTTGACCTCACGAGTCCAAACTTCACGCTCTTCAGTGCTCGGTTGGTGCAGCCGCGGCAGCAGCTGCGGCAGCCGCGGTGCCGGTGGGAGCCCTGCGGAACCAGCTCGGGGCGACGGGGACACGGTCTGCGGGAACTGAGCCCCGTCCTGGCAGCTCCGCTGTGTCACACAGCTCCTGGGGACACCTCCTGCCCCTCTGAGCAAACGAGGGAAACGACTGTCCACCCGCAGAACCCGGGCGGTGTTCCGCTGTTCAAGTTCTGTGCAGCGTTTGCGTTGAAATGAAATAACTTTTGTTTGGACCAGAAAAAAAAGAAAAAAGAGAAAAGAAGAAACCTTTGGGGATTGAATTTCAGAGGCTCCTGCCTCCCTCTCGGCCCCTCTGAAGGCTGAAATGATTTGTGTGTGAGGGCCTGTGACCCAGGGAGGCATCGAACAGCAGAGAAGGGAAACATTTGGAGTTCAGAGGGACAGTGGCTCTTGATGACCAGCATAAGACAATGCAGATGTTTCAGATCATGAGGTCTCTGATGATGATGAGAAAATGCCCCCAACAGCCTATGGGCTGGGTTCTTCTCTGCAGCCCTCTTTTCTTTTCCTTGCTGTAGTGATGCTGCATCACAGGATTAAATTTTTAGGATTTATTGTGGAAGAATCTCTGTGCTTCTTGTATTAGGGAGCTCTGACAAGTAGGGTGGAACTTTAGTTTCTCGCTGGGGAGGCTGTTGCGTGTGTGCCGGGGCGGCGGGCAGGGAGCGCGCTGTGCCGCGCGTGCCGGAGCCCGGCCTGGCGAGGAGCGCCGGCTGCACCGCACAGCCGGACGAGCGGTCGGCTTTGGACAAGGGTCCAACAGTAACTGCATGTCCCATTGCCTTGTCTGACGTAAACGGAGATTTCCCGGAGGGAGGACAGGCTCTGGGACAGGGACAGGAAAATACTGGCGGGGGGGAGAAGGAGGAGAAATCGTTGAGGATCGGGATGGAGCAGTAGGGCCCCGAGTGCCCGTGACGCTGGCGCCCAGCGCGGCTGGACCCACAGCGGGCAGAGCGTCTCGCGGCATCTTGGCGGCTGTGCCGGGCACTGTGGCTGGAGCGATTCCCGTGGACGCTGCCAAGCTGGAGCTGGCAGGAGAGCGAGGATCTGCTAATGCTGACAACCGCCTGCCTGAAATAACGGGTCTCTATTTACCATGGTGCGTCCGAGTAGCCACGGGTTCACATTAGCCTGTGCTTTGGGAAGTTCTCTCGTCCCTTTGACGGTCTCCGCTGGGATTTGGTACGATTCTGAAAAACGTGACGACCGCCTCAGCATCATTTCTCACCAGTGAGACGGACATGGCTTTGCCTCTTGATTTTGGCATCCAGAGCTAGACTTAAAATGGAAACTGAGCATGGCCTTTGTTATCATTATGGTTGAAAAAGCATTATAAAGGGCACAACTGGAGCTTTGTAAGCATATGCTGGAACATACACTTGAAATATTTTTGAAACGTTTTCGATAACAATTGTGTTTAAAACAAGTGATGCTGGTTTCCCGTTGGGGCCGCTCGTGTGGAGCCGCCGGTGGCTGCCGGGGCCCCGTCGCTCTGCAGCACCGCGCTCGGGGTTTCAGGCACCAGGGGAGCCAAGCGCCTGCTTTAAAATGGTGCTGAGCTAGCAGCAACGCTCCGGAGCCGCGCGGCTTCACAGAGTACCATCCCTGGTAATCAGCTGATTTTTTTAGGTCATATTTAAATTAAGAACACATCTGCTTTCCATATGTCCCACATACACAGCTTACACATGTTTTTGGATGTATTATCTTAATCATATTTATTGGCCAAAGCAAAAAAATTGAAGTTTTAAATATTTTTGGACCCATAATATTATAAAACCAACAACTATAAAGCAAATGAGTCATGTTCTACACTCCAGTTACAGTGTACAGTTACAACGTGTATTTAGGGGCTATATTTCTTAGCTGGAGCACAATCTATAGGCAACAATGCTATCTTTCCTGTATTTTTGTCTAACGGAGATCTAAAGAAAAATTAATTACACTTCTTTGACTGATTGTTATTCTGCTGGAGTATGGTTCTAATCCTTATTAACGTTCTCTAAAGTCATGCATGAAATATGACTTTTGCACCACACTCTGTGGCATATGTTTTCTCTTTCCAGCGTATTTTTCAAGCTATCTTCAGCCCTCGCTGCTGTTCATTATTTTAAGATAGGTTTAGTTCGCCACAGTCTCAAACTGATCCAGTGCAGAGCGCTGCAAGGGAAAAAAATGACACATCATTCTGCTCATGAACACAAATTGCTTCTGATTATTTAGCTTTGAATGTTCTCCTCATACTGTTTTTATTAAAAGCCCCAGTATATTTACTCTTGATAGTGTCTTCAATTAAGTTAAAAAGAGTCCCTTTTCTATAGCAGTATGTAAAGAAAATAGTTGTTACAACCGCAGAATTACCGAAAAAACCTGGTTCTAGTAAAGCACTACTTCAGTTCCACAACCACAGCACGAAGTTTGCTGTTTTCTTGTAAACTTTCCAACCGTTAGATAAACAGTGTGTGTATCTTCGGTGCGGAGGAGCCCCTCTCTTTGTGAGGACAGTCGTGTTCCTGCGCGCTGCAGGGTGTGCGGCACGGCGCGGTGTGGGACGGCAGGCCCGGCCCGGCCCTCGGGCTCCGCTCGGCTCTCGGGCCCCGTCTTTGCTGCGCAGCGGCTCGGTAACGAGTCGCGGGGCCGTGGGCAGCGCGCTCTGGTTCCGCTCGGCTCTCGGGCCCCGTCTTTGCTGCGCAGCGGCTCGGTAACGAGTCGCGGGGCCGTGGGCAGCGCGCTCTGGTTCCGCTCGGTCGCCTCCTGGGGAGCGCAGTTCGCTCGGGCCGTGACAGGGGAAGGGGGTTGTTACAGCGGGATCCCACGACTTCAGCACACATTGCACACAGCCAGCAATGTTTTCCTTTTCCTTTATAAAACAGCGATTTAGGAAAGTGGTCTAAGTTTAGCAGTTTCTGGAGCATCTACTCCGTTGGCTTCACAAGAGCTGAGTTTTCTTTTGAAAACATTGTCTCTTGGTGCTGTGATGTCACAGTTGAATATTGTACAGAGGCGTTACTGGACCAAACATGTCAGGAACATGTCAGGAACTTTCCATAAATTATTCGGCCTCTTTGGGAAAACCCCTAATTATGTGTTAACTCATTTTCTACTTCAGAGAAGTTTTGTCTTGAGCTTCGGAGTCCAATTGCTGGGGAGCTTTCATTTTTATTTGATTTTATTTTTTAATGATTATTATTTGGGGGGGTTGCAGTACTTCTGCGTAAAATTCTCCGTGTGGGAGCTCTGGCAGCGATCCGCAGGATCTGGCGCAAGTGGGAGGGCAGGAATCAAAGGACGTACCAGAGCAGGGGATCCGCGTTAAGCTCGTCCAGAACGCGGGGTCCGGAACGCCGGGCGGCCGCTCGCGCGTCCCCAGGGAAAACTGCGCACGCCGCAGGCTGTAAAGCTGTTTGTGCTTTGAAGGCGATGGGGTTCGGAGGAAGGGCTGTTTGAAACGTGTCACTTTGAACTGCGCTGGAGGGTCCCGGGGAGCCGCCACCTCCGTCCGCCCGCCCTCCCGCTCCGGTTCCAGCCCGCCGGCCCCGAGCCAGCCCGTGGTCGGGGCAGGTGGCCCCACTGTGAGATGTCAGGCTGATAAGTGAAAGTAGAGACTTTGGAGTGAAGATCAAGAGTTTACTGCTTGAACTGCATCTCTTGCTACGTGTAAGAGTTCAATCTGGTTACAAAAGGGTTTTCCTGCCTGCAGAGACAGCTGCTGCCTTTTCAAAATGTTGCTTTACGTTTGAAGCTTCAGCAGATGCTGTAATAAAGGCTGTCCTGAAACTTCAATGGATCGCATCGTGAGGAAATTCAGGGAGGAAGGAGCTTTAGGTGGATCTGCAGAATCTTTTACCAGCTAATAGTCTGTGCAAAAAGTGGGACTATGGAGCAGGGTCAGTCACAGCTCCGGGTCAGCGCTGCCTCGTGTTCCGGCTACACCAGCGCTCCTGCGCCATGACTGGAGAGAGGAGCGGGGTCACTGCTGAGCACCCAGCGCAGCGTTGCGGAGGGAGAGAAGAGCCGTGGCGCTACGTTTCCTGCCTGAAGGACGCATCACTGCTGTTGGCGGGGAGGCAGCAGCTGCGGCAGCGCGGGGCCAAGCCGCGTTCAGCCGGTTGCTGCGCCAAGGGGTGGAAGATGACCGGCTCCTGCTCTCGGAGCGGATCGGTGTGCGTGGCCTGGGCAGGCGGGGGAGCGTCCCCTGCGGCCGTTGCCGTGTCCCCTTCGCTGCGGTTTGCTCTCTTTTCTCTGATCTCCCAGACACGTTAAGGACTGCGGCTCGGCGAGGCCGGACCGGGCGGGACGGTGACCCGGCCCCCGGGCGCTGGGGCTGCGGCGTCGAGCAGGGACGGGGACAAACATTTCACTTGGCTTTTTGCTGTAAAGCTGTTGTTTTCAATATGCTTTTGCATAGCCTTTCTGAAATGGCCTGGCAGTTAAGCTTTAGTTGTACACGTGTTTGTGAAAAACAAACCGGATAAACTCTTTATTCTTCAAAATGAATTCACAATATGCATTTAGTAATGCCATGCCGTTGGGAGCAGAAGTTGTCCAAAGCAATGCGTGGGTGCAGCACGCTGGGACTTACGGTAGACAATGAACAGACTACAAATGCTGGGGCTAGAATACAGAAAATGTGAAACAGAAGAGAGGTTACCAAGGGGGATGTTCGCTCTGCTCACCCGTAATGGACAGAGAACGCCCTGACCCGCAGAAGGGTGCGACGGGCAGATCGCTGCTTGGTTTGGGTAACGCGCTCTGTGACAGTTTGGAAGGGAGCACGGCTGTAAATTTCTGCTGGTTTGGTACTGACAGCAGGGAGCAGTGCTAAGCCGGCTGCCAGCCAGCGTCACATGGGCTGGGCTGAATTTCTGCTTAAAAATGCAAGAATTTTTAAAAGAAATATTTTGTGCCTGGTATTTGAATTGAGTTTGTGTTATGCTGGGATTTTGTAGAGCTTAGATTCATCATTTCACATTTTTAGAGCCAAATTTTTGTCTCACAGCAGTGTAAGTCTCCAACACTCACCGAAGCAGGACAAAGCCAGAGCGAAGCTTACGCAACTTTATCTACTCAGACCTTCCAGAAAAGGGCTGTCAGATGAGCGTGAACTCTCAAGCCCCCAGTAAAGATGTTGTTATTAAGTATAAATACAGAGTAGCTTTTAATAGCTGTAATTAATGCGTGCGGTTGTTTTCAGTGCATCGGAGCTGGTTTTGTGTTTCCCTGTTGAAGGCGGGGGTTTGCCTGACTCACCGTGTCCCAGCGGGCGGGCGGCGCGGCAGGTGCGGGCGGGGGCTGCGCGGGGACGCTCCCCCCCGGGCTCTGCGACACGGGGCCTCCGGGGGGGCAGCGAGGAGCTTTGGCCTGTACAGTTTTGATATTTGAAGATCTATTCTGAAGGTTGCATGGCTGGCCTGGGGCGACCCTGCCCGCTGTGCGGGGGGCGCGAGAGCCCGGCGGAGCCGCTGCAGCGCGGCCGCTGCTGAGCTGGGTGGTTTGGACAGTTCGACACCCGGCTGGAGGCGCGGGGCAGGTTTGGGGGCCGGGGCTCTGCGCAGCCCTCGCTGCTGCCCACGCTCCAGCCACAGCTGCTGCGGGCCCGTGGGCTCGGTGCGGTACCCTTGCCCAGAGCACGCCGGTATGCTTGCCCAGAGCACAGCAGTACGCTTGCCCAGAGCACAGCAGTACCCTTGCCCAGAGCACACCGGTACGCTTGCCCAGAGCACGCCGGTACGCTTGCCCAGAGCACACCAGTACGCTTGCCCAGAGCACGCCGGTACGCTTGCCCAGAGCGCGCCGGTACGCTTGCCCAGAGCACGCCGGCACGCCGGTACGCTTGCCCAGAGCACACCAGTATGCTTGCCCAGAGCACGCCGGTACGCTTGCCTAGAGCATGCTGGCATGCCGGTACGCTTGCCCAGAGCACGCCGGTACGCTTGCCCAGAGCACGCCGGTACGCTTGCCCAGGGCACACCATGCACGCTGACATGATCAGGTTTCTCACAAAATGCAGCGGCAGCCAAAAGCCTCTCTGGAAGCCCTGCCAGAGGAGGAGCCGGCGGTGCTGCTGCCTCCCGCTCCCGCGGCAGCCGAGCGCTCGGGCCAGCACCCTGCGAGCCACGGCCGGCAGCCTGCCTGGGGCGGGCACCTGCTGGCCCTGGCTGGGCAAGTGCCCTCGCTGCTCGTCTGCCCAGGTGACGCCGGTGCCTGGACACACGTCCAGTGACTCCTCTGTGCGGTGGAGCAGGTCTGCAGGAGGGTGGAGATGGGACCTGCCCCAGACACCTCGTAGCTCGCAGGTGAGGGTGTTTTCCAGCATGGTGAAAGGTGTGAACCCCCGCAAGGGGAGGGGAGAGTTGAACTGACATCTCCCGCTTCCTAAACCCGCTTCCTTAACCCACAAACTTGCAGCCCACAATCTCATTCTTGCAGCCTGCAGGTGAAGGCCTCTCCATACTATCATACAGCTGAGTCCTAATGGCTTTTTGCATTCTTGTAGGATAACATGTGTTAATGTGTGTCCCACAGAGGAAGCAGTGATGTCCTGTACAGCCTCGGCACCTACAGGGACATCTTCAGCAAAGTTGCTCTGTGTGTTTTATTCTGGGCATCTCGGCTGGGGCAGCTGAGAGCACAGAGAGAGCACGAGCAGTCCGTTTTCCTCTCAGGTCTGTGGTGGAATGGTCGGCGCTTGGTACACAGGCAACATCATCTCAGTAGAGGAAGCGCTAATTTGTTGCGTGTTCTAAGATGGTGTATGCACAGGTCATGGGCTTGGGCATGGATGCCCAGAGAGGAGAAGGAGCTAGCAGCACAGTTTAAGCTCTTCCCTTCGTGCGGCTGTGAGGAGGTGGCTGGGCGGGCTGGCCCTGTGCGTGCTGGGTGGCTCCCGCTGGCCGCAGCTCTGGCACCGGGGCTGCTCCCACATGGGGGTGACGGGATGCTGCTGCTCCTGCTGCGGTCCCAGGGAAACAACCGGCGTGCACGTGTGAGCCTGCCAGGCTGATCCTGCGCGATACTGAGCACAAAGGCATTCCTGAGGCTTCCTCGGGACAGGTTGAGTGTCAACCAGCCTCTGTCAGCATTTCCCAAGCTGTTTTACCCCCTGTCCCACTTCCAGGTGAACTCGACTTACGCCCCCACGTTTCTCAGCCGGGCACGGTGCCGTGCTGACGCGGCGCTTCCCGCTCCAGGAGCTCATCCAAAGCCCCCAAGCATTCCTGCATCCTGTCAGGAGGGAGTGCCCACAGGTTGGAAGTATGGGCATGTGTGGAAAGTATTGGTGCTGTGGCCTGCAGAGCATCCTGCTGACGCATGCCAGCATCGCCAGCAGCTCAGGAGGGTCCTGCCGGGGTGACCAGGGACAGCCGTCAGCCCCGTTGGAGCCCGCGTGCTGTGTCTGTAAGGCAGCGAGCAGGACCTGGCTCGGGGCGCCGTGCCAGCTCAGCCCAGGCTGTGCGTCCGCGCAGCTGTGCCCGTGTCGTCTGGGCGCTCTGCTCTCGCGGCTCCTGCACGCACGGCTGCAGCGGCTGAGGCCACGTAGTCCTCTTGCCCTCCTGATCTTCATAGTTAAATGTCTCAGCATTTAGAGTCACCAAACCCGAACAGCATCTAGCTACGTGTAAGCACTGTAACTAACATCTATCACATGCTGTTTGCTCTCTCATATCCTTCCCACAGGGAGAGGTATGGCCAGGAAAAGGTGTAGAATGAGAAAAAGAGGGTTAGGTTTGTCCTTTTTTCTACAGGAGATCATGACATAGGTTCACTGAGAAAAATCTTTCTTCCTGCCTCTCTCCTGTTCATTGCTATTCAAATACGACGTGACCTGGCTGCTGCCTGCCTGTGGACAGACGACATCTGAGCACTGACTTCCTCTGGACACAACACGCATGAAGTTTTAAACTGGCCTCTTTTTTCAGGCCGTCTGCTGTATTCCATATGGAGAGGCAACTAATAGCTGCGTGTACCACATACAGAAGACGTCAGAGAAGGAGCTGATCTTTAAGCAAGGGACCCAGCAGTGTATCATCACTACATCTTGACATTGTCTTGGAGACAAACACCTAAGCCATTTTTTTACTGTTCCGAGTCTCTGCTCCTTCTTGTCCCAGGAGGCACAGGTGAGGCCCGTAGCATCTCGTTCCTCTGTCCCAGGAGGCACAGGTGAGGCCCGTAGCATCTCGTTCCTTCTGTCCCAGGAGGCACAGGTGAGGCCCGTAGCATCTCGTTATCAGCTGCTGCTGAGCTCTCCAGAAGTTACAAGATGAGGACGGTGCTCCTGGGGCCTGGCTGGGCTGCAGTGGCTGGAGGCAGCAGAGCAGGGTGGCTCTTCAGGGTGCCCAGAGCTTCTGGGCAGATGAACGTGCTCAACTCTTAAGAGTGCAGAGAAGTTATTTTTGTGATGAAGTTGCGAGCGTTTCTTAGGGCCTGTGGGCCTGTAGCGGTTTGGCTGCTGTGGTAGCGCGGTGGATCGTCTGTTCAGACAGCAGCGGGCACCAGCGTCCTCCTTGCCCCGTGCGGGACCACAGAGGGAGCGGAGCCCTGGGAAGGAGCTGAACTTCAGGTTGGTGTGCGGTGAAACCTCCCAGGAGAACGAGCTGTGGCATTTCACGACCGTTGCAGACAAGGTACCTGTGAGTTTCTTGGTGAATCCTTTAGTCTCTGGTGGTCTGTAAATAAGCATAAAATGCATGTTAGTTTTGGCTCAGGTTTCTATTCTCAGATGAATGAATTTGAATGAACTTGTCTTATCTGTGGAATCTCTCTTGGAACTGATGTTTGCAGAGAAGATAAATGTGCTGCTGCCTGCCTGCTTGTCCTGACTTAATCTGGGATGCACGGAGCAGTGTCCCGGGGGGATGCGGAGAGCTGGGAGAGCGCTCGGGGTGTTGGGCTGCCGGGCGCTCTGACCGTATCGCGTTCTCCATGGGCGATAGGGCTGTGGATTGCACGTTAGCAGTACAGCGTCGTGGTCGCAATGTTTTCCAACGTTTTTTTTAGTAGGCGTTACATGTAGGTCCTGTTATCGCAGCATCCGAGTGGAGATGTGCATGGAAAGGGTTGCTCCCGTTGTGTGCCGGGCGGGCCGCGGGCAGCTCGTCCCACCAGGCCAGTCTGCTGTACAGGTGTGTTCTTCAGGTTGCTTTTAGCAAATGTTAAACCAGCTTCAGGTTCACTGGACTCTAATTCCCTGCACAAATTTCTGCTTCTAAGAGTTTGTGCAAGTCCTAAGTGAGAGCGTGCTGTATGCTGCAAGTGTCAGTAAGTTACATTTGTGAAATGGAAACTGCAAAGATACCGTTGAAACTGTCTTATTAGGGATCCTTAATGTACGGGTTCAAAGTTAGTTAGTATCAATGTCCTTAGAAGTATGCAACATGAGCAACATGGTCTCAAAATTTCATTGTCCTATAAATGAAGTGTTTTACTAGAGAATTGCTTAAACATCTTTTAGACTAAGGATTCATTCAAGGTGGAAATAAAATGAACTGAAACTGACTGAGGGGTGAGCAATGAGCAGTCCCCATAGGCCAAATCTCAGTAGGAGAAAACACTTAAAGTTTCTTTAGTGCTGGCAGGTTCAAAAGTCAGGGCTGGTTTCAATTAGCCTGGGAGAGTCTCAGTGATAAACAATTCCTGTGGTCTCGAAGCAGAGGGGCGAGCTGCATGCAGCCGCTCTAACTACTTGAGCTGGCCCTGTTCCCCCCGCTCTGGGAGTAACTGTCTCTTTGAATGAAGTATTTGTCATCGTTTGTATATGAATTCTTCTAAGTTTTTGAGAGCAAGGAAAATACAAAGTTTTCTGGTTAAGGCATTTTTGCTCTGAAAATCCCCCAGGGTGTCAGCTTAAAATATGCGTGACGTTCGTGTGATTTATTTTCATTAAGGGGCTGGAAAATGTGAGTGTGCGGGGCCGTGCGGGTGTGTTGTGAGCCCGGTCCAGAAACCTCCTGCACTTCTGCGCATGTTATTTCAAGAGAGGGGACAGGAGTTTCAGGTCGTTCCGGCTGTGCGTGGCACAGGAGCCTGTTCAGGGCTCCCGGAGCATCTCCATGATTTGCGGCTGCGCGCTGGCGATGCCCGTTGTCCCAGCCCTGGCAGACGTGCTGAGGTGTCGCAGGGCCGGGATGCGTCGTGCCACTGCTGCTCCCAGCTTGTGAACAAGGACAAAGCACTAGTGAGTCTTGTCCATGTTACATGGGGTGAAGTGAGGAGCTGGGATTAGGAACATTATGCCCGTGGGTCGAGAAGCGCGTTTCCCGCTGCGCAGTGGTCGGGCCGTTCATCCACTCGTCGGGTCGCTGTGTTCCGGACCCACCAAGCCTGGGGCGACTGGATGTGCCTTGGCACTTGCCGTTTATTTTCAGGTGACCAGAACAGCCGTCTTAAAAAAATAAAACAAAAAATAAAACTAAAGTCAAGCAGCGATATTTCTGCATTCAAATAATCTTAAAATAAGGTGTCTACCAACTCTCATAAAACATGTGGCTGAATAGATTTGTCTAGAATCACCATTAGAGCATTTAAATGGTCAAATTCAGCAGAGAACACAAATAATAGCCTGTAGCCTGTAGTTGGATTTTTAGCATGTTTTGGAGTGGCTGTTTTGCTTGCAGACGTGAAGAGTCTGAAGTCTTGCGGAATGGTACTTGTTCACGGTCCTGTTCAGACTTACTGCTCGAGATTTATGGTAACATGCTCAGGGATGCGTTGGAGGATTATGTGTAATAATTGTAGACCACCATATGCTCTTGCTCTGTGAAACTTTTATTTCTAGCCAAAACACTAAGAATTCTAAGCTTGCCTGTTCCATTTGAGAAGGAGATGCTAGTATTTTCCCATAATGTGGCAAGTACAGCAGAACTTATTCAAATGAATCTTTGTGAAACAAAGAATTTTTTGACAAATGTGATTTCTGTGCACCAAAACAAACCGCACAGGATAGTTCAATAAGCCCGCTTAAATCATTCACAGTACAAATCCTTTAGAGCAGGAGGATCTATTTTTATCATGAGAGTTTCCATAGCAAAAGCTGATTTAACTCCTTAGGGTGAAGTTCACTCCAGTGCGTGTCTCTGTGGAAGATCAAACTCCCTTTAACACATGGATCAGGGACCTGCAGGAGTCTCGTGTTTGGAGTGGAGAGCAGATGTCTGGACACAAACATCCCAACGCGCACTGAGAAACTTCTTTGAGATTACGATATGGTTCCTCAACCGCAGCGACGGGATTGCAGAGAATGGTGCTGAGCGGATGCTGTGGTAGCTCAGCTGCGAGCAAAAACCCTTCCCACTGTGCCCTTGAGACAGCTTAGGAACCCCGTTCTGGGGTGAAAAAACGTACACAAGTGTCCCAGCTCCGCACAGTCCCTGGGCCGCGTGGGGTGCAGTTGTCACAGAAGGACATTTAACAGGGCTGGGAACAGCTGTGCGCAGCAGCGGGCGGTGCGGGACGGGCCCGGCGGGCGGTGCGGGACGGGCCCGGCGGGCGGTGCGGGGCCTGGCGTCCCGCAGCTCGTGGCACTGCTCCGGCTTTCGAGAACATGGCCATGGGCCCAGCTCTGTGCCCGCTCTGCATGTCCAGCCCGTGCACACGGAGCAGCGCTGTGTGCGCTTTCTGCTTTACAGAAATCCGCGTTTCAAGAAGGTCCTGTGTGCAGCTGGATGAGGTGATGTCACAGGTGATGTCACAGGTGATGTCACAGGTGATGTCACAGGTGATGTCACAGGTGATGTCACAGGTGATGTCACAGGTGATGTCACAGGTGTGACATCGTGTTTTCATGGCAGGGGCAGATGGGCTGGGCGAAAACAAGCTCATCGGGGTTAACTGAACAGAGTTCTTGCAGCAGCCAGCTGTGAAAACTGGATTAGTGGAGGACTTCTGTGCCATCCCCAGTAAATGATGGATGTGTTGACCTGGGACTTGCGATACCTGAGTCTTGTTGCCAAATCCATCACAGGCTCAGCTGCGTGCAAGGGAGTGGCAGGATGATTCCCGTGGCAGGTGTGATTTACAGGGTGCAAACTGAAGCCATTAGGCTCACGTGGATGTAAATCAGTCAGGATTTGGCCACCTCGGATGGGTCCCCGCGCTGCTGGGCGGGCGGTGGGCTGTGCCGGCTCCGGAGGCCGCGCCGCTGCGGGAACGGCGGGTCTTGAGGAATTCTGGAGGAAATTCCTCCCAAGCAGAGCTGGAAGAAGTTCCGTGTTTATCCCAGGGCTGGATTTTGCACACCGCAGTTTTTCCTACAAGCCGTAGCAGCCAAATAGATTCTTTGACACAATTCCTCGTTTTTCTCGTTTCTTTCCTCCCAGAAGCTCCTTGGCGAAGGCTTCTGGCAGCACTGAGAAGCGCGTATGGGGTGATCTGTGGCACCGCCACGGTGTCTGTGTCACTGGGAGCGGTTTGCTGAGGGAACCCGGCCCAGAGAGCCGTGGTTCAGGTGGTGTATTCTTTCCTTCACGGTTTTAGCACACGCTGCCAATTCACACTCAAAATAAATACTCATATTTAAAATATTTGCTTGAACTCAAAGACTTGGAAAATAACAAAAAGCTGGGTGGCTTTGTAAACAAATCCAGACCAAAGTTTGTTGTTGGGTAAATGCTATAGCAATGTGGAAATTAAAAGATAATCCCTCCAGACCAGTTCTTGCTTCTCTCACTAAAGTAGGGTTTGGTTCTAAACTTTGTCCGTGTTGAAATAAAAATTATCTTTAATGTAAAGAAATCCTTTGGGGAGTTCTGCTTAAGAACCCTAGAAAACAAGCTGGTTTTAGGAGTTCCACGGTGTATAATCAAGCAGCATTTCCCCTGAATTCGGAGTCGGGTGTGTTCATTTTAAAACGCACAGAACTGATTCCGACTTCAAAACTGTGACTTGTCCTGTGTAGATAAGGACTCAAAGCAATATGCAAGCTCTGCTGTTGAAATGGCTCGGGGTGTCAGTGTTGAGTTGTTGAGAGTGTATAAATCATATGTGTGTGTGATTCCCGGGCTAGTACCTGGGGATTTACTTGATATGATTATAGCGCAGCTCTGCTCACTTAGTTCATTTCACGGCTGCCTCAGGAGCGACCTCAGGAGGCGTTTACATTGATTATTTCCCTCACAACAGCCAACACAGTTCAAATAAAGCAGACTATGCATAATTAAAGGCATCATTGTTTCCTCACTCAAAATAGTAATGGGGCAGTGGATCTAATTTCCTACTTAACACAGAAAGGCTGTGCTTATTAACTATTCCGGTGATTCTTGTTTACTAAACTGATTTCAATAATGGCCTGGGTATGTGTTGTTCTCTTTCTCCGGGAGACCCGAGCCGTTGTGCGTGCCCCGTACGAGGTGACGGGCGAGCAGCGCGTCGAGGGGGCCGCGCGGGACCGGGCGTCCGGCGGGACCGGCGCAGGGTCTCCTGCTGCGCTGCGCTGTGCGCGCAACAAACACTGTCCGTTCAGAGCAGCCAAGAAGAAGAGGGCTTGGGGAGGCAAAGTTGCTATGGCAGAAACAGCCAGGCGGCCCTTCCACGCGTCCGCTGCTGGAAGGCGGGCGGGAGGGCCGCGCTGGCACCGCCCGGCCCGTGCCCTGGCTGCGGCCGGGGAGCAGCGCCCGGCCCGTGCCCTGGCTGCGGCCGGGGAGCAGCGCCCGGCCCGTGCCCTGGCTGCGGCCGGGGAGCAGCGCCCGGCCCGTGCCCTGGCTGCGGCCGGGGAGCAGCGCCCGGCCCGTGCCCTGGCTGCGGCCGGGGAGCAGCGCCCGGCCCGTGCCCTGGCTGCGGCCGGGGAGCAGCGCCCGGCCCGTGCCCTGGCTGCGGCCGGGGAGCAGCGCCCGGCCCGTGCCCTGGCTGCGGCCGGGGAGCAGCGCCCGGCGCCGCGGGCTCCGTCTGTCAGCGCACCCCCGCGCGGTTCCATTGGAGCCCGCTCATGTGGTGGACAGCTGTGGTTTCCTGACAATGCCGTGGTTAGTGTAGAAGACGCCCACTTTCAAAGCCAGCCTTGTATCTGTTTTTCCTGTGGGAGAAGTTTTTAGCGCTGCCCTAGACTGCCTTGCATGCTTCGGAGGGCTGTTGTGTTCTTATTTCATTAGCATAATAAAATCTGCACCTCCCAGTTCATTCCCCTGAGAACTGAAGCAAAAGAGAATAGAAAAGGCGGCTCGTGTGCTGACACCGCTTGTGCCACGGGAAGAACAGCTGGCTGAGCAGCGGCTGGAGGGGCTGCTGGCGGTGGCCGGGCAGCCGGTGTCGGCAGCGGCGTGTGGCCGGAGCCCGATCCGACACGGTGCCCTCGCAGCGGGAAGCGGTTACACCGCGCGGGGCTCCTGCTCAGGCAGGACTCGCACGTGCTGTCAGGCCCCAAATTATCAGCTCTCCAGAAATAAACTTAGAAAGTTAAGACATTTTGTAAACTGGTCTTCTCATCATCTGGTGGAGTTGCTAAACCCAGGGGTCTTCGTTAAGCTAAAAATCTGGGGAAGTTTGGGGCCAAATTCTGCGTTAATTTAGTCAGAGGTGACAGCCAACAAGCTGAGCGTAGAGACTTGTGAGAAAACGTTAATTTGGGCATTGTCTTGTCTTCAGCTCTTGCTGGTCCTTTCCAGTGCTGCATCTGGCGGGTGGGTGCTCCGAGGCTGGTTTGTGTTTGCAGCACTTGCTCCCGTGGGGACACAAATAACAGAGTAACTTTGTGGGGACTTGTACATGCTCTCAAATGTTGAAATTCTTCAGATTTTGTGGGAAAGATAGACATCCACCCAGACGTCTTGCTTCTCATGAGTAGGGGAGCCTATGTCCTGTAATCCTTGAGAAAAGTGCATCAAACCTCATAACTCTAAGGGCATGAGCACCAGCAGCTCTCCTGGTTCACAGACCTCTATCAAAGTTAACGAGATTTCCCATAACGAGAGCACTGCTGGATGCTCACTCCCCTCCTGTCTTTGGCCAGTCCTACCACCCCTGTCCACCCAGGTCCGTGCCAGAGCTCCGTGCTGCGTCTCCTGGCGCCGCTGGCGGGCCGGCTGTGCTGAGCCCGGTGCGCTCTCTCGCCCTGGCTCCGGGAACGGGCGTCCCACGGCCCCTCGGGACGCTTCGCGGCGCTCCTGGGGCTGCCGGCGTGGGGCTGGGGGCCCCGAGGGGCCGGGCCGGTGTCCTTGCCACAGGGACCCCGGTGCCTGGACGTTTTGTGCAGTGCCGGGTCCCCGCGGCGCTCGCCTGGCTCTGCCCTGCCCGCTGTGCGTTGGTGACCTGCACCGGGACGCGTCCAGCCTGTGCTGGACACAAACGAAGTGGAACACTTGGTATAAATGCACCAAAAATAAAAAGCCCCATAGCAGTTAGCCTCATGTTTTTCTTAAATTTGGCAAACTGAGTTAGAACAAAAGCTAGTGATGGGGAGAAATAACCGAGCAAACTTCTGTGAAACAAGTCACAAACTCAGCCTGCTCCACGGACTGTTAAATGTCTGACAAACTTCTGGTTAACTTTAGCGAAGACCAACGACAAGTGGGTTAATTGCCATTGTAAATTGTATCTAACAGTTTAATAGCTGTAATACCTGGTATGTTCTTTTTAATCATATGTGTCTGGAGTGTTGCAGAACAGAGAAAGCATCTGGAGCTGTAGCAGCTGAAGTAGAAAGTTGTTTTTCTGTTTACAATATGACCCTCTGCTCATAATAATGTTCTTTAAGTGTGCATCTTGTGTGTGTGTAGACTGTATATTTAGTGTGTGAAAAAGTACATTTTCGTGTTTGAAAGTTTAGATTCTAGTGGATTTATTTTTTCAGGATTGGAAATGAGGAAACAGACACAGTGAGCAAACCCATCTTGTTTCCCCGCAGACGGTCTGTCAGCTGCCGAGGGACCGTCACGTTGCAGATGGAGCTGGGCTGCGCGGCCGGGCCGTGTCGCGGCCGCAGACTCGATGCGGCGTGTCCGGCTGCGGCGGCCCCGGCGCGGCGTGTCCGGCTGCGGCGGCCCCGGCGCGTCCGCTCCACACGTGCCCTACAGAGAGCTCGGGAGCTGGAACCTGCCCAGCCTGCCAGCATGTGCCTGTTGAGACTCTCCCAGCTGAGTGGTTTGTGTGCGGCTGTATGTGTGTGTGGCTGAGTGGAGAGGAGCTGCAGATATGGCCATATCATTCCTGAATTTATTGTAGAGACTCAACCTAACAGCTGCTTTTACAGGCAGGAAACATTAGTTTTAACTGATAGATAACTGGGAGGCAATAAAGGGGACTCTGCAGAGCTCTGTGTTGTGGTTCTGCTGTTTCTCTGTGCAAGATCAGCTTTGGAATAGGTGGAAAGGGTTCTGCGTGTCTTATCCTGATGAAGAGCAAAAGCCGTGGGGTATAAAGGGAAGGACGGTGCTTTTCAACACAGCCAGAGCGAGCCAGGGTGGACCTGCAGGATGTGTCAGACAAGGCACTGAAGCAGATCAAAACGAATCTGCTAAAAATGAGCTATCAGTGGAATAAATTAAAACTTACTTAATATCTTCAGTGTAATCTGCCTTAGATGTGGTGTTAGCGCAGTGTTAGCCCAGCCCCAGCATGCAGCTGTCCCGGGGAAGAGGCTGCTGGGAGGGCTGGGCAGCGCGGCCGTGTCCCGGGGGGACGCGTTTTGGCCCAAGCGCCCCGGGAGCCCCCGGTGCCCTCACCTCGGGGCAGCCCTGGGGACACGCTCTCGCTGCGCTGCCTTTGCTCCCCCTCGGGGTGGAGACAGGAGGACTTGCTGCAGACCTTCCCCCCAGTCCCCCTGCTGCCCATCCCTACGTGATGTGGAGCTGAGAACAGAACCACCAGAACAGGGTGGAAATGAAGTGCAATAACTCCTGTGTTGAGGCTGCTTTGCTCCCCTCCCTCTTCCATGAGCAGGTTTTTGAAAGTGTCCCGTTTCCAGACTGCAGACCTCTGAGGGTCAGGAGCGGTGGGTGCCGCGGTGGTGCCGCGGTGGGTGCCGCGGTGGTGCCTGCAGACCTCTGAGGGTCAGGAGCGGTGGGTGCCACGGTGGTGCCGCGGTGGGTGCCGCGGTGGTGCCTGCAGACCTCTGAGGGTCAGGAGCGGTGGGTGCCGCGGTGGTGCCTGCAGACCTCTGAGGGTCAGGAGCGGTGGGTGTCACGGTGGTGCTGCGCTGCCGCAGGCGCGGGAGCTGTGCCGATGGCAGGACAGCGCGGTGCCCGGGCAGCCCCGTGCAGGGAGGACCTGGTCAGTCCCTTACAGAGGAACTCAGGGCTGAGATAACATCTTAATCTCTCTGAAGCTCTAGCAATGGCTTCCACTGGCTCTGCTGTAAACGAGGGATTGGGGAGTAGACGTGGCAATGGGTGTTTCAGTGAAACCTGGAAACATAGGAGCATTTATTAAAGCAAGTTGCCTCCTGTAGCCCAGCATTCTCCCGTCCAGCTGCCAGTGTTCAGTCTTGCCAGATTTCTTCCTCTTGCTTCAAAAGGGAACAGGGTAGAAGTATTTTTAATCACAAACAAATGTTTGAGAAATTTATGGGGTGAGGGAGAAAGGCCCCCATGTCATCTCTCTGCGGATGGGTAGGATGGAGTCAGTCAGCCCCAGTTCCACACTGGGGGAGCTTTTTTTTTTCCCCATTGTAATGCATGATCTGCTTGACAGTTACACTCCAGTAAAGGGCCTGGACATGTGGTTACATGAATGCTGACACCTGCACCTCTGATTTCATGCAATTAATTGAAGCTAAAAATATTGTGGTGGAAAGGCAGAAGATGTCTGTGCCTGTTGCCACCCTTTCACCCCATCACAGCGATGGCGCTTGGGCAGGACGCACGCGGGAGATGCAGCTCGGGGGCCGCAGACCAGCAATGCTGGAGGTCGGTGGGACTGTCCGCAGCGTTTCAGGCTGTTCCTCCGCATCCCTGGCCAGGAAAGGCGGATGCGGCCTTGCGGAGGGGTTTATGGCAATGCTGACGCTTGCTTTGCGGTGGGCTGTTGTTCTCCGGCTGGTAGGCTGGTTGTGGCGCACTGTTCTCTGCTGGTGTGGAGTGTTGCTCCCAGCTCGGTGGGAAGCGGTGCCTTGTTTTACTGGTGTCCGGTGCGGGTCGAGATCCTCTCTGTTCACACAGCGGGGGTGCTGGGGAACCTCGGCTGACTTTTCAAAAGCACATTTACTGGACAAAGTTTAAGATGTGCTCTGTCACCTGATCCCTGTGCTGCCTTTGACTATACAGGACTGACCCGTGTGTGTAATCTGTCTAAAATTTTAGGCCAAACAGTATCAGCAGTGTCTGACCTCAGGGACCTGCTCAGGTGGGGCAAGGTGTAGTTATTGAGCCTGATCTGCCCAGTCCTGAAATTATTTCTGGGATCAAACAAGTGGAATTGACTCATAATAATAAAGGTCCCGGTAGGCCTCAATAGACATGGGTTTTCTCAGCTTCTTGGTTTGTGTTGGTGTTAACTACAGTCAGACACGTCGTGTGTGTGCGCAGCTGTTGACGCGGTACCTGGGAAGAGCAGCGGTGCAGGCAGCCCTGTTGGCGCCTTTGTGCTCTCCTACATCTCCAGCTCACAATAGAAAAAATAGCTGAGATTTGTCTTGTCTTGGGCTGACAGTACAGCCAAGTGATTGCCAGTCCAATTTGGCAGTTTTTAATCATTTTATCTCTGTTCTCGGCTCTCTGGGGAGACAGGCAGTGTTTAGCAGTCTGCTCAGAAAGACCTTGGGGCTAGTTTCAGCGCGGTGGCTCAGAGCTCCGATTATTAGCTCTGCTCTTAGGAGCACACTGCGATCTTTCCCAAGGGAGTGGTGTGAAAAATTAACACAGGCTTAGAGCAGCAGTGCAGCAGCAAGCTATGTAACTGTAATTACTCCATTGATATTCCTCACACAATAACACTGTCATCAGTCATTTACATAAACTTTTTCTCCATGAAGAGGGAATGGCTGCTTATAACCCTATTGGGTGCTTCCAGAGCATGCATTATACATTTTATTTGTTCTAATTTCAGACTCAAGGCCTGTAGGAACAGAGAGAGGAAATGCGCAGCCTTTTGTTGTTGTGTTTTCTATGGCAGCAGCGAGTGTGCCGCTCTGCGCGCGGTTGTGCGAGCAGGATGAAGTGTACCGCGACAGGGTACTGGGAACCACTGCCGGGATCTGGAATGTTCCGTGTCGTTTTAAGACATATGCTGGTATATTTTAAACAGTTTGGTACCGAAACTCTGTCCCAGGTCTCAGTCTCTTGTCCTTTTGGTCAGGCTGGGTCCATGAGCAGCAGGTGTTGTCCTGCTTGCAGAACTCTTGGGACACACTGCCTCCTCTTAGGTGTCTTTTTCTTCTGCAAGGCATGTAGCTCTGTGCCCTCTGCCTGTAGCGGCCTCTCCTGTAGTTCTGTTATCTCACCGTGACCAAAAAGAACGGCTGCATGACCCGCAGGCCCGCTCTTCCTGGCAGCAGGTAATGCAAGGGAGTAACAAGAAATAAGTAGCTAAGAAGGTTCAATATTAGCACCGTCCTGTTTTCCACCAGGGACACTTATTCCCTTTGTGTCCCTTTCACAGTGTAAAAGCCAGAGCTTGTATAAAGCAAACTGCCCTCACTCCACGTCGGGCGGCGATGAGCGTCCTGGAGCCCGTGGGAGCTGAGCCGTGGGGCGAGCCGTGGTGTGGGGCTGAGCACCGTGCACCGCGCCGCCGTGCACCGTGCTCCGCGGCTCCGCAGTGCGGGTGTCCGGCCCAGCTCTGGCCGCCCCGCGGCAGCTCGACCTGCTCCATCCCGGGGCGCGCGGGGTCGGCAGCTGCTGGTCGCCCGGCAGCAGGAGGGAGAGCGGGGTCACCTCCCGCTCGGCTCCTCGGGAGCACTTTGGGAGGGACGAGAGGTCCCTGTCCCCATGGGAGAAGCGTTAAACTTTTGCAGATATTACAGTGCCTCTAATTAAAGTCTTTGGAGCCCGATGCTCCTGTGGCTGAGGCTAATAATGCATTCAGGAGAATAATAACCCTGTCTGAGCCGCAGCCGGGTTATTGATGGTGCGGTACCTGGCGGCCCCGGCCGCGTCCTGGCGCGGCGCAGGCCTGCGGGGCACAGCTCCAGTTGCCGGCGCGGCGCAGACCCCACGCTGCAGCACGACGCATCTAGTGGGAAAAAAGGCACATGATAGTCAAATTTCAGTTGCTGAATATTTAATGAAGCCTGCAGTGTTTATTTGGTTAGGCTGTCGATTTTTATCGTTCTGTCAATAGCTTCTCATATGTGGCACGGTGATGATCTTTAGCAGCCTGTCCCCTGGGAGCCAAAGCGCTAAATGCAATTATGGATTTTATACCGCAATGTGTTTGATATTTCCACTGATCTAATTTGCAGTCTGGTAGTTTATTGTTTGGCATTTTAATGGCGTTCAAATGCTATGGAAAATTTGATTTCTCTTTATAATTCACCCTAATGTCATTAATGCTGGTAGCCGAATGGCATGGATTTTAGAGGGCTAAATATATAGGAAAATCATTTTTTTAATATGGACCAAAACAATCAGAGTTTTAACTAAAAGGAGAACCATGTTCTATTTTTTCACACTTCCTCTGTGTCACATTTCATCAAACATTGAGATTACTTTGAGGAAATGGTAAAACAAATGCTGGACCATGCCAAACGAAATACAAATGCAACGTGTCCTCTGATGGAGGCTGCGCTGGAGAGCTCAAAGATCCTCAGGAGTCTTTTGAGAGAGAAGCACAACAAGAACCATCTATTAAGAAGTCTTATCGGGCTGTTTCTCTCTTCTGTTCCAGACCACTTTTGTTTGGTAATTAATCCCCATGTATTATTTTCTCCTCTGTAGTGGGCAGGAGCCCTGAGCCAACCACCTCAGCCGGTGCATCCACTGCACTGAAAACCAGAACGCCGCACACTAAACAGGCTGCCAAGCCCCACGAAGCCCCACGAAGCCCCACGAAGCCCCACGAAGCCCCACGAAGCCCCACGAAGCCCCACGAAGCCCCACGCCACGCTTGGTAGAGGTTCTCGAACGCTGGGCTGGGGCCGCTGGCACGAAGCAGGGGCGCACGGAGCTGCGTGGGGGAGCTGATCCTGGTGTTACTTTACACATCTACAACACTTTTATTGTGCAGTAACTCGTGAATTATGGGTCCTCTGCAATTGCAAAATAAATCCTTTAATTAACCACCTAGTCAGAAACAATTTAACCTCCTCAGTGTATCTCATAAACAACATTAGCCCCAGATTTATTTAGAATAGTGTTGTGCAAGTGCGATCTATTTACATTTGGAAGTACATGCCCTTTGTTATGTCAAGTATACTGGGGCAAGGAAACACAAATCTATTTTATATGGTTTCATCTGTGGCTTTTGGTGTTTTTACTGAGTGTTTCCCAAATAGAAGCAAATGCATTTTCCACGGGGTGTTATGCGAAAGCAGGCGGGATGATAACTGTTTCACACATACAGGTGGCTTGGAGTTTGTGTGCTGGTTGCCGCTCGTTGGGGACTGTCTCGCAGACAGCGTTCAAAACCTCGCCCTCCTCACCTGGCCGGTCGGGGGAGCGTTCGGCACGGTGACACGCAGCCATTCGCTTTCTCACGTGCCGAAGAGGTTGTTTCTGTCTTTCAACAGAGGTGCGAACACGAGGCTGCTCAGTGCAGTGAATCTTATGTGCTGCCAGAAGCAGAACACGCTTTGTGGTTTGTGAGTTTAAGAACATTAAAGAGGACCGAGAGAGTTCCTCCTTTAACGTAACCAAGTAGAAAAGCTGACAGAAATCAGAAGTCATAAAGGAGGCTGAACAAGGTGCCAAAAGCAGTAATTAATGGCTATAGAATGTTGGACTGATGGGCCAGTTTGCTTTTGGATGAGGCTGATGCTGACGCACAGGTTGGTGCTGTGGGTGCTCCTGCTGTTGCCCTGGATCTGGCAGCAACAAACATCAACTACAGTTGTAACTCATCTCACTTGTTAGATGAGAAGAGCAACAGCGATCATGTAGAGAATAAACTGTTTGCTGCCATATTTCCTTCCATGGGGGAAAGTCTTTCTCAGGGTCCTTGTTGTGTCCCATACTGATGTGCAATTCTCTTGGCTTTGGCAGTGCCACCGGAGGCGCTCGGGAGGTCACCTGGATCAGGGAGATCCTCAGCCAGACCCTTCTGCAAAACGGCTCTTCGGGAAGACTGGGCGGGATGGGGCCATGGGCAGCGATTATTCCTGGAGCATCTCAGCTTCAGCTGCAGGACCTGGGGGGCGCTGGGACGGGGAGCGCTGAGTCCCTGTACTGCAGTGCCTGGGGCTCGGGGCTGCGTTTGTGTCCCGCTGAGTTATTCCTGTGTCTGAGCTGGTGCCCGTTGTGCCTTGGACCCCAAGGTGACCCTTTTTTCTTTAAGACCTGCCAGCGTGGCGCTCGGCCGGCGGCATGGCGGGCTGGGGGGCCATGTCCTGCCTCGGGGGGCTGGGCGGGCACAGCAGCGCGGGAGGTGGGGTGATGGTCTCGTAGTTCTGCTGCCGTGCAAAAACGAGGCATTTGAAGAGCAGCCAGCAACACTCAGGCCGTGCAGTGGCAGTGCTGGCGGGAAATCAGACAGAACACCACACAGCTGTGTCGTTGCCAGGAAATGTATCAAAAAAACTACTGTATTATTCAAGCTCTGGCCTGTGATGTTTTCAGCCGATGTTTTTGTTTGGAACAAAAGCTGACAGGCTGTCACAAAATTGTTGAGAAACCCAGTTAGCGGGAATTTAAAAGGAAGCCACCGCGTTTGGAGCGCGTGGGGCGGGCGAGGCGAGGCCGCGCCGTCCGTGAGCCGTGATGGACGAGCCAGCGCCACCGGCCCCGCTCCGCGCCCGAGGAGCTGTCAGGACGCTAAGTGGACGGCTGCAATCAGCAGTGAAATAAGACCTGTGTAATCTGATGTTCCACTTAGGAAAGAAAACAAAATTCCTGCCACCTCACATGAAACTGCACCAGCCAGCACACAAAGGCCTTTCAAGCAGGCTGGGTACCTGATAAAATCTTTACACCTCATTATCATTTGTAATTTAGAGATATGGGTACAGCTGTATCTACAAACAGTGCACGATGACACTTCCAGGGATCTTTATCTGTGGCTGTTTCCATCGAACAGCTTTACATTCATACATGTACTTTTATATTCTTTTTAATGTATTCCTCTATTCAAACTTTCTCTTGATTAGAAGGGTCGGCTGCCTGGTAAAAAGAGTAAGAGTTTACACCGACTAGTGAAAAGGGCAGCCTTCTAGTTCTCTGCAGTGGAAGTCTGGGTTTGGTTAATTCCGTTTAGTCCGGTTGTCTTCTGGAAGGTGTCAAGAAATAGAGAATTTGTGGTCTTTAGATGCAGAGAAGTTCTACCTCTTAGGAGAATCAGAGATTAAAAACGTGGTAAGTGAAGTGCAGTATTGAGTGAATACCTAGGACAGGACGGCCCAGAAACAGCACCAGGCTGTTTGAGCTGAGCCTTCCGGCTGCGTGCACCAGGTGTTTCGGGTGGCAGAGGACATGGCAGATGCAGGTGAATGCACAGCGGTGTGCTGTGCGAAGCAGTCAGTGTGCGAGCGCCTCGCCCTCCTCAGCACCGGGGGTGCAGTGGGTGCTGAGGCCGGACAGGGGCACGCGCGGAGCGGGTCAGCCCTTCCGCGGGCAGCGCTCTGGCACGGCGGCGATCGTACAGCTCGGCCCCGACCAGCGCGCCCCGGCGCCTCTGCCAGCCCGGCTCCCTGCTCGGCTCGTCCCGGGTGCTGCTGCCCTGGCGTGTGCCGCGCCGGCCGGGCCGTGTCCCCGGGCAGCCTGGCTGCGGCTCTGTGCCGGACGCCTGTCCAGAGGAGACGCAGAGGACGGGGCTTTGTTCCAGCTCCAGCCCCGGGGTGAGCTGGGAGCCGGAGTCGGTCCGGGCTGAGGCCGCACAGGCCCCTCAGCAGCGTGTCAGAGGGTGCTGAGCACCTCTGTTGTGCTTTATTTTGTGGATTTGTTTTGAAAAACCGCACATAGTTTGATCTATGAAGTTTAATATAGTAGTTGAGAAATATTCCAGTGACAAATATGACCATAATTTCTAATAATATTCATGAAATTTTAAGTGAGATAGAACTCCCTGTAATAGATGAGCACTCTCCTTTTTTCAAGCTATCTTTACGGCATTTTGCTTATTTACTCTCCCAATGTGAGTTGGCTGTGGTTTTAGGATTATAGTTGTAAATAAAGAGATTGCAGAACACTTTATGGAATTCCTCCTTGCCAAAGACATTGATTCCAACCTGATTCAAATACTGGAAGTCAAGCAACAATAAAAAAGATTATTACTGTTGTTACTACTAGAAATGTTACATGATTCTGAAAGGCGAGATCTTAAAGAACAAAGACCCCAAAAGCCATGCGGTGCTCATCTCCCTCCGCGCTCTCCTCCACGTCTTGTGCTCGGCAGGTGCAGCGCGGCTCCTGTGTCGATGTGGCCCTTGCTGTGACGCCGGTCGGGGAGCCCTGGTGGGTTGTGTGTGCTGCACCGGGTCACTTGTACTCGAGTGTTGCGTTTTTAATACGCCACAACTGACACGGTCCCTTGTGTTTCCTGGAAGGCGAGTACTTATGCTGTACAGCAGATAGGTCATCTGGCGCTGCCGTCCTGGTGAGGAGGATCCGCTTTGTTGCACTGGAAAGCTTACGGTGGGTCGCTGCGCTGATGTTACCAGTCTCTGCCGAGCATGGTACTTAAAGACTCAAATCCTTCAGCTTTCTGGGCTGAAAACAGTCTGTACACCATTTCAGGCAGCACAGTACAATGTACCATGAAACTGCTTAATGCTGTAGAAAATTGCTAATGCAACAAAGCAGAGCCCCTTGAAAAATCAGCTAATGCTTCATTATGCCTTCCTGGGTCCCTTTTGACCCCATCCACCAGAGCATCGCTTCCGCCGGTGCTGCCTGGGTGCCGGCCGCTCCCGCAGCAGCGGTGCTGGAGTGCGGCTCTGCCGCCGCTCACAGAGCGCTGCGCTGGGGGCCGCAGCTCTCCGGCAGAGCCCGGCCTAGTGCGGTGGTCGGGGAAACCTGGAGAAAAGAGCCGGAGGGATGTTTGATGTCCCGTTGTTCCCCGGCTGCTGTTCCCGGGCCGAGCGGGTCCTGCGCGGGTGCCGGCACCAGCGCGCTCTGGGCGTCGCCAGGCCGGTCGGTGCTCGGGGCTCACCTGAGCTGCTGCAGCAGGAGAAGCATCTGTAGCTGGAGCACTTGTACTCTTTGTCGTATGCTGGATGATGTAGCTTTATGCTGGCTTGGCATATTATGTGTATGATGGCAGTTTCTGAGGGCCTTGTCTCGATGATGGTTGGGTGTTCTGATGATAAAAGCTTCAGCATGGACCCTGAAGCACCTGATGGCTCCAAGTTACTCTGCTTCTGGTTGAATACAGATTAAAAACCACGTATGTAAGGTCTCCCTGATTTAGCAATGAGAAAGAATAAGATAGTATGTGCATCTCATAGTTCATCAGGACATAACAATTATATTAACGAAGATTACCGGGTAAAGGAACTATATATGCAAATGGAAATAAAAGAGCATAGTCAGTGTGTGCATAAATATGTTCTAGGCAAAAAGTACAGGGGCTTCTATAAGAAGAGACAATTACAGAATTTCATGCTTTTTGGGAGAATAAAAGCTCATGGAGACATGTTTGCCGCTCTCAGGGGTGCAGGAGAATTAGAGCAGCAGAAACAACTGCTATGGCGATTCCATATGTTTTGTATGTGTTTGGTGAACTACCTGAGCAGGAATACCTGGGTGATCATGGGTAACCTAGAGAAACAGAATGAGGTAGAGGAGAGGAGATGAGATGCGCGGTTGCCGTTCCCGTCACTGCTTTAGCTACAGAAGGAGCATGAACATACTCTCATTTGAAGGGAGCACAGAAGTGCCGACAGCCAGCGAGCCGCGTCGCTGGCGCGGGGGCTCAGAGCCCCGCGGGTCAGGAGCACGGGGGGCTCGGCCCTTCTGAAAGGAGGGGGAGCCCGCGGCTGTGTTGGTGGACCAGAGCCCCTTCCAGCCCTCCGCAGCGGGTAGATCTCCCTCGATCGGGCCGGCTAACAGAAATATTGGCATTCCTCAGTGCCGGGTGAGCGACTGCCGCTGATTCATTTCTTTGCTCTGCAGAGTAATTCTAAGCAGCTTCTTTTTAACTGAAAGGATCAAAGTCCCCAAATGAGAATGTAGTGAACTTGATACTTCTCCACAAGCCCAATAGGCATGGACAATATACATTCTGTAACCGAAACCTTTTGGGGCTTGTGTAATACAATACCCTTTCTGTAACCCCCACCCTCCTCTCCATCCTGGTGACCCTGCTGCAGCTAGGGGACCGGACAGTAGAAAAACATGTCAAGCATGAAAAGCAGCAACTTGAGGGCAAACATGACCCCTCCACCGCTAGTTACTGAACTTCTGAAAGTACGTCAAGCAAGCAGAATCAGCTCAGAAGGGAGGCCGGGACACCTCATGGTGTGCGAGATGGGAGGCGAGGTCTCTGCTCTTTAGAACTGAAGTGTTTTGTTTTAATCATGGGGAGAGCTGCTGGCTTGGCACTGTGTGAAACAGATTCAGAAATCCTCAGGAAGGAGGAATTTCTCAAAACAGTAAGGAAAACAAAAGTCAGCAACAGGGAAGAGCTGGCCAGCACTTTTACAGCAGGAAATGTGGAGGATACTGAAAAGAGAAAATTAATGGCGTTGGGAGTATGATCCTGTTAGTTGTTGTTGTTGACACCTCATCATTTCCAGATCAAAAATGCCAGCTAAGGCCATGTTTCACTTGACAAACTCAGGTCACCTTTGCCTTGCCCAGAGAAAAAGTATCAAGCGAGAGATCGAAACTCTGGAGTGAAAACGAAGAGCATCACGAGAAACTCCTTTGTGTTTGCAGTCGGACCAGCAGCCGCAACATGGCTGCTGCAAAACCTCTGTGTGGATTGCACCAAATATTTTGCTGCATTTTATTTTCTGAGGTAGAATAAATGTTCCATTTTGAGCAGTGGAAAATGCTAGCTATACCTATTTTAAACACAAGTGTAATGTTTTATAGCCCATAGAGGGATAATTACAAAGTACAAAATCACAGATTTTATAGCAGATTTTCCCAGGAGTGCAGTTAGGAAAACAGTATGTGTCATGTAGCCAATTTAGATAATGATTCTGATAAAGATAAACTGAATTGTTTATAATAAGTAATTGGGCCTAGAAAGGCCCAAATGAGACAGACGAGTACACGAGCTGAGAGGAGCAGGAGCTGCAGCCCGGCTTGTGCAGCAGCTCCTGCCGGGCCGGGCTCTGCCGGGCCGGGCTCTGCCGGGCCGGGCTCTGCCGGGCCGGGCTCTGCCGGGCCGGGCTCTGCCGCTGGCTGCGCTTTCTGAGGACCCGTGGAGACTGAAAGCAGTTCCAAAGTTTTCCGTTGCTGAGGTTCCCGGGCGGCTCTTGCGAGGGTCTGTGCTGAGGGCAGGGAACCGCTGATTCCCATCGGGGGGCTGAGCTGGGAGAGATGCCCAGGAGGCTGGAAATGGGAGAGAAAAGTCCCCGCTTGCTGGCTGCTGAGGACGGTCCTGGGGCCGGGTCAGAGCGGAGCGGGAAGAGTAGTGGCCTGGTAAATATACAGTGGCATTTTACCACAGGCAGGAGATTACTTGTTGAGTAGATTATCTCTCTTGAGATAAGACAAAATCCTTCAGACTCAGTGGAGTATCTCCCCTAGCCTATTAGTAGATGACAAGATGCAGTTTGGGCCCAGTAAGCCTCTATCAATCACAAGATGAAGTAAAGCCCTAATTATCATTTAATTGCCGCCTTCAGCTTGAGCTGCCCTTCTTCACAGCTTTCTGCATCCATTTGAGATTAAGTTGCACTAAAATGAGAACCGTAAAGGGCCTGGCCAAGGTGTGAAATTCCCTGGGTAACTGAATTAATGGCAGCGTGTTCCTGCTGCTGGGGGTTCTGGTCTCTGTGAAGACAGAATGAGTGAGGGCAAAGGGACATAATGGGGAATTGGCAGCGATAGCTCTCAGCCATTCGTTCACAAAAAGAATGGCTTAGAACATGCTGGTTTGGCCAAACTCGAGGGAGACAAAGGAAATACCGCTCACAAACATTTGATTTTATGATAATTTTGTGGAATTATATTGTGAACTATATTATTGAATAAAGTAGTAGTAATATGTCCACACAGGCCTGTGCAGTTGAGCACGAGCTGCAGAATGAGCACTGGTAACTGGAGTTCTTATTTTCTACGGTTTTCTTCTAGAGCATTTTGAAACTGATTGCCACGCAGATTTTTGGGGGTCGTTGGGGCTGGTTTTGCAGAAGAGCTTGGTGTTGATCTGTTTCCATGTGCTCTGCATGGCAGGTGTGTTTTCTAAGTTGCAGCAGCAGAACAGTGTTTCTCGTGATGAAACCCTTGATGCAGCCCTGACACTGACATTCATCATTAAGACACTTGTCTACACTGTGTAACTTTGCAACATCAAATCCAGTTTCAAAGATAATTACAGGCCATTAGTACCTGACGCATGGAGTTTAATAACAGAGTAAATATTGTGGTGATCTTTGGAAATGCATAAATAAGTAGATAAATACACAAAATAGAGTTGTCTGGCTTTAAAAATGAGCTCTTAAAACCGGTATTGCCTGAGAAACAGGCATTGTTGGAACTGGTCACTGAGCCTCTTCGCATGAAAGACAGGGTGTTATGGACCCGTCGTTTCACTGCCGGGAGCCGCCGGTCGGGAGCGGGGCTGCCCGGGGCCGCTCTGCCGGGGGCTGCTGGTCCGGTCCGGAGCGGGGCTGCCCGGGGCCGCTCTGCCGGGGGCTGCTGGTCCGGTCCGGAGCGGGGCTGCCCGGGGCCGCTCTGCCGGGGGCTGCTGGTCCGGTCCGGAGCGGGGCTGCCCGGGGCCGCTCTGCCGGGGGCTGCTGGTCCGGTCCGGAGCGGGGCTGCCCGGGGCCGCTCTGCCGGGGGCTGCTGGTCCGGTCCGGAGCGGGGCTGCCCGGGGCCGCTCTGCCGGGGGCTGCTGGTCCGGTCCGGAGCGGGGCTGCCCGGGGCCGCTCTGCCGGGGGCTGCTGGTCCGGTCCGGAGCGGCGCTGCCCGGGCCCGCTCTGCCGGGGGCTGCTGGTCCGGAGCGGAGCGGGGCTGCCCGGGGCCGCTCTGCCGGGGGCTGCTGGTCCGGTCCGGAGCGGCGCTGCCCGGGGCCGCTCTGCCGGGGGCTGCTGGTCCGGTCCGGAGCGGCGCTGCCCGGGGCCGCTCTGCGCTGCCTGACCCGAAAGCCGGCGAACAGCGAACGTGGCCGAATAACTGACTGACCTCAGGGTACATTTTGTACTCATATGTTGGCTTTGGTTCTAGTGGGGAAAACTGCACCTATATTAGCAAAATGTGATTAAAATGTAGCTTTTTTGTTTGATTTGCAGCTACTTTTTTATCCATTCATCCCTTGTGCTATTTTTTCCATTCCAGGTCCTTGATTTTTTTTTTAATAATTCTTTATTTCTTAAGAACTGATGGAAATTTTTCTTAACTCACAGGATTTTTTCATTTAATCAAAGGTAATTTCTTTCACTTGGAGCCTGATTTGCTTACAACAACAACAATTTCTAATAGTTTTCCTAAATAATAAATTAAATAGCCCATAGTGGTGAATGAGGAGTTTACATTCCCAATGGAAAGAATACATGTGTGGAGATGAGTTTCATCAGACTGTTAACTGAAACAGAGGCTTTCCGAATTGATTCCATCTTTCGCCAGTGTAGCCAGTGCTCTCCTGAATACGGTATTTATGAAGCATTCTTTATTTAAGATAAGCAAAACAAAAACACATAAAAGGAGGCCTCCTCATCCTCTTTTGCTGTCTCTGGGTCAACATCTCAACCTCTTGATTAGATTTGGAACCTACTAATTAGATATAATTCATTACCTGCAAAAATGAGATCAGAAATCAAGAGCTGCTTTTCAGAATAAGGCGATCTTTCCCCTCATCCATCATGGCTGTAAGTAACCAATTTAAAGTCAGACAAATGCATAACCAGCATTATTGCCTTGTCATAACTAGTTAGAGAGAAAGACCTGGAATAAGCTGGCATTATAAATGGTTTTTATCACATTATTTTTTAGTTATTTGTCAGCTACTTTGCTTAAGATAAATGCGGAACAATAATCAGATTCTGAAACTGAACTGAGGACAAGATTTTGTTAATTGCAAAGCCGCTTCTGTCAACAGACCTTCGGTAGTGGGGCACAGCTTATCCATTTCTTTATGGAAAAATTGTACTGAGTGCCTTGTCACGTTTGGACTTGAGGCTCTAAAGGGCCAATAACTAGGAAGTGGCCATGGGAGCAGGGAGGGCTCTGCACTTGGTGTCCTTGAGGCTCCGATCTCGGTGCAGCATCCACCGTAAGCCATTGCAGCTGAAAGGAAAATGTAGTGGGAACAGGGACACTTGAAAATGATGGGCCTCTAGAACTGGGTTATTCTTCCGTCATCTCCAAGCTTTAGCCGTCACTGGGCAAGGCAGAGAGGGTGTGTTCTCCTTTGTGTTTCAGTGAGCATTCGTGCCCGCCGGTGTCAGCACACTGGGTGTGTTGATGGAATCTGCCACAGAGGCGACAGTCCGGGTCCAGGTTTGGGTCTGGCTGCAGCCCTGAGAGCTCAGCGGTGGAGCGGCGGTTCTGGTGCCATCGCGCCCTGTGCGGCGCTGCCCGCGTGCCCTTGTGTTTCCAAATAAACACGTTCTGCAAGGCAAAGGAATGGTTCCACCCGAGTTTTGCAGCCAGGTTCACTTTAAAGGGCTGATGGAGTGGCAGGCTTTAGACACATTTCCTTTTTTTTCCCCTGGTTAATGCAGTTTAGGTGGCTGTAGCATGAAAAGACTTGACAAAGTGTTAGCATTAATGTACTGAGCATAATGAACACCAACCATAGAGCACATGGTGCTTGTCGGCTTATTGGTGAATTTAACTCACTTTAATTGCAGTGTTACTTACGTGATGGAGATGTAGCCCTCAGAGGGATCATTTGAAGGACAAATAATGTATTTGTGTAAAATTAAAAAAAAAAAAACCACCACCAAACTACTAGCAGATAGTACTACCAGCTGTAGTAAATTATAGTTTAATAATTATTATCTAGATAGCACTTGGCTTAAGGTTAAAAAAGAGGCACTTCTGGAAAATAGGATCAGCGGCTGCCTGCGGCGCGGCCGGGGGCGCGGCCGGAGCACCTGGGGCCGAACGCGGCTGCTGGGAGGGAGCGGCCGCCCCGGGGCACGGCGGCGGGAACGGAGGGTGACAATGAGCCGCGCGGGTGTCCCGGCCCCGGGGCACGGCGGTGGGAATGGGGGTGACAATGAGCCGCGCGGTGTCCGGGCCCCGGGAGGCGCCGCAGCCGGCCGGGCTCGCTGCCGGGGGCGGGACCCTCCCGGCTGGTGCCGCGGGCGGCTGCCGGTGTCCGGCCTCCTGATGGCTGTCATTTGTACCCTGAACGCTGAATATCTTCCTCATTATTCATCCTAGCGCACCAGAAACAGCTGGTCTTCAAGGGAAATTACCTAATGAATCAACAATAAGGCTATTGTGTAGGCGTGACATTTCTGATAATAAATTATTGCTTTCAGGAGGTTGACCACACTTGTCAGGGTTTTGCGAGTTACAAATTCAGCTGCCTTGTCTTCTGCTGTTTTACATAAGTGACAGTGTAAAATCTTGGCATTTGACTGTAAGTTATTCCCTCAACTTCTTGATCTATACTGTAAAATTTCTTTCTTTCTTCATTTGTTCAGAATAATCTTTGGGCATTTCCAACCCAGACTTTGAAGTGACATTTGCTTGTTTTGAATTGATTATATTTATTGTGCCATACCTATCTTAGAATTAAATATGAATATAAATATTAGTTACTAGAAATGTAAGCAAGCTAAAAATGTAAGGACTACATTTTAAATTTCACTTAACTAAACGTTGTGTTTGCATATTTCTCGTGTGCTTACACTTGGAGGAGAAGTTTTTCAGAAACCCATGGTATGGAGAAAGAGCCAAATATTCCCTTCCTAGCTTTCAAAAATATCTGGATGTAACTAAAAGTGCTTGACCCATATAAGATATGCTTCAAGGATTATTATTTTAAAGCACATTTCTTTTTCACATGCAAGTGTTATTTGCCTTTTATTTTGTATATACAGGCATGTGACTAGTTAGTGATTATAAACAAAAGTCCTTACTCCCTCTTAGCTGAATGAAAATGGTACTGAAATTCAGTCAGTATCTGCAACAAATTGTATGCTTTATCTGTGTGGAATTCTGTGGAACCAGTTCTTTAGCTTTAATACTGTAGGTCTTTTCATAAGTAGCCAAGAAGCAGAAAAGGACAGCACTTTTGTTTTCTGCCAGATTTCTCGGGGCAGAATGCGCGCTTGCAGGTCTGACAGAGGCAGGCGAGGGTGAGCCGTGCTGGGGAGGAAGTCGGTGTTCTACGCCAGTTGTTGTGGAAGTCAGAGAGGAGATCTAAGGCAGGGGATGCATGTTCTAGCAGGCACGCTGGGTTTCAGGCGCTCCCGGTGACTGTTGCTGCACACACTTCTTTTCACAGGTAGTTGGTGTCTACGCCTGGACGTTGCTGTTGCTTCTGCCTTGTACAGAATGTGTTATGAATTTCAGGCGGTAGGGCACTTACAGGCTTACTCTCACTCAAGCACTAGTTGGTTGTTTGGTTGGTTTTTTGTTTAATAAAAATTTAGATTTTCATCAGGAAAAAACTACCCGAAATGCAGTGTGTTTAGGAAGTATCTTCTGACACTCCTGAGAACGGGAGCACAGCTCTGCTCAGCGGCGCCAGCGCTCTCCGGACTGGCCTTGTGTCTGACGCGGTGCCAGGTCCCCCTGCCCAGGGTTTTCTAGGAAGACCAGTTGTAAGTGGAGCAAAACTAATTATTATTGCCTTCAACCCACCCCCAAGGCCCCCAAAACCAGAAAATCCCCAGGGAAGGTGTGAAGTAAAATGTCTTCCAGGAGGATTGCCCGTAATGGAACACAGCTCGGAGGCGCCCGGCGCAGGATCCCCAGGCGGAGCAGAGCGAGCGGCCTGGTCCCGCCTGTCCCCGCCCTTGGTTTCCTCCGTGCCTCGCGCCCCGCGCAGGTGCTCCCGGGCGCCCTGAGCGCCCCGTGCTCCCGGCTGGGAGGTTGGTCACAGGCGGCAGCCGTGGCCTCCCCGGGAGTCCAAACCCGCACAAAATCAGCAGCCTCTGCCGTTCCTTCGCTGCCTGCTCGTTGTGCAAGGTGACCTGGCTGGGCCATGGTCTGGCCAGCTCGGTGCTGGTGGTGCTGGTGGTGCTGGTGGTGCTGGTGGTGCTGGTGGTGCTGGTGGTGCTGGTGGTGCTGGTGGTGCTGGTGGTGCGGGTCTGTGGCCTCGGAGCCGGCTGTGCCACAACAGCCGCGGTTTGCAGGCACCTTCCCGGCCACAGACCCGCCATGGGCCCTGGTGAGCGAAGGCTCAGCGGGGCAGAGGAAGCCGTGAGATACTGTGACCTTTAGGTGTAATATCTTGGCATCAGTTAATTAATTGTGTGTTTAAAGTGTGCTGATGGTGGTGAGTTAGTGGTAGACTGCCTGGTTAATTGTGGAGGTGTTCTGTTTATAAAACAACCCCTGTAAGCAGGGCCGGGCGCGCTGGGCAGCCGAGGGCAGACACGGGGGGGCAGGAGGAGCCTGTCCCGCGGGAGGGGGCCCGTGTCGCCGCCTCTGCTCTCCGGCTCCCTCCTGCCTGGAGAGGGACCCGTCTCCCGTCCCCCTGGGGACGTTTCGGCGGCTCGTGGTGCCCGGGCGGTGTGTGGAGCTCTGCTCGGAGGGGCTGAGGACAGGGGCTGTGCCGCGGAGCGCGGTGGCCCAGGGCACCGAGAGCCGGGCAGCGTGCTCTGCAAACCCGGCGAGGTTTGGCTGAAGATCATGGGTGGCTGAGGACAGGGGCTGTGACGCGGAGCGCGGTGGCCCAGGGCACCGAGAGCCGGGCAGCGTGCTCTGCAAACCCGGCGGGGTTTGGCTGAAGATCATGGGCGGCTGATCGGGGCCCAGTGGTGCATGTGAGTGCTGTTCAGTTATGACGCAGAGATGAAACGGCTGAAAAAAGTGGAAAAAGAATTTGAAAACATATAGCCAAAGACTGACCCTACACAATTTTTGTGCAGGACCATATTGGCCCCGAAAGTTTAGCTGCATGTTAATGATCGTCAAGGTCTTCTGGAGCATTAAATTTTTCTCCAAATTAATGTAATTTCTGGGGGCTCACTATTGAAAGCAAGTGCCTGCTGGGCTCTTTTTCAGATAAGCGAAATTCAGCTGAAACAAACAAAGGTGTTGTAATGGTGTCACATTGTCATTTAACTTTCCCCACCAATCTTCTGATAAAGACACGTTGTATTCAGCAGCATACAGACATAACAGCAGTTCTGTCTCCAAAATCTGGCTTTCCAGCGTAAGGCCTGTTGAGTTTCCATGGCAATAGCCACAAATTCCTCCCCAGCTCTTCAAAGTGAAAGACATATTTGTTTTGCTCGTGCAATTTTGTAGCACAAAAGCTCTCTCTCTTTTTTCACGTAACACCTGCTAATCTGCACTTGGTCCCTTTGAAGCCTCCTGCTGATCAGAAATTCAAATACATTTTTGCATGCTAATCTTAGTGGTAATCTAGAGCTTGTGTCTTTCATGTTCTGTCTGCAAAATCAGTTTTCTTTATAAATCACCAAAAATATTGCCCCCGGTCGCTCTCCATGGAAGGATGAGCCGATAGGGAAATCACGCTGTCCACAGCCTGGATGTTGATTCTCTCAAGGTGCAAGGCGGCTGGACGAAGCTATCAGATCAGGGCTTTTAACCACCCGATTGCTCTTTGTGAAGAGGAGGAGAAAGGAGAGAGAGAGGAAAAAGGGGGGGAAGGGCTTTCATGAGCTCCTGTTGAACACGGGCTGCGGAGGGGCAGAGCGGCGGCCTGGCTGCCTTCAGCTGTCATGTCGCTGTGCTGTTGGCTCAACAAAGGAGCGAATGTGGCTGCAGAGCCAGACAAATGAGTGCTTGCTGCAGTGCTTTTCTGCTCATCGGATGAATAACCACGCAGCCACGGTGCTGAATTTGCAGCCTGCGCGTCGGTTCGCAGCCGAGGCGGCTGTGCCGCGGTGCTGGGTGGATGCTGGCACCATGCAGGTGCTGGCGTGTGAGATGGGGCTGCTCACGGCTCCAGAGCGTGCACGGGGAACCTGCCCAGATGGGGCAGGATGCCCCGAAACTGCAGAGGGTCCTGGTGCTGCCTGTGCCATGGAGGGATTTCCAGGGCGCTGTAAGGTCGGGCGCCGGCCGGCCTGCAGCGGGAGATGTAGCTGTAGTGCTTCACAGGTACCCAGTGGTATCTTCGTTTGCATCAGCAGTAAAGGATTCAAATGGTTTGCCCTTAGGGTGCTGCTGTGTGTCCATGATCTGTCTGCCAAATCACACCAAAACCCCATGTCCCACATCTATCCCAGCCCCAAATCCACCTTAATTCACCTTCCAGTGGTGCTGAGCCCGGTGGGTGCGTGTGCTGGCAGCGCAGCGTCAGCTGCTGCGTGCGCACAGCCTTGCTGTGTTACTGCAGAGCTCCTGGGCGCTTCCGAGTTTGCAAACAGAGGGTTTGAGTTTCGCTGCAGCTGGGGCATAGGAAAACCTCTGTGGCACAGTTATTTTAAATGACCCGGTCCTCATGGAAATTTACCTTGTTTAAAGTTATTGGTTTTTTTCCACTACTTAAATAAAAAAGAAATCTTCATGGTTAATTTCTTAACTAATAATTCAGTGAACATACACCGCTCTCCTCTTGGAGGACATGAACAGTTTCCCAGTTTCACGGGACATGTTCGATGTGCAGTCCTGGCTGAGCGGTGCAGGAAGCCATTCAGCCCAGACACTTCTCCCCGAAGCCCGAGCCGCCGTTTGCCGGAGCTGGAGACCGGCCCCGAGCCGCGGCTGGACCGGGGCCCTGGGAGCGCAGCGCAGCGCCCGGGTTCCAGTCTGAGCTGGGCCGGGCAGCTCTTCCTCCGCGCTCCGAGCTTTGTAAAATCTTGACTTTCAGAAAAAGCTTTGTTTGTGAAAGCTCACAGTGCATTGCAGGGAGGAATGCACACTTGCCATTTCATACAGGATCACTAGCAAAATATTTGAAAGAGGATTTTCTGTTTGTTTGTCTGCATCTTGCTGCTATCCAAATTCTGTTCCTTTCTTTAGGGCGAAGAGTCTGAGTGCACAAGGAGGGCTATGGTTTCTGCAGGCAGATAATATAGCCACGTACTACAAACACGGCAATAATTTCCCTGGGCCCTGCGATCCACCGGGCGCGTTGCAGGCAGTCGGCGGAGGCCTGGGGGGCTCCCAGGGCGCGCAGCAGCTGCAGCGAGACGCTTCTCCGCCGTGCTCGGCCGCGGGGTGCGCAGCCGGCGCTGAGCGTCCGGCCCGTCGCCGTTCTGGTGCGGTAACCTCTGCCTTTGAAGCCGTGTGCCCGCAGCTCGCAGAGCTGGCTAATACGTCAACATCAGTAATTTACCAAAAGGGGGGTGAGGGTGGAAGAAAGCTGCAGCATAAATCTCAGTCTGGCTTTATTCTTTTACTTAAGGTTTTATGTCTTTAAAGGAAAAATGCTGACAACGTTCTTGCTCACAAAAAGCCTTTTGAGCCAATGCCAGGACTTTGCTCAAAACTGCTAAAAAGTCAGAGCTGGGATCTAAGAGCAGTGCTGATGTTTCCTCTACTTCCTTGCTTTACTTTGATTTTCCGGCAGCCGAGGTGCTCGGTGTGCCTGCTGCGTTGGGTGTTGAGGTGCGGGTCAGAGTGCGTTTCTGTCTGTGGAACCGTGCGGGTGCTGGTGTCGGGCTGGTGAGGATCTGCTGGAGTTTGCGTGTTTGCTTTCTCTGTATCTGTTACACTTCAGTCTGGCAAGAGCGACTTTAAAACAATATTATTGGACTTGAAATAGTGCAGCCAGGCAACAAGGGGCCTTGTGCTCCCGGGAAGGGCTTTTCCCCTCTGCAGAGAGCGGCTCCGGGAGTGGTAACGCCGGCAGCCCACCGTGCGGCAGAGCTGCCGTCCCCGCAGGCAGCGCCAGGCTCGTGCCATAGTAACCAGCGCCGCCGAAGCAGCGGCCGCCTCGCCGTGAGCGTCCTTCTCTGCGGCAGCAGCCTGCTGGTTCCTGCGCCCGCCCAGCTGTCGGCCGGCGGTTCTGCAGCCGCGCTGTCGGGCTTGTCGAGCGTTTGAGGCACAAGGTCCTGCGGCTACCTCTGCCTTATCATAAAGATTTCCAGCCTAATAAATCGCAGGGAGTAATTTTTGATGAAGATTCTGCCTGGCTAAGGGGAGCTGACCCCACACATTTTTCTCGTCTCTGTAACAGTCTCAGTGCCACCTCCAATACCCTGGGCAATGACCACGTGTGTCTGCAGGCGGCTCTCCATGATTTTGGTAGAGATGCTCCTACAAGAAAACGTGCGTTCTGGGGCCTGTGTGCGTTGTTGGCATTGGGGTGCGAATCCCAGGGAATCTCCTGCCGGAGGAGGCCCAACCGCGAACGTGCCTGTTCTGAGCGGTGTCTTATCCTCCTGCAGAACTGTTTCCTTGCTTTCCCCCATACTTGATTGCGTCTCCAGCTTCTGATTCCAGCCACCTCACTTGTATCTAGAAACAGCAATGTTTTCTTCTCCTTTGAAACTGATGGGCCCAAATTTCATGTCCAAATCTTGATGCTCTAATTTAGAAAATAAATATGAATTAGATATTCGAATCCTAAGCTTTTATATTATAAAAAATGGATGTATATGGAATGACTGGATCCTTACAACGTCCCTTTTATTGCTGCTTGTGCTGTGCCATGCCCTGGTGTTGTAGCAGTGCTCCCCAGGAGAATGCAGTAAGTTCTTCTTAAACCTCAAGGGCTTTTGTGATCTTCTCACTTGCTATTTATAGCTGATTAAAGCTCAATGATAGTTGCCCCCGTGCTATATTGGTCCCAGTGGGAACGAAGGGCATTCGGCACCTCACGTGATCAGACCCTTCACAGCCGCGTCTCGCAGCTCGTTACAGAATATGAGCCGTAAGACTGAACACTCCCTACATTTTCTTATTCAGACTCATTTCGAGCTCCGGCTCAGACTGGAGATTTGCTGAGTAAATAGTCTCAACAATAATCTCAGCCTGATTCCAACTAATTAAATCCTGTACAAACATCCCTCTCTGGGCCAATATAGCGAAAGACAACGAAAACACAGAAAACCAGACATAGCTTTCCTCCAGATTTTGCTCGGCCCTTTAATCCTGTATCTTTTGAAAGATAGTAACGTCCATAAGATGAGGGGTCAGCCTTCCTGCCCTCAGCATCAAGCAGTGGAATTTTTCAATAATGAACAGCTGGGTCACCAGCGACACAAAAGCTGCTGTAATATCCTGTAGGCTTACGGGGCACAAGAGAAATCCCAAAGCAAATCATGATGTACACAGAAAGGGACCGTCCTTTTCTATTAAGGAGGCCACTTCAAACCAGTCTCGACACCACCTTTTCTCCAGCTTTTTGGAGGCGAGATTATCCCCTGCGTGTATTTGATGGCGCGTTGGGGGGTGGCTCTGATTGCCGTTTTAGAGTCAGAGGAGCTGCAGGAGTGGCGGGAGGGCTCTGGTTATGGGGCTCCTCGCGTGCCCCGGCCGGGCTGCTCGCCGGCAGCGCTGCCCGCGCCGCGTGGCGGAGCCGGCGGTACCGGCCCGGGCCGAGCCAGCGCCGGAGCCTGCGGGAGCGGCGCTGGAGCTGCAGCTGTGCTTTCGTTTTTATGAAACCCCGTGGAATTCGCGGCCTTTTCCAGGGAAAGAAAACGTTACCTTGCAGGATTTTTGCTAAGTACCCAGTAAAGCAAAAAGCGACCAGGGTAACATGACCAAAAAGAAGTACTACAACAACGTTTTAATGCATCGCAAAAGTCAGTCTGAGATGTATGCAAGATATGTTAGAGATTCGTGATTAAAAGCAGTTTGTGTCAAGGAAGTTCCCACTTGCAACATGTAGAACATCTGACAGTGATTAAATGGAGCTAGCTATTAGATTTTCCTAAAGAAACAATAGTTAAACGTATCTCCACAAGTATGAAACACTTTATGTACTGTATCTGGTACACCTCATTTAAATTGACTTAGATGGAACAGACACACTAAGTCTAACTAGTAGGTTATTAAGAATATAAACCTGGTGCCCAAGAATTTACAATCAGTTATATGGGAGGTATCCTGACTTTCCTCCTTTTCCCAGGGCTTTTATTTACTAAGCATATGCTGTAAAGATGTCACATTTACAGCAGGGGACATATTTAGGATGTTTCTTACAAACAGTTTTAAGTTATATACCTGTAGCAAATGCATCTTGCTATTCTGTATCTTGCTGTCTAGAAAGTCTGCCCCGGGCTCCAGAAAACGTGTGTTAAAGAAGAGTGTATGTGTTGGGAAGAACACGTGCATAATTTGAGTTTTTAAGTTTGCTTATTATAGTTTATGAATTTTAGATAGAAATATGACAGAATTGTTTTCTACAGAGTGACAAGCTTCTCAGCTCTGTTAAACCACTCAGAGGTTTGAGAAATGTGGTTTAAATTAAGTATATCACGCTTCTAATTCTGGTGGGTGACAAAAAGAGGAGCGTGGAGATCCATCGCTCCCGTGGTGTCTGGTGGTCGCAGACGCGCTGGGAGCTGGGAGCACCGCTCACTTTGGTTCCCTAGGAAATACCGTTGTGGGGGTGTCTGGGCGGCCGCTGCCGGGCCGCGCCTGCACGTGGGTGCTCTGATCCGCGTTGGTTCGACGCAGGGGAGGAACAGGCGAGTCGGACTTGAGGTTGAGCATTTCAAGCTGCCTTTAATTCTGATTGTCCCTCTTCTTTTGTGAGAACGGGCCGAATTGCTGAAGTAAACAGCTACAGCGCTGCAAGCCCGATCAAACTCACTGCTTCCGAGTGTGGGAATCACATAAACAGCGCTCATACCCCTTTCCTGTGTGTCGCCTCCATCGAAAGGTCTTTACAAGCGCTCCTGCTCCCAGCAGCGCTGCCGGCCGCTGCGGGGCTGGGCCCGGCCGGCTCCCTCGCGCCGCACGGGCCGCTCGCAGTGGTGCAGCATCGCAGCGGTGCAGCATCGCAGCGGTGCAGCATCGCAGCGGTGCAGCATCGCAGTGGTGCAGCATCGCAGCGGTGCAGCATCGCAGCGGTGCAGCATCGCAGTGGTGCAGCGCTCCCGAGCTGAGGGTGCTGAGGGCCGGCGCTCAGTGGGTGGGGAAGCACGAGAGCAGTCCGCTGGGGCTGAGGGGTAATCGATGGTTAAGTCCAGACTTCTCTAATTTGCATAACGCCAAGTCTAATAAAATATTAATGGTAGCTTATCTCACTTTCAGATAATTTAAGACAGGCAAAAATTAAATTGGAAAATATTACTTCAGAAATACGAGAGAAAAAAATGAAGACAATGTCTGGAGAGCAGGAAACGTAATTATCTCTTTCAGGTTTACAAAATTGTTTGCTGAGTTGCTGTCAGGTACAAGCCGGCCTGATGCACAAAGCTGTCCAGAGCTTGGTCTTTCTAATGGGAATCGCAAACCCAGTGGAATTCCGAGGCTGCTGCGGGTCAGCCGGAGGATGGACGTGGAGGACGTGGCGTGTCTGCTTCATGGGGTGGCAGGAACGGTCGCTATAAGAAATGACAGCTTTAAGGGTGGTTGTTTTCTTGCAGTTGGATTCAGTTGAAATAATTAGGGCTTGAAGCTTTGCCAGGAGTTCACTCTTAACCAAGAGATCATTACTGCAATTAGGTGATAGTTTTGACCAATACATTCTGTGAAATGTCAAATACTAGAGCGTGTGTGGGAGCAAAATAAAAACCCACAGGGCTACATGGCACTTCTGGGCCTGGTGCTGAGCTCTGTACATTGTCCTGTGTGTTTTCTGCACCGCTCTGGCAGCTGATGACCCCGTCAGCTTTCACAACAGACAGTGAAGCGCAGGAGCAGTCGCTGGCTCTGCGTGTACCGGCTGGGCCGGGGCCGCGGGCCCGATCCTGCCGGCTGCTCCGGCGCCGTCCGGTGCGCTGCCGGCACCCGCGGCTGTTGTGAGCGGGATCCCAGCCGCCAAGCCCGTGCCGCGCCGCACGCCGAAGGAGGGGGTTGCTGCTGTGAACCCCGAGTACGTGTGGAAAAGCCAGGCGGAGGCCGGCAGCGTGCAGCCAGCGGGAGGTGACCGCTGCGTTAGCGTCCCCTTACGGGGCTGAGAGAGCCTGATGTGGCGATAAGGAGTTAAAGGTTCTTCTGAATTTGAAATTTGTAGTCACACCTTTGCCGTTGTGCCGGCTGGGAGCGTGGCAGACGGTTCTGAAATCAAGGGCATCTTCTCTCAGCAATTCTTTTCCTGTTGAGCAACCAGTAAGTCCAGCTTCGTTATGAGGCAAAGCACGGTGTGAGCTTTCAACAGGCAGTGGTCGGATATCCTTCATCCAAAAGAAACCGTACTACACTTTGCCAGTATAAAACACACTCCCACCAAGGAGACATCACACAAGAGCACGCGGCTGGGGGCAGGGGGGAGGCTGAAGCTGCCGGCCATGATCAGATGACAGATATTTTTGTTAGGAAATAATACGTTTCTCTGATTTCCTGAGAGGTTGAATATAAAGCACAAAACAAGGGTCGGTGATGAAATCCAGAAGAATGACCTCCGTGTATTCTGCTGGAGGAGAGTAAACAAGTACCTGTGTGCTGCCCGGGTCCAGCAGGCGCTGTTTGGACAGCTGCGCTGCCCGTTGAAAGGTGCTGCTTGAGAGCGGCTGGGTGATAATAATGCTGGTTCCATATAAGGTTCATATAAGATCGAACATCTCTATAGAGAGTGCTGCGTAGGGTTTATTAAAACAGCTAAGAAGTTGGATTTTCTGATGCATACCAACTACTAATGTAAAACATGCTCCAGTGAGAATTCCTTGAAAAACTGCATTTACTGCTGCAATAATAGTAAAAGGTCACCTTGGATCACATTTGCAAAAGGTCAGACGCGGGTAGAGATAATGGCCTGTTCACTGTAGTTCCATTTGCAGCCACAGCTGAAAACCAATCAGGATTAGACGTGGAGAAGCGTTTCTTCCATTTTGGTGGATTGTGTGGTGGACAGGGGTTATTCATATAGCGAGGAATGTCTCTGGGCCTGGTAAAAACTGTCAAATAAGGCTGAAGTATTCTTACATGCACCATTGTGCTGAGCTCCTCTTGTGTGTCTATGTTCTTGAGATGCATTGGGATGAGTACGCGTCTCCAAAACAGGTCACTAGCACAGCTTCATAGAATGGCTTGTTTAATGTGCATGGCACAAGATATGTAATGCAAAATGTATGTACGTGCACTTTCCAGGATGACATTGCAGTATACCTCTCGTGGGCATGTGGAATTGTTATCCTGGGTCTGGTGGGAAGTTTTGGTGTGAAACGGTTGGAGTTGCGCTGTTTGCTGCCGGCGGTTCTGCATTCTGCACCGTCCGCTCTGCGGAGTTCGGGAAGCGCCTCCTCGCAGGCCGCTGGTCTCGGCGCAGCCCCGGAGCCCCACCAAGAGCTGACAAACCTCGAGCACGGGGATAAAGGAGGTTGTACTGAATGCGGCCTCTCCAGCTGTTCTCAACCAGATGTGCTGAAAATGCTGCAAGCCTGTTCTCAATATTGCAGCTCTTTGCTTTAAAGAAAGTGTATTCCTGGAGAAGTCCCCGTAATTGAACTGTTCCCAGGAGGAGCAAGCGGTTCCATGGACATGAGCTGTCTGTGAGGAGAGGGCTCGTGGGAAGTTAATTCGGTTGTGATAGATTCATGTTGTTTTGAATGATCCTGCTGGTGTTAGTTATTTCGACAGGGCACGGTCCAGAGAAGTCCAGTGGAGTTTGCAATGCTTGTCCCTGCACTGAGAGTAAATGAAGGTCTTTGCCTAATTAATTTGTATTGCATTATAAGCCCAGTGCACCTTCTTTCTCCAAATTATCTGGTATCAGTTAAGAGACACAGGAAATGTCATCTATTTTTGAAACAGAAACGTTAGGACACGTGCCACAGGCTCCCAAATGCTTCAGTGAGAGAAGGCAGCATATATTCATGGCTGGAGTCTGCCCTTAAATCCGATCACATTCTCTGTCGGCCTCTAATTCCATCATGGTGACCCTTGCGGTATAAGGTGTAATATAAAGCAGCAAGTGACTGTACTTACTGCAGCTGCCTAAGACCTGACAGGCTTTTACTGAGTACACAAGAGCATTTGGTACCATTTATTGCGAGTCTCTGAAGGATGCAGAGTGATCAGTGTGCTTGGAAATGAATGGTCTTTTCATGTTGCTGATTTCATTTCTGGGATGGACACAGCGCTCCTCAGCGCGAGGGATTAATAGTTCTGGCTGGATGCAAGTGGAGCGCAGCCAGCGCTTCACACTGCGCCGCCTGCATCAGGCACGGGAAATAAAGCGTGGGACCTGGAAAGTGGTTTCCAAATATTTGACAGACCCACCAGTGAAAGTCGGTGCTGTTCCTATTTCTAGGCTGCCAGCAATTTCTAGTAAATTTTCCCAGAGAATCGCTGCTGTCTGCGAAAAGGCTTCGACATTGCTCTTTCTTAACCCCCCGTTCTGCTGAAGGTTTACCTTCGCCTCTGGGCAGTTTGATGTTGCTAAGCAAAGAAAGAATAGCTGTGTCTCCGGCATGTTTGGGGCGCTGGCGCTGCTAGGCAGACACTCAAACAAGCCTCGGGGGCTGCAATGCCGGCCAGGGCTGCTGCCTCGGGCATCCAGTTCATTTGTTTTGTACGAAGTGCAGCAGAGGCTCCAAGGAGGCATCGCCAAACAGTGAGCGCTGCGGTTCCAGAGAGAGGGGCGCCCTTTGTGTGAGCCCCCAGCCGGCTGCCGGGGCGCCGGCAGGGGAGCAGCGGCCCGGAGGAGGCCGGGCCCGGGGGGCTGCGGTCCGGCCGGGGGGCTGCGGTCCGGCCGGGGGGCTGCTTCCCCCCCGCGGACACGGCTCGGCCCCGCCGGAGACGGGAGTCCGGCGATGTCGTCACCGTGACGTCACCGTGACGTCACCCAGCGCGTGGCGAGCCCGGCCCCGTGGCGCTGCCCACGCGTGTCCAGCAGCCGCTGTCCCGGGCCCGTGTCCGCCGGGAGCCGCTGCCCCGCTCCTCCCGAGGTGGATGGAGTCTGGATGATGTGGGCCTGAGAGTGACTAATTAGCATGCGAGCTTCCTCAGAAGGGTTAACATGGGATCTTTTTAATTGTCAAAAGAGTTTCAGGCTATTAGTGTTGGCATATTCTTCAATAATCTGTTTTATTTTTACCTGCTGGGAGCTTAATTAAAAAACAAAGAGGCTCAATTTAAAGCCCATTACTATGCTAATTTTGTAAGAACTGGGCGGTGATTAAGAAGCTTTAAAAAGAGGAGTTTAGTTTGCTCTAGGGAATGGGTTGGAGGCAGGTTTTATTTCTTTTCATTAGCTAGCTACAATTATTTATAAACTAAATGGAAATGATATTAAAGAGTAATGAAAAAAACAGCATCTATGTATTATTGAACAGCAGAACTTTTTTTAATTTAGTATCGAAGTGTGCAGAGCCTTTATTACTGCAACTTGCAGTTAACGCAGCTAAATGCAGTTGTTAAATATAAGCGGCTTTTAAAATATGCCCATAAATACAGAGCTGTCCGGTTTGCTTTTCCTATAGATCACTAGAGTAAGTTTATAAAGGTATCAGCGTAACAATGAAGATGTACTACTATCTCCTTCAGAAAGGTTTTATGAAGTTTATGCAAGAAAACTTCATGCCAGAGTATATTGTAACATTGTACAATCTAACAGCACCACAAACTTCCCGCTGTCTTTGGTCTGGCGTGCAAGCCCCAGCTGAAAGGTGCAGTTCCAGCGGCGTGGGGTGGGTGTCCGGAGGCCGAACGCCAGGCAGGCGCCAGCGCGGCCGCGGCTGCAGATGTGCCCGTGGACACGGGCGGGGGGGCAGCAGGAAGGCCCAGCTCCCGGTTCGGGTGTGTGAGCGGGCAGTGGGAGGATGGCGCTGGCACAGGTCTGGCCAGGGACAGACTGACTGTGCGCTTGGCAAGAGCAATTTTGAGCTGAATCCTCAAAACAAGGGTATCTGTTTGTGGTATCTGTGAGGATGTGGGCAGGGGGATGTGCCCTGTATCTGCCAGAGGAACTGGCAAAACTGGTGTTCCCAGCCATGGGAGCAGGAGGAGTTGCTGAGCCTGTGTCTGGAGGAGCCACATCTCTGGTAGCACCAGGGCCTTCTACAGTAACACCACTTTCCTATGAACTATGGAGCTCATGTGGCATGAATGAGATCTGGTTAACCTGGCCCACCTAGCAGCTCAGTCAACATTTGAATTCACACTGAACTGTTCTCTGGTCCTCTAAAGGAGCACAAACCCATGAGCAGCGCTGCCGTTCGGAGCTGGGACCGTCGCAGCGCTGCCGGCTGTGCTGGGTTGTCCGTGCTCCAGAATGCCCGCAGCTCGGGGTCCTGCAGACCAGCCGGGGGGTGTCCGCACTCTGCAGATCCCTGCCCAGGTGTCACCGCTGTTGCTGATGCTTTCTCATGCGCTTCCTCAGCCTCGCCTCCACATTTCTTCAGTCCTTTACTCCCTGCTGGAGTAGGATGTGCTTCTCATATGTGGTCCCTTGCTGTGGGCGCTGAACCTGAAATACGACACAGGTTTACAGGTAGTTTCAGCGTTGTACTGGGGATGGCCTGGCAGAGAACCGTCTCTACTTCGGTGTTATAAGAGAGTCCTTTGGGAGAGTAAGAGGGAGGTGTCCATGAGGAGCGTCTCAGATTTGCCTCAGTATTTAATTGCACGCACAGTGGGGTTCCCCGGCCGCCTCCCAGCCAGCGACACGAGGTGTCCGGCTCACCGCAGGAGCCCCGCAGCCAGTGACGGGGCTGCGGGCGCCGCGTCCCCGCGCAGGGATGGGCTGTCCCCGGGGCCGGTTCCCGAGTCCTGGGGAGCAGCGGATGCATGTCCGGAGGTCTGGGCTTCTTGCTGGTATCTATCTGATTACAACAGGAGTTAGAACCGTAGAGACATGTTTTGTGACAGAGCTGTTGCTGTTGGTTCTCAAACTTACTTTTAATTAAAATTTTTATCTTCCTGCCATTTCATCTTTAATTCTATAACAACTTTATACTTCTCACACCAAAAGGCTGGTGAGGCATCTCTAACTTAAATAGCTGTTGCAGCCACTAAGGTGATTCTTGATGAAAGAAATAAGTTATGAGAAAGGTCAGTACAAGAATTAAAATTACTTAGAGTGCCTTTCACATCCGTGTCTCAAACGTCTATAGAAACAAACACGATTTCTGCGGCCCAAGTCTTCTGCGTGGATCCGAGTTCGTCTTGCGGTGCAGCTTTCTGGAGCCGGCGGGGTCTGTCAAGTCACAGTTCACCGCGTGGCTTCCACACGCACCTTGGGGACAAAAGCCCAACACTGCGAGTCTGCTGTTCTGTGGGTAAAGTCCGGGCTGAGCCCAGAGCTGCCTCCGGAGACAAAGGGGATAGCTTAAAATCCCATTTGGGTTCTAAAGGCAACCCGGGCTATCCAGGATCCCTGAGGTCTTAAATGTCCCTTGGCCTTCTTTTGACCCTGTATACACCTTACATTCTTCCTTTAATGACTGACACTCAGTGGGTGTGTGCCTTCGGGCATGCTGGAGCTGGAGCTGCTGCTTCATCAAAGCAACTGTTTACAGCTGGTTTGAGTTGGATGCCAATAAACAGTATTCTTTTTGTCTCAAAATAAAAAGCAGCTTAAGTCCCTAATGATAAGGATTTTGTGCTTTGTAGAGGAAAAATTCAGCGAGGTTGGGACAGCCAGCCCTCAGCTTAGCAAGTCAGAGTACTTTATACTTCCAGCTAAACCACTTTTATCTCCTCAAGGGAGTGGGCTATAGATTCTTATCATTGTGGCAGAAGTGATGAGGGTAACATCTTTAGTTGGAAATCATTGGCAACATGTGGAGAAAGCTTAAGATGTTGTCACACTTTAACTTGGTCCTAATCTGTTCAAAGGCAGTTCATACTTTCTAACTGTGCCAGCAGGTAGTGAGAGAGAGTCAAAGACCGTCAGGGTGAAATAGCTTGTGCTTTTCTTTGGAGAGTTTATGACTTTCATAAAGTGGGTACAAAGAAACTGCAGCAGTAACTGTTATTGTCTAAATGAAGAGCTTATGTTCACCCAACCATATTTCATTAACTTGTACACCCAAGCTTCTACATTTCCTGCCTGCTCGGTGCAGTGCTAGCAGCAAATCTTGAATGTTTTAGTGCCCGTTGTCAGTGAAGTGAGGACAAGACAAACGTGCAGATCAGCCGTGCCCCTGGCGTGACCGTGGGACGCGTCGCCGCGCGGGTCGCGTGGCCGCGTGTGCCGCCGTGCCGCCCGGGCAGGCTGGGCTGTGCCCCGTGACACGGGCGGATGTGAGATCCGGCAGAGCTTTCCTTCCAGCAGCAGCGACGCTGCAAACAGCACCGTGGTGGCAGAGCTGGGTCCTGCGAGGGGCAGAGAGCAGGTTGGGGCCGAACCCCCAGTGGCGTTCAGTGTCCTCAGTGTCCCAGCCGTGCGCGGGAGCCGGTCAGTCCTGTCCCGGGCCGCAGGGCAGTTCCTCGTTGCTCTTACTGGAGGTTAAACTGACACAGCTGCCTCTTGATTTGTATCCAGCAGATGGTATTAAGAACCTCAGAATTTCTGGTAAGCAAACTTCATTCTATTTCAGCAAATATTGTGAAAATAAAACCCAAGGGCTTTGTCAGCTTCACAGAAAGGACAGTGCAGTCAGAGCAAGATTTTTTTCAGCCAGATATTCAACAAAGCACCTGATTTTTGGAAACATTTATGTCCCCCTCGGGAACACCATGGGACGTTTCTGTGTGTTTACAGAGCAGTTCCAAGCCATACACATTTTCTCACCCGAAGAAGGGGATGCTGTACTGATATGGTGTGCTGGGGACTTTGTGCACTTTCTCTCTAACAGGCATCTCTGTTTTTTCCGTGTGTGTATAATAGATATACGTAGACATAACTAAAAGTTAAGCAAGATTTTCCAGCTTTGACCTCCTTACAAGTTTTCATTTAATTAAAAAAAAAATCTGAAAAAGTTAATAAAATGTTTAGACAAACCTTTCTAGTCTTGTGGGCTTAAGGGAATAATCCTCTTTGCATGCCTAATAATGTTGTTGGTGTCTAATGGGATTTCGCTCTCACACATGTGGAAGTGTCCTCTCTGATATATGTTTAACTGCTGGAATAACTTAAACCCCCTGTGCCGATGCTCCAGGCAGCGCCGGGTCTGGGCGCGCGCTCGCCTTGCCCGCTGGCAAGTCCCCGGTGCGGGTCTGGAGCCCGCGTGCCCGGGCCCGGCTGCGGCACAGATCCGGTAGCCCCGTCTCTGGGACTCCACTGGCCACGTTTCCCCTTGCACAGGCGAGGAGGTTTTGGTAGTTCCGTGTAATCCAAGAATTTGGTTTATAGAGCATCTGTAGTATTGCCCATACTAGAATAGCTAGGCCAGTCTGCTCCTTAACGTAAAAGAGATGAATCAGATCTTCGGAGTCTTTGAAAAAGCCTGTGTTGAGAGACATATTTATTTTCCATTGTAATATTAATAACAAGTAATTGCCATGATGTTAGTAAGAGTGACTCCACGCTACAAGAACAAGCGGTAACTGCTGTGGGACACAGCTCCAGGTGCCTGAGTGGGGCTGGTCTGTTTGAGGGGGTTTTGTGCGGCGTGTTTTAGTGTTTCTTTCCTTTTGTTAGTGGCATTTTTGCGGGGTTTCTCCCGAAGTTCCGTGATCAGACTCCTCTGTCTCCTCAGAAGAACAGAGTTTGTGAAAGACGGACAGTAAAGAGAGACAGTGTGAGATGACTGGGGAAAATGTCATCCATTGAGGGTCAGACTAATAGAGCACGATTTAGAGCAGAATATAGTGGAGACTTTTGTAAGACAAGCAGCAACTTTTCACGCTTGGATGGGGATTCTTGGGTTAAATTGCTATCTTTGAGTTCTGAACTTGGAAAGGTATTAAACTGGAATTAAACCTTTACACAATCCGGCTCTTGTGTCATTCAGGATTTTTTGGGTCCTGTTTAATTGTACATCACAGCAGGGTTCTGAGTGACTGGTGCTCTAAAGAAATGAGGGTAGGGTTAAGTCTGCAGCCCACTGCTCGCTGCTAATCCTCCTTGTTCCTTGAAGAAGGATTTACTTTTGCTGCCAGCCTGTGAAAGACTTTCCTGCTCCCGAAGAGATTGCTGTGGCTTTCCTGGGGAGGTGTGGTTGCTATAGCAGGGAGTCACGCCTGGGTATTCTCTCAAACCCCACTGAGAATGGGCCAAAAAAGAGCTGAAGAAGAGTAAAACTGGGGATTAAAAAATGGAACAATGGCAGACAGGAAGATAGGAGTGGGAACAAATGGGAATTACAGCACCAAAAATAATGCAAAGTGACAAAAAGAGGAAATAGAAAAATAATAGCTGACAGTTGGACTGAAAAGAGAAACACTACAAAAGAACGATTTATTTGCAACAGGCAAAGAAAATAAAAGGGCATCTGGGAAATAAGACACAGGCCTGTGCTGAGAGCTGCTTTGGTTCTTACTGTACTGCAAACACACACGCACCAAGGACCCAAAACTTCCTCCATAGCCCCTCTCAGTCCCGTCTTTGCCACAATCTGTTTATTCAAATGACATCTTCTTGGGTTTTAAATTGTGTGTTTGCTGTTAGGTGACATTTCTGGTTGTGGCTGTTCCTAGGGACAAACTGGAGGGTGGTTCTGGGCTTTTCCTGTAAAATATTGACCTGTAGATCAACAACAGAAGAAAAGGTCCAGCTCTGCTCCAGTTCTGCTGTTGAACGCTTTCCGAAGCAGCAGCTGCCCCCGGGAACGTGCCCGCGGGCACTCGGTGCTGCTGGAGACGCGTTCTCCAGCTCTGGCCGCGGCAGTGCCCGGCGGGCCCGTGTCCCTGCGCTGCGCCCCTCGCTGCGCTGCGCCCCTCGCTGTGCTGCGCCCCTCGCTGCGCTGTGCTGCGCCCCTCGCTGTGCTGTGCTGTGCCCCTCGCTGCGCTGTGCTGCGCCCCTCGCTGTGCTGTGCTGCGCCCCTCGCTGTGCTGTGCTGCGCCCCTCGCTGTGCTGTGCTGCGCCCCTCGCTGTGCTGTGCCCCTCTCTGCGCTGTGCTGTGCCCCTCGCTGCGCTGTGCTGCGCCCCTCGCTGCGCTGTGCTGCGCCCCTCGCTGTGCTGTGCTGCGCCCCTCGCTGTGCTGTGCCCCTCTCTGCGCTGTGCTGTGCCCCTCGCTGCGCTGTGCTGCGCCCCTCGCTGCGCTGTGCTGCGCCCCTCGCTGCGCTGTGCTGCGCCCCTCGCTGCGCTGCGCTGCGCCCCTCGCTGTGCTGTGCTGCGCCCCTCGCTGCGCTGTGCTGCACCCCTCGCTGCGCTGCGCCCCTCGCTGTGCTGTGCCCCTCTCTGCGCTGTGCTGCGCCCCTCGCTGTGCTGTGCTGTGCCCCTCGCTGCGCTGCACCCCTCGCTGCGCTGCGCCCCTCGCTGCGCTGTGCTGTGCCCCTCGCTGCGCTGTGCTGCGCCCCTCGCTGCACTGTGCTGCACCCCTCGCTGCGCTGTGCTGCGCCCCTCGCTGCGCTGTGCTGCACCCCTCGCTGCGCTGTGCTGCGCCCCTCGCTGCGCTGCGCTCCTCGCTGCGCTGTGCTGCGCCCCTCGCTGCACTGTGCTGCACCCCTTGCTGCGCTGTGCTGCACCCCTTGCTGCTCTGTGCTGCACCCCTCGCTGCGCTGTGCTGCACCCCTCGCTGTGCTGCGCCCCTCGCTGCACTGTGCTGCGCCCCTCGCTGTGCTGTGCTGTGCCCCGCGCTGTGCTGTGCCCCTCGCTGCGCTGTGCCCGGCGCTGGAGCACGGACATCTCGCCCTCAGGGTTTTCAGATGCCTCGTTTTGCTCCTAAACCCCTTTGCTCTACAAATCAAATGCAGCCTGACTTGCAAAGACACAAGGATTTTCATCCCAGTGAAAGAAGCAGAAATTTTCATTCAATTTAGATTTTGTCACATTTCAAGTAACATTTTAGAAGAAGCTGGTCCCACATCTCACAGCAAATCTCGCTGAATGCCTTTCCTGCACCCTACTGCTTTATATATAGGAGAGGCAGAGAGATGTAACAGATGAAACATTTTGTTTATGAAGTGTCTATGTTTTGTTTTATTTCCCATGTTTTTGCAATATAGATAACAGATTACACCACAGAGCTTTCATTGCCTTGTGCTATAAAGATACTATAAAGCCTTTCTGGGTATTAATAATAGATTGTGTTGATGAGTTTGGAGAAGCTGGCAATAGACCCCCCGCTGCAAAGACATTAACACCACAGGACTAAGGTATCTCTCCCTTGCAAATCAGTTGCTAAATTGGCTGTGCTGATGCTTGGGCACAAGCTCTCGTACAGCGTCGGTGCAGCCGGCACAGGAAGTGATTTTGTTTTATACTGGCAAATAACGTTTCTTCCTGTTAATGTTCTTAGTTGAGAGGAAAGGCCCTGTGTAAATTCTTTCCCTAAGTCATTCCTGCCAGCCAAGAAATAACTTAGAAATTGCATTTGGATTGCTTTGACACATGATTATTTTTTTCTGTAAAAGTGAAGGCCGGGGTAGTGAATCACCACCAGTGCAATTTCCCTGCTTATAGGGCCTTTAGGGTGAATTTTCATATCGAAATTACATTAGGAGAATTTCCCTGTGTTGTTTGTGATGTAAATTCAAAGGCGGCTGTAGATCCAGGGTGCCACTCAGCGAACGAGAAGGATACGGCGTCTCATCAGAGAGCGCCGCGCCGGAGCGGCTGGGACGGGGCCGCGCCCGCGGGAGCCGTGGGGCGAGCAGCTGGGACAGCGGCGCTTAGTGTAATGTGTGCAAATAACCGAACAAAAATCCAAAGGAAGAGACATGAAAAAGGTTGGTTTTGGCGATGGCCGAGCTCAGCAGTACAGCAGGAGGACAAACTCCCCAACACACGCTATGCTTTTATAGCGCTTCGCAATGATTCGAAGCAATACAAAACGCACAACAGCACAAGCCCAGTTAACCTTTTTTAAACTCATAGGCAAAAATAACACTATTTCCCAAATGTTTGCACTGCCTAAAATTATGATTCTAACAAAATAATCGTATTTTGTTAATCTATTAGGCTTCTTAATTGCAGCCGTGGCTTTATCAATTCAATTGGCACCCTTAACTTTTATAACAGTTTCTGTTCTACAGAACAGATTAGCAGAAAATTGCAGCTATAATCTGTACAGTGCAATTGCTGTGCTATAAAGAGGAATGGGAGTAGCTGAGAAGAGCAATTGGATTCCCAAAGGTGGAGCACAGTAGAGCAATATCAGTGACTTTGTAAATGAAAAATTGTTTTAATTCCCTTCTAACAGCAATAATTCGATTCTTCATAAATTTTTCCATCAAAGCGTTGTAAGGAAAAATGCTATAAACCAGAACTGCGTGGCAGTGATGGAAGACAGTTGAACAAAGTGGTCAATTAGGAGATGAAAATTAAGCAAAGAGAAGAATCTGTTCTGTCACATTCTGCTTGAAGCAAGAGACTCCTCTGCACTTTACATTTTATGTTTTAGTTTCTAGTTAAGGAAGATGTAACTTTTTAGGTCATTCTGGCCCCACTTGAGCAAGTTACGTTAGGATGGCAGCTTTGAATTCTGCGTGCCTTTATGCATTTTAGCGCATCCATTGTTGTGTCTTTGCAGTTGTCTCGGGGTTGTGGTTGCAGCCCACGCTGAGCTCCGCTGCGGGGCTGGTGGCCGAGGAGCTCTCGGGAGGGTGCTGAGCAGGTGCTGTGCCAGCGCTGCCCTGCAGACAGCACCGGGGCTGCGTGGCGTGGCGGGGGAGCCGGGGACAAAGGGCCCCAGGCTGGTGGAGCGGGTGCGGGTCCTGCGCCCTGCCCAGGGGGGCCGTCAGCTCACTGTCCACAGAGGACGTTTGCCTTTGTTAAAGCCACGTAAAGAGAGAAAATGACCTTTGTGGCAGGTGCCGGGCCCGCTGCGGCACAGGCCTGTGGCGAGCGGGCAGCGCCGCCGGCCCTGGCGCAGGTGGGAAATGCTGAACGTGAGCCAAACCTGCTCTGGCGAGACCAGTGGGACCTTTTGCTCTTATGGGAAGGAATCAGAGGGTGACGTTCGCGCGGCTGTTGTGACACCAGCCGTCTCCGGGCACAGCCGCGGGGCTGGGGGTTCGTGCCAGCGCTGCCTGTGCGCGGCAGCGCCGCTTCCCGTGACAGCACCGGGAGCGTGTCCCCCGAGAACCACCGTGAGCGGGTACCGGGTGCGCCGCACTCCAGCCCCGGCCGTGTCCCCGGGCGCAGCGCTGGTGCGGTTTGCACCGCTGGGCGCTCTCCCTGCAGCGCACACGCTCCAGAAACCTCTTCTCCTCCCTGAAAAGAAAAGGTTTCTTTGTTTCCATTCCTAGAAACTTTTAATTCTTGCATGTTTTATTATGAGGCGGTGAAAGGGAATTAGCTTTCTCTTTCTGGAGTTTCAGCTATGAAATTGGCTTTAATAAACTATGTAATTATTTTTTCTGCTGGGAAAATCTTTTAAATGGATTGTGGGTATTTTTAGGGTTTCTTTCTTGTTTTTTGTTTTGTTTTTGTTTCCCTCCCCCCCCCATAGTAAAGTTACGATATTTCTGGTTTGCTTTAGTGCATCTGAGATGTTTTGAATGCTCAGAATTCAGCGTAACCAAGCAACAGTTTATCTTTATTTTTAATAAGCACCCGTGAGCCGTCAGGCACCACACAAGTGTCCAAGTACTATGCTGGGAAAAAACCCCATCCATGGTATTTTCCCCATTCTGTGTCATCTGAAGATGATGGAAGTATCAAAATTTCTCCCAAAGAACAAGTAACAGATGTCATTTGTTAGTAATTTAATTTCTTCTCTTAATAAAACTCAGTTGTGTGAAAAACATAATATATTTTACTTCAGCTCTAACATATTTTGTACTACACGAGTGCCAAGCGAACTCCCAGCTGGTGTATAGGCAGGATAGAGATGTCATATACAGGCTGTTTTCAGAAAGAAAAGCGCCAGAGCTAGAGCCTATACCTACAATATTTACAGAAGCTCGTGATCACCCTCTTTGTATATTTATTAAATCAAGCCAGGTATCCGCTTTGGTTTCTTGCAACACTTAATGTCAGAATAGCACAGCAAGCAAACTGATTTGACACCTCTGACAGGCAGACGCAGCATCTGTCCCCTTGCACGTGTCAAACGGGGCGTAATGCCCTCCTGGTCACTGCTGCGCGGCAGAGGGCAGGAAGGAAACCACCTGGCTGAACCAGGCTGTTCCTGTCCCTCTGTCCTGTGGAACAAACCTCTTGAACCACACTTCATATGAACAGCAAATGTTGCCCTGCACACAGAGATCTCTCAGCACAGATTAAATTAGTTTTCATAAAACAATTAAAATGTGTTTGCCCCCAGCCAGGAGGAAATGAAGGGCCTGGTGAGCGGTGGGAAGGAGCGGTGTTGTCAGGACGTCGCAGAGCAAACAGCGGCGCCGCGGTCCCGGAGCGCGCGGGCCGGCCGTGCGCGGGTCACGCGCGGGGGACGATGAACCCGCGGGCGGGCGGAGCCCGATGCTGTGCCCGTGCAGAACGCACAGCGGGGCGGGTGGCGGTGCTCGGTTCTGAGGTTTACTGATCCAGCGATATCCTGACAAATCAAATCTTTATGGCCTCTTCCGCTGCTGAACGTTTTCATCTACTGTTTAAAGACAGGACCACATGTCTTAGCGTTTTCATTGCTTCTCAAAGATATGCAAAATTAATGTGTTACGTTCACCCAGCTTTAGCTGGTGAAAACTTTTTTACTATCTAGTAAAGTTGCTCCACAGCAATTACGACAAATACTCTGATGGACAGACAGACCATTGCTCCAAGCTTTAGCTCGGCTGAATCCCCCAAGTGTTTCAGGCATAGAGGCAAACGCACTTAAAAACTGCTAAACCTATTGAGTTGTCTTTCAGAATTGTCCAGGCAACAGAATTTATTTATAAAACTCTTGCAATCAGTGATTCAAAACAAGGTTTTCTTGTTCTGCTTTTCTCCTTTGTCCTCATTGAACAATTTTCTTTGGAATGTTTTCGTTGTGCTTTGGAGTCGGGAGATTTCCTGGGGCTTCTCATAAAGGCATTTGATTTCCACTCTCCACATACTTTAACAAGTCCAAGGATTTTGAGGTTTGACATGAACTTAAGAGAGCTGGAGATAATCAGCCATGGGGGTAAAAAGGCAGAGTTATGCAAATTATTTGTAAAATGTATAGAAAGCAAAAGGAATATTTCTTTAAATGTGGTTGCTGTGGGACTGACTCTTTGTTTCAGCACAGAATATCTGCATTCTCCCCTTCAAATTTATGGCTTTGATTGAAACCTGTAAAGGGGTGATCTGTAAAGTATTCCTGCTATCCTACACTTCTCAACAGGTTTATTACCGTTCATTTATAAAATGAACAGTCTAATGAGCAGTGGTTTAGATCACAGATATCAAAGTCTGGTCATTTGTCAAGATTAGTTTCCTGTTGTGCGATTGCCTTGTGCAAGAAGAGTGCATAACCGTGGGTTACTCTCTGGAAGCTGAAAAAATACCTATAAACACTTTATAAGATAGATTTAATGAAGATTTTATAATCTCAGAATTGGACCCAGCGCGGCGCGGTCTGTGTGTGTGTTGTCATGCAGAGGGTACCTGAGGACCGAGCATGTTGTACATCTCTGATGTTGTACAGCAGACAAACAGCAGACACGAAGTCCGTGCGGTGGTGTCAGTCCAGTTAATGTCTGGAGGAGTTACTGCTACATTGGCAACAATATGGTTTGTTATAACTGAAAGACTGCCTTTGAAACATTGCTGCCAAAGCACCATTGCCAGTAAATAACAAAAAATATTTTCTATTTATTTGTTAGAAATCTTTTGTTTTGGAGAGAAAGAAAAAAAACAAAGCACTCTGTAAAGCAGAACGACAGGGAAGATGCTGCTCAGACCATTTAATACAGATACACTCCCCAGCGCAGGCTAAGGAAAAACCTGGTTGTTTTTATGAAGAAATGTGCAGGGGCTCTGTGCTTTCCTGCTTAAAATAATTTGTGAACTGTTTTACATCGGTGTTTTCACTGGCACGTTTCGTGGGGCAGCTCCGGCCGTACCCGCGGGATGCGCCGGCCCCGCTGCTGCTGCCGGAGCCCGCGGTGCTGTGCGGGGCTGTGCGGAGCTGTGCGGGGCTGCGCCGGAGCCCGCGGTGCTGTGCGGGGCTGTGCGGGGCTGTGCCGAGCTGTGCGGGGCTGTGCGGGGCTGCGCCGAGCTGTGCGGAGCTGTGCGGGGCTGCGCCGGAGCCCGCGGTGCTGTGCGGGGCTGTGCGGGGCTGTGCCGGAGCCCGCGGGGCTGTGCAGGGCTGTGCGGAGCTGTGCGGGGCTGTGCCGAGCTGTGCGGAGCTGTGCGGGGCTGTGCCGGAGCCCGCGGGGCCGTGCGGGGCTGTGCGGGGCTGTGCCGGAGCCCGCGGGGCTGTGCAGGGCTGTGCGGAGCTGTGCCTGAGCCCGCAGAGCTGTGCGGGGCTGTGCGGGGCTGTGCCGAGCTGTGCGGGGCTGTGCGGGGCTGTGCCTGAGCCCGCAGAGCTGTGCGGGGCTGTGCCGGAGCCCGCAGCTCCGCGGGTCCGTCTGCCGGGGCGGGAGTGCCGGGGCCCGCGGCCGCCGCCCTGCCCGCTCTCGTTCCGCGGCGCTGGGCGCGGCCGCCGGGACCGCAGCGGCGCTGCCGAGGTTTCGCGCGGGTCGCAGCGCCCGCAGCGGCGGGATCGCGCTCGTTTCTGCGGTTCCTTTTGAAGATTTCCCAGAGCACTGGTAAGAGCAGCCGAGGCCGCAGCTCGGCAGCAGCGGCTTCTCCTGCGGGCAGGGCCCGCACAGCCCGTCAGAGCTGCTCCCGCTCCTGCGCTGCCCCATCCCTCCCACGGTGGGGTTTCCTGCAGGGGGACCGTGGGACAGGTGAGCTGTGCCGGTCCGGGGAGACAGGTACCTGCACACAGAGCTGCTGAGCTTCGAGTCTTGCAGTGTGCTCCGCTGTACCAACAGCCTTCAGACAAACGATACAAGCTTAATTCCGCTGAGTCGAATAGCTTTAAGCAGTTAAATAGAAACAACTTTTTAAAGTGCTTAAAATCTGCTTGCTCTTTTTTCCCCTTCGTGTTTTAATCTTTTCAGAGATGTTATTGTATATAGATAAAAATGTTTCCCGCTGAAGAATTTGCTAGCTAAAGCATTATCATATTTTTGTTATGTTTACCGGTCAGAACATAAAATCTTATTTCTCTCTTTCTGTTAAAGTTTGCACCCAGCAGAAGAAAAGCTTTGCAGACGAACCCAACAGACCTATGAAATAAGGGCGCCTTCTTACTGGCGCTGGCCATAAGTCCCGTGTGGCACCAGTGTCCCTTTAGCAGATTTAGTTTATGTGCACCCAGAACGAGCCCTCGGCGCATCTGGCGCGGCTGGTTCGACACGCGGCCGTGACCGCGCTCGTGCGCAGGTCCACGCCGAGGCAGCAAGGGCAGCAGTGGAGATCTTTGCTACTAGATCGAAAGATACAGATGGGGAAAACCCACAAGTTCTTGGGCACTCAGCCTTCCCTTGGCCGCCCTGTGCGGATGTATTCACATTTCCTCGTCCCTCGGCCCGCGCCTCGCCAGCATCCCGGCTGCCATTTGGCTGTGCTGCCCCGCTCAGCAAATGGAGGAATCAGAATCGCCGCAGCCTGTGCCTTCTGACATCAGAGAATCGCCTCTTCTAAAACGGGGGAGAACTCCGAGGGTGAAAATAACGATGGGCGTGCCCGTCCTGAGAGGCAGAATGTCCTTTTTTCCTCTGAACACACGGGTGCAGTTGTGCTAATTTTGTTGCTGAAATGTAAATATTAATGCACCTTGTACTTTGATGTATTGCCGTAAAGGACACTGAATTTCAAATCACCAAGGCCACTGTGCGATACAGGGACGTAGCTTAGCTATTCATCTTTATTTGGAGCAGCCCTCTCCTAAAAGCTCGCTTAGGGAGATTCCCAGTTGCCATTAGAAAAGCAAAATAAAATTAATCTAAATCATTCTAACTTTATCTTAGAAAATTAATGGTGGATGAAGGACGGGGTTTAGAGAGGTTTCAGAAGAACTGGTCTGGAATACAGTGTACGTTCTAGAGCTTGTGATTATAGTGGTAATGTAGCAGATTGTATCACAGCCTATCTCTGCCAAAGGATGTTTCACACCATTTAAAATGCACAGCACTCCCTTCAGAGACAGGTTGTTCTGGAATAACTCAACATCCGAGCAAAAGCCATGTTGTTCCACTCCTCTCTTTATCAGTTGCATGTGTGCGATTGCGCGTGTGTGTCGTCTTCTCCCCAGCAATAACCCGGAGTTTTCATGCTTTCTGTGTTCGTTTATCGGCCTCCTCGGAGACAGACAGCACCAAAAATGGAGAGTCGTGGAATCTGTTCAGAACGGGGTTCAAGTGCTGAAACTGCAGAGCCCGTATAAGAAAAAGTGTGAATTGGCCCTTCCTCTAAAAGGTGAATTAAGACTAATTTGGTTTTGAACAAGTTATCCAAACCGTGAGCGCTCCTTTTTGTTTCTCTCTTTGAAGAGAAACAAAATAGTGAGATAAGGACAAATCTGAGTGTTTTTCATCCAGCAAAGGTGATTTGGGAAGCCCTAGACCAAAGGGGTTTGGATGAGTTGCACGGCTGTGATGTTTCCGAGACAGGGATGCAGGTGTCCCAGCGTGCAGAAGCCTGCGCCGAGCTGGGCTGTAGTTAAAGAGTTTGCCGTGTTTAAATCCATGCGGTGACTTTCCTGCCTCTCTCTCACAGGCTGTTTGCCGCGAAGTGCAGCGGCTGCATGGAAAAAATCGCCCCGACGGAATTCGTGATGAGAGCCCTGGAGTGTGTTTACCACTTGAGCTGCTTCTGCTGCTGCGTTTGTGAGCGACAGCTGAGGAAAGGCGACGAGTTTGTGCTCAAGGAAGGGCAACTGCTCTGCAAGAGTGACTACGAAAAAGAGAAGGACTTGTTGAGCTCGGTCAGCCCCGACGACTCAGACTCAGGTGAGTTTTCCCACACCTGCTCTGACTGGAAAAGCCGCAAAGGTTTGTAGATCTTTCTTATAGAAAAGTATATCCATTTACACATCCACTTTATCCATATGCACACGCCGCCCATGCAAATGAGCAGGAACAGCTGAAGCAATCCCTGACTCCATCCTTAACTGGCTGTTTAGTAAAGGACAGAAAAGCTCCCGGAGGGAGGGAATGCCACGTGCGCTCAGGGGACCGGGGACCCCGTGCCGGTGTGCCGGGCTGCTCCCCGTGCGCTCAGGGGACCGGGGACCCCGTGCCGGTGTGCCGGGCTGCTCCCCGTGCGCTCAGGGGACCGGGGACCCCGTGCCGGTGTGCCGGGCTGCTCCATGTGCGCTCAGGGGACCAGGGACCCCGTGCTGGTGTGCAGGGCTGCTCCATGTGCGCTCAGGGGACCGGGGACCCTGTGCCGGTGTGCAGGGCTGCTCCCGGGACAGCGTGTACACGAACTGCTGCCAGCCATCGAAATCGAGCACTTGTTTCCCAAGAAAATGCCTACGAAAACCAACAATTGCCATTCTATTAGGCGTGCAAATGACATGAATGTTTGCCTCTGCTTTATAGGAAAATGCATTATTCTGGCTTAGCTAGGAGCAGTCATTATCCATAATCTCTAATCTGAGAGCCGTATTTTCCACATGGCATAGAGTTATATTTTCATGTCAGGAATGCTGCAGGACAGAGGTCAGCGCTGACTCAGCGGGACGCGCAGGACCGGGGCCTTTCTTGGAGCAGCATGTTATTGATTGCCATACTGTATTTGCAGGACCCCGAGTGCTCTGCTCTGTGAAGCTCATGTCACAGGGTTTGGGCTCTTTGTGAGTTTGCCCTTCAGCATGTCGTTCTCATCGCCAGCTCCGGCGTGGCGCTGTCCGCCCGTCTGTCCAGACGCAGCGGGGCTGCGGGCGGGGAGCGGGGCGCGGGACGGCCCGAGCGCTCAGCGCCGCGCTGCCGCAGCCGCTCCAGCCTGCCTGGCTCTGCTCCGCCTCCCCTTGGCGCGAGGGGCAGTTTCTCGCTCCTGGAGATGCTCTTTTGCCCTCGCTGTTCTCTGTTAGCCAAACCCAAACCTGAAAAACAAGTTGACAAATGAAGTGGGATGTTCTGTCTCCCATTGTCTAATACGCTGAAAACGCAGCTGCCCCAGATGCCCGTGTGAGAGCAGATCAGTTCACGAGCCCCGGCTGAGTGTGCGTCCTTCTCCAATCAAATATTTATCCACTGGACACAAAAGTAACTCTCCAATGAGCAATATTAATCCTCACAAACCTTTCTTTAGAAATGGCATGCTGGAAAGTTAATAATGTCATGGTTATTAAAATGGCTGAACTTCTCTTTAATCATTAGGCAAAAGATGCTTATTAAAGTAAAAGGTGATTAGATTGCTAGGTGCATAATAATCAGACTCTAAAATGAATTAAAGTCTAATTTGTTAATTCCCTAAGCGTAATCTTTGAGTATGTAAAAATTGCATTGTGCTTCTTCACACTGAAGTCCCTGTAATAGTGTATTAACGTTTACTCGAAGAAAAATCAGTAGTCTGGTGAATATGCTGAGTTGAAAGTTGTTTTTCACAGTGAAACTTGTACTTACACGTCAACCTTTGCCACTGGGACTGAGATTTCTAAGTACAATATACTAACACATGCATTATCACCAGATTGTACAGATGATTGTCATTTAACTACAGAAAATATAAATAACCTATTTGGTCTACACAAGCACATATATATTTGTATATATTTACCAAGAAAAATACATTTGTGCATGCATATATAGACACATTGAAAAAACCAGACAAAGAATAGTGGTGTGTTCTGTGGGATGCAGAAATGAGATGGCAAAGATGATATTTAATGTTATCTCTAGAGTGCCAGATAGTCAGAGCAATAACCGGAGTTTGCACTGTGTTCAGCTGAGCAGGCTCTGCGGCCCGTTGGGCGTTGTTCGGCACGGCTGTGCCGCCGCGGCGCCGGGCGGCGGCCGCCGGTGCTCTGGGGCTGCGGGTCAGCACACGCCGCCCGGCGCCGCCGCGAGGGCACAACGTCCCTCTGTGCCCCGTTCCGGGAACTACTGAAGCACGTTCTGAATTTCCATCCCCTGATCGGTTACATGTCCTCAATTAAACATTCAACACATTTTTGTGCTTTTGTGGCATCTGATTTTATATCCTGTCTATTTTTCACCAGTTAAAAGTGATGATGAAGATGGAGATGTTAAGCCCACCAAAGGACAAGTAAACCAAGGAAAAGGAAGCGATGATGGGAAGGACCCGAGACGACCTAAACGGCCAAGGACAATACTTACTACACAGCAGAGACGAGCATTCAAAGCGTCCTTTGAAGTGTCTTCCAAGCCCTGTAGGAAGGTAAACGCTTCATCAGGGACCTGGAGTCAGCTCTGGCACCAGAGCACGGGGGTGACGGGGTCAGGCCACAGCTCCGAGAGCCCCTGCCCCTCGCCGGGACAGCAGCCGCCGCCTGGAGCGAGCGGAGCGCCCGGGGCAGCGCGCAGCGACGCAGCCCAAACCGCTTCCGCCTGGGCGACCAGCAGCTGCTTAGTCCTGGCGTTGGCCCCCGGTGTGCAGAGCAGCTCCGGGGCCGACTCGGGCTGAGCAGCCGCGTTTGGCTCCTACGGGCTGCGGGCGGCCCTGGCGGCCAGAGCCCGGCGAGAGGTGTCGCCGCGCGGCGGGGCCGCTGTCCCGCCAGCCGCGCTGCCGCTGCGCCTGCTGCTGCTCGTTTGGAGCAGCAGGGAAGGTGCAACGTGCTGCTTCGCTGACGAGCAGCACATCTGTAGGCAAAGCAGCCCGGGCAATTGCTTCCTGCTAAGTTTGACTGGAAAATAAACTGAGGCGCATCCTGAAAGCTGCTGTTTTTCAAACGTGACATTGTCCCGCTGACATACTAAGCACGTTTTTGGGACCGGGCAGTGTGCCTTCTTGCCATTTTAAAGTATGAAACTGTACCTCAGAAATATTAAAAATGTTCATAGCCGGATTGGTACCGTTTGCGTAGAACTGTTTTGTGGGTAAAATAAAAATCATGAAATAACCGAGAGTCGTTTTACACAGCTCAGGCTACTTGTTCAGTGCTTAGGAAACTGGTAGTGGCATGAAGGGCAGAACTTGAACAAACGGCAAAAATAGGAAGAATTTTTTAAAGTAATTTTGGCCATGCATTTTTATTGTAAGTACAGGCATCTTTCTCCTAACGTAACTGATTAGGTTTTTTAAAATATTTAAAATCATGTCATGAAACGTTTCCTCTTGCAGGTCAGAGAAACACTGGCGGCTGAAACAGGACTCAGCGTGCGAGTCGTCCAGGTCTGGTTCCAAAACCAAAGAGCAAAGGTGGGTTGTCTGTCAGGTTCTCAAAAGTAAAACGCAGGTTGTCCCCAGCACAGGTTTCCCTCCCTTTCCCCGCGGTGCGTGCTGCAGAGATCCCAGGGCCGCCCTGTACAGATTGTGCATGCACGGCTGTCTGCATCCATACAGGAAAGGCAGCTTTCCAACACAGACACAAAGTTCTTACGCTCAAAGCAATGGGAGGTTGGGAGTAAATTTTGCATGCAAATATGAGCTGGAAACTGAAATGTTTAAGCTTAGAAATGAAACTGAACCCAGAGTGGTGAGTGTATGAATATAAATGGTCTGAATTAATTGATTTAATGTTTGCAGAGAGTTTTGCAAGGAAACAAAATGGTTGCATTCAGAGCCATGAGATTGTTCTGTTCTTCCTCTTTTGTTCAGATGAAGAAACTAGCACGAAGGCATCAGCAGCAGCAAGAGCAGCAGAACTCGCAGCGGCTGGGGCAAGGTATGGGCCTCGTGGTAAAGGCAAAGGGGGGAGAATCTGTGAGGTGTCTGGAAGTGCCGTTCTCAGTGTCCCAGGTACAGGGCGGCGCCTCCTGCGCCCGCAGCGCGCGGGCCCCGCTGCTCTCCAGGTTCTCCAGCCCCCAGGCCTCAGCCTCAAATCGCCTCTTCATGCAGGGCAGAAAAACCGGTACCAGCTGAAGTCAGAGAATAAAGGGCCATGTCATGCACAGGACAGACTTGGGAAGATACGGTCTAGCCCCCAGGAGCTCCAGGAATTATATAGTCAGAAATTGCAAGTCCTTCAGCTTAGTGCTCAGGACGGTGCTCTCAGACACGGTTGGGAAGGCGCTCCGAAGGACGGGGCTCTCGCTCCGCGCTCGGGCTCCGCGCCGCAGCCCGTGCTCCTGGCTGCGGCCGCCTTGCTCCCAAGCAGTGACTGTGCTCTCGTTTGCTTTGCAGAAGTGATGTCCAACCGAATGGAAGGGATGATGACGTCTTACACGCCACTGGCACCACCACAGCAGCAGATTGTAGCAATGGATCAAAGCAGTTATGGCACAGACCCGTTTCAGCAGGGTCTTACCCCGCCACAAATGCCAGGCGACCACATGAACCCTTATGGTAAGGCTTGCATCATTCTGCCGCATCAGAAATAGCAGGGGTCGGATGCTGGTTGGTACACCGCAGGTTCAGTAGAGCTGATGGCTTTTACTATGCTTTTTCTGGGATTCGTCTCAGGGAATTTGTACCAGTCAGCTTGGTGTGTATGTTGTCACGTACACACAGGGTAGGAGAGAGCTCATCCCAGGCTCTGAACACCCGCCAGAAGCATTTCACAGCAGTTCTGATAACTGATAAACCAAGCAGCATCGCCTCTCCAGATCCACTTTTTTAAACCACTATCCAAGACATTGAAAAATAAACAGTACCAAATTCTAGCTCCCTCACAAGTTTTTCCTTTTTCTTAGAAACTTTGGGGAAAAAGTGCCTTGAAAAGTGGTCTAATAAAGAGAAATAAGCTGTTCATTCCAAAATGAATAAGCACCTGTCTAAGATCCCTCAGACTGATGCACGGATTTGTTAAAGAACAGCCCATGAGCTACTATGAGCTGTGTCACCACAGGACATTTCTCCTGCATAATTTTATTCTCTGCCCAAACTCAAGATGATGGTTTGCTTTCATGATTTCCTGACACGCACCATCAAGTGGATAGGTACACCCAATGCACCAGAAGCATTACATGCCTAGTAATTTATTCTGGACAATTGAAGGTGGCATTTAAATAAAATGTAAGTGTATTTGTGAGACTGTGGTTGTTGGCCTTGCTGTAGCCCACAAGGGCCTGTTACGTCAGACTGTCTGCTGGCCAGGAGCCGTCACTTAGCGGCCCACGTGCAGATCCCTTCGTGCGCACGGGCCAACAACAAAGCTGCGTGGGGTCTGCGTTACTGCCTTTCCCACCGAGACAAGTCCAGGGTGCACACCAGGCAATTTGGTAAATCCTGTGAGGAACTGAGGACATCTGAAGTGCAAATGAGCGTTAGGTGGCTTCTCGTTTTGTTGCTGGGAATTTGCTTGGCTTTCTAAGCAAAACTCCTCGAGAGGCAGGTTCTGTGCTCCCAAGCCAGCGCAGGAGACAGCACAAACCATTGCAAATGAGCGCATGAGGAAAAGAGCCGGACTAACACTTCTTAGTGCTTACAGGACTTGAGCTAGAGCTCGTACCTTGAGAGCGGAGAAAGCCGAAATCTCAGTTGCTAAGGGAAAGAGAAGGTGCTGTATGTATGTAAGTGTGTTTCCAACTGTAGATCACTGGAGGACAGGGAAGCGGGGTCTCCTCCTCGGTCCTGTCGCACTTGTAGATCAGTTACCTTGTGTGTAACAGGGACCGCTGCTGTTACGGCTCAGGCGCTTTTCCCTGCGCGGGCGCTCGGTGTCTGCGCCACCTGCCTCGGCGGCACCGGCGCCCCGTGGGCGCGGGTCTGGGCTCACGGGGAGCCGGGAATCGCTCCCCGCTGCCGTTCGCTCACATCGTCAGCCGGGCCCCTCGGTGCTGCCGACCCGGCTGTGAGCGACTCGCGGCACCGCGGCGGCACCGCTGCCCGCCCGGCCGCCTGGGCTCTGCCCTTCTTTGTAGGTCAGACCCTTAGAGCAAAACTACGGTAACACGTACAGACAAAACCAGGAGCGTTCCCTTTCGCTGCCGCGCGCAGCACGTGAGCATCCGTGTGTACTGTGTCCTCCTGGCTGCGCAGAACCCAGCTTAACGTATACGTTTCATTTGCAGGAAACGACTCCATTTTTCATGATATCGACAGTGATACCTCTTTAACTAGCTTGAGCGACTGTTTTCTTGCCTCTTCCGAAGTTAACTCCATGCAGGCTAGAGTAGGAAACCCCATTGACAGGCTGTACTCTATGCAGAGCTCCTATTTCGCCTCATGAAAATAAAGAAAACAAACAGCCGGCGTGTCTTTAGCCAGTGACTCTTTCCAGTGCAGACTCTACAGCCATATGTTGCCCAGCTCTTCCTTCACAGTGACTCCAGCTGCCTCTGGACTGCAAAGAGCATTTTTAGGAAGACTGTATCTGTGTGCATATATATGTATGTATGTATATATATATATAAATACCTACCTACATACATATATATATAACCAAAACACGTCCGCCAGTCCCATGCCCTTGATTCCCAGCTTGCACCAGACCACGAGACAAGCGCGGAAGGAACACAAGACCCTGCTCGTCAGCAGCCTCTGGTTTGGTTTGGCTTGAGCCCATCGTGTAAAGGAGACGGATTTTGCGGAAAGCCAGACCTTTTCGACCTTTTCCACCTTTTCCTCCTTTCTCTCTTGTTTTGGATGGTAAAACCCTTTTATTTTTTTCTTTTTAAAGCCACTGATCTGACATCAGTCGACCATATGACAAATAAATCAAAGAAACTGGAGGTTCCTCCCTTTTCTTACTGCATGATTCATACTATGTTGTGGATAAATTGCCATTTGAACTGTGAGAAGTTAATGTAAATGTGACGTTCAACATTTGTTTCCTTTCTACGCTTTTTCTACATAACTTAGATCTGCTCATTAGTTTATAGCCCTTATGCATATGATACTGAGGAGACTGGTTAACGGTGATATTTGTGGAGAAAGCCAGTGACTCCATGATAAGAAAGGTCTATGGCCCTGGCGAGGAGATGCATGTTAGGGACAGAGGCATTTAGGTTAGTATTGATCTTAAATAATTAAAACAAGACAGAGTTTTATTTAATTTTTTTGAAGTGTGAGAATAAAACATTTACATTTGTTTGTAGGTGCTGCAATGTCAAATTTCAAGTCTAGACCATGATTGGCAAACATGTTGTTCATTCTGTTCTGTTTATTTATGTTTTGCATGAGGCATAAATGTGCTGTGCTCCATTGTCCATCTGGAATAAGTAAGCGCTCCTTTAGTTAATTATCTCACCTTGGCGACAATCTGTGATACACAGTTCCAGCCCGAACCATTAAAAGGCCTAAAATGTGGATCAACCAGGGGAAAAAAAGTACGAGCGAGATCCCACGGGGAGGTTCAGGGGTGTTGAGCCGCAGTGCAGCCCGAGCGCTGCCTCCAGTACGCGCTGCGGCTGACCCGCTGGTGCCGGCGTACGAGCACGGGCACACTGATGTCCCAGGCAAATCTGAGTGTCTCAGGTGCTGAAGTTTGAGCATATGTCACATAGGTTTTTGTAGGGCATAAAATATCATAAATAATAATAGTATAGTTATAAATATTGCCTGGTGATAATTATAATGTAGAGAGGCAGACAAGTATGGTCATGGCTCTTTGTGGAGAAAACTTCATGGGGAAAATTTGCCAGGGTAATATCGATAATTATAGGGTGTGTTCAAAATAGAGCTCATGGGGAAAGATTGGCAGGATAGGCACTTTCTTAAGTAAATACCTTTAATATATTGACCATAATAGCTGAAAACAAGTCCAAAGCACTGGTTTATCCAAGTGCTCCAGGCTGGGGCCGGGTCCCCGCCCGCGCTGCAGCGGCTCCGTGGGGCTCGGCAGCTCCTGCAGGAGCGCGCGGCGCTGGGGCTCCCGCCGTGGCGGGGACGCCGGAGCGGGACCCGCGGCACCGGCACAGAGCGGCCCCGCCGAGCCGGCACCGCGGCGCGGTCCTCGTGTCCTGGAGGGCAAGGGGCAGACCATGGGCCAAGGGAAGAAATAAGATCACGCTCCTCCCCAGCATGGAAACGGGGAGCAGCCGTGTTTTCTAGAGAGAGCAAAGTTTTCTCTCCGAGTCAATGTCCGGCACTCACTGTGTGGAGACGGGGACAGCGCAGGGAGAGGACAGTGTGTGCAGTGCAGGGGAGGACAGTGTGTGCAGTGCAGGGGAGGACAGTGTGTGTGCAGGGGAGGACAGTGTGTGTGCAGTGCAGCAGAGGACAGCGTGTGCAGTGCAGGGGAGGACAGCGTGTGCAGCGCGGGGCCGTGTGTGCAGTGCAGGGGAGGACAGTGTGTGTGCAGTGCAGCAGAGGACAGTGTGTGTGCAGGGGAGGACAGTGTGTGCAGTGCAGGGGAGGACAGCGTGTGCAGCGCGGGGCCGTGTGTGCAGTGCAGGGGAGGACAGCGTGTGCAGCGCGGGGCCGCGTGTGCCACGCAGCCTGGCGGGCGAGGGCCGGGGCTGCGGGGACACGGGTGACGCTCCGTCCCGGCTCCCCTGGCCAGGCCCCGGGACACGGGTCCATCGCCCCCCGCGCTTTTGCTGGCGACCGTTCTCTCGCGCTCTGACAGGGATGTGGGTTTCAGGTGGGAGTCGTGAGCCCCTGGATATGTTTTGAAGTTGGGAGAATTTTCTTTTCCTTAGCGACCCCCTTCAATTATTTTTCCTTGTATTTCAAAATAACAATTTCCTTTCTCTCTGCACGATAGCAAACATCTGTAAAGAACTCAGGTGATCCTCACTGCCTGCAGGCAGAAGGCAAGTGAACTTCATGTGGCACATTACAAACATTTGTCACCTCCTGTCTCAATGGATTCATCAGGTTTCTCTCCACCCCTCTGCTGTGCTACTTAACAGAGAAAGCATCTTCACCCTCTCAAACACAGCAGGTTTATGGACTCTGCACAAAGGCAGAACCTTCCTTCATCCCTCATTACCGGCAGGATCAAAATGGCATTTTTAGCGTTTACAGGGACTTATATGAGAACTACAATGTGACCTACAGTTCGGAGAACTGTCTTGTCCCAATTCTACCTCTGCTTCTGGGCTGGATGTTTAACAAACAATCCACTTCCAAGGAAAAAATCAGACACCCCATTTTATAGCTGAAGCAATCACAATCTCTCGCTGGTTTCTCGGATGACTGGCACCCTTTCCTTTCTCCTTTGCACTGCTCGTGCTCTCCATCTCCCCTTCCTCTGGTGCCGTGTGGCGATGCCCCAGCTGCTCGTTCCCACGCTGTCCCGTCGCCGGCGCCACGAGCCGCAGCCGAGGCCTCTGCCGGGGCCGCTCCCCGAGCTGCCACGGGGCTCAGCAGAGCCCGCGTACCTGGCACAGGCCGGAGCTCATTAAAGCAAAGTAAATGTCACTTTTTTGGGGGAATGAATTATCCTACTGGAGTGTGATCATTGTGGTTTTAACCTGGGACCTGCAGTAAAAGATTATGTAGCAACCCCTGACCTTTTGATTTTTGCTTTACTCTTCTATTGTCAAGGGAAATGTCACCGATCAGGTGAAAGTAAAATGTGTAATGGGCCATATCACGGTAATATCTTACACCGAGTCAAACTGATAAACTTGCCAAAAATTCTTAGCATCTGGCACTTCCACAGAAACACTAACAATGATTGCACATATGGGAGCTCGAAGGCCAGAGGTCACGACAGCAGTTTATTACCTGCGCCTCGCAGTGATCATTTTCCCTAGGAAATTGACCCCTCTCTAATATAAATGCATCAAGTGAGCTCTTCACAGCGTTTCAATCATGTTGTTTTGGCTAAGCAAGGAATACATGTTAAGATAAGTGGTGACAAGATGCAATTAACTAAAAGATGATTGATTAGGTTTCAGTGTTTGCTCAATGATGTTTCAAAAAGATGACTGTGAGATCAGGATGAACATGCTGGGTATCGGCTTCCTCAGGTCCCTCCTGTGCCGCTACCCGACCTGTGATGGCTGCAGGGGGAGGTTTGCTGGGCGGCGCTGCCCTCGACCCCTCCATCCCTCCATCCCTCCATCCCTCCATCCCTCCATCCCTCGGTGGCGCTGCCCTCGACCCCTCCATCCCTCCATCCCTCCGTCCCTCGATGGCGCTGCCCTCGACCCCTCTGTCCCTCAGTGGCGCTGCCCTCGACTCCTCCATCCCTCAGTGGCGCTGCCCTCGACCCCTCCATCCCTCCATCCCTCCGTCCCTCGGTGGCGCTGCCCTCGACTCCTCCATCCCTCCATCCCTCGGTGGCGCTGCCCTCGACCCCTCCATCCCTCCATCCCTCAGTGGCGCTGCCCTCGACTCCTCCATCCCTCCATCCCTCGGTGGCACTGCCCTCGACCCCTCCATCCCTCCATCCCTCCGTCCCTCGGTGGCACTGCCCTCGACCCCTCCATCCCTCCATCCCTCGGTGGCGCTGCCCTCGACCCCTCCATCCCTCCATCCCTCGGTGGCGCTGCCCTCGACCCCTCCATCCCTCCATCCCTCGGTGGCGCTGCCCTCGACCCCTCCATCCCTCCATCCCTCGGTGGCGCTGCCGGGCTCTGGCGGGCACCAGCGTCCCCGTTGCGCAGTGACTGTCGCGGGGGTGGGTCCCACCCCTCCGGCTGTTCTCAGCCCCTGTTCACCACAGTGCGATGGACTAAACCTGGTAGTGTGAGCAGCTGGGGGCTGGTGGTAGGTGTGCGTCACTGTCACAACATGGGAGACAATTATGTTGCTGGGAGTAAAGAGAGGTGGTTGCAGTCACAAAGATCGAAACACCATCCTAGGCATTGTGATCTTTTTTCTTCCTTCAACTCTGTCATCAAACCCTCCAGATCACCTGGCTCAGTCGCTGCTAACGGCGCCTCAGCTGTGGCTCGGGCTGGCGTCACGCGCTGCGGCGGACGCTCAGGCGCCCGCACAGGTCGATGATGTTGCCGGCTCCTCCCGAGGGGTCGTTGCCGCTCTGTCAGCAGCAGCTCAGCCGCTCGCCGTGCTGCCGTCGCATGGGGACGGTCCTTCCTGCTGGCAAACCTTCCAGGGGTGGTGTGAACCTACTTACCTCTTCCTACTGTGCTCAGGACTCCCTTCCGGTTTCCGTAAGAATCAGAGGTATGTCCCAAGTCGTCCCCGCAGGGAACCCGGCTCTGTGAGCCCGCGAGGAATGCTGCAGGCGGGGGTTTGTGAGAGCACCTTTTGAACCGTGTCATCGTAATTCTGGGTGTCCCCAAAAGTCACTAGAAATGAACAGCGGGATCCAGCGGGAGGGGAAAGGGTTCTTAACAAGCCTTATGGTGAAGACGCGGAGGTGACTGAAGCCCACGAAAGCCGTGGGAGCTGGAGCCGCAGTCTCAGAGTCTCGCGAGCTCAGGGCAGCGCTTTGCTGCCCGTGCCCAAACCCCCGCGGGTGTTTCCGAACCGCAGCCGCTCCCGCGCGCGCGGGGCCGTGTCAGCCCGCCGGGCCGCGGCTTCGGCGCCTGGCCACGCGGTTACGGCGCCATCGGGCGCTTGGCAGGTGCCTGAAGGCTTTAGGCTCTGGTGGGGTTTAAGCACCGTCTTGCTGGTTTGAGGGCGGTCTGAATAAAGGAACAACCGTTCCCCGCGACAGCCCGCCCGGGCGCCCCGGCCCCGCACACCCGGGTCTGCTCCGCAGGGCCTGGGAGGGACTGCCAGGTCCTTTGCTTTGGGAACTCTGTTTTTAAGTGAACACCCTCTTTTTTAGCTGTGTATGGCTGTATTACTTGTATATTTATATATTCTGTATTTATGTTATCAAAATGTAGTATTTTGTAGCTGTCTGTTACAATTTGTTTAACTTGTAAAAAATATGACTATGCTCTCTCGTACTTAACCAGCTGCCTCTCACCATAGATTCTCTGCTCCTTTCCCTCTGTTGGTAACAACCAACCATAATGTATGTAGATCGGATTTTTTTTTTTTAATTTAATTACTTGTCATTGTTAAATTATTTATTAGTGTTTTTAAATTTCATTTCACTGCATCTTTTTTCCTGCCACCACTGCCTGGCAGCTCAGACACGAGTTTCTCGTACATGATGCTCCTCCCATGTGCACGTGTGCGCACACCCCTACAGAAAAACAGAAACGGAAAATTAAGAGAAATATTACACTTCAGTATATTTGTAAATAAAAGCAACCTGTAAACGAAGCAGGAATTCCTCTCGGCGTGCGGTTCTTTCTTTGCTCGTGCGGACGGCGAGCGCGTTCTCTGCGCGGTGACGGCCCCGCCGCTCTCCGGGGGCAAAACGGGGCCGCGGTGGCCGAGCAGCCGCCAACGTCCTCTCGGTGCCGGCGCAACCACCGCGGCACCAGCCGGGGACGCAGACCCGGTTGGTCCTGTCCGTCCGGTTTTGTTGTCAGGCAAGCTGGACACTGGTCACAGGCGCCCTTGGAAGTTTGCCATGATGATGGCAAAAACCAAAAGCTAAAAGCTTGTTTTCACCTACAGAAAGCATATGCTTTGATTTTTTGAATAATAGAAATAAAATGTCTCAAATGGAAAATTTCTGACCAAAACCCGCTAGGTTTTCACCAGACATTTTCTGAAGGAGAGATGCTTTCAAGGGCAGCAAAGCAGAGCAAATGCAGGTGTGGAAAGTGCCCCAGCTCCAGGCCCGGGCAGCCAGAGAAGCTGCGCCCGGGTTTTTAACCGAGAAGCGGCCACGCGGTTGTTATTTTGTTATCTTGCCCAATGCCATTAGAGCTGAAGAGCCGGCGGCGCGGGCGCCCTGGAGCGGCAGCACGCGGCGGAGCTGCGGGACCCCCGCGCGGCGCCAGCGCAGCCGCGGAGGAGCCGAGCGGGCTCGTGGAGAACAGGGCGCCGGCACCGGCGCGTTGGGGCTCCGAGTCCTCGCTCCGGCAGCGGCTCCTGTGCAAGGACCGAGCCAGCGCCACTGCCTGACCAAGGCTGACACGGACTAATGGGATGAGCATCACCGATGCATTATAAAGCACTCTTCTAGTAATGGCAAATTCGAGACCAATATAAAATGATAGATATGCACTTGTGTCTCTTGGGCCATGTAAACATGAACTTGAACTTCAGCTGAGGTTTGATCTGGTCACATCTGACTGCTCAGTGCCATTGTCCATGTCCACAGACGACACATTTCTTTTCTGTGCCTCAGGCATAAAGTCACAATTTCTTTTTTTTAATTAAAAACCAAAACATAGAGTTTTAGAGCAAACTGGATAGCAGCAGAAGGGGCAGCCCCGCTTCCACCCCCACTGCTGGTCACACCATCTCTGCACATGTTCGCAGCCCCGGTGCAGCAGGGTGAGTTCAGCTGCCGGGGGACCAAAGTGACAGCACTTCCCCCAACGGCTGCTCAGTCCGACCGGCGCTACAACCACAGCGCTGCGAGAGCCAGCGAGAGACGGGGACGCGGGGGCGCTGGGCCGGGCCATGGAGCCGCCTGGGCCCACAGCCAGCGCCCAGCCCCACAGCCAGCACCCAGCCCCACGGCCAGCGCCCAACCCCACGGCCAGCACCCGGCCCCACGGCCAGCGCCCAGCCCCACGGCCAGCGCCCAACCCCACGGCCAGCGCCCAACCCCACGGCCAGCGCCCAGCCCCACGGCCAGCGCCCGGCCCCACGGCCAGCACCCAGCCCCACGGCCAGCACCCAACCCATGGCCAGCACCCAGCCCCACGGCCAGCACCCGGCCCCACGGCCAGCACCCAACCCACGGCCAGCACCCAGCCCCACGGCCAGCGCCCGGCCCCACGGCCAGCACCCGGCCCCACGGCCAGCACCCAACCCACGGCCAGCGCCCAGCCCCACGGCCAGCACCCAGCCCCACGGCCAGCACCCGGCCCCACGGCCAGCGCGGTGTCACCGGCGGGGATGCGGGATGTCGGGGACCCGCCTGGTCCTTCCTGCTGCAGGTTGCACATCACACAGGGCACAATACAGAGGCAGGAGCTCAATGACATCATACAAATCAGTGGTAAGTCTTTAAAACTTGTTTCACTATTCAGTTGCTAAGGCTGCACACACAACTGCGAGCACAACTCCGCCAGCGCCCTCTCCACGGTGCGGGAGGAGACGGCCCCGAGTTCCACCCGAGGGCCTGATCAATAAAGCATCTTTATTCCCAGCTGACGCCTTCTTTCCCTTTTTCTGTCCAGCTCCAAATTGCATCATCCCGTCCCCCTCGTGCTTGTTATTGGTGGAATGTCACCGAGGAAAAATGAATTGCCATTAGCAATTGGTTTCACCTAAGTCAGAGTTAGCTACTCAAATATTCATGCTCTGCATGCATCTAATATTTATGAAGGAAGAATTACTGAGTTGCCTATAGCTATTTCTGAATCTCCCAAAAAAAGATAGGTGAAAGGGATCAGAAAAAAAAAAGATGATTAATACATTTGGGGCTTGGTGTTCTGCATTGTTTGCGCTGCGTTTCTCTTTGGTGTCAGTGAGACAGAATGAAGACTGATTTATACGCCACAGCTGTAGCAAACAAAAGCAGCAGCATCCAGGGAAATGGCTGGAGGTGAAAATGCCGGTGCAAGGGCTGAGGGGCTGCACCTGGGTGCTGCTCCCGTGCAGCCCTCCCTCCCAGCGCCCTGGAATCAGATTATCTGCTGGACACAGGAGTTCAAACAGCCCTTCAAAAGATCTGTCTTAATAATTGCTGCCTTATCTTAACTTCTGGGTTTTTATCAGCCAAACTGCTGCTGGGAGGCAGATCCCGAGGATAAGGTGCTGTCACTCTTAATTATTATTACCTCTTATAATGAAAACACATATGTTCATCCTTCTGTGCACTTGGAAATGGTGTAACTAATGAATATCTACTGCTTTATCAATATTTTCAATAACATAAAAGAAACATGATGAGTATAGCCCCACCGTATAAAATGATTGTTCCTTAAATGCTACTAAATAAAAAACATACTTTCTTCTCATTTATTTATATTCAAATATAAAACCAATTAGTAAGAATGAAACACACTTTTGCATTCTCAGAAAACTGTTCTTTCCTGAACACCAAATTTTGCAGTCAGGCTGCTGTGGGGCTGTTTTCCGTCACAGACGGAACAGGGTGATGAGCACCAGAACCAGCAGGTACGTTCTGAAATGTGAGAGGTGGTGGAGTACGCGATCTCTCTGTTTACTGGTGATGGGGAAACAAAACGATTCTATTGGAAAGCCACTACCAACGCGGGCCTGCAGTTTTATCACAGCAACAGCCGCCACTCGCGCTCCCAGCCTGTGGGACAGCGCGGGGGCGGCGGCGCCGCGGCCGCACCTGCGAGCGCCGGGGTCCCCGCCACCGCGCGCCCGTCCCGCGGCGCCTCGGCCAGCCCGGCCAGCCCGGCTGCACGCGGGCGAACAGGGAGAATAAGGCCGAACAGGGAGTTACGTCAAACACAACTGAGTTAGAGCAATGCACGTTTTACTGGCGCTTGATAGAGAACTTGCTTTTCTCCGCCCTCTGGATCTACATTAACTGACAATCTTTTGACCTTTAGTTAATAAGAGGGCATCACATTCTCTTTCTTTAACCAAAAAATGGGAATGGAGGGGTATTTTTGTGTGCCTTTGGGATGGTGTGTCCACGAGGAACCATGCAGGGACAACATCTGCCCACTCAGAAATCTGCTCAGCGCTTGTGCCAGCGGGTCACCTCACCTGGTTGTGACTACGAGATCCGTTCTCAGTGGCAACGGATAACGAGGGTTTAATTAGACTCTGGCATAGTCAGATGATGTCCAAAGGAAAAGAGATTTTGGAAGACAGGCAGATAAATGCAATGCTTTTACCACGAGCATTTACTAGAGGCACCAAGAGCCACAGCTGGAGCTGTGAGCAGAGCTCCAGCGCTCAGACCACTCCTGTCATCTCTCCGCAGCGCACACATTTTTCTCATTGTCTTGTGCTTGTGTGTCCTTCTCCTTCCCAAAAAAACCTTTCAGTTTGCCATGGTATTTTACTTCTAAGCAAGCTTATTCAGAATTCAAGTGGTTTTGTCAGAGTTGAGACTTTTTTCATACAATTACTGTAGAAAAGGGTAATGCTCTGGAGGATTTCCTACAGCTTTCTACCTCAGATATTTCCTGCATAAACCATCAACCTCCTTTTGGAGTATTGGGACTATGACACATTCCCCCAAAACACTTTTAGCTCCTTCAGCTCAGTGTTCAAGACTCTGTTTTGGGAACTGAGCAGAGACAGGTGACAAATGGAAGCTGGGAAGCAAGGTAACGTTACTGGCCAAAGGACAGCGAGTGACACGATGGTGCCGGGAGGCTGGAGGTCTGAAGCGGTTCTTCCCCAGCCAGGGGACGGGACCTTCCCCGCGCTGGCGCAGCGACGACTCGGTCACGGCACTTGATGCTTTTCCAAGGAAGGTGTTTCACAACGCAGTCGTCTGTATTATTAAAATGAGGAACACGGGATCTGAAATGCCTTTTCCTTCTAAACAGCCCTTCTGTAATTACCATGCCCTCCCCCGGGGAGCGTGTCTGCGGGGCTGTGTAATGGTTTTAGCTGCACACCCACAGACAGCTCCCTCCTCACCCGCTCTGCCTCCTCAGCCTTGCTTAATTTGTTCCTTTGTTCAGCTGGTCACGAGTAAACTGGTGTCCAGCGAAACACAAAGAGTTCCTGCTGATCAGATTAGGGGTGATGTGTCCCAGCTGGGGCATCCCCTCACACCTGTGTTGTCAGATTAACCCGATAAGGAGCTGCTGATAAGCACTGCACACAAGTGCTCCCTGTGATCTGGTGCATTCCCTTGATTTTTCTTTACACCTCGGTGCTATGTGAAAACCTTCTGCTTTAGGACTGAGAGGAGGAACCAGGTAATTATGCTCCCAGTGGCAACAGCCTTTCATGCAGGACACAGCAACGGAAACCTGCTGCTTACTGAAGCAGGCAAAATATGTGTAACTAATAACAATTAATCACAAAGACCTGGATAACCTGGTCTCTTTTTTTGGTTACTATAAAGAGGGAGAAGCCCTGAGATCTGTACACTACACAGAATGAAACCCAAGTGAGTTTGAAGGCAGGTTGCGAACAGCGGCGCTCCAGGGGCGCAGCCTGGATGTGAAGCGTCTGCCCAAGCAGGGCCGATGCTGGTTCTCTGGACCCCTGGCACCAGCTGGCTGGGGCAGAACCGGCCGCCAGCGCCCCGCGGTCCACGGGCTCGTCGGGCTTCCCGCGGTGGGTCAAGGAACGAGTGTCCAACGCTGCCTGGGATGGCAGCTTCTCCCGAGGAGCCAGCAGGCACAGCCGCGCTGTGCCCGCTCGCTGGATGGGTTGAGTGGTGGCAACTAATGTCCCATTCTTAAAAAATCATCTTTTCCTCACTGATACATCATTAATTAGTTATCAAAATGCTTAGAAAATGAAAATGCCAGGCAAGTGTGAAATGTGATCCTCTTTAGAAGGACTGAAGCAGCACTGACCCCTCTGCTGTGGCAGCTGGGACAGACAGAGGCTGCGGCTGCCCCAGGACAGACGGACACAGGGTGAGTTTCACCTGCTGCCATCTGCAGCTCCTGAGATTGCAACTCGGCACAGGGAGACCAGCTCCTCGAGTTCCCAGTAGATCTGCGTTTGAACTGCATTTCTGTGAGACTGATGCATTGAATGACACTGGCAGCAGACACCGCTGGTTTCTCCTCTTAGCTCGGAAACCTCCGCAAGGTCTCCCAAGCACGGAAGGTTCCGGTGAGACACCCAGAACACGCGTGAAAAGAACAGGCTTTTGAAACCTAATCTGCAGCCGGAAGCAGCGGCAGCGCCAGGCTGCTGACAGGAGGGCTCTGAAGACTCTCAATATACTTTTTATTCCACGGCTCTGGCACCACATAGGAAATTAATTCAGCGACAATATTTTCATTAGATTATAACCCAAGTTCTCAATCTTAGGCACATTTGTATGCTTGTAGTACATTCTAATTACTTGTAAAGAATAAGTCTGTGTGCCGGTTGGTTTATTGAATATATTAAGTTAATGAATAAATAAATTTGTCTCCACGCCGGGAACGCCGCTCGACGTCCAAGCTCCGCAGACGGAGCCAGAAACGCACCCACTTGTGCTTCTGCTAAACGATACGACTTGTATTGTAGATGGACTTTTCTGTCTCTCAAAAGAGCAGCCCTTGAGAAAAGCACTTTTTTTCCCCTCAATAACAGAAATCAACGGTGTGAAGAGCCTTTCTTCCTTTTTGCTTTCTTTTTTCCTTTCTTGTTTTTAAGACGGCTCACTATGAATGAGTGGGGAGACGGACTGTTCCCGCCCCAGCCCGGCTCCCGCGTGGGACGGAGCTCTCGGGACCTGCACTCGCTCTCCCACTTCATGTATTTCTAAGTTATGCAGAGTACCAAGGAAACAGAAGATACATGGATTAAAATAGTGATAGTGCTGGAATAAAGTTTCGGATTTCAGTACTGTGTCATTTCTGCCCATATTATGGGGTTTTCTGTTTATCTTGTCATATTTCAGAAAAAAAAAATGTTTTTTTAGCCTGGAACAAAGTAACCAGAAGTGGGAGATACACTGGGTTTAAGAGAGCTATTGAATTTGCAACTTTCTGTGCTCCCTCAAACGCAGAATTCCAGGAGGCTCACCCTCCCCTTCTCCACCGGACTGTCCGGTGAGGTGCTGCTGCTGGGCGCTCCGTCGTGGGGTGACCTTGGGCTCCGGCCTCGGCACCAGGGCGGCCCCGGCGCCCGCGCCCAGCGCCACGCAGCCCGGCCGGGGCCGGTTCTGACCACGGCCCTTCCGAACCCACAGTGCTGCTGCCCGTCCGGTGACACCGAGAACGGCGTCCTCAAATGTGCCCACCAAGAACCAAGGAAGGAGCACAAGGGACCTTGCACAGCAAAGATCATTTCTGTTGCCTCTCAAAGACAATGTAAGTGATATCCAAGAGGTAAAAGAAAACAGCTTCTGGGGCTGGAAAGCGGTTCTATCAGGCAAGGGGCTCGACAGGAAGACTGGGGCAAAGAATGAAAATTTCTGTTCCAGGCTGTTGAAATAAGAATCAGTGGAACAAGATGATGTGGTTTCTGTGTTGTTGGAGCTGCGATGCTTTGTTAGAGAACTGTTCACCCATGTGAGAATGCATAACCCTGTCAACCTGCCAAGTGAAACTTCGGGCGATCGGCTGCGTAAGTGCTGGTAGCACAGGATAAAGCTGCCTTCGGCTACTTTCAATTACACGCCCAATTCTTTTAAGACTTCTGAATATTTGGGAAAGGAGAATATGCAGAACTTGTTTGTTTACATCAGATTGTCCTGTGTTTTCAGGTTTCTCAACTGCTTTCGGAGCATGTGAGCACAGCCCCAGCCCTTCCCCTTCCACATACCTGGCAATTTTGTCAATACAGCAAATGACTCCTGTCCAGGAGAAAGGAGCCGTGTCAGGCTGGTGTTGTGCAGGGTTTCGTCACTTCAGCGAAGTGGGAACTGGAGCAGAGACAGGCACTAAACACTGAACGCTTTGCAAAGCGCCAGATGCTGGTGCAGCAGCGATGATTCAGCAGCCCCAGGGGCATCGCTGGTGCTGGGCTGGGTGGGAGGGAAGTGTCGTAACCGGGGCAGATCTCGGCCTTTCATCGCGCGGTTCTGCTGCCAGCACTGCCGGCCGTGGGTGCCGGGCAGAGCAGATGAGGTGCGAACCGGCTTCTCTCGGCCTCCGCTGCGGCCAGGCAGCCGTGCCAGGGCTCCACGGCTCCCGGTGTCCGCGCCGGCGGTTCCGTGGCGCTGCCCGCGGTTCCATGGCGCTGCCGGCGGTTCCATGGCGCTGCCCGCGGTTCCGTGGCGCTGCCCGCGGTTCCGTGGCGCTGCCGGCGGTTCCGTGGCGCTGCCCGCGGTTCCGTGGCGCTGCCGGCGGTTCCGTGGGGCTGCCGGCAGCCTGCGCGCCCCGCAAGCACCGCTGGGGAGTTCTGGCAGCAAGCTCTAAACATCTCACCTCCTTCGGAACTGAAGTCCTTTCTGTGGATCTGGATGCTTTCGGGACGGCCTGCCTGTGCAAGTACCTGGTTTCCATGGGTGATTGCGAGTGAGGTCTTCTGGGCGAGGAACTCACTGAAGTTGACAGCTTTGTTCCTTTGAATTTCTGTGCAGGTTTCTGTTCTGCGTCAGGGTGGTGCTGAGCCTGCCCTAATTACCCAAATTACCGTACCTACCAAAAGCACAAATTCATTTTCATGGTACCTTGCTTATCTCTACACAGAGCTACTGCAAAGACATGCCCCTGAGGGCATCACAGAACATTTCTGGACCTTAATTCACATGTTCAAACTATTATGCAAACTTGCACACCGAACCTATTAACTGCTTTCCGCAATTTTCAGCTCCCATTGAAGAATGCTGTACTTTTTTCTTTCCTACTCTGCTCTAAACATGCAGCAGCATCCAGATGTTTGAAGGGGACCCTGAAGAGCCACCTCCAGACAGGCGGGACCGAACGGTTCACAGCTGTTACATCCCCATCGCCAGCCCTCGCTTCACCGGGTTCTGCTTTTCCTCACGTTGTTCCTGTGTACCCTCATCTGGTGTTCCTGCTCCGGGGGTTGGACGGATGAGCTTTCCAGGTCCCTCCCAACCCCTGACATTCGCGATCCTGTTCTCCTCGCCCGCTCCAGGGAACCGCGGCACAGGTGAGGGAGCCGGCTCTGCTCCTGCTCGAGCTGCTAATGAAGCAATGCCCCATTAGCTGCCAGACGGGAGTTCCTGAAAGCTGGAGCTGCTATCTGCAAGTCGAGAATATTTGTGTTTCTGTACCAAAAGCAACAATTACACCACAGGAAGAAAAACAAACCTCTGCAGACTAAGTAAATAAAAATGAACAGGCTTAATCAAGGCCACGGAGTAATATTTTATCAATCATCATTAATTTCCTTTGCCAAACTTTATCATATAACACTGGTGGAAAACAGTCTTTTTTATTCTGGTGAAAAACCTGACAGGCCGGAACGAAAAGCTAACTTTCCGAAGGCTGGGAAAAACCCTCCAACGGCTGGTTTGGAAGCAAATGCATATATGAGTGATTACATTTTTTACTAACGATGGTCCCTAGCGATGCTGGTGCTGGTGGCACCTGGGCTGTCCCATGTGGGGGTCAGACAGGGACCCCACATTTGGGGGGCTGAGCGTGGCCAGGACCCCCCGTGTCCTCCCGGATCAGAGCCAGGAGAGGAGCAGAGCAAACCACCTGCACCTAAACCCACGAACGGCCTGAGAACAACGTGGAAGCGTTTAGAGGGCCGGTGTGTACGGGGTAGAGAAAGAATTAGAGAAAATATCTTCAGCACATTCTCCCAAAGACTCCGTGAGGAGCTGCGTCCTGCAGCAGCTGTCGGAGGAGCCGCGTCTGCCCATCGGAGAAGGCGCTCACAGGCACGACGATTCGGGGAATAGTTTCATTGTCAGAAAGGCTGCCAAAGAGCAGAGGCAGTTATTCCAATCAGATAGAAAGGGCAGGGAAATGTTTAATGAATTAAAGATACTCTTTTGTTGAAAAGAAGTTTATATGTAAGGACTGTATGGGTGGCTGGGGGGTGGGGAATGGAAGCACCAATTTAAAAAGAAAACAGCATGTTTCATCTCTCTGAGACTAGCGTGGCTGTGACATGAACAACGTCTTATCTATGTGAAAACCAAAAGGTGTTTGTGGTGTTCCTTTTCCAGTTTTGCAGGAGAATCAAACAATCTTGCCCTCTATACTTGAGGCTTCACATCATTTGCTTTTCAGACTTGTTATGGCTGCTAAAGCATTAAAACTGAAACCTGAAGGAAAGCACAGGGTTACGCGAAGTGATGAGCATCACCGGTGTGCAGGGTCACCAGCACGTCCCTCTGAGCGCCGCGAGCTGCCGGGAGCTGCCTTCAACAATGCAGGAATCAGTTGATTATGAATCCAGGACACAGGCTGCGACCGATGAAAAGATGAGATAACATAGCTGCACAGTGCACACATATGTTCATACCGTGTGAAACAGTGTTCCAGGTAAGACATACTCGAAAAAAGTGCCCCATGTGCTCCATCTGTAGGACATGATGAAACCAGCATCTCCACAGCTACACAGCACACAGAGAAAGCGCCCGTGGTGAGGAAAGGCCACAGCACCAGCGACAGAACCTGCTGGGTCCCTCTGCAAGAAAACCGCCCGCTCTTGTGGTCAGACGCCCAAGGCACGTGCTGTACGGCAAGAGGCTGCTGCTCGCGGACCGGCACTGGCACGGCAGACAACGGCACAGCCGCGGCGCCCGGAGCGGCCCAGAGCAAGGTTTTCACAAGGACAATTGTTCTGGAACAATTTCTCCAATACGCGAGGTACAAATATTCTTTTCTTCTCAGTCAGACGTGTAGGTCTTTCTTGTACAAACACGTGGGCAGCAAAAGGAAAACCATGCCCTGCAGTCGGGCAGAGCGGCTCTGCCGGCCCGCGGTGGCCCGTCCACAGCGCCGCTCGCCACGATGCCCAGCACAGACATGTTCTCACATACAGAAATGGTTTCCTGTCTTCTAAAACTCCCATGGACTAACACTTTCTTCCCTGAATCCTGGTGAAGCTTTGAATGGTTTTCAGTCCTAGTTATTCGTGAATTCAGTGCAAGGCCGGGGGAGAACTAACATTATTCGGACAATGAGAGACCTCACACTAAGAAGAGGTTGGTTCTTAAAATAACTGCATGTTCAGTGCTTCAACGAAAACTGAGATTACAGACACAAACTCCGTCTCCAAACCTTTCCTCCTCTCTTGCCACTATCAGAACGCTCAGAGCCGACCCACAACACAAGCCCCACGGGATCAGGAGCTGCCCGTGGCCGTTCCCCGCCGGCCGCGCCGAGCGGCCGCGCAGCAGACCGGCCAGGAACGCGACCCGGGGCGCGGGCCGCCCTCTGTGCGCCAGGGACGCCGCTGACTCGTCAGTCTGTCCAGTCAGCCCCATTAGTGTTTCATACATCGGTTGCTATAACCATGTTGCCTGTTATGATCAAAGCCTACAGGATTTCTAATGTAACCACCATCCAAAAGCTGAAAGAAATGTTTGGGGAAGGATTAGTTGAGTTTCAAGGAACTGTATTAGAAACACAATTTCAACTGATATTCAATAGCATTCTGTCTGGCACGCAGGTCCTAGCAGCCCTCTGGAAATCCTCGCCCAGGCCAGTGGGTGATCCACCGTCTCAGCACTGTGCTCAGTAATCTTATCCTCAAACAATTCCAGTTAGGGACACTCCCAACATCTATCTCACAAATTACCCATGGAGTCACATCCCCTGCAGCACTGGTAGGATATTGTATCATGCATCTTTTTTAGCTTATGACTGGAAAAGATAAGATCTGAAAAGAATTTAGTGGTGAGGTAGGTGATGAAATTCTGCTGCTGTGTTTGAATACATCAGGCAAGGATTGTTTTGAGTCCTGAATATGTATTCAATTTCCATAGGCTTCTAGGTGAGCATCTTTTGCGGAGGGAGTACAAGCACTGATATGCAGATAGAACACAATAACTATCAATAATCCAATGACACCTGCAAAATCAGGAAATACATTATCTGAAAATAGTAAATGGACTAAGAACCATTCCTATCTTTAACATTAGATACCAGAGAACGTGCTGTTGCCTGTCTTGTCTCAAGTTTTATTTGTGTGCATAGGTAAATACAACTTAAATGATCTCTTTAAAGATGCTTATCAGCCCCCGCTACCCTGCACTGAAGGCATGAAAACAGTTATTCAGCAGCCTGACATGCATATTAAATGAAACCTAGCCACCACATACACTGACCTGCGGGCAAGGTAGCGAGATGCTGGGCCGCCCTTGTAGCAGTTGACTTCACGGAGATGACGATCCTGTGTGGTGATTTCCTGCAAGGCCCAGCTGGTCAGGACGTGGGGAGGCCGGTAACAAGGCTGGGTTCCCAGCGAGGCAGCCATGGCTTGCACAGCTCCATCTCTTGCTGAGCGCAAGTGGGTAGAAAATGGACATGCCAGGATCTGCCTGCTGGCTCCCCAGCTGGGAGAAAGGTAACCGCAAAAATACAGAAACAGAGAGTGGAAAAAATTATCCTGTACTTTTGATGCACCTACATCAAACACAGTGGGGAAGCAGAGTTCCAATACCAGAAAACAGACAGTACTATTTTCTGATCATTGTTTTCTGACGGCTTGCCGGCATGCAGCTGTGCCGGCCCTGCCAGAGGAGGAACCGGCACATCACCCCGACTGTGCTCGGGGCAGCCGTTATCCGACCGGGACCGGGGAAGGGATCCTGCCCCGGGAAACCTCGCGTGGGGCAGCACAGCTCCCCTCCCTCTCCACCCCCAAAGAGTGCGGCTCCAGCTCTCATGTCTGAAATGTTCCTTTCTCGTCCCTTTTAGGTCACTGTGCATCTATATTTCTAAGCAGGGGCATTATCCCCTCTTCCGCTTTACCTTTCAATAAAGCAAACCAAACAAAGAGGTACCAAGCCCCTGAACATCAATGGAGAGAATACACGTATTCTCGGGCTGTGCAAACTATAGCCCCGACATCCTGAGCTGTGGAAAACGCAGCCCCCGCATTGTCCGGCTGCCCAGCTGAGCTGAGGGGAATGGCCCAGGGGCGGGAGAGGAGCATCAGCTGTGGGCCTGATCCCAGCTGCATCCAACCAGCTTTGTTACCGCCAACAAAGAGCAGAAGAAAAGACTTTTGTCCTTTATTGCAAGAGCAACCAACCTCCGTCCCATTGGCAGGGCTGACGATTAACCGGAGAGGATCCATTTATTGTCTGGCACTCGCGATCCCCCAGCAGCAGTGCAGTCCAGCCTGTAGGATAATGGGCGGCGCCTTGTTTTTGTAGCTGACTCAGTCGGCTTTGTCTCCCCGTGCCAGGCTGCACAGCCTGGAAGAGCTGGTTGGCAGTGGAGCGATCTCACTGAGAGATGGCTATGGAAAAAAGATAGAGAAAACGTGTGAAAAGAACTGCTGCGACAGGCCGAAGAGTGAAGCGGGTCCCCTTCCAGTGAACCTGGAATGAGCAAACAGGGCTGGGTTGACAAGCGTTCACAAGGGCTCCAGCACCCCGTCTATAAAATCCCTTCTGGGAGGAGCGGCAGCACAGGTACTCGTGCTGGGAGCGACAGCCCGGAGCGAGCTCTGCGGAGGAGCTCCCGACCTGCGACAGGGCCAAGCACGGGAGCAAACCCACCACGGTGCAGCGGGCTGAGCGCCGTCCTGTGAGAGCAAGAACCTCCCAGCGGTTCGGGCGGGAAGAACGAGTCCCGCGCGGGCGCCGCCGCGGACGCCGCTCACGCCATAGCGCTGTTCTGCTGCTGCGCATCCGGCCATTTTTGTGTGAGTATTTTTTCTTGGCTAAAGAAAAAATATATTTAACCACAACAAACCTGCTGCCAGCAAAAGGCAATCAGTTTCTTGAGTCTATATTATAAGCACCAGCTACCCGTTTCCGACGGTCACCCGCTCCTTCCTGCAGAGGCACCTCGCGCAGCGACACGATCTCTCCCGACGGCAGCCGGTGCGGCCCCGAGACACGAGACCGCTCTCGGGTTTAGTGCCAGGAGGCACTGACAGCGACGTTTTAAAGACTCTCTGCAACTTTTGCTTGGCAGCGCAGGAAAATCCTCCTCCCAAATAAATACTTTCAGTAGTTTGGAGAGCAGAGAAATACAGCCTTGTAAGATTAAAACCTCGCTCGTTTCCCAGCCTGCCCCTACTCTGACCACTTCAAAACGCCTCTGCCAGGTAACTCAGTCATTCTAACGGGGGCTGGAGAGGGAGGCATCCTCATTTAATCCTGTTAAATGAGTGAAGAAAGGCAAGAACACTATGCACCCTTATTAAGCAGAGCTTTGAAATATGCTTCTAAAAATCCTTTTGCAACACTTACAATAAATTGTTTTATGTTTTTTTATTCATTTTTCTTAAGCAGAGACTAGTAAGAACTGAGCTGGGCCTGACCTTCCACAGCAGCCGACGACAGCCCAGACGTGGGTTTATCCCACATGGCACCTCGGCCCAGCAGCGAGTCCCCGCGCGGCCCGGGACAGCGCGGCAGCCGCTGCGGGAGCGCGGCCCGGGCCCCACGGCCCCGCAGCACCCGCCCGCGCCAGAGGGGAGTCCCCGCACACCCTGTCCCCACAACACGGGGAGTCCCCGCACACCCTGTCCCCACAACACGGGGAGTCCCTGCCACACCGTGTCCCCACAACACGGGGAGTCCCCGCACACCGTGTCCCCACAACACGGGGAGTCCCCGCACACCCTGTCCCCACAACACGGGGAGTCCCCGCACACCGTGTCCCAACACGGGGAGTCCCCGCACACCGTGTCCCCACAACATGGGGCGTCCCCACAACACGGGGTGTCCCCGCACACCGTGTCCCCACAACATGGGGCGTCCCCACAACACAGGGTGTCCCCGCACACCGTGTCCCCACAACACCGGGTGTCCCCACAACATGGGGTGTCCCTGCCACACCGTGTCCCCACAACACTGGGTGTCCCCACCACACAGGCTGGCGCTGCGCAGGGACCCGGGCGGCTCCAGCGTGTGCAGCTCCAGAGCCACACGTCTGATCACTATCAGTTTGACCAGTTTGACTGAATGAAGGTGGGAAGCGCCATCGCCATTGCTTATCCCTGGAAATATCGCTGGTTGTTCCATCATCCGTTTCCTCCACAATTCTGCTTTGCATTTTTTCACAAAGATGTTCCATTTTTTCAATAGCTCTCTGATCCCAATCTCCTACTTAGTAGCTCATCATTTGGAAATACTATACTGAAGCAAAACTGATCACGAAAAAAGGTAGAGAAAAATACAGCGCTGATACTGAAAAGGAAAAGACATAGCCTGGTATTTTCACTGCTCTTGCACTATTCGGTGGTGCCGATAACTCAGAAACAGCAGAGCGCTGTGAATTAATTCTGCTGAACAAGAAGAGGGCAAAAGTTATAAGACTCAACAATATAAACAATAATGTATCAAGAGCGCGCCATCTCCAAACGGGCGCTGCGACTCCGGCACCCGGCACGGCCCGCGGCAGCGCTGCCGCCTCCTGCCAAGGAAAACGGCACCTACCAGCTTTCTGAGTTCTGTTTTATTTGTGCCCGGAGTGTCCCCAGCACACTCGTTAGTTCAAGTCTTAGAATGAGCTGAAAATGAATTACAGATGGGCACTGAGCACAACAGAATGCTACTATTTGTTCAAGACACTTTGTGTACATGTCTCTCACCCAAAATGCAAAACACAGCAAGGGCTGGCGAGAGGCGGGCACTGCACTGCTTCCGTTAAACACAGAACTAGAAATACGTGCCCAGAATTAGCTGCATATATTATTATGTGATTTTTAGAAACCCAGTTGCGAAAGGGAAGATGCCAAATGCAGAAACAAATCCCCCAGCAGAGAGGAGAAGCCAGGTTTGCGGCACACACCGAAACACCCAACGGCGCGTCCCAAAGCCGCGTCCCCCTCGCTGCACCGCGGGCTCCCGCTGCGGCCCAAAGGAGCGCCGGGGCCTGCGCACCGGCACCGCCAGCACCGCGCACCGGCACCGCCAGGATCCGCGCACTGGCACCGCCAGCACCGCGCACCGGCACCGCCAGGATCCGCGCACTGGCACCGCCAGCACCGCGCACCGGCACCGCCAGGATCCACGCACCGGCACCGCCAGGATCCGCGCACCGGCACCGCCAGGATCCGCGCACTGGCACCGCCAGCACCGCGCACCGGCACCGCCAGGATCCGCGCACCGGCACCGCCAGCACCGCGCACCGGCACCGCCAGCACCGCGCACCGGCACCGCCAGGATCCGCGCACCGGCACCGCCAGCACCGCGCACCGGCACCGCCAGGATCCACGCACCGGCACCGCCAGGATCCGCACACCGGCACCGCCAGCACTGCGCACCGGCACCGCCAGCACCGCGCACCGGCACCGCCAGCACCGCGCACCGGCACCGCCAGCACCCGCGCACTGGCACCGCCAGGATCCGCGCACCGGCACCACCAGCACCCGCGCACCGGCACCGCCAGGATCCGCGCACCGGCACCGCCCGCACACCGGCACCGCCAGCACCCGCGCACCGGCACCGCCAGCACCCGTGCAGTGGGGCCTGCGCACTGGCACCGCCAGCACCGCGCACCGGCACCGCCAGGATCCATGCACCGGCACCGCCAGCACGTGTGCCACCACCACCCCCACAGCATCACCTCCCGCCGGAAATGCGCTCGCTGGGTTCCGCAGCCCTGGTGTCCCCAGCCGTGGTGTCCCCAGCCCTGGTGTCTCCCAGCCCTGGTGTCCCCAGCCGTGGTGTCCCCAGCCGTGGTGTCCCCAGCCGTGGTGCCCCCAGCCCTGGTGTCCCCCAGCCGTGGTGCCCCCAGCCGCGGTTTCCTCGTGCGGGCGGAGGAACGTTCCTTCTGCAGCCTTGTCTTGCTCACAAGGTCTCTTCTAAAGGTATCGGCAAGAATCATTTGTTGCTGTTATAAATGGGTGGATGTGACTAAAGATTTCTCTACCCAACATATTTTTAAGAGTTGGTATCAGAATTTAAAGAACTGGGGGAAGCACACGAGCCTGGGTAGATTCACGCGGCAGCTGCGTGTGCACGGAGCGCTCACTAAACACACGGGGTTGTGTTCTACGCAGCTGCAGACACTAACACATTATTGCTTCATCATCACTTGCGGTTTACTTTGGCAAGGCCACAACATCACATTTCTCAAAGTCTTCTGTACCTTAATAAATCCAAGCACGTTTGGAACAGAGAAGGGAAGAGACGGGATGCACAGGGCACAACTGGGAACAGTTTCCTGCCACGCCTGATTAACGGAGCAAAAACAAAACGCAGCGTCTGTTGGAAGAGGTCCCAGCCAAGGTACAGGTTGTGTAAATTGCCCTTAAGGAAAAGAGGGAAAAGGACACTTCCTTTGGGAACCGCTGCAGGTTTTTTTCAGGTTTAGTTTTTTTGGTGTTATTGTTTGTTGGGGGTTTTTGTTTGTTTGGCTTTTTTTTTTTCCCCAACAAACAGCGTGACCATGAGCGGGGGAGGGGGGAGTCTCGCTGGTACCGCTGCCAACACGACCGCGGTGCAGAGCCCGGCACGGCACGGGCCGTGTACCGACGCATGGCTGCACACCGACGCGTGGCCGCACACCGACACGGGGCCGCACACCGACACGGGGCCGCACACCGACGCGTGGCCACACACCGACACGGGGCCGCACACCGACGCGTGGCCGCACACTGACGCGTGGCCGCACACCGACACGTGGCCGCACACCGACGCGTGGCCGCACACCGACACGGGGCCGGGGCCGCACACCGACACGGGGCTGCACACCAATGCGTGGCCACACACCGACACGGGGCCGGGGCCGCACACCGACGCGGGCCTGCACACCGACGCGTGGCCGCCCACCGACACGTGGCCGCCCACCGACACGTGGCTGCACACCGACACGTGGCCGCACACCGACGCGTGGCCGCACACCGACACGTGGCCGCCCACCGACACGGGGCCAGGGCCGCACACCGACGCGTGGCCGCACACCTCCGCACTGTGGAGGATGGGTGGTAAGATGTGGTGTTCAGAGATAGAAGAACTACCTCCTTACCAGTCTAAACATGACTCCAGACAGGAAAATTCCCACCTCCTACCTCCTTCCATGTCATCATGCTTGGTTAAGCGATGTCATGAAACCCAGTCACACAACTGTGCCCATCGATGTGTCAACCACTGCCTCTGCTCTACACGTGTATTTCAAATAAAAACTCTTTGAGTTAAAGTATCTAATTCTGTCTTGTTTCCCCCCCTTTTTTTTAGAACAGAGCAAAAACCAATCATTCATGCAGCAGGTCACTTTCTGTTCACTCTGGCAGCTGCTCCATGCTACTGTGCTCTTAAAATAGTGAGTTGCAAAACATCTTTGAAATCTTGCAGTGTACAGTGTTAACAACGGCAATTGGCACCCGTGTCATTTTGCACAAGGTTGTCATCCTCTCTCATTAGTGTCTGTAAACACTTTCTTGACTACCAAGGCAGCTTCAATTTGCCATCACTGTCAGAGCCAAATACAGCCAGAGGGATTGGTACCTTCGTGTTCATTTGCGACTGTTCTTTTGAGTCCCATTGTAAGGTGCCCTTGAAAATCCAAGAAATTAAGTGGTTTCCTATAGACTTCTTTTGCTGTCTGCTGTTCCCGCACTCCTCATTCTGCGCCGCAGCTGCTTCCAGGGGCTCACAGAATGGAGGTGCAGGCTTGTTGCTCCAGCAGCCTGGGCAGGGATGTTCACCAGCACAGCCCATTCCAAGAGCCACCGCTGACTGCAGCCGAACCCCCAGCGCTTGCGAGGCTGACGAGGCAGCAATGCACACAAACGCTCTACCAGGTCTTTGTTTTATCATCGGAAGACACGCTCAGCTCGCTCACAAAGGAACCCGTCCTGGTGGTGTGGGTGGGAAGGGATTGCGAACTGCATTCCAGATGAGGAGGTGCAGAACGTGCAACATTAATATACAAATAATGAAAGAAAAGCAGGAAAGGACAACCCTCTTTTGTTTCTAGCCATATAATAACATTATGCAATTTCCATAGCACTCTGATAGATTTCCGTATTGCCCTTCCCATGGCACTCACGTACAGCTGGATGCGCAGGCCAGAGCAATACGACGCAGAACAGTAGAGACATTCTCACAGATTGTTTCAGCTTGGGAAGATGATCACAGCAGCTGGAATTGTCAGGAGCTGAACCGCGACAGGGAGAGGAACAGTGTTGTAGTTACATGCATAAAGTATAAAGTTTTATAAAGTCTTCAATGTATGTGCCTTGTCAGAATTTACAATAATTTAAGGTGCTTATTATTCCTCCAGGCATGGAACTCATAAATATTACTCAGTGCTATTTGTCATTGGCTTCTCTGTCATGCATAAAGTAAAATTAAATACTTATCTCTATATCGTTAACATATTAAACATTAGGATTTATGGGGTTTGAGATCTTACTTGCTCTGAGAACATTAACTTCCTGATGAAAGATCTGAATGCAAATAGAAGGAACGCCAAAATACCCTGGAACGCAATTAAGGATACTGAGGTGCGAAGACGCCCCAGGCACAGGAATGTGCCGTTTTCTATTTCCACTTTCACGGTGGGCCGGTTTTCTTTGTTCCACATTTCTACCCACCATCGCAACGTGCCACCGGGCTTCTCTGTAACCAGTGCAGTAAATGGATTTAGGTAAGCACGGATTTTGATCCTATTGTTTTAAACAGGGGTGGAAGGGAGTGAGACAATACTGTGCATATATATGATTTTGTTCAGTGAATTAATCCTCTTGTGAGAACAAGGTCCCTAAAATGCATCTTGGTTTTCCCATAGTGTCTGTCACTTTCCTGAAGCCACAGGGTGAATTTAAGTCTTTGCTGCTGCTGCTCAGCTGCAGAGTGTTGTGCCGTTACCTGCCAGAGGTTTTTACAGGCTGGGACTAGAGCCCGGCCTTAGAAGGCGGCCGTGTACCAATGGTGACGGAAAATGGCGTTTAACACAAGGAAGGTGCCCATGTCGCATGTCTACCTTGAATAGCACGGCTACCACACAATGCAGGTGTGACTAACTCTTAAATAAAAGATCCACAGACGGATGCTTTGTGTCATGTCCCAGGCTAACGTCAGCATCAGACAAGACGCGCCGCTTGGGTGCAGCGAAGGGCAGAGAGCAGACGTGGCGCTGCTCACACGCTCTCGCGCTGGGCAGACACTGCAGAGAACTCCAACGAGCTACGGCAGCCACGGGCACGAGACCGGAGCATGAACGCTGTGGGCAGCCCCGGCTGCTGCCACTCGAACCAGGCGCCTCTGCACCCCACCGAGGGCTGTCTGGCGCCTCCGCGCGGGCGCGCCGCTCCGCCGCAGGGCGCGCAGCCCCGCGCCTCGGCCGCCTCGCACGCGGACGTGCCGCCTCACAGTGCGGGTGCACCGCTCCGCCGCAGAAGACATTTTCTACTCTACCTTGTCCCAGGTGATGTAAGTGTCCTTAGAGAGCGACTCCACCCGTTGCTCAGAGTCCCACAGCCCAGCAGAGTTCACTGCCAGCCCAAGGTTTGCCATTATTCATTCCTTCCATCACTGCTGCTTTTATGATCCGAAGTAATTCCCCTCCCACTCATGTGTACGCTGTAACGTCTCATCTCTGAGGCCAACTCCTGGCACTTTTCTCATCTCCCTCTCGGCCCCTTTTTAATGTATTTTGATTCTTGCTAATATTTGCAACTCTTTCCATTTAAGTACAATTAAATAACTGTATTAATCACTCTATGAAAAAATCAAGTTAATGAGTTCAAACTTTGCAGCAGTTGTAGAAAACCCAAGCTGATCCTCCCCACTGCTAATGAGAAGCAGAGGTGAAGGTGCCACCGTCACTGCTCGTGTATTGTCCCGCTTCTTGTCACGCCATGAGGCTGGTCCCGCTGGTCCTGCTCCTGTTCATCTACACCTGTCAGCATTGTGTTCAGTCAGCACCGGGTCTCTTTAAAACACGTCAGGTACCAGAGTCCCATCTTTTGATGCCATTTGAGCATCAGCTTCCTCCATGGCCCAGACACCTTCTCCAGATGACACGACCATGGCGCTCGAGACGCTCTCTGTAGCCAGCCCCGCCGGGCCGGGTGATAGCGCCCGGGGACCAGCAGCCCCGCCGGGCCAGGTGACAGCGCCCGGGGACCAGCAGCCCCGCCGGGCCAGGTGACAGCGCCCGGGGACCAGCAGCCCCGTCGGGCCGGGTGACAGCGCCCGGGGACCAGCAGCCCCGCCGGGCCAGGTGACAGCGCCCGGGGACCAGCAGCCCCGCCGGGCCGGGTGACAGCGCCCGGGGACCAGCAGCCCCGCCGCGCCGGGTGACAGCGCCCGGGGACCAGCAGCCCCGCCGGGCCGGGTGACAGCGCCCGGGGACCAGCAGCCCCGCCGGGCCGGGTGACAGCGCCCGGGGACCAGCAGCCCTGCCGGGCCGGCCGGCTGCCGCAGCAGCTTCCCAGCGCTGCGCCGGGCCCGCCCCTCTGGAAAACTCCTCACCTGCGGGTTCGTGCAGACCCGTTTACTGACAGTCAGACTGTCCTGATCCCGCTTCCGTTGAGGCGCGTGTGACGGGACCCACTTTGGCGGAAAGCAGGACGGCGCTGGTGGCTGACTGCAGCGCTGGTTCGTCTCCGTCTTATCTTCCAGGTGTAGGGAAAGCAGCCCTTTTCTCTGGTGACTTGTACTGTACACAGAGTAAGGATTTTTGTTATATATTACTAATAAAAGAACAGTGGCACATTCCCATGACCAGAGTCACCGATTTTTTTGAAAACGAAAGAATCTTGAAAAATTAAAGTAGCTGTTATTTGTTTGGAGATTACTTTACACAATCCAAAATTAATACTAAAATGCCAGAAAGGCGATTTTCAGTATAACAGTCTTCTCTTTTAGAGAGGTCTTTTCTCATTCCCTGCATTAGGGATGTTTAATTGAAAGGTTACGCACAGGGTCATCAACAAGGCTCACAATGCCTCTAGCCTTACAATACACTTCACTTCAAAGGGATTGGCTGCATTCCTGAGCCTTGTACCAATAAGCACTAATAACACTGAAAAATGAAAACTGAAACAGATGTCTCCAATAGCATTGATTCTTATTAGCTGTTCACAGCTATTCTTACACCTCTGGGCATAGCGCCGCAAAGCCTGCGCGCTGGGTGTGCGGCGGCAGAGGCCCCGGTAATGCCGCTGGAATGCTCCCCTTCGCCGCGCTCGCTGCCTTCCTGACAGACTGTCTCCATTATAATCTTAAGAAAACTTCTTTAAAACGTCATTTAAAAATGTACCAAATATGTAAACTCTTACTTAATAAGAGCAGCATTTGTCAGTAACATGTATTTCTTAACACTGACTGTGAAAAAAAGGGACCGAATGTACATTAGAAAGACTGAACTGAACTGCACATTCTTCTGCGCCAGATCTGTTCTGACCACCCAGAAAGAGCTCAGGGCAGCTCTGTGCAAGAGAAGGGAATAAAGGCAATCAGTAAGTAAAAAAAGCGTTGGGCATGCTACTATGCTGTAAATACCCCAAGCAGGCCAGTAAGAATCATCAATTCTTTACGCAATCTGTTTGAGCAAACGTGTAACTGATTTGGAGCTGTTGCAGAGGAGCTGTCACAGCGGTGCTGTTGCAGAACAGCTGTTGCAGTGGTGCTGTTGCAGAGGAGCTGTCACAATGGTGCTGTAGCAGTGGTGCTGTTGCAGCAGTGCTGTTGCAGAACAGCTGTTGCAGAGGAGCTGTTGCAGCGGTGCTGTTGCAGAACAGCTGTTGCAGAGGAGCTGTTGCAGCGGTGCTGTTGCAGCGGTGCTGTTGCAGAGGAGCGGTTGCAGAGGAGCTGTCACAGTGGTGCTGTTGCAGCGGTGCCGTTGCAGCGGTGCTGTTGCAGCGGAGTTGTTGCAGTGGTGCTGTCGCAGCAGAGCTGTTGCAGAGGAGCTGCAAGGGCTGGCGAGAGCAGCGGCTGTGCCGGGTTCGCCATCCAGCCCGTGCCCCCGCTCTCCCTTGGCACAGCTCTGTGTGCTCGGCACGGAGCTCAGGTATGAAAAGCCGGGGTGCAGCGCGGGCCCAGCCCCAGGTGTCCGTCCCCCATGCAGGAGAGCCAACACAAGGGCACGCTGCATTTTGCTGCGGATCTCTTAGGAACTAGATCCACTGCCAAAGTGATCAGTGAAAAGACATTGCTTAATTCTATGTGAACCCCTCTCCCTTTCCTGCATCTCTCATCCCCTAAGACCTCCACGTATCTCTGGAGACCATTTTCTGCCTTTGAAATACGAAGTCCAACTTAATCCCGCATCTGAAAGTAGTCCTGAAAATCACCCTCAGCCCTCAAAGTAACCGAACAAAACTGGGAAAGAAAGGAAACGCGTCTGTCTCGTGCAACTGAGAATGGAAGTGCGGTGCTGTGCGGAAAGAATCAACCACGTAACGCTCTAGATGTTGTAAAAATCGTATGCGCTGTGGAAGAACAGCAGGAATCTAGCGCGATGTGCCTGCGGGAACTTGTCCGGGCTGAGAGGATTTCCAGGCAGGGTGGAGCTCTGAGTGGCCACCGCGCCGCAGCGGCCCCGGCCAGCCCCAGGGCTCCGGGAGGCAGGTCCCCGCTCAGCGCCCCGCGCGGGCGGAGCTCCGGGCACTCGTCCCCACGCGTGCTCTGGGGCTGGGGAGGCCGGGCTCTCGAGCCGAGGTGCTGTGCGCGGGCAGAAGGGCGGCTGCTCCTGCACCTGCGCCGTCTGACCGCTCAGGTGAAGAATGCGACCGCACAACATACCGCGGAACCAGACCGACTGTAAAAGTCACTTCTGGAATATTAAGAATGGGCCTGTGATGCCTGCACAGGTCTGCAGGGATTGTTCGGCTTGCTCGAGGGGAGGAGTTCACGGCATTTATTGTGCGCTGCATCACACAGAACACATAATTTGACTTTTCAGAGAATACCCCTGAAGGGAAACATCATTCAAATGGCAGAAAAGGGAGGGGACCCTTTCCATGGAGGTTGTGCGCGGATGACAGCCTCAGATACATCAAAACGATCAAAAACGCTGTTGCAAGAGTCTTCCTACTGCTCAGTCCTTACTGTTGTGAGGATAAAGGAAAAGGACCGCCGTCTGCAGCTACAAACACACTGTGGCTGCACCTCGACTGGGAAAACTTACTTTTATCTTCGGGGTAAACCCAGGTTTCGTTTTGGCAGGTGAAACGCAGGAGCATTTCTGCCTCCCGAGTGAGAACTCGCCGCTCGGAGGCGCGGGACAGCAGCGCCGTGCCCGCGCCGGGCCAGGCGGCGGCTCCGGTGCCGCGCGTCCGCTCGGGCGGCTGAGCGGCACCGGCCCCGCTTCCCGTTGGCTGCCGGTCCAGAACATTCCATGTCAGCAAAGGCTACACAATGAGAGGGATCCAGATGCTTCATCCAGATGATGCATACAATTCAGGAAATTCAAATACACATCTGGTTACTAAAAAAAGCAGTAATAAAAGCAGAATTTCTTATTAATAAGAATGACTTTTTTCTTGGTTAATATAAAGGTGGTTGGTGCAGGTAGCGTCAAGATGCTTGATATTAGAGTGAGTCACTCCCCAGAGCACAGACTGAAATCGTGAGCCCCGCTCCTGCTGCTGCCGCGTCCCAAGGCACGTTGAGACACAACCGACGTGAGCAGGAGAAAACCACGTCAGCCGAGCCCACGGGGCCAGAGCTCCTGGGTGACAGCGAGAACGACAATGGAAACGCTACCTTCCGCTGTCAGCCAGTACCGGGGTTGTTCTAAAGGCTCGGCGGTGATGAAAAGCACCGTAAAGGGGGAAAAGACGATGATTGCATCAACGAAGGGAAGTTTCAGACAACAAAAATGTATTGGGTCCATTTGGATCCATTTGTACGTAACAAGTGGAATATCTCTCAGCTAACTGGCTCAAGCTCAAGGCAGATAGACAGACTAAGGACTTAACTAAAAGCAAAGTTCCAACGACTTGTAAAACATGTCTGTTGATTCCTGGCTTCAGCCATCCCCACTTCTGTCTGTAAAATCCATCCTGCAAGCTGTAGTAGGTTATATCCCAAATGAGATTATTTTACACACAACTACATTTAATTTGCAGTGAGGGGAACACCTTGGTTTATGTCCACATGCCTGTTTAATTGGGCTTCTGATTATTTAATGTCACTGCTGCAGAGGCAGCCTTTATGAGGCACAAAAGAAAATTTAATGAAAATTATTCACAAGCCCAACTTCTGACTAGTAAAACCAAGAGTTTGATCTAAGAGGCAAAGTCCCCATCTGGTACTTCTCTTTGAAAAGAACAGCCCACATGAAGGATTTATTGTGACATTACAATGCTTGATGTCAAATAATCTAGCCGGAGGAACAATATTGCCCTAAAGAGAGCCATCAGGCCCTGCGCGACATGGGCATTTGAAAGGATTAACTACACTTAAATCAATATGGGCAATGAAAACAGAAATAACCAATCTCTTAGCTGCTCAATTATTTAAGAGTGTCTTTAGTCCCCACAGAATGGAATTAAACGCTTGTTTAAGAGGGCTGACAATTAAATCTATTTCTTTAATGTCGAGATGAGGATGGGGGATCCGTGCGTGCCGTGCGGCTGCAGGGTGACGCTGCGGACGGACACGCGCGAGGAGCCGCTGGGCCCCCGACTGGCAAAGGGTTTCCCGCGGGGAGCGGCCGGGTGCCCCCGCACAGATGAGCACATCTGCCTCCCCAGATGTGCGGCGCTCCAGCGCGCGCCCGGGCGGCTCCGGCAGCCGCGCCGGGGGACACGGCGGCAGCGGCAGGACGGGCAGCAAACGCCCACCAAAGCCCTGCCAGGCCACGGCGCTTCTGCCCCGGCACTGCTTCCCAGCTCTTCCTTCTCCTCCTCAGTGCCATGTCTTAACAGTATAAAATGCTGGCCTTCGTATTCACAGAATACTAATAACTAAGTGTTATTTCAGGTGATAATGTAAATGTAAGATCATTTAATTGAAGTGGGCTGATAACTTCCCAGTTATTTGAGTTTTGAAAAGTTTGTCTGACCTACCCTGATATTTTTGAAGTTTTCTTTAAAAGACGTTTCACAGAGAACCGCTCTGACCTTTCATGATGATACTATTTCTCCTGAGGTGTTTGTTCATCTCAAATGCAAAGAAGAAATTCCTGCTGTGGAAAATTCTAACAAGAAGTTCTACGTTCAGATGCTAAACCAGAGGCAACAGGAGCAGGACGCGTGCGAAGCATGGAGCTCCATCCATCACCCCGCAGGCTCCCCGGGCGACAGGCGACGCCGGGACCGCGCGCCTCAGCCAGAGCTCCGCGCCGGGAAACGTTCAACCCAGCGCAGGAAAACTCATGGAAAAGAAGCTGTTCTGCAGGCAGGTGTCCATCGGTTTTTCAAAGGCTTCTGTGAGCTGCACGACTCTTAAAAATCACAATTCCTCATTTTCAGGCTACTTCACAACACAGCGAATGAATGCAGAAGCCCTTCTCCTCTGGTTTGTAAGCAGCACGTCAAAGCCGCTCTCAGTGTGCCATCCCGACCGCTTGTCACTCGCCACAGACAAGATCTTCCTACAGCTTCCACCCCTTTTTTGCATTTTGCACCTGTCCATTAAAATAGCACTGTGGTTTAACATATTTGTTTCTTTCAGCTAGGAAAAAAGTGCAGCCCATAACAGCTGATATTTTTCTAAGTATTTTTTTAAAACAATTTGTGAAAAAGTACTGCAGAAAATCATTACTCATTATTTTATCTTGACACTTATAAGCGTAACAGCTTGGAGGTATTGTTGATTAATGATTTCTGGTCCCTCTGATGTTCTTGTACTAACTTGTCCACATTTCAGAGTCATAGAGTAAGGTGTAAAAAAAACAGGAGAGAGAGAGAGAGAAAGACAATTGTCACTTTGTACCAAAGACCGTAGATTTTATGGCTTGTGTGTGCCCTGACAGCTTTGCATGCAGTTCTCAGCTTCAACACTCTTACTATTGATCGGAGGGCTGTGATGCTGCGATGTTGAGCCTCACCCTCTGCACATGTCTGGTTTTGTGGTCACGCTGCTGGTTATTTTCATGCCATTATTTTGCTGATCATCACCAAATGATTTATTTCCTCATCTCCTGCATCAGTATTACACAGCTGTTCATTCTTCTTTAGAGCATTTAAATCGCTTTCTTTGCCCTTCTTGCCCTGTTACTCTTGATGCATTTCACAACCGTTTCCTCGTTGCTTTGGCACACATCGTTCAGCCACACGTGACCCTTCTCAGCTGCAGCTATACGGTGTTGCACCAACACCATCTACCCTGAAGAGCCGACAGTCTGGGTACAAGATGATTCACAACAGGTAAGGATCACAAGGATCTGCAGAAATAAGGCGCCTGGCGCACGTGGGCAGATGCGGTCAGGGCACATCTGCAGCCCGAGCGCCGCCGATGCTTTTATAGCCACGGACGCAGATCTGACAGAGTCGCCGGTGCCTGCAGCTGCACGTGTGCGGGGGCAGCGCGCGGGGCCCTGGGCGCCGGGCCCGGGGAGGCGCCGCGCCGGCGCCCCGGAGCTCCGTGCCCAGCCCAGCCCCCGCTCCGCCCGCGCGGGTGCCGGCTGGCGGCTTATGGGGCCCTCATCCATTTTATACCAGCATGGGATGAATTCTATGAATCCAAACCTGGAGCACTCGTTCCTCACCAGCTTACTTCTGCAGCACCCCAAGGATTTGGATCTTGAATAAACGTGACACTGCCGGAATGCTGTTAGAGTCTGTGAAGCTGGGAACCAGCTATTTTGGACGATAATCTTAATGAAACAAGCAGGATTAAGAAATCGAGGTAGAGCATCACTGAGCTGTCCCCAACCACGGGGTGCTTGCGAGGGGCTGAACAGCGCACTCACGAGCGCTGCGCATGGTCAGTCTCCCACGGTACCAGCTGTGCCAACATCTGGTGTTAGAAGAACTCCTGGGAACTGAAAACTGAAAGGGAATCTCTCGCTCTTCCTCTGCTGCTGAAGGCGGGTTTCAGACACACCGACACTGTGCCACAGGCAAAGGAGCTCTGTTCTTCTCATCATATTTTACTTTCCATCGCTTTTTACTCTACAAGAATTACAGTTTCTGCACACTGCATGTAAACACTGCTCCAAAACGGTGGTTGCAACCTAGCAAATACTTGTCCAGAGCTGGTGCCAACCTCCTCCCCATCCCTCTTTTAGACCTGAGAACATTTTCTGATTCTGCTGGGAGGAAGACACAAGCGCCAGCAGGAGACCTTCAACCCAGCCAAAGAGGAACCGGGCTGTTTGCCTTCAGGACCGAGCCGCGCCGGCTCTGCCGCAGCCGTTCTGACCCCGGCACCGCGGCCGCTCCTCGCCAGGGCCAGCTGGCGCCGCCTCTGCCACGCAGGCGGGAGAACGTCTCGCTCAGGCTGCGCTCCCACCTCTTCCACTCGACAGCAGACTGGTCTGACATGGTTCTTGTCACTCAAACGCTGTAGAGCGCAGATCCCTTTAATCCATCTAACAAGAAGTTCTCTTGTCTTCTCTCAGCACCAAAACTAATTACACAGCAAACCACAAGTGTGTGGTTTCATGCAGGGATATAAGGAAATAAAAGACAATGTTTGCATGAGGGTATCCAGAACACCATCAGACATAAAGGCTGTTACATTTTGCTTCCTTTCAGCCTATTTCCCACACCTGAGAAAAGCCAGGGCACAGTTTCACTTAAGCTTAAGACTTAGATCCTCAACTAGCCTCACCTTTCCTAGTGCCAAAGCCTTTGCTCTTTGCAGCAAGCTCCTCTAACTCCTGATGCAGGTTTTCTCCACAGGCTTTGCTGCAAGCTGGAGCACATTACACCCTCTGGCTCTGTGTCCATCTCGTTCATGAAACAGCTCAAACGGCCCACCCTTCAGGGGACTCGCTGATGGCCACCGGCCGTCAGCTGCAGACACAGCGGCCGTGAACACTGTGCCTGTGCCAAACTGCACCTGTGCTCTTCAGTTCCGTTTTATTCTTATTTTCAAAGTTTCAATAGAAGAGAGGTTCAGTCTTTTCCAGATGAGAAAACAGGGACGTTTTCCCCATGTCAATTATTCTTACTGTTCTCTACTGTTGTACCACACCTGGAGCATTACATTTTAACTGCCTCTTTGCCCAACTGCCAGCTGAGGGACAGAGAAACAAAATCATGCCAGACAAGAATTCATCCAGTGCTGGTGCTTGTCACTTGTCTTGGTAACTGAAGGCTGGTGTTAAATGGAAATAGAGTCGTGTCTGCTTAAGCAGAAAGATGAGGAATGAGCCAGAAGCAAAAGAAGAAGCCTAATCTCCCTAACACGGAGCCCATTAACACCACGGCATGGGGTGCACGGAGGGAATGCCAGAGGAACTCACCGAGTTCCCGGCCGCGGGCGCGCGGGGCCACGTCAGCCGGGAGGGAGGGCGCTGTCAGAACAGCGAGGCTGCTCGCTGGCGCGGGAGCCTGCCGGCACAGCTCGCGCTGGAAGGAGGGTGCTGGGCAGGCCTGGTGTCAGCATTCCACCTGTGGCTATACCGCAGTACGGACCGCCAGCACCGCTGCAAGCACACGCGCAAGGCGCAGGGTGTGCGAACTGCCTCCAGCCCTGCAGCCGTCCACCGCAGAACAGGTGATTTTCTGTCCTGCGCAGCTCTTAGGTCAGGAAGTCAACCAACTGATCACATTGGTATTAATAATTGCCAAGTGTTCTCCTATAAAGGAACTTCTGGACAGGACCACTATGGGCCGTGGGAGTAACACGGGCTTTTTTTGTGGGTGGTTCAGATTTGTTTTTTAAACGCACAGTCAGCAATGGTCACAAGGTATGAATTGTACTTTCAAACTGGTTTCACTGCTTATCACCTGTGTACAGCAAAGTGATGTTGAACAGGGAATGGAAAGATACAGCTTTCAAGAAAGTGAAGATGTAACTTTTCTCTGTACCTGTGACCCCCTGCACCAGGGGCACCGCAGTGCAGCTGCTGCTCGGGCGGATGCACAGAACCAGCCCATCATCTTTAACGTACAGTTTCAAATACTTGAACTGAAACACTTCAGGCCTTCCCGACCCTGGTGAAGAAAGCCTGTCCCTGGCTGGCGCCGGCGCTGCTGGCGCTGCGGGTCCCCGTCGCTGTCCCCACTGGGACCCTTTCAGGGGAGGGGAGCCCTGTGGCCAGACGGCTCTCGGGAGCCGAACATTCCTCCTGCAAACCTTCAATCCACCTGTTTCTAAGCTGTGCCCCAGCTCCTCCCCGCCAGTGCACCCTTCAATGCCACTGACGCGGCCAGCAGCGGGGTGGGCCTGGCCGGGGAGCGGCGGGCGCGGACGGCCCGCGGTGCGCGGGGCACAGGACACGGAGCGGCGGGCGCTGACAGCCCGCGGTGCGCGGGGTACAGGACAGCAGGCGCGGACGGCCCGCGGTGCGCGGGGCACAGGACACGGAGCGGCGGGCGCTGACAGCCCGCGGTGCGCAGGGCACAGGACACTGAGCGCGGACGGCCCGCGGTGCACGGGGCACGGGACGCCGAGCGGCGGGCGCGGACGGCCCGCGGTGCGCGGGGCACGGGACGCCGAGCGGCGGGCGCGGATGGCCCGCGGTGCGCGGGGCACAGGACACTGAGCACGGACGGCCCGCGGTGCGCGGGGCACGGGACGCCGAGCGGCGGGCGCTGTGTACGGGGCACAGGACGCCGACCAGCTCTGCCGCCCGAGTCTCCACGGGCTTCGCGCGCACGTGGGAAGCCCATCTTAGATCCGAGAGACTGCCCGGCACAGGCCGCGAGCGCTTACGGAATGCTTGTTATTTGATTAATTTGTTGGAACATAACACAGCCAGGAATACCTCAGAAATCTCCCCAGATGTCCCCCTCTGTGTCTCTTCTACATTAATGTGAACAAAATCGATGGAGCCTGAAGTAAGATGCCCTTTATAAATAAAAGATACAGCGCATCTAAGGCGGCAGTGACTCAGCGCTTCCCAGTCCGCCTGACAGCCAGGGCCGTTCTGAACGCAGCAAAGCAGCCAAGGCCGTTTGTGCACGGGCTGCAGAGCAAGGGACGCCGGCCGCCTCGCCCGAAGTCTGGAGCGCACGGGTCCCCGCGCGCCCTCGCGAGCGTGTGCGGGGACGGAGCTGCAAACGCTCCCGTCAGCAGAAGCCAATAATTCTGCTTATTCCTACACAGAACACAGGGAGTAACTTGAAATTTGAACCTTTTTCAAAATGCACTTTAACTGTAATAAACCAACATTTCTGAAGTAATGTTTCTTACGTCTGTCACTATGGCAACCTGCTAGGTGCCAGTGTGACAGGAAACCTGCATTATGAGGCTGCATCCCAAGCGGTCGTATCAGAAGGCAAAGGCAGTATCATATATGCCAAAGAAACAAACACAGTTTAAAAGCTTCTTTTCTTGTTTTAGGGCCATTCACAAAGGTGTTGAGCAGGACTTTTCAGCAAACACAGAAAAAACCTGAAGATTGTCAAACAGCTCAATCTAAAATTACCTTTTAGAAAGCCTTTCAGGCTATTGCTTCCCCCAGCCATCCGAAACTGTGACACCAAAACCATGGCTTTGACAACCAATTCCAACTGCTTCTTGCATGTTTGTTCATAAAACCAGTAAGAACTTCTTAATAATTAAACATTCAATATTAAATAGCAGATAAAGAAAAAAAATCAAGAGAATGTCTCAGATAAAAGGCTTTAGTGATTATCAGCGGTACAGAGCTTAGAAATCACTTTCTGCCTTTCTATTCTATTTTTGAGGAACGACCGCGCGGTCTCAGGACAGACGTTGGTAACATCCGTACGCAGCCCCGGTTTGCTGCGAAAGCGCAAGTTCCATTTTGACACTTTTGACCAAACCCCTTTTTCTTACAGTATCTACATTGGAAAGTTCATTTCAAGTCAAGAGAGGGAAAGAAAAACCACTTTCAAAAGAAGTCCTTTTCTGTGTGTGATCTCTGAGGATATTTACAAACGATTAAGTATTTTGCTTTTGTGTTACAGAAATTAAAATCCTTTAAGAAACAAGTTCAGGCATTTTGCTGGAAACAAATGTCCTGACCTGTAAATTAATGCCACTTCTGTAGTCAGAGTTCTCAGAAGGATGAACATTTCTTGCATGCTTAATGAACAGTGTCTGCCACTCATCCGGGGCCCGCTCGGGAGCCCGCTGAACCAGACAATCGTCTTCCCACCAACCCCCAAGGTGAAGACCCGATCCCCACGAGGGCGGTACCGACCGGTCACCGCTGAACCCGCGGCCCTGCCGCCGGGACCGCAGCTGCAGCACGGCCCGTCCGCAGAACCGCGCTGGCCCCGGGCCGAGACCCGCCCAGCGCCACGGGACGAGGGGGCAGGACCCGACCTTCCCCGTGACAACGCCTGCCCCCTCCCAGAACAGCTGGTGTTTGCAAATATGCTCCTTTTTACCTCCTCACTGAGTAGCAAAGTTTCACACAGCTGGAATCTCTTTCCCAGGTGACTGAAGACGTCAGAGGTAAAACCTCGAACCACACACAGCTGCGCCAGTTATGGCGACAGGGAGCGTCCCACAGCTCTGGTGCGACATCAGCCACGCACCCACGTTTCTCTGCTGTCGCAGGACAGAGCCGTTGTATAATGAACGCATCACGGAGAAACAGCATGCAGTAAAGGTACCACAACAGAGGCTCTGCACCTTCCATGAACAAGATGCCCAAATAAAACAACATTTTCTGAAGCTAGTGTTTTCAATTAGAAATGAAAGCACCTCTGACCAATAGACACATCTGTAACTATTGGATTCTGAGCCAGCACCGGCACACAGGAGCCCCCCTGGGCCGTGCCAGCCCAGCCGAGCCCCCAGCCCGCAGGAGCCTCACCTCTGATCAAAGTACCGGGGCCGGGACCCACAGCACAGTGAGGACAACAGGCTACGCGGGACCGGGCAGCGAGGCACGCAGCTCTCCTGCAAACACCCTGTGCGAAGCAGGACATCCAGAAATTTCTAGTTTACTCACCTCTGCCATGTTTCCAGCAAATCTGGTGCTGTACTGTGGGTACACAGGGTCATAACAACGCAAAACACCTGGACGAGGAACACGTGCTTGTCCCTTTTGCTTGCAGGCAGCTGACTCGGTGGCATTGCAGAAAGCAATTCCCCTGGAAAAGGAGACTTCTATCAGTAAATAATGTAAAACTTGCAATGGACACAGCGAAAAAAGAGAGGCGGAAAAGCTGTCAGGGACACCTTGCTCCTCTGACACAGGGCGACAGACTCTACATCTGCATTGTACGTTTTGCACCTCAGTTTCTGAACTGATACTCCTGACAAGCCACGGCAGGTCTTTATTTCTTTCCTATATCGACACTAAACCTGTAACACAAAATGGATCTGCTACATGTATCTTCTGGATCTGGCCTCAAAAGCCTCTTTCCTGAAAACGGTACAAAATAGAACTGCAATTTAACTATGCGTGGTAGTCTTCTGTAGTGTCACAGACACGTGCACAGCATGTGACGATGACGGTAACGTTATTAAGTGTCTCAGGACAGACTTCTTAGACGATATGTCTACAAAGACCTGGACCCAGCCCTGTGAGGCCACGGCTCTTGCTGAGGATCTTCACAGGATGGAGCTCACCAGCCCAGACGCAAACCCTGGCGGCTCCTTCCCGCGCCGCGCAGAGGGCCCTTTCCTGCGCCGTCAGGCACCCGCGCAGGCAGCGGGGCTGCCCCCCGGGACACGCGCCAGCGCGACAGCACACCCGAGCTTCCGCCCGGCGAGGGCTGGTGCAGATGTGCAGAGGTGCAGAGGCGGAGAGGTACAGAGGCACAGAGGTGCAGAGGTGCAGAGGTACAGAGGTGCAGAGGTGCAGAGGTGCAGAGGTGCAGAGGTACAGAGGTGCAGAGGCGCAGAGGTGCAGAGGTGCAGAGGTGCAGAGGTACAGAGGTGCAGATGTGCAGAGGCGCAGAGGCGGAGAGGTACAGAGGCACAGAGGTGCAGAGGTGCAGAGGTGCAGAGGTGCAGAGGCGCAGAGGTACAGAGGTGCAGAGGCGCAGAGGTGCAGAGGCGCAGAGGTGCAGAGGTGCAGAGGTGCAGAGGTGCAGAGGTGCAGAGGTGCAGAGGCGCAGAGGTGCAGAGGTGCAGAGGTGCAGAGGTGCAGAGGTACAGAGGTGCAGAGGCACAGAGGCGCAGAGGTACAGAGGTGCAGAGGCGCAGAGGTGCAGAGGTGCAGAGGTGCAGAGGCGCAGAGGTGCAGAGGCGCAGAGGTGCAGAGGTGCAGAGGTACAGAGGTGCAGAGGCACAGAGGCGCAGAGGTACAGAGGTGCAGAGGTGCAGAGGTACAGAGGTGCAGAGGTGCAGATGTGCAGAGGTGCAGAGGTGCAGAGGCGCAGAGGCGCAGAGGTGCAGAGGTGCAGAGGTACAGAGGTGCAGAGGTGCAGAGGTGCAGAGGTACAGAGGTGCAGAGGTGCAGAGGCCCAGAGGTGCAGAGGTACAGAGGTGCAGAGGCGCAGAGGCGCAGAGGCGCAGAGGCGCAGAGGTGCAGAGGTGCAGAGGCGCAGAGGTGCAGAGGTGCAGAGGTGCAGAGGCGCAGAGGTACAGAGGTGCAGAGGCGCAGAGGCGCAGAGGTGCAGAGGCGCAGAGGCGCAGAGGTGCAGAGGTGCAGAGGCGCAGAGGTACAGAGGTGCAGAGGCGCAGAGGCGCAGAGGTGCAGAGGCGCAGAGGCGCAGAGGCGCAGAGGTGCAGAGGTGGAGAGGCGCAGAGGTACAGAGGTGCAGAGGTGCAGAGGTGCAGAGGCGCAGAGGTACAGAGGTGCAGAGGCGCAGAGGCGCAGAGGTACAGAGGTGCAGAGGCGCAGAGGCGCAGAGGTACAGAGGTGCAGAGGCGCAGAGGCGCAGAGGTACAGAGGTGCAGAGGTGCAGAGGTGCAGAGGCGCAGAGGTACAGAGGTGCAGAGGTGCAGAGGCGCAGAGGTACAGAGGTGCAGAGGCGCAGAGGCGCAGAGGCGCAGAGGTGCAGAGGTGCAGAGGCGCAGAGGTGCAGAGGTGCAGAGGTACAGAGGTACAGAGGTGCAGAGGCGCAGAGGTGGTACGACCAACACGAGAGGCTCAAGCCAAAATTCAGTCCTCTTTTAATTTTCTTTCTTTTAATCACCTCAGAAAAGTCACCACCGATTTTTCACGACAATTTCGGTCAACTCCCTTTCCTGGGAACAGGACTCTGTGCCTGTGTGAGCAGCAATTTTTTTTTCAGCTTCTTAGAAAACTTCAATATTTTGGTTGCATACACTTCTAGCTTCCCCCACATATTCGTGCATTCAGACTTCTTTTTTAAAACATAGAGGCATAAAAAATGCTGCACAAAACCATATACCTATGTGTAAGGAATAACTCAGGAAGTTTACCATAACTTATAACAGGAGCAGAAATTAGTCCATGTCTCCCACAAGAAATGGGAAATGAAGACGTCCTGCTGTTCTCGTTCACTCTTCAGAAGCCGGAGAAGAAACATTAAAAGCAGAAAATAAATAAGGTTCAGACGAATCCCTGCGTGCTGTCTGCAGGTCCGTGTTGCGCGGCACAGCGGCCGCGCTCACAAACACCCCGGGGTTCTGCGCGGCACCCTTGGAAACCCATCTTAAATTGGCTGCTGTTTGCTGACAGGACACCGCTGCGCCCCACCAACGCGTCCCACTGGGCTAATGGAGAAGGACAAGGGAGCTCGTCTATTACATTTTAAAGCTTTTTAAATTCACAGAAGAAAACAATAATATAATTTCTAAAAAGTGGAATGAGGTCATAATTTGTTTGTGGGCATTCCACAAACAGAAAAGAGGCCAAATTCATTTAGTAAATGATTCACCATGAATTACACACCCAATATAGACAAAAATAAAGTTCACATACACAGCCACAACCCAGCCTTGATGGTTTCAGCTTTTGCTTTCGCTGCAAAGTGGTATTTCATTAACAGAAATCAATGAGAAGATATTAGGTGCTTTCTTACTATCTCCACGACTAGAGCAATACCATCCGCTGAGATCAAGGGCCAGGAGGTAAGAAAGAAGGACCTCGAGCGCGGGCAGGAAATCTCAGCACCCAGAGGTGAGGCGGGGATGCGAACAAACTAAAAATCATTATTATACAGAAATTGTGTCTAATAATAATAGCAGACAAATACTGTCCTTCAGCCAATACTATAAAATGGGTAACAAGCTCACTGTAGAATTACTGGGACTATTAATGGATTACTTTGTCTCCGAGATGCTCGACAGCAGCCAGCAGACTGCTAGCGCTCCCGTCGTGACGGCCCCTGTTCCTGCAGAGCAGGCCAGCCTTGCCCATCCTCTTCAGCCCAGGCGTGGAATACACCGGGCTGGCGGCAGGACGAACTGGTGTGTAGATCACCTTGGAAAGCGCTGGGGAACACCTGAGCCCGGGACAGCGGCGCCGCAGAGGCGGGTCCAGAGCTCCGGCACCGCCGGCGGACACGGACCCGCGGGCTCGGCACGGGACGGGCTCCCCACGCGGACCTGTGCTCCGGGTTCACTGACGGCGCGTTTTCATTAAAGATGGCTGAGCATTAAGATGAAGACAAAGACAGTGATGGCGAACAAAAAGAGCAGTGTATTTATCAAACGGTTTGGCATAAATATGGTGCTGGTGAAGGGTTTCAGCTGTTTGACGTCTCAGCGACAGTTTAAACAATAACATTCATATCACAGAATGGTGTAGATAATATCTGCAATAAAACTGGGTCCTTTATGTTCAGAAGCAGACAAAGCCAGGAAAGCACATTGATAAATGAAGCCGAACCTGTGTATTTCGTTGTGGTGGAGCTCCCTCTAGCTTATGGCATTAACCTGTATCTGTAAACCGTATTTGCTTCAACTCATCCCTCCATTTTCAGGGCAGAAAAGGCTTCCGATTCTATATTCTTGGAAGCAGTTATGACATTTATAATTCGGATGAAAAAACCCCTAAAACCCACTGCTGGTTCAATGGCGTTAAGGGTCCTGTGACAGCACATTCCACACTTCCGAAAAGAACAGCAAGGGAGACGTTTTCTGGCTGCTGTAGCAGCACTCTCTGCCTCCTCCAGCTGGATCCCCTCTACTTATATATGTAAATATGCATCTTTACTCCCTTGCTTGAGAGAATCAGCCATTCTAAAATGGCAACGAGCAAGTTTAATAGATTCTGCAAGGTTATTTGCTAAATTAATGTTACTGCATTAAATAAATGAGTCTGAGTAATCCAAATTCCTCACCAAATTATCTAATCACCTTAGCTTATTGACAAGAACAAATCATAAGAAGTGATTAAGAAGGATCTTAGTCTGATTAAAGGCAGGAAAGTCACCACCACGGCTTCTCTTGTTCACAGTCAGAGTTCTCATTTGCTTTAGCTGCCGAAGCCGTGCAGGTTCCCTTTTCAGGATTCTTCTGCTCTTCGAGGCTGAATTAATTACAGTAAATACTAACTGTTCCTTTAAAAAAAGGTGGAATGAACGGTGCATTATGGAAACACTGTTTTGCTGAAATGCTAATTTGAGGAGATTAAGAAGACATTTCTGAAGAACAATATCCAAAATCTGAAATGATAAGCAGGCAGAGCTACACGAGAAGAGTTAATTAAAAATCTCCACGGCAACTTATATTCCTTTGTCACCAAACAAATGCTCTGCTGCTGACACCGTACCTGCAAACTGGAGACCAGCTGCTGCAGCCAACCAGAGAACAGAAGAGGTTACTTGTTAGCAGGGTCCTGAATATTCTGCATTTTAAATGCGTTTGGCCACGTTTCTTCATAAATATTGCTCCCTGGGTTTTCTATTTAACTTCACAACTACTTATCATAAGCTCCTTTGTAACCTGAAAAATTAAGTTCACTCATGTTAAAATGAACAAAGAATCCGCTTATTGCAGACTTTGAAGAATCTGATTCAATAGGAGTGAATATTAAATTCAGATTGGAGACGGAGAGACAAAACATTTTATATACCTTGTTGGAGAGACTAAAGCACAACATAAAACTCTTCAGGGCTGTAACTCTGTCTATATTATTGCTCTCCTGCCCCCAGTAAATTAATAGATGAGATTCTTTCTATTTTTAGAAATTAAATGTGCTGGTTTATTGTTTCCGAATGCTGATAATTGAGAATCTGGATGCTCTGAAAATTGTCTAATCAGAACGCTGACTGATCTGCGAAACAGCAGCACTGAGAGAGAACATGTTTAAAATACACTGTCTGCTGAAGTTGACTCTTTTGTAGTCAATGGAGAGTGATCCACACAGAACCTGCTGTAACTCAGGTTACTTCTGAATATGTATTAAAGACATGAGTGAAAAGAGAAAAAGAAGATCGCGAAGGGAAGAACAGCATGTTTAGTTCCGTTATTTTTAACTATTACTGCTCTTCTCAAAGTGGTTTTGGTTCGCACAGTATTTCAGCAAGCGCAGGTCTATCCTCGGTCCTGGGCGGCCCTGCGCGGGAGCTCCTGTGCGCCAGCGGCCCCACGGGCCGCATCCTGCCCGCGGCCCCGGCGCCGCCCCTCCCACCTGCGCTGGGTCAGGCTGGCCGGCTGCACTTTGCCACTTGGTTCATCCACAAAACGCAGGACGGTCCGAGACGCAGCGGGTGACCAGCCCGCAGCACGGGCTGTCGGGCGCCTCGGGGCCCAGCCAGACCAGAGAGCCTGTCGGGGTGAGCGGGACGGCGCTCGCCAACACCCCTTATTTGCACACGCACTCACATCCCAGCCTCAGCAGGCTGGAGCAGCAATAGGCAGGTCAACGTACTTCTCTGCAAACATTTGCCTTAAGGGAAGCAGACCGATTTTTCTTGCATCCTCTGCAATGGGATCTGTTGTCATACAAAGCTGCACTTGAGTTCATGAGAAAGACTCTTAAATAGGATTATTCACAGGCAAATGCAACTTTAAAAAAATGTTTGCTACACAGTTATTGCAGGATGTAAGAAAAAGAGATGCAGATACACTGACCTGCAGCGCTGCCCATGCTGGACGGCCCCGGAGCCGCGCTGCCAGCGGCTCCCAGCGGCTCCCAGCGGCTCCGCCAGCGCGGGCAGCTCGGCAGCGGAGCCCTGGGCGCCGGCAGAGGGACGGCCCGGCCGCTCCTGGGCGCTGCACGGGGCACCGGCAGAGGGACGGCCCGGCCGCTCCTGGGCGCTGCACGGGGCACTGGCAGAGGGATGGCCCGGCCGCTCCTGGGCGCTGCACGGGGCACTGGCAGAGGGACGGCCCGGCCGCTCCTGGGCGCTGCACGGGGCGCCGGCAGAGGGACGGCCCGGCCGCTCCTGGGCGCTGCACGGGGCACCTGCCGGCCGCGGGGACGCCCCGCCCGGCGCCCGAGACCCGCAGCCGCGCTCCGGGGCGAACGGCAGCGTCTCTCCTACAAATCCACACGCGACCCTCTGTCCGTGGCCTGGGCACAAGTGTGACGATTGCTCACCTGAAGGATTATGGCTGGGAGCAAGGCATGGGCTGTCACTTCCCTAATGCCACTGATACCTTCAAAAGCTAATTAGCACATGCAGTATCATCTCTTTGGGTTGTTTTCCTTTTGTTATTAAATTCCATATAACTAACAACTGCAGTGTAAATTAATTCATGCTGCAAATTTGGCTGCAGCTGTATTAGGCCGTTTTCTGCTCAGTGACAAAGAGGACACTCCTGTTTTACCCGGTGAGCAAATGAACTTTACAACAGGTGTGACAAACAAAGTTGTTGCTCCATTTGAAGCAAGCTGATGTCCTCGTCGCTCTGTGTTGAGCTCTCTCCGTGCGCCCAATGGCGATGGAGCCGGAGTTCTACTGTCTCAGGTGCTATGATTGTATCTTTTACACTATAAATATAAATGAGGTGTGCATTTAAGAAATAAAATAGTGGGAAAAGTGTCTGGAAAGTCTTTTTCCTACTGACACACAGACTAGCTCGCGCATGCTGTAAAACAGTGCGGTGGGGGGGCCAGGTGGGAGAGCCAGAAACTGTCCCTTTGGACAGCGGCGACTGTTGAACGGGGCGGCGAGGGCGAGCGCTCCGCTCCCACGCAGCTCCGCCGCTCCTGCGCAAAGAACGGCCGCCCAGCTGCTTTCAAAGAAACACATGCCGCTTTCTTCTCAAAAATATAATTAAAATTAATCATTCCTATTTCAAAATTTTATTACAGATTTGTTTCAAATCTGGGTGAAAGTTTAATACTAGATGCAGACTAACCCAACTGATCAGGGCATTTTTCTGTTGAAAATATGCTGCAGTATAAAGTTCAAAATGACTGTATTGTTATTTTAAATCATAAGGTATTTATTAATGTGTGAATTACAAAATAATTTTTGATATATCATTATTAAGTAAGTTGCCAGCACATTCTGGATGAAACTTCCTAAAGAACCCAATGAAACCCGAGGTGAACACGCAGACACCGGGCTGGAAAGGTTAGGAAGTAGATTTAATCTCTTCTCTCCAGCAGTTCTGCCCTATCGGGGCGAGGAACAGGGAACAGGGCGCCCAAAGGCCCTGTGACCGCTCTGCCTTGTGCGGGACAGGACGGCCGACCCGCCCGCAAAGTGCCGGAGCGCTGCGGAACACTGAGAATCCTTTGGCACAACCCTACAATCATACCTCACTGTTAATTTCTACACAATAAAGTCAAGGAGAATCAGTACAAATTCACGACAGTTTAGTGCAGCTGAAGCTCAGAGATAATGTGATGTGTGATTTAAAGAGCTCATAAAAGCAGACAGCTGGCTTTAGAATCTATGGAAAGCAATAAAGCACTTAAAAATTCCCCCAGTTTTAAGGCCCATAGATTTCCTTATCTTAAATTCTTTGGCCACCCCCAGGAGCAAACCGTGGGGTGCAAACTGCGGGGCACAAACTGCGGGGAGCAAACCGTGGGGTGCAAACCGCGGGGAGCAAACCGTGGGGTGCAAACCATGGGGTACAAACCGTGGGGTACAAACCGTGGGGTGCAAACCGTGGGGAGCAAACCATGGGGAGCAAACCGCGGGGTGCAAACCATGGGGAGCAAACCGCGGGGTGCAAACCATGGGGTACAAACCGTGGGGTGCAAACCGCGGGGCACAAACCGTGGGGAGCAAACCATGGGGAGCAAACCGTGGGGAGCAAACCGTGGGGAGCAAACCGTGGGGTGCAGACCATGGGGAGCAAACCGCGGGGAGCAAACCGCGGGGAGCAAACCGTGGGGCGCAAACCGCGGGGAGCAAACCGCGGGGAGCAAACCGCGGGGAGCAAACCGCGGGGCACAAACCGTGGGGTGCAAACCGCGGGGAGCAAACCGCGGGGAGCAAACCGCGGGGAGCAAACCGTGGGGAGCAAACCGCGGGGAGCAAACCGCGGGGCATGAGCTGGGTCCCTCGGGCCAGCCGGCTCCCGGCCCCTCCCGCCCCGCGCGGGCTCCGCGCACCGGGGGAGCTGTGTCTAGACGTTCCCAGCTCCTGTCCTTCCTGACAGGATCATGCCAGTGGTAATTCAGAAATTGTTTGGGATAGGCTGTGCCGCACAGACACAGGGAGCCAATAATAACCCCCAGTGCAGTGACCCGGTCGGAGCATCAAAAAGACGGTACAGGCAGCCTCAGTTCAGCATTGGGTCAGGAACCGCGACCTCCGCTGCCCTTCCTTGTAGATTTAAAATTGTTTTGAGAAAGAGAAGGATAAAAAAGAGACAACTGCAGGCAGTTCTGAAAAGCGCTCCAGCTTCCTGTACCGTACACATGCAGATAAGCAACATGTTTAAACAGATGCAGCTCTGGCAGGCCTGAAAAATTAGGATTTAAATGCTTCGTATGTTTTTTTTCAGTGGAGTACACATTGCTTACGTTTATTTTGAAAGCTCCGAAGTGAAAAGACAGGGTATAAAACATTATTTTCACTATACTTAACAGCAAATACAAAAAAGAAGAGCAGGTAAGATTGCAGAAAAAAAAAAAAGAGAGAATAAGCTAATCAGAAGAAAAAATAAAATCACCTTGTGTGGATTTTTCAGCTATATTACAGAAAACACCATCCGGTGGATCAGCTGTGTATTCCAGATGAAAAAAATTAACACCGAGATTACCAGACAAATTGCCTTGTAAGAGTCAAATGCATACAATCGTAGGCTGGTTGGTTTTCAAAGGTTTCCTTTGTGTACACAGTATTTGCAGTCACAACCAATAAAACAAAATATACTAGCACTTTATTTGTGGTTTTGGTTTTGGAATTGCATAATGGTGACTAATATTTTCTCAAAACCTACTTTATAGTGTTTACTTAGCAGAATTTTCATGCACTGTACCTGGAAAGTATGAAATGTACCTTGTGTGCTTCCAAAGGGTTGCGAAGCCTCAGGAAGAGGTTTACCAGCGCACGGAAAGAGCAGAGAGTGTTTCTCCTCTCTGGGCTTTTATACGGGCTGGCACCGATCAGAAACACATGAGGAGGAGAGAGAAGGGAAGAGCAGGGTAACAGGAGCTCTCAAAGAAACAGAAAAGCATGGAGCGGGCACAGGCGCTGCGAGCTGCAGCAGAGCCACGCACAGATTTTACGGAGGCAAACTCAGTTTAACAAGACCAAGGACATCCATGCTGTTGCTGTTTACACAAGAAAACCAGTATAAATTCCTGTTACAGCAATGAGATGGTGAGCAGAGCTCAGCACTCCCGCGTCGCGCTGGGGCGCTGGGCTCTGCCCCCCAGACGCGTCCCCGCGCCCCGCCCGCAGAGGCGGCTGATGGAGCCCGGGCCTCCAGCGCCCACGTCCCCGCGCCCCGCCCGCAGAGGCGGCTGATGGAGCCCGGGCCTCCAGCGCCCGCGTCCCCGCGCCCCGCCCGCAGAGGCGGCTGATGGAGCCCGGGCCTCCAGCGCCCGCGCCCCCGGGAGCTGCTGCGCTGCAGCCGAGCACAGCCGGCTCAACACCCTCCTCAGAGACAGGCGCTGTCTCCATACTGCAGCAGTGCTGATTATAGTCCATTTACATTCTAAAGTTGTCTCCAAAAGCTTCAGAGGTACAAACCGGTTCCATTTTTTGTATCGCAAGGTTACAGCCTGATCTAATCACGGGAGCACAGGAGACAGGGCCTTACAGTTGCATCTGTCATTTCCTAATCCAGTCCTGGCACGACTAAGCTCCTGCAGCATACACCATTCGTAGAGGGCAATTCCTCACTGAATTCCTTTATCTAACTAGAGATAAGCCTGTCGGCATTCTCACTGTGAGGAACTACTGGCTTAGAGTTTAAGCAAATTCAATAAAAGCCAACTCTTACGTAAAATTCCTAAAGACTTCCTACTCCCATGGACCAGGACAAGAAAGGGGTAGCAGAGCCCGCTGTCACCTCTGAGTGAGCTGAGACATGGTATTTGTTTGCCAGAAGCCATTTGTATTGCAAATCCTCTTCAACTTTTTGTCCTCTTCGGCCTTCTCTGGCAGCAGCAGCTGCTGTAGAAAAGCAAGTGGAAGAAGCGGGCGATTCTGATAACACAATCTGCCGTGGGCCTGAATCTGCTCGGCTCTTAATGATGCAGCACTCACCCAGCACTGACCGTTTGTACCTCTTTGTAATCAGCAATGGCAATTTAAAACAATAGCTATACGAGGTTTCTTCCACCCTGTTTGAAGTATCACAGCACTAGCCCGCTCTTTGATGCCGGAGTATGTGCTCACTAGGGTGTGCAATGTCAGTAAACTGATCCAAACACCACAACTCACAAGGACTGAATACAACAAAAAGCTCTGGTTCCCATGGATTCCTTGAAGCTGCAAATTATTAAAGATTACCTGAAACTACTGTTCTCTATGCACCCAATTATGAAGTGATATTGCCTGTCTGAGACAAATACCATAGCAACAGTGCTCACCAGCACTTTTATTACAAAGGTGCTTTCCTTCCCTTGTGACCTGTAGATATTGCCATTCTTAAATGGGAGTAGGAGGAGGATATAACAGAATTCTAAGGCTGAAGTGCTCACTGAATCATGACATGGAACTCGTAAAGGGCCGGGGTCAGGCTGCTGCCCACACGATGGCCAGTGCTTCCCAGAAAAAGGGAAGACTCTCAAAACCGCCAGTGAAAGAGGGGAACACATTCTTGAGTCACATGTCTCCGAATACGAGGCTACCCAGAGGGCGCGGGGGGCCGGGAGGCGGCTCTGAGCAGGGTCTGCGAGCGCGGGAGCCGCCGGTCGGGTCACAGCCGCTGGGCGCAGGACGCGCCGCCCAGGGCGCCGGAGCCCCGCGCGGCCCGGAGGCCTCGCCCAGCCCTCTCTGGTTCGCATCTCCCAGAGCATCCATGGCTGCATCAGCAGATGACTGAAACAGAAACCAAATCAGCCTTTCGAGCAAGCAAACAATAATACTAACAAGAGGAGTGCTAATAGGAGTTACGACGGCTCTGGTAACTACAGTGTTAGTGGTGCTAACAATTAGTTGCTGTAATTTTAATATAGTATTAGTAGTGTAAATAATTAAACCTGCATGAGAATGTCCAGCAGGAAACCCAGGCAACCAAAAGAAAATCACTTCTAAAACTTAACATCAAATTGATTAACTTTTAAGGCCTGAATTTCTGCTTCCCATGGGGGCTGATACAGGAGAGAGAGAGGTTAGACCCAACCAGATGCTATTGTGTTTCCATGACAACGTGGTGTCTCAAGTAGCCTCTGCCATTACCCATGATTGGTAAAATCACTAGACAGTGTATAAAGTGGCCAAGAGAAGCAGCAGCCAATAAATGCAGAAAATCCTTAAATCAAAACGACACAGAAATAAGCGATGGAAACAACCTGTTAGATCATCTTGCTCATTCCCTGAGGCCCTGTGCAGGATTATTAACAGTCTCAAGAACCTTGAAAAATCCTAAAAATTTCATCCAAGACACTTGTAAAAACTTACTGAAGGGGAGAGCAATTTCTCAGGAAGTTATAAAAAACCTTCCTAATCCACTTTCAGCGAGGGTGCGTGCTGCTCGGAGCACGCGGAGGCACCGCGCTGCCAGCGCGCGAGCACCGCGATGCACCGGAGAGGCTGCAGGGCTTACTGACCGTAACGAGAGCTCTTTTGCCAAAGATATGACCTCCTGCAGCGCCGGCTGCATTGCAGCGGATTCTCCCGCCCACCCCGGAGCAGCCTTCTGAACCCTGAATACAGAAGTATTTTGAAGATCCCACAAAAGCCCTTGCTACCACCTATCCATTTAAGCTGGTAGGTTCCAGGTGTCACACTGATGATTTACATAATACATTTCAAATAGAGACATTTTAGAGAAGTATTTGTTTTATAGTTATAAGTCCACGTCTGCATTTTTAGTGAAAGGGAAGAGGGGGATCAGACCAACTCAAAACTTGCGAGTCAAATGCTCGTCCCGTGTTCAGCCGGGGTGCAGCAGCACCTTCCCAAAGCCACTGCAAGCCACGTCCGACAGCTTCTGACTGACCCAGAGCCACTGCCGGAGAGCACAGGCACTGTGCTAATGTACAGAAGGAAGCACGAAGTGCAAAGTTATCAGTTTGGATCTTTAATATTCAGGGCCACCTTACCCAAAATGCAGGGTGGGAAAAACCCCTGGAGTCTGGCTCTCCGTCGGTGGGGAAGGGGCCGCTGGGATCGGCACAGGATCCTGCCAGGAGGACAGCGAGTTCTGCTCATCCAAGCTACTGCATCCATTGACAACCGGGCGAGCAGGGAAAGTGCCGAGCAGCTGACACCGAAGTGCTGGCGCCTCTGCACATTTTGTTCTCTTGATCTTTGTGATCACCCTTGGCCTCTCAAGAAAACAAAATATGACATCTCAGCCCACACTTTTATTCCTATATTTCATCTCATCTGCTGTCCTTTCCAAGTGTGGGACCCTGATCATGTTCACATTCAGGACTGACTCCTCTCCTGACAAAGAAATGTGGACTTTGAAGCTAGCCCGGGCTGGGATCATATTACCGGGCCAGTTGCATTCCCAGTGGAAATGAGTCTTATTTTATTTACAGATAAAAAATAAAAAAGTAGTATCGTCTGTTATCCCAAGGGCGTTGTTTACATTAATTTAGCAACTGCTTCCAAGGAGCTACAGAGTTCAAGAGCATTGCTAAACAGTGAGAGCCCATCCTGGATTGAGTTACTGACAGAATTATAGCTGACACTAAGAACTGTTTGAAATGTCTTGAGGGGAACTGCAGACAATGGGCTGTATTATTTAGCAGAAAAAAGGTGAAGTTACAGGGGATACTTGAGCCCAAGAAAGGCAGAGTCAGCGAGTCTACCACAAGCATCAGCTGTGGTTACACCAACAGCTACCAGGGATGCCAGACCAAGGAAAGGACGAGTTAAAGTTTGCTGAAACTTCAGCTATTTTTGTTCTTTCTTCTCCCAGTATGTAGCCACACGTTGGACATATTATTCGCACACTGTTCTATCAATGCCTTCCTTTCGCATACATAAACAAGTTTCCAATGCAGAGAATCTCCTCCACTCTGAAGCTACATATCTCTCCCCAAAGGCTGCGACTCCAGTAGTCTCAACAATATTTACACCAGTCGTGCCAAAGTGAGATAGCAGAGGGTGCAAACTGCTGGTCTCCTCTGGGAGACAGCAAAGCCTGGAATTAACACCATTCCAAAAAACGGTCGGTACGCACAGTATTGCTGCACTACGCAGGGTTTTGGAGACACCGTCTGCCCTCAGGTGAGAGGGCTGAGCCCTCAGGCCAGACGGCACCGGCGAGCTGTGCGGGAGCAGCGTGTCGAGCTCCTCCGCCCGGCCCGGCCCGTGGCCGCTGCGCTCGGGGCCCGCGGTGCTGAGCCTGCGCTGCGCTCGGGGCCCGCGGTGCTGAGCCTGCGCTGCACTCGGGGCCCGCGGTGCTGAGCCTGCGCTGCGCTGCGCTCGGGGCCCGCGGTGCTGAGCCTGCGCTGCGCTCGGGGCCCGCGGTGCTGAGCCTGCGCTGCACTCGGGCGCAGGGCCCGCGGTGCTGAGCCTGCGCTGCGCTGCGCTCGGGGCCTGCGGTGCTGAGCCTGCGCTGCGCTCAGGGCCTGCGGTGCTGAGCCTGCGCTGCGCTCGGGGCCCGCGGTGCTGAGCCTGCGCTGCGCTGCGCTCGGGGCCCGCGGTGCTGAGCCTGCGCTGCGCTCGGGGCCCGCGGTGCTGAGCCTGCGCTGCACTCGGGCGCAGGGCCCGCGGTGCTGAGCCTGCGCTGCGCTGCGCTCGGGGCCTGCGGTGCTGAGCCTGCGCTGCGCTCGGGGCCTGCGGTGCTGAGCCTGCGCTCGGGGCCCGCGGTGCTGAGCCTGCGCTGCGCTCGGGGCCCGCGGTGCTGAGCCTGCGCTGCGCAGGGGTGACCCCTCCAGGCCCCCGCCCTCCCACGGAGCCGTGTGCCTTCGGAACCCACGCGCGATAGACTAAAGACATGGAAATGAACTTCCATGTCCATATGCCACAAGTCTTTGCACCAGATTTCTTAACTCAATCTGTATGAGAAAGAAGATTTGACAACACCACATACGCTGTCTGACCACTCCTTGTTAGGCGGCATAGCTTGAATTCCAAATATTTATAATCATTAGCACAAAAGGTGGAAAAGCACTTGAGTCAGTCTTTAAAAAACACAAAATCTTCATGGTATTTCACAGGCAGAAAATGAAAATAAATTTGTCAAAGAAACTATTTGCTGGAAATTATCCTCTAGAGTCCTCATATTAATAGCTAAAGAAACCAGGCACAACACGCAAAAAACCAAGTGAAAATGTTTAGTTCAGGTTCTGATACCAGTGTTTATTTACCATGGGTATGTTACCATTCTCCCATTTCAGCGGATGTGGTAAAATTCCCTTCCAAGACAGGTGCGATATTTTCTTGACAAGTACCAAGTGAAGGCAGTAATATCTTATCAACAGTGTTGAACGAATCTCCTGTCTGCAATTAGCTCTTACAGCACTAATGCCTTGTGCTCTGCTAGTGGGGAGGTTTATTGCATTGTGGGTAGAGACAGTGGTCAGACTTTTCCCACTTCACACATCCAAGGGGCTCTCAGCTCAGATACAGCTGCACTTGGCCATTTTGTGGAGCGCTATATGAAATTTAGTCGGATGACTTTCTCTTCCTGCCCCGCGTCAGGGCAGCTCTCAGCCTCTTGTGAAAGTCTACGGAGAGCAGTAAAGCCCCATTGTCCAACCAAGCTCAGCCATTGCGTCAAAGCACTACCAGGGGTTCAACATCACTCTTCACTCAGTGTTCTCACCCAGTGTTTCTTATGAGTAGTTACTCTCTACTTTAAAACTCTTCTCCTTTACGGCATCTATGTGCTATTAATATTCTAGCACTGCTCCAGACTTCTGAGCGGAAGACAATAATTGCCTAAATGATAATTCTGTTGCTTAATTGAGCTGGGGCACGAGCTGCAACCAACTAGCAAGAGCCAGCAACCCGCCAGAACGTCCCCAGCACCTCCCCGCAGAGCGGGAGCGCAACAGCAGCTGATGTGACCCCATTTCAAATTATTTCATTCTCTGCTCAGCTGGCCTGATAAGGAGCCATAAAACGTCTCAAAAGTGAGATTTTTTATTTTGCATGAAAGAGCATTTCCAAGAAAGTGCAGAGATAGAGCTGAAGATTGAATTCCAGAACGGTCAGAATCTAGCAGGAAGCTGTCTGCTGTGGCTAGATTACTCTGTAAACAAAACTCATATTTTGAACCTAATTTCCTTGCAATTTTACTCTGAAATGTCATGGTCCTGGTCTCCATATTTTTCTGTATTACGCTCTTTGCCACTGTAACTGTTGCAAGCATCCCCGAACACAGGACAGGCCCAGTGAGTCCAGCGCTCCGTGCCGCGAGCCCGGCTGGCGGCCCGGCAGGAGCACGGGGCAGCCCCGTGCCGCACCGCCACTGCTCCGTGCGGCTGCGGCATCGGGGCCCGGCGCCCCAGCTCAGCCGTGCACGAGGCCGCCATGCTCCCGGCAGCCCTTCCTGGGAGCCCCAGCTTGCGTTTTATTGTTTCTTGGAGGCCACGGAAAATGTGGGCCAATTTTCTTCCGTTTCCTGCACGAAACACTGATAGCAGACAGCAACAGGGAGAGTCTGCCCTGACTGCACCTGCTGCAGCCTCTGGCCACCGAACCGGGCTGTGAACCTGCACCACCTGCTATTGATACTGCACAAACACGCAAGTAACTCCTCTGCCGGCCTCACCTGCCACGGTGTGTGAATGGGCAAAAAGCTGCACTGTCAAACACACAGACTACAGTCAGAAAGGCCATCGTCCCCCACGAGGGCAGGGAAGAGGGTGTGATTATTGTCAGCAGCAGCTAAACCTTTAAATGCTGAAAACTCAGCCTTTTGTGAGTTGGGAGCGCGGCGGTTCCCCGCAGAAACGCGTCCCCGGCAGCCGCGCGTCGGCAGCAGCCACGCGTCCCTGCGGTCGCCAGCCCTGCGCTCCATTCCTCCGACGCGCCTCGTCCCCCCCACCTCTCCTTCCCCACCTTCCACCGCAGGACTCTGCAGGAGGCAAGAAGGAATCCCTCCTCCTCTCCATGAGCAATGGGAGACCATTCCTCACGGATTTTATTCCATGTTATTTTGACATCTTAAGTTAAAACAAGATCAGTTGTCAGTCGGGCCAGCGAGCAGCGTCTCCCTTTGGGGGCGGTCAGCGCACGGTCTGTGCGGGGAGCGCTGGGAGCAGCCCCGTTCCAGGCAGCGCACAGCACCGACGGAGCTCCGCACAATCCACACACAGCAACGAAAATCAACGGGAAACTAGGACAAGATGTCTGAGCCACACAGAGCGAAAGGCTGACGAGACTCACTTTGTATTTCTGCAGCAAAACAAAGCAAAATCCCCAGAATTTCTGCCTTACCAAAACCCCTTGAATCTAATATTGCTGCCTTGCCCAGCCCAACACCATCCAATTATAATATTTTTACATAAAGACTAGTGAAACTGCAACTGGTACGAACTCGCATACGTCACATCTGTTACAAAATTCTGTGAGTGATGCTGAAGAGCTTTCCCTCTCCTTCTGGCAATTCAAAGCAGTATTTGGAAATCGTGCTGGATGTTCAGCAAGATGCAGAACTGGGCAAAACACCCGGGAGAACCGGCAGTGCCCTGTGCCGCAGCGCCCTGTGCCCCTGTGCCGCAGTGTCCTGTGCCGGCGTGCCCTGTGCTGCCGTGCCCTGTGCCGCGGTGCCCTGTGCCGCGGTGTCCTGTACCGCGGTGTCCTGTACCGCGGTGCCCTGTGCCGCGGTGCCCTGTGCCGCGGTGCCCTGCGCCGCAGTGTCCTGTGCCGCAGCGCCCTGTATCACAGTGTCCTGTGCCGCCGTGCCCTGTGCCGCCGTGCCCTGTGCCGCAGCGTCCTGTGCCGCAGTGCCCTGTGCCGCCGTGCCCTGTGCCGCAGCGTCCTGTGCCGCCGTGCCCTGTGCCGCAGCGTCCTGTGCCGCAGCGTCCTGTGCCGCCGTGCCCTGTGCCGCAGCGTCCTGTGCCGCCGTGCCCTGTGCCGCAGCGCCCTGTGCCGCCGTGCCCTGTGCCGCAGTGCCGGGCAGGGCTCTCCCACCGGAACACGGCGAGGGCAGCTGGGCCTGAGCCCTGCGGAGGCAGCGCCAGCACGGCCAGGGCTCCTCACCTGCCAGCCCGGGGAACCGTGCCGGACCAGGGCGCCCGGGCTGCTGAAGCGCCGTGAGGACGTGTCCTGGAAAACACTCAGAGGCCCAGGATGGTGTAAAACAGTCACAGAAGCTCATGGCCTGACCTGGCAGGGAGTTCCGTGCCCAACGGCAGCGGCCTTTGGCACCACCAGCTCCTCCTGGAGCGGGACGGCGTCGAGCCGGGGCTGTCCCGGCACAACCACGGCCCATGCAGCACATGGCCCTGCGCTGCCGCTCCCATCCTCCTCAAGGAGGGCCCAGGGGTTTTTGGTAAATTGAGAAGATATTTTACTCCCTCTGTTTATTTACAGACAGCTATTTGAATAGGCTAACCTGCTGAGATCAATCTCCCATTCAGCGCAATGACCCATCTGTTCAATGCATACGTCTCCTGGAAAAGAGCAGGGCTGGCCACTGCAAATGTGTGCTGCTATTGTGGGGTAGAATACCCCCTGCATACCCACAGAAAACCTTCCTGGCTCAGCACGCGTGCTCTGGCTGCCATCCGATCCGCGCCAGAGCGCACCCGCGCCGGTTCCCTTGCTCAGCACCGAATTCCAGCTGCGGTAAGCCACTAACGCTGTCACACCTAGTCTCCAATTTGAATGCATTTTACATTTCAATATATTATGTCTGAACGTTAAAAATTTCCACAAGAGGCCGATTTTTTCCTACTCCGTCCAGTCAACCTGCAGCACAGTCAGCCTGTGAAGGCCAAGATCTGGTATCAATTGCTTCCTCTCCTACCAAGGCCTATGGAACAGAAGACGCCGGAGGGGAGGGCGGCCGCAAACGCAGGGTCTGTGTGCAGATGAGCTTCTGCATTAGTAGCTCCACGAGGTGCCTACAGGACCAGATGAAATTAGGATGGAAAGGCAGTCGGTACGAGGCCAGCTTTTCACTCAGGCCAAAGAAATATTACAGAAGAAGAAAAGTTAAAAACGAGGTAAGAAGCAGGAGAAATAAATGATCATCTTCCAGAAGCTAAGGGCAATTTCAAATTAGAAATTGCAGTATTTGTTTTGGATGATAATTGGTCTTACCAAAAGGAAACAAGGAACTTCAAAGGAACACAAGCCAGATGTTAATTGCCACGTGCTTATCTAAAAGTAGTCTGTTTTCCTTTCAGCTGCCCCTTGTGTTGGACTAGATGCTCCTTGTGGGTCCCTTCTAACTCAGGACATTCTATGATTCTGTGTCCTCATTGAGTAGAAACGTGGTATTCCAGACAAGGAAAGGATCTGCTGAGTTGCACCTCTCCCTGTCCGCAGCGAGGAACCGTACCCTGTCTCCAGTTAGACCTGGAGCTGGACTGCTGAGAGTAACACAGCAAACTCGGAGTCGTTCTGCCCCGGCAACTTTCCTGTCTCACCTGGCACCAGGGTGGATCCACATCCTCCTGTTAAACACATGCAGTAACAACGCAACTGCTTCTGTCTTTGGAGCATGCTATTGCCCCAGAGAATGTTCTTATTCACCTGCAGATGAAGTAACACGCAGCCAGTCATTTTGGAAAGGGTTCAAGAAAGAAAATCCTACACCAATGACTACCGCTTTTGTTTGGTGGGGGTTTTTTCAATGTTTGACACAGCCTAAAAGTTCATCTCCAAACATGACATGCAAGAAAGGAAGCAGGTGCAAACCACATTCTCGAGTATTGTTTCCACCATCGTCAGGGAACAAAGGGACAGTCTTACCAGACTGCTGAGGCACAGCTGCCACTCCCCACAGCATCAGCACAGCAAACTTCCTGGGGCAAAAGATGAGGTAGGATTCCCAGGAAACTCTGAAGTCAAAGGAATAAGCAGCACAAAAAGGATGAAAGTGATGCAGCTCAGAGAGAACACTTCTTCCCACACCTCTTCAGCCGGGCCTGTGGGCACCAGCTTTGCCAAAGCTGGAGGGGCTGCAGTCACTCCTCTCCAGCGCGAGGACCCCACGGGCGCTGCAGCTCGCGCCGTGCTCAGCCTGCCGTGCGCACGCCTGACAGCGTGGCCTAAACTCACGTCACCTCTCCAGTCCCTGGACTGCAGGACACCCCGTGGCAGCAGCACCGCGCGCAGCGGGCTGCCCCCCGCCGCTGCAGCAGCCCCGGCTCCGCTGCCTGAGGGTGCAGCACGGCAGCTGCCTCTCCAGCCCGGCACCCTCTGCAACACCCTTCTGCCCCAGTGCTGCCTTCTTCAGCTTTGCAGGTGATTGCATCTCTGTTTCAAAAAGCAAATGCCAGCTGTTTTGTTCCCTCCAACTGAATACTGCAGCTTTATGCTCAGCAGACCTGCAGAAGGGAAAATAATGTTCCCTGACAGTGAGGCCAGAACTGCTGCAGAAAATCTCTTGCTAAGCAGCTTGCAGGTTAAACCTGAGCACAGTCTCCGGGTGACGCCAGAATGGTGGGTAATTCACTGAGACGGGGAGCACGCGGCGGCGGCAGCTGCTTCTGCTGACACCAAGGTAAGACTGGCAGGGCTGGGATGGCAGGTTTTGTAACAGCAATCACGAGGACAGGAGAGTGACCCAAGTGTAAGAAAAAACGGGACACGACAAACACAACGTTCTGGTTTCTGTACTTGCAGGTAAGCAAATTATAAAAATAATAGCAATTTTGAATGTTTCAAGAGATTAAAACAAAGAGATAATATTTAGATCATCAAAATGTAGGGGCTAAAATTTTACACGAAAACTAATGAAATCTCTGTGATCAGAGCTTTTGGTTTGTGTCTTCCAATTAGTCGCATTGATCTGCTAATAACAGGATATGGCATGCTTTTCACCATCAGAGAAGCTGTAGTTATTAGTCAAACCTGAGGCTGCTGGTTCAGTTCACTATTCTCTACTATGTCAGCGGCAAAGCTGACGTGCAGCAGCGAGGCTGCTGATTTAGCTGGCGCTGCAGGAACCCGGGAGCACCAGGCGCCTCCCAGACCTGTGCTCTTGCCAAGATGGTCAGAACGTCCTGGATCTATGGACAGGAAAAAGGGGGTGATCGTTTTCTCAAAAAGGTAAAATAAGGTCTAAATCAAGCCAGGCCCAAACATCTTGAACAGTATCCCCACCCCTACCTGCAATTTTTCCAAGTTAGATAGTGGAGTTTATCTAAGAAGCATCTGAAACAAAAATAACTAATTCAGGGAACATTTGTTTTCTTAAAACCTTAGGTGGTTCCAGCCAAACTCTTTCAGCTGAGCCAGCTGTTTGGGTGCCTTTGTGGGACCCGGAGTAAAGGGCAGCAGCTTCGAGTTTCACTCCACTGCTGGTCACCAGCAAAGGTTCGGATTTTGGCTCATTCACCTCATCCCATGAGCTCAGCCTCAGAACAAAGCCGCTGCCTAGGGATGACACGCATAAAACATCGCATTGAACTGTGTGGGTTGCTCGCAACTACAGAGATCACATCATGAGCTTTACTTGCTCTACTGAATAATATCCATGTCTTGTCACCACTGGGCAAGGGGGCTGACAGCAACAAAATGAAAATCAGTCAATAAGAACCACAGCATTTCTTTTAGCAGGTTACAAGGCAAGTCATTTTAAGAGGATTTAAAACAGGGCATATAAACTGGCAAAACCCAAAATAATCCAGACCAACACAGGAGCTTAGGCAATGCTGCAGAAGACAGCGTGCTCCGGCGTGTAAAACGGCGTCTGGGGGTCAGCGACCCCCTCGTGGATGTGGTTTTCCGCAGCTGCACGCGCCGCCGCGGACAGGCCGGGAGGCACTCGGCGCAGGCGCCTGGCGAGGACGGGCGGCGGGCAGCGCGTCCCCAGCTCTGGCGCAACACGCCACAGCTCAGCTCACGGAGAACCGGCTCTGCCCTGCTGACCGTTTCCACAGCCAACAGCTCTTTCATTAAAAGCGTGTATACATATATATATATATATATATAATTTATTCCCACATTAGAACTTAGCCTTTCCCTACCGATTCTTTCTTAGAGCTGCTCCTATTAGCATAATTAAAATTAGGACAGTGGAGTCTTTTGTGTGTCGGGCTGATTTTGGCTATTTTTTTTTTAGTAAAAGGCAGGGGCACCACCTAACGGTGAGTCAGAACCCTCAGCTCCTTCTCCGTGTAGCTGGCTAGTTACTGTACCAACACTGACACAACAGGCGGCACAGTCAAAACCGAACTGTTCCACTGAGTTCGAACTGTCAATTACTAATCCTGGACATTGGCAAGACGGAGCAGAGTACCTTACGTTACACACAAGTGCACATCCCCACACCCTCAGCCCCTGTGCATCACGGATCTTGAGAAAGAAAATAAAGCAAAGAGGGGTTTATGCCAAGGGTATGTTAAATTAAATCTGATGTCTAAGAACTAAGTTATCCCAGTGCAGGAGAAAAAAAATCCCTACCTGTAGTTCAGGATTTGTAGTGACAGTCCAGTCTCTCCCTGCTGAGCAGTATCGCAGCTGGAGCCCAAAGGGGACGGGCACGGGTCCTCTGGAAAGCCACATTAAAATGTTTCAATTAATCAAAGTGGGCATTTACTTTTTCTCATGGGCTCCTCAGTTTAGCCCAAGGATTTTGCATTCTGATATCACAGTGAAAACAAAGAGAAAACAAATTAAAGGAGAAGTTGCTCAGTGAAAGCAGTGTGTCAGTTCTCACTGTATTCAATCCAACCTTCTGCTTTCCAAGGCCACAGGACAGATTTCCAACACACAGAAATCACAGAATCATTTTGGTTGGAAAAGACCTTTAAGATCACGAAGTCCAACCGTTAACCTGGTGCTGCCAAGTCCATCTCTAAACCATGTGTCTAAGTGTCTCTGGTACAGCTGTGGGAGATGCTTCGTTTGTACCAAAAGGTTTCTTACACAAGAGCCTTTTGCCACCCATATGCCTAGACCCACTTCAGCTTGTCATCTCTTCGTAGATGTTACTCTCTAACTTCTGCCTACTGTGCACGAGGTGTGGACAGACCCTATCAGTATTGAGAACTCCTGCACAAACCTCTGAATGTCTGTTCATTTGCTAGCCATTTCTGTGACTCTCTGAAAAGCAATTTCCCCATCAACTTCATTTGTTTAGCATGATGTGCCAAGGAAACGCTTTCATTTTAACATAGTCTGAAATCCATAACAAAATTTTAAATTTTCTTTTTCTATAAATGTGACACAGACTATTTAATCTCTGAGTAACACACTGACAAGAACAGCTGGGAAGTCCTGTTGCTTTCTTCTTTGGCTTCTGAGATCTACTTGTTAATCCAAAGTAGAAAAAAACCCATTACTACCTATAATGCTGCCAGCAAGGGCTTCTGGAGTACAGGGCTAGTGCCACTGTCACTGCCCCAAGCACACCCGACCCGCTTCCTGCTCACGCAGCCTCAGCAGCCCGGTTACGACGACTGCTGCCGGCTCCTGCTGACCGCAGTACGTGTACCCCCACCACCCTGCCAAAAATGCCTCACGTTTCTTGTTACTTATGGCAAACAGGGACCTAACCTGATTTCAGCCTCAATAAAGTAGAGGTGTGGGCGGCTTGCTCTCTTTTTGGAAGAGGGTTTGGGGACTCTTGACCTGATATGACCTTCACTTTAATGCTTTTTCATAGCTTCATATTGCAGAACCAGTTTGGACTTAATGAATTGTTTTTACCAGCGACAGGGTGTACAAGCGGCGTGTGCCCGGCCCGCGGCGCAGCGCCGGCAGCGCCCCCCGCCGCGGCCACCGCCGCTCCCGCAGGTCACAGCGGTCAGCACATCGTCTCCAAAGCACTGAATAATTTAAAGGGTAATTCAGTGGTCAGCGAATGTCAGACCTTTATAATTCCATAAATTATCTCTCCAAATGATCTGTAAATTGCATTAAACAATGAATTTTACACAGTTTCCCCATTGACTGTCTGTCCTACACAAGTATGGATTTGAGGCAGGTAATTGTACATGCTCCAATTGTTCTCATGACTTATGTGACAAGGAAGACAAGCTGACTGTTGTCCCTTGTATTCAAAACAATGTGTAACAGGGTCCTACCGAAAGATAATTCAGCAGGACACCATTTCATGGACACACAGGCTGGCAGAGTTTGGGGCTGCTTTGTCCTTAGGGTACATCGAGAACACTTTGTACTATATGAGCTTCACTTTTGTTTCTTGATTTGCTTTGTAAAAAATGAAGACTCTTACAAGCATTAAAACCATGAGCTATGTGAGTTCTATGGACTGTACAATGGGTTCTGTCAACCACTCATTTAAATCTGAGCTGAATACGAATTTTAGAAGTATTTTCATCTAAGTACACAATTTCCCAAGCGGTTTTTACTGAGCATGCCCAATTTTATGTAGCAGTTTAACTAATCTTGTTTCTATTGCTTTTTAAACATCTGAAGTGATCATGTCCTTTTTATGTGCTTTCTTCCAAGTAAATCAGTCTCCAGCAAGTAACTGTGAAAGCCAAGGATACGGGGATACAGACAAGGACGGGCAAACCCTGAGAGGCAGCTCGGGCCGGCAGCGGTGCGGCCGCAGCGTCTCCCCAGCCCATCCTAAGCACGGTTGCCCAGTCTAACAACCACCCCCTGCAGCCGGGCACATCTGATCGAGGCAGGCGGGACCTCCCCGCAGCAGCTTCCTCGCCCCAGAAATGCCGACTGTCTCACTGGGCACCACGGAGCCACTTCGGGGCCGACAAAGATCCTTCTTCCAGAGGCTCATTAATAGACTCCACAAAGCGTAGCAGACAGTTCTTTTTCGTGGTGCTGATCTTACATTCCCCTCGCTATTATAGAACAATGAAATCTAGAGGAAACTAATATATCCATTTATTTAACCTAGAAAACTGATGAGCAGATTATCGAAGGTTACTGTACCTGTTTCAGAGTTTAAACATCATTTGGAAGTCAAAGGGCAACTATTTATCGGCTGCAATGTATTTGATTCAGAGCCTTGAGCAGGATTATATTTCTCCTGGGTATTTGTGCTAATTTCAAAGGCTAGACTGACAGACAGTGTCTGAAAACAAAAGTATAGGGGGATGGATTTAAACAGAATGTTTTTCTTTCCAGAATCCAAAGTGGCCTTATTTTTCAGTTGCTGGACTGAAAAATACTTCCACGTCCTTGGAGGATCAAGGGCTATCAAAACAGACAAAAGGAAGATCTGTGGTTTAGTGGCATCACAGTTCACATGGTTCATATTTCTACTAAGCTCACTGTGCTGTTTCACAGACCATGTGGCTTGGGATTGCTTTCAGACACAAAACTATGCACGGAAGTACAGATTTAGATACAACCTAAGATACATCCATAGATATTTGGTGCTTCTGAACAATCTGTATTGAATCAAACCTGCTTATATTAAAGTATTAAGTACATGTTGTCTTTAGAAATTTTCAAAGGCATCTTTGGGAAGTTGTTATGTGGAAAATTTAAGTAATAGCTTTAGACCAAAAGGACAGCGTGCCATCTGAACAAACAGAGTCTGCATACTATCTTTTAGGGTGAAGGACTATTTCACTTGTAACTGCCATAGCAGTTATCACTGGATCTTATTATTCTAGTACGTGCTGTAAACAAATCACATTTTTCATTTCTTCTTCACTAAACCAACCGCTTTTTGCATTCATTCAGAGCTTCCAATGCAGTGTTGAGGAAAAAACAATCTGAAAGAAACGTCTGAGATTACTTTGGGAGTAGCAGAAAGTGAGAGTACCTCTTGAATCCTGAGCGACAACTGCAGTTTCTACCTGACAAACAATACGAGAGAGCTGAAAGTCTCAGTGGCTGTCAGGTACATGTTGTGGGTTAACCCCGGCAGACGTGGGTGCCGGAGCCAGCCCCGTGGCCGCTCTGAGCCCGCGGGTTCCGCTCGCCCGGAGCCAGGCTGGCAGAGCTCCGGCCGCGGGGCCGCCTGACGGCCGCGGCAGCACCGCGGGACGTGCGCGCCACGGACACGGAGCCTTCCAGCTCACTCCTTCAGGTCACGCCGCTTCCAGAAGCTCTTCTGCACGACCTCTGACCTCATCCTCTGCCAAAATCCTGGTGAGAGAGGCCCGGTGCCACTCTTCCTCAGAGTACTCACTACCGAGACAGAAGTAACAAAAGCGAGGGCCAAACAGACTGCATGGCGAATACAGAACTTCAGCATCATCTTTTGTCTAGACCGCGAGCTCCCTGGAGCGCACGTTCTCAGCAGAATTGAAGGGGACGGGATTCAGGCACTGCAGTTACTAAGGTTTTAGCTCCACAGCTAAAAAATCTTCTTTGGCACTTTTCAGTCTTCACAGACCTCAGAATTCCCTGATCTGGATCACAAACAGTTTGAAAGGCAGATACCTGAGTCTGGACTCCTCTTGTTCTGCACAAGAGCTGCTAAAACCACGTGTCTGGCTGGCCGTGGTAGGGTTTCCTCCCAGTGCCTGCAGAGCCCGCTCCTGTTTCCCCACCGCAGCGCCGGCCGCCTCAGCAGCATCCCCTGCAGCGCACCCCGACCAGCGCGTCTGGGGAACGGCAAACTGGTTCCGATCGCTCCAGAGCCCCTTAGTGGTTAGTGCTGTGGGACATTAGTTCTGGATGACTAATTATTTGGTTTAAAAACAGGTCTTTTGTTTCTTGGGCTATAAAGACAACATGACCACTTTCTGTACTTTTGACCCCAGGGAAAGAAAAGCCACAGATAATAGAATTAAACCCTCATTTCACTTGAGATAATATTTGTGTAAGCTCCCCTAGTAAAATGTCATGTACACTGCCAAGTCTGCAGGTTATCACTTCCACAGTTTGAGTGTTTGGAGACAGGGCTTGGGAGCAGGGGGTATTTGGGGGAAAGCTCTGAGAATTATAAGACCTGTAACCGTAGAACTTTTTTCCTACTCAGCCCAACATTTCCTTCAAGACTTGAGCTCAGACAAAATAATGGTTAGGATATTTTTTATTGGCCCAACACAGAAGCATTATATAAGGTTTCAAGGCCACACAGATGATTTTTCCTATTTTAGTAAGGCTCTCTGTAGACTTTGCAAGGAGAAGAATCAACACATTCAACTGTGATTCCAATTGTGCTCTTTTTTCAAGGGATTATTTTAGAATTCTAAGCACCATGAAGCAAGAGTGCAAGTCCTCCCCATCAGCACATGAGCTTTTTCCTTACAACTCTGAAATCACACCAACAATAATAAAGCTTCTTGGCCAAGTGTTAGTTTGAAACATGTCATTCCATTCCAGGGAAGCACTGAGCTCTCCCTCCCTTTTCCTGCTGCAGTCCTGTTGTGTTTGGTGGTCATATGGTTCCAGGTAACCAAGATCAGACTCTTCCGTAACTTGGGAGCCAATCCTTCCACTGCCTTCTCCCTTGCCCATCATGTTATCTTTCTTAAAATAGTATTGCAGTACAACATTCTGCAAAAAAACACTTGTAAAGAGCAAATTTCAAACCCTCTTTGACGCGGGTAGCACTCTGAGCAAGTTGGGCAATCTGGTAACACAGAGCTTTTAGAACGGTTTGACTTCCCCATAAGGAAAGGAGTTAAGAAACTTAGCTTCAAAAAGTACAAGTGCATTTTTTCAATATTCATGATATCATCGTGTGCTGGTTTTGGCTGGGGTAGAGTTAATTTTCTTCATAGCAGCTATTATGGGCCCATGTTTTGGAGATTACGCTGGCATAGTGTTGACAACACAAGGATGTTTCAGTTACTCCCGAGCAGTGCTCACACAGCGCCAAGGCACCAGTGAGCAGGCTGGGGCGCAGGGGGGCCGGGAGGAGACGCCGCCGGACGCTGGCCCTGCCCCACTGGCCCCAGGGGGTTCCCTCCACCTGACGTCACGCTCAGCATATGAAGTGGGGGGAACACGAAGGAGGGGGGATGTTTGGAGTGATGGCGTCTGTCTTCCCAAGTCACCATTACATGTCATGGAGCCCGGCTTTCCTGGAGGTGGCTGAGCACCTGCCTGCCATGGAAGGAGAGAATGAATTCCTTGGTTTGCTTTGCTTGCATGCATAGATTTTACTTTATTTATTAAACTGTATCTCAACCCATGAATTTTCTTACTTTTACTGCTCTGATTCTCTCCTCCACCTCATCGGGCAGGAGTGAGTAAGTGGCTGTGTCAGGCTTAGTTGCCGGCTGGGGTTAAACCACAGCACATCAGTACTTCTTAACTGCAGAACACAGCTCCAGACTTTCCTGTGAAGGAATTGAAACTACCAGTTCTCTGTTATGCCTGTCCTCTACCAAACTTGAATAAATGTTTTCAGGGTGTGCATGCTCATTCAATAAATATACCACAGCACAATCTCTTCCTTAGTTTACAGGGGGTGGGGAGTTGTTGTTATTTGTTGGTGATTTTGTTGTTGTTGATTGGTTTGTTGTTTGTTTGCTTTTTAATCTCCATGCAGGAATTATAGACGCAAACCACTGGACTGCTGTGTCTTCACGTACAAAGCTGGCTTTTGTGGGTAGGCCAGGGAAGGCTCCTGGAGCCAGCAGAAGGAAAATAAGAGACAAAGAAAATATTAGCTCTGCTTTGTGCCTTATGCTTTGGTGTCCTGTTACAGAATAGTCAGTCTGCAGTGGAACTTGGAGTCCCCATGCAATGCCACAACTGAGACATGACACAGTATGCAGGTGTTGTTTAACTAGGGCATATACATATACGGATTCTCTTTCGTTCAGCGTCCCCCTCACAGATCGGTGTCTGCTTTGAGCAGCTCCAGAATGTTTGTTTGGAATACTTGTCCAAAAACACCAAGAAAGCTGAGATGTGAATAAGCTCTGGGAAAGAAAAGGACAAGGCTGTGATGAAGAAAATTTGAAGAAAGCAAATAAAGCAACGTATATCATTATGACTAAGCTGCAGCATTCTGGGATTGGAACAATACAAAAAATACTGGAAGTGGAAAGATCCTGAAGTAATGCTGCTTAGGTCCTCGTGGAGTTTATCGTGCTTCTGGTGGTGGCCAGTTCAGTATTACTTGCCAGAAAGAGATACGACCTCGCATACGGGAGACTGGCTTTGCTGCCCACGGCCAAGCCAGTCGGAAGCACAATGCAAAAGGGACCAGAACTTCTATTCATTTCCGTGTGAGATGGGCACTTGTCAGTCAGGACAGGCAGTGGCTGTCAGCTCTCAGCAGCCGCAGCTGCAGCCTTGACTTGCTATTGCTTGTGTCTCTCATCGTCATGTGGACCACGTACTCCAAAACATTTCTGCAGGGACTTGATGCATATATATATATATGTGTGTGTGTGTGTATACACAGGTAAACACACACACACAAATATTTGTCTGGCATTATCTCAGGAATTTGGATAGATATTAACTGGGATTATAGGCTGTGCGTCACTTCTATTACTCCAGTCTAAGCCTGGCACACAGCCTAGCACTGCACCCCAAAAGTAACAGACCATTTTTAAGGACAAAAGAAGGCTGCTGTGATTACTTAGTATGTACTATGCTATAACAACAAGCAATACAATAATCTCTTACTAAAAAGGAAAAGACTAAGGTTTGAACAGAAATCTTGGGGAAAAAAACCAAAACAAAACACAAAACACTACAAAACTTTCCCCAGCAGTTGAAACAGATGATTTTAAAAATCATACTGTTAGTAAAGCCTTTAAAATTCCATGTGAGGAGGATTATTCAGCCAAAATCCCAGGGAGCAGCTGTGGATAATTTCTAGTTCTCTTACTGTTCAAGCAGAGTCCTTCCCAAGGATTTCTACAACTCATCCTCCATTTCCACCCCTCCAACAGAAAAATAAATGAATCATGGGGCTTCAGGTTTGGGGTTTTTTTTATAATCCAGATACTTAATATTGAGCAATATGCAGGATCCAGAAAAAAAAAATGAAAGAAATCTTCCAAGTCTTCTTTTTCAGCCTTAAAAATGCTAGAGAGGATACAAACACTATTTCTTCTCTTTCACAGGTCACTGCTAATAGACAAGCTGCTTGTGATGCATTCCATGCTGGGACCAGCTACAAGCCATGCATCTGCTGAATTTAGGAATAAAGAGCTAGACCATAAAATGTGGAATCAGAGGAGTGGCCTCAGGGGCACAACGGTGCATTACTTCTGTGAGACCAGAGTGTTTCACTAAAAGATATATATTGCTACAGGAAAAAGGCTTCCATGCATTTTGATTCTGTCATTTATTGTTTGCGTAGCTTGTTCTATGCTAGATCACACAGCACAAGTAACCTGAGAGAACACGCTTCATCTTACTGTGGAGCTCACGTTATTTGCCACTGCAAAGAACCTTTTGCTATTAGATTCTGTGCAAGAACATTTAAGCTGTTGCTCATCTAAGATCCATGGGCCTCCCAACAAGTGTGAAAAACATTCAGTTCAGGAATAACCTTGCTCACAGAGTTTTTCCTCTGTGTCCCTTTCTCTTTTCCTTCTCCCCAGAGAGACATTCATGTAACAAAGGCCTCTGCATGTACCACTGGTTTTAACTATCCTAGAAAGTATCTTCTACAAAGAAAAGGATTTCCAACAGTTTTTCTCACTGCAGTTATAGCGACCACAGTCTGTAATGAATTACTTATATCATTACTTTCCTAGCTGAAAAATCATTTGAAGTAGGCAGTCTACCCAGCATGAACTAGAAAGACAAAAGTGATTTCCTTTTTAATAAGGACATTTATCAATGAAGATCACTATTTCTGCAGCGTCAGAAGTGCCAAAAGGACTCGCTTTGCACAGTAAGATGACTGTGATGACAGAGGGCAGCTGCAAGTGGTAAAGAAAGATGGGGAATACCTGAACAAGTCCCATGCTAAGTCTCTTATCAATACTATAACTATAAAACGTGGGCTGGCAAAGGAGCCTGCCCTGCAGTGGGACTCTGCTGCTGAGGAGCCCAGCAGGAGGGTCTGGCCCAGGTCCCCAAGGGTCTGCCCAGCAGGAGGCGAAGCACTGACAGGGCCGCACTGGTGCACAAACATTCAGGACACGCTCTGCCCAACACTTCGACACCTCAGTGATTTTCTCTGCTGTACTTTCACATACCCACTCTTTGAACTCAGATAATGAAATAAGGTATGCAGCATTCACTGCAATGCCAAACACACGGAAAATAAAAACCCCCCATTTCCACTCCAGATACCATATTTACTATCTGCCCTGTCATGCATGCTTATGACATTCGGCTTTCTTGAAGAAAACAGCAGATGGTACCAAACCAGATGACACGCTTGAGTCTGTTGTGCCCGCGTTGCCACCCTGCCCACGCAGACCACAGCGGCCGTGTCAGGGTGCTCGGGGCTCCTTCTCTTCCCAGCCTGGCCACCACCACCAGCAAATGCTAAGGGGAAACACATGGCTCAGCCTTCCCCAGGAAAAATTCCCATTTCACATCGACCACCAATTATGGATTTCCATCTTTTCTCATAATTAAAAAGAAATCTCAGATAGCTGACAAATGTTTTCCATAACCCAGGTTATCTGCATTGATAACAGCTTTGCCTTCTTATTGACTGAATCTGATATCACCTCGTGCAGATCCTTCCTGTGACTGTTGCCAGGCTCACAGGCCTGTGAATTACCTAGCTAATCACAGTTATTTACTACTTTCATGTTAGTACAGAGCTCACAAATTCTACCTTCAGGTACTTCACCACAGCTCCTGCCGTGGCCGTTGGAGCCGAGCCGGCGCAGCCTCCTGTGCCGCGCAGGCGGGTCCAGGGCCCCGCGCCTCGCCGCCTCCGACAGGCGGGACGAGCGGACACCGAGCGGACACCGAGCGGACACCGAGCGGACACCGAGCCGGCACCGAGCGGACACCGAGCCGGCACCGAGCGGACACCGAGCCGGCACCGAGCCGGCACCGAGCGGACACCGAGCGGACACCGAGCCGGCACCGAGCTGCCGCGCCACAACCACAGCCCAGCTTCACACTACTCCCAGACACAGTTCCAGTTCTCACCTTTTTAATATCAACAAAAGGCAAATATCCATTCCATTCTGCTCAGCCCTTCATTACTTCGAATCCCCAGGCCCTGGGAAGAACTACTAACCAGCTGAGTGTAATCGGCCTTAATTATTTACTAGCTACAACTGAAAACTGTGAAACTTATCAAGCAAGAGCCACTTACCTTCCCATGTGATCAGCTGTGGATAGATTTCCAAGACTTTTTCTTTTCTGTAAGATTTTCTCCATAGTATAAGCTCATATCACTTCTTAGGTCTGTCAAATAAAAATATGGATTAGAAGCTGCTTGAACTAATTATTAATTAAACCATCTCATGGGATTTATGCCTGTGGCAGCTGTACACACTCGGCAGGGCCCAGGACTCTCAACAGGGCGGCTGACGGCTCCTCTGGGCCACCGTCCCCACCGCGCTCGACGCCGCGTCAGGGTCTGTGTCCCGCGCCGTGACCCGGCGGGGCAGGAGGACAGGATAGACAGGCTTCTCGACCAATAGACAGGCTCTTTGACCAATAGACAGGTTCCTCAGCCAACCAGCTGCCTGGGCCCGGAGCAGCTGCTGGACATGGCCCGCCCGGGCTGGGTACGGGGTTTCCCCCGGGCCCCCCATGGGACCGTCGGAAGAGCCTCTCCGGGCGGAGCGCGCTCCCTTCCCGCGGTGAGCGAGTGTTCTGGAGACACCCCGGAGTGCGGCCTTGCCTGGGTGCCGCGGGGAGAGCGGCCCTTGGAGTGCGGGCTGCGGCCCGGGACCGTCGTTCTTGTGTGGTAACAACATCCCCAGCCGGTACATCCAACCCGTCACGTTGCCGGAGCGCTGACCGGTTTTGGGTTACCCCCCGCTTGCATTGGTTTCTGCGGATGGTTCTGGTTCTGAGTTAGAGTTGGTTTAAGCTCACATTTGCCAGGAGTTGTTTGGGGTGCCCTGTCCGGCAGCAGAAACGCGGCTGCAGGTGGAGGAGCCGCGCGGTCCCCGCAGCCGGCCCCGCGGCCGGGGGAGCCGGCGGGACCCACCGTGCTGGGGCCGCTGGGGCCGGCGGGACCCGCCGTGCTGGGGCCGCTGGGACCCGCCGTGCTGGGGCCGCTGGGACCCGCCGTGCTGGGGCTGCTGGGGCTGCTGGGGCCCGCCGTGCTGGGGCCGCTGGGACCCGCCGTGCTGGGGCTGCTGGGACCCGCCGTGCTGGGGCCGCTGGGACCCGCCGTGCTGGGGCCGGCGGGACCCGCCGTGCTGGGGCTGCTGGGGCCGGCGGGACCCGCCGTGCTGGGGCTGCTGGGCCGCCAGGCCGGGCAGCGCGCTCCTGCTGCAGACTGCGCACACGAGCGGCCCTGTCCGGAAGGCAGAGCAGCGCTGAGTGACGGGCAGGAATGCGTTCCGCATGTTGGGAGGTGTCACTTTTCCTAGGTAAATCAATACCACATTCCCCTTCTTATCTTGAAAGCTATGGGAGGACAAATCACATTAGTGTGGATCTCTGCCTTGGCCCCTGCCATGCTGCTGTGGAACAGCGGGCTGCACTTTTACAAACCTTTGCCCTGACGTGCTCTCAGTCAGCTATTGGAAAGGCTTGGCAAGCCTGAACGTGTTTGGGGTGTTTTTTTGACGATACGATAGATAGACAGTGGCTGCGTGCACCCTGGGGAGCCAGCCGTGGATCCTACTGCTGGTCCCTGTTGGCTCCAGCTGGCCAAAGACAGATAAAACCAGCCTCGCATGAAGCTGATGTCACCAGAAGCACCATGAACATTGACTCCACTCTATCTTTGCTATTTGTTGGCTTCTCAGAAGGTCTATTCATGCATTCTCCTGCTGAATCGCTTTTGGAACGTGCAAGTTAGAAATTACCCCTCTTGCAAGGCCTTATTGGTTTTTGAGGATTTAGTACTGAAAAGACCCAGCGTGCTGTGCTGAGCGCTGTCTGCAGGTGGTCGGTAGATCGCTCCCCCCCGGTGGCGCTGCCGCCCGGTGCCCACGGGGCTGTGAAGCACTGAACAGGCTGCCCAGGACAGCGGTGGAGTCACCGTCCCTGGAGGGTTTGAACAGGCGTGGAGATGAGGTTCTCAGGGACAGGGGTTAGTACTAGAGTTAGGTTATGGTTGGACTCGATGATCCTGAGGGTCTCTTCCAACCAAACTGGTTCTATGGTTCTATCAAGGGGGGATTTCCAAGTGTGAATTCATAGCTTATCTCGCTGCCCGGAACTGATTCTGGGAATTAGAAACTATGCCAGAAAAAAATGGTGGAAAACATACAGAATAGGATTAGTAGACAATAGCTAACTCTAACACACTGGTTTCATCCCTTTTCAGCACTGGTTGAGTTCTCCCGATTTAAATGTTTCTTTCAGGAGAAACTCTGCCACTTCTACCCTGTATACGAAGTCTGTAGAAGATAGAACTGTTGGTACAGTTTGTTCCCAGACTTCTGCAGAGGTGAGTTGGATCCAGTTTCGCCTCTTCGAGCCTGGCAAGGCTAGCGTTGTCGTTGAGAAGGAAGGCGCGTTGCCGAGGTGGTGGTTCTGGAGGCGGGCAGCGGTGGGAGCGTGGTCACCAGCCGGTGTCACCGTGGGCCATGGCCGCTGTGCGAGCCGGTGTGTGTGTGACCCCTGCGCCGGGTGCGCCGAGCGCTGCGGGGGAAGCAGCACATGGACTGTGTGTGCTGAGTGGTTTTGTGCTGTGGATCTGGTTTGTAAAGATGATCCTTGCTATACAGAAAGCCTCGTCACTATCGCACAAGGTATCCTTTATTTCTTCTTCAAGTGAGGGCATACAGAACTTGATCTGGGATTACAGAGATAAAGTTCATTTTGGCTTCTTATCTAGAAACTCCATTTGTAGATGCCAAAAACTGCTCATGGGACCAAACTGTTTCAGACTGAAGATTATTATTGGAAACTGTGTGTAGGGTTACAGGTTAAACGTGAATTTGTATTTTATATAACAGCTTATCCTGCACTGACTTGTCAAATATTGACAACAGGCTCCTATATTTCCCATATTAGATTGATGATCTCATATATTCTGCTAAAATAAGATTTTTAAACCTGGCTTAGGTGCCTGTGATGTCACCAGGAAAAATATGGAAAATTCTAACCCCAAGTTCTGGCTGAAATAGTAAACAGGATATGGTATTTAAGTCTTTCTTTTAAGTTGCATTTACCTTACGTGCCTTCTGGCTAAACAACATCTGAGATTTATTCTGCATCAGGATTCTTTGTGTCTTTTTTGGTAAAAGTTTGTGAGCCACATTTGAAGTAGTTTGGTTGATTGTTTTTTGTTTGTTTGTTTTCCAAAAAAGCCAACCAAATACAGATGCCTGGAATATACGCTTAGAGATTCCACCGAGGCAATTCATTGATACTCTGAGAACAGAACAGGTTAGTCGATGCCTTCTTTAATACAAATGCCATACATGCTTGGTATTAAGTTGGACACTCGGCAAACTAGTCAGAAGCTGTAATTGCAGCAGGGTGAGGTGAGGAGAAGTGGTCTGTACAGCCACAGTCCCCTTACCCATGGGGCCATATCACATCTGCCAGCTGTAATCCAGTCCAAAAATCAGTGCTGAAAAGGCCAGGTCCCTTCTGGGCTTTAGACAAAGAAATTAGATGCAGAAAGGGAACTGCAGCCATTCTGCAAGGATGAGTACTGGGTCACGGGTCTTTGGATTTTGTTTAAAGAAAACCTTCCTGAGATGGCTATTCTCAGGAGCAGCCAAAACAGACATCCTTCTGACATTATAATTTGAAGCTCCAGAAACATTGTTCAGAATCAATCCCCTGTTCACATACAATCTTTATTTACTTCAGGTTTGGGATTTCTGGATGGGTTGGTTTTGGTTTCGGTGGGTTTTTTTGGTTTGTGCCTTTTGTTTTTTTTCTTGAATTTTACAGCACTACAAGAAAAAAATAAGTCTGTATTGATCTTTAAAGGTTAAGAACTTGGTGCACTTAAATTATTCTAACCCAGAGAGTTTGAAATTTATAGTCCCTCTTGAACCTCCCTGCCTCACCAGCTTCCTTGGGAGGACCCTGCTGCAGGCTGCACGCCAACTGCAGTAAAATTTAAAGAGGTGAGAGAGAAACTTCCCAGAAAATATAAACATTTCATGGAAATGAAATAAGTCTTCCCTTATAGGAACTCACCTCAACAAGCTTTAGATAAATGGAAAGGTATTCAGAATTGTAAGTGGATATAAAGTGTGGTGTTTTAGATACATTTGTTTATGAGCAACACAGAAATGCGCATTGTCTTAAGCCAGTAGAGTGGGACAGCAGGAGGCTCCCGCGCACGGGGCCAGCGACGCCGGAGCTGAGCTCTGCCGAGCGGGTGGCTCGGGTCCGAGCCTCCCCGGACGATGGCAGCCGCACGCCTTCGCCCCGGAACAAATCCCCCGCGCACGGCAGCCACAGCGCCGACCTCCTGTGAGGCATCTGAAACACTCCCCAGGTCTGGAGATGGGAAACTCAGAATAATAGCAACGAACACAGCACTGGAAAGCGCTCTCCTTCTGCGTCAGAGGTCTCTGGCTGACACAACACAGAAGGCTCACGTGGCTGCTCAGTAACAACTGTGGAGAGAAATAATGTGTGAGCATTAGAAGGGCTGTAAATTCCTCAGCCCCACTCGCTGGGCACTGGCTCCAGAGGCCTGCTCCTCCTGCAGCCGTCTGTGACCCACGTGTCCCCAGAGACCCCACCGCGGCCGCGGAGGGTCTGGGAAGCTGCTGGGGAAATGGCATGGTGGAAGCAAGAACAGGGAAGGGATTTAAGAAGGGAACTCTTTACCTGGGAAGATGCTGGAGAATTTGGGTCCAGTGGTGGCTCAGAAATGCAAGGGGTTTGCACATCCAGTGCTGCTCTCTTCCTGAAGGTCTCTGCCAAACAGAGCTAAACATCGCTTTTCTGGCCATCCTTCTCACATGGCCAGTTGTTCATTCAGCAGTGAGCCATGCAGAGACCCTGGGGGAATACACGGCAGGTGCGCACAGGCCCAGCCTGGCGGGCCCGCTGCCCGGCGTGGGGGGTTTGCTCACACTGCACTGTACCCCAGTCAGCAGCTTTTCCTTGTAAATAGTTAACTGACCCCTAAGTGTACCCACAAGAAACCGTGTGTTCACTTTGTACATGCACAGAAATCACAGGCAAAAGCATTCCCTTAACAGGCTCATCACATTTAACAGGAAATATAGGAAGGGAAGGCTAATGTACAGAATAAATCATGCAGTTTTACCAGCTGTTCCCAAGCTCAAGCAATGCCAGTTGCACTCTCACTGCTGATCCACGTAGCTGTGCCCCTCGGGGCAGGAGACAGCCCGGGACCCCTGTGTCGCGGGCAGGGCCCCTGCATGACGCCTGCGTTGTGAGAGCTGACTGGGCTGTGAATCCCGTGTTAACGATGTAAAAGAACAAGAAGCAAAACGTCGCAAAGCTTGGCATTTCCACACGTTGTGACTGACTGGAGTGGATTCTGAGGTTGGCTTTTCTTTTCCCAGTTCTTTCTACAGAAATGTAAAAATCCAATTCATCTGGAACCTTAAACCCCTGCAATATTTGTGCGTAGGAAATACATTCTGAGTATTCAGCTCAGATTTGTTTTCTAGAGGCTTTCTTTATTTTTTTACTTTTTGAATGTTTGTTTCTTAAACACCAGCCACCCTCAGACAAGTCATTGCTCAGCGACAAAAGCTTGCTTCATGTTTACTAACACCACTAAGAGTTTTCAGAAGGTTCTTTTGAAAGGAGTCTTAAGAGACTCAAGCAGCAAGCTTGAAGATGTTGAAACATACATATGGAAAGGAGACAGTGTCACCGGCTCCTTCTGCAGGAAGGTTTGGGGAATGACCCTACAGGGAAGCATTGCAGGCCATAAATCTTGATTTTAATCTTTTAGCCAAAAGCCATGTCTTTCTAGTCAGCTAATGGCATTTTGACAGGGTGTGCAGCTGAATTTCTGTAAAAGTGAAGTAAGGGATACTGCTGGAAGATTCAGTAGTTTAGAGACAAAATTCTTCACACCAGTGCCTTTGAAAGGGGAACACTGGTGGTGTAAGTCTGAACTCTCAGGAAAGCTTTGTTGTCCGCAATTTATTCTAGAAGTTTTTTGAGTGAAGTTACAGATCAAACAAGGATGTCATTGCTCTAGCCAAAAGTGGACAGGGTACGTACAGCGGGGTTTGCAATACCCCCATGCCATCACCATTGCTCCTACTTTAAAATGTAAGCCTTCAGGCTCTTTGCGCCCACAGTGCTGCCCCCAGCCGCGCGTTCACGGCCCTCCCGCCAGTCCTCAGCCCACCGCCAGCCTGCACCTGGGCTGCCCGACTGCCGTCCCCAGCCCCGGACACACCTGCCTGGGGGGCACAGCCACACGGGCTCTCCAGAACAGACAGGCATGTTACTGCCGCGGCTCCAGTAACCTGTGCCTGTGTGGGCAAACCCAGCCTGAGACCTGGGCTGCACGTCTGACAGCCCCGCGCCCCCAGTGTGGCCTCCGTGGGACAAAGGGGCTCTTCTCCCCCAGGAGCCGCAGAGGGGCGAGGGCGCTCGCGCTGGCCGTGGGGCTCAGGGGAGGACAGCGGCCCCAGCGCCCGGGCCGGCCAGCGCTCTCCCCAGAGCCACGGCCAGCCCGGGCAAGTACGGTGTTTCTCTGGGCCTTCAGTCCGTGCTTGTGCTTGTGTTTGTTCAATCCCTTCACCTTTCTGCTAATGAGATGGAGTAACTGGTTGCCCTTGTAGGCCTTGCTGTGCTCTCAGAGGGGTTTCCTGCAAGCGCAGAGGGCTGAACGTGGATGGGTTCTCTGGAACATGTTTTAGCATTTCTGAGAGGTCATCACCTACAAATTCTACTGTGAAGGCACAGGCAGCCCCTGAGTGTGAGCATCGCACGAGAGGGGAAAGAAGCCGGGGCTTGCTGTCGCTGTTTAATGTATCTGCGGTGTCCCGAAGGCACGCACATGGAGGAGGCGGAGGGACAGCAGCGGTGCTGCAGCTTCGCTCCTTTCTGTGACATATGACATCCAGAAGAGAAAGAATTGCCTTGTAGGGAGCATAAATCAGGTGCTGCTTTCGGCTTGTAAAATAAGGTAAAGTTTGTATGAATATAATTATAGCCTGTGATACAAATAAAACAAGATGTGACAGATACAGAAGGCTACCACTACTAAGCTAATGCTATAAAACTTCAGTAAATGACTAGCAGTTGGCAGGAAGTTCAAAGAAGGTTTTACTCTCCCTGACATTGATATTGTGTTTAAGATATCTCTTTTTAAAGGTTTGTGTTGAATTTTATATACTTTTAAAAACAATGATTAGTGAAGATTGCCTTGAGCTGCATCATTTAAGCCAGTTCTAAAACACCAAATAACCTTCTTCAGTCACCAAAAAACAATGGTATGCTCTTTGTGGTGTTTTTTTGTTGACAGTGATGTTACGTTTTCATACGACAAACATACTTTCCTAATTCAAACTAGTTGAGGTTATTCTTTAATTTCTCTCTGAAGCCAGTCTTACTGCATCTCTCTGAAAACATACTTCACTCTACTGTCCCACAGGCAGATACATGGAGTTTGCATGCATACACACAACCTTTGGGCTCCGGTTCCTCTGGAGCGCGAGCAGCTCCTTGCAGCCGTGGGGACCCCGCGGCAGGAGGCTGCGCCGGTCCCTCCGCTCAGTGTCCCCTGGCCATGGGGACCCTGCGGCAGGAGGCTGCGCCGGTCCCTCCGCTCAGTGTCCCCTGGCCATGGGGACCCTGCGGCAGGAGGCTGCGCCGGTCCCTCCGCTCAGTGTCCCCTGGCCGTGGGGACCCCGCGGCAGGAGGCTGCGCCGGTCCCTCCGCTCAGTGTCCCCTGGCCGTGGGGACCCTGCGGCAGGAGGCTGCGCCGGTACCTCCGCTCAGTGTCCCCTGGCCGTGGGGACCCTGCGCCGGTCCCTCCGCTCAGTGTCCCCTGGCCATGGGGACCCTGCGCCGGTCCCTCCGCTCAGTGTCCCCTGGCCATGGGGACCCTGCGCCGGTCCCTCCGCTCAGTGTCCCGCGGCCGCTGTCTGGGGAGGCCCCGTGGGAGGAACTGCTGCCTGCAGGCTCTGTTCTCGTGGTTCTCCCTCGCACCCGCGACAGCCGCTGTCAGAAACAGGACCTTTGGTCCGATCCGCGTGCCCGGGTGCCCAGTTGTAAGTGCCCGGCTGCCAGGCAGCTGCTCTGGCCAGCAGCCTTCATTTCTCTTCCATTAGCAAGAAACAGGTTCATGTGTCTTTTCATGAAAGAACTGATCTATAGTGAGGCATTTCAGAATCTGCAGCTTTAAATTCCAAGGTGTCCTCCAGTTTTGGTTTGTTGGTTTTTTTTTAATAGACTGCTTTTCTTACGTGTGTAGCAGAGGAGTGTTCAAACGTGGGCAATGTTCTCTGTAAGGTGTGCAGGTTTCATAAATCGATGTAGCAACATTATTTATGTGCCAGGTGAAGCAGTTGGATCAAGTACACAATATCTAGAGGACTGTCCTCTCAGGAATTTTCAGAATTTAGGGATTCTGCTTCTCTCTGTTAGAAGTTACCCAACTGTTCCCCATTTGACCGCACAGACACTCATCAAGTAATCAATCACCATGACTCCTCACGAAGATAACGTTCTGAGCCAGAGTAAATTATAATGATGACGTCTCAAAGGGAGTATTTAAGCAAACTATAATTACAAAAGGTTACTATCTATCACACTTTCGACTGTGTATTCCTTATCATCAAGTCTCCTACAATTTGTAACCTTAATTTATAGCCTCCTGGGCTACATTTATCTTAGAAGTTGCCAAATTTCTCTGGTCTGACCCCTAAAATGCTCAGAAATTATGTTGTCTGATATACATTCTGTGTTTTGTAAGGCCACATGCTGTAAGAATCATCATCACCACTGCCACAGTGGTGGTTTAATAAGCAGGGATGCATGGTTCACAGAGGTTTGCAGCCATGGCTTGCAGTGCTTTCACCTGCGAGCAGAGTATGGTGCTGGCTGCCTTGGTCTTCAGCAGTAGCTCTGTGCCTCTCTTAACAGCCTCTTCTTCTGTGTGGTAGGTGACCTTTACATCTCAGGGACGTCACAGACGTGTGCCACGCCACGCGATGCCGTCTCGGAAAGGCCGCCTGTCAGCACGGCTCCTCCGCCCGGGCCGCTCAGAGACACGTAGAGCAAAGCACCAGATCTTGCTCCCTAAGCCGGCGACTTCTTACTCTTCATCTTGGGACAAGCCGTTCTACGGTGAGCTCATTCCAAAAAGAAACCTTCCTTGTCACCTGGAGGCAGCAATTCCCCGTGTCGTTAAAGCAGATCTTTCCATACAGTGTCGTGCCCATACCTGAGCGCCAGTTCTGCTGCAGCGGGTTTCTCTGACGCGTTAGGATGGCGCTCCGAGCCGCACACACACACAGAGGGCTGCACAAAGCTGTCGGGGTGCGTCCCCCGCAGGGAACGGCTCTTGCTGCCACTCAATGCAAATGCCAGCTTTTGTGCTGCCAGACTAGGAAGGGGTGGCTATAAATCTCTGATCAGAGACAACTACAACCACCAATTGGAAGACCCTGCAGAAACCCATCCAGCCACCCACAGGCGTGAAGCTCCTGCTGTGTTGCCTTTACTAGTGTTAAACATAAAGCCAAACCCCAGAAGGCAGGTGTCGCCTCCAGCTGCACATCATAGTGGATGCAGGGAAGGGCAGGAAAACCGGCAGCTTGCGCAGACCAACATGCTGTTTTAAATCTCAGATATAGTAGGAGCTGTGCTAGTTCTGTTCATCTTCCTTAGGTCATTGCAGCAGAAGCAAGGGGAACATTACCACGTGCAAAATGGGGTACGTGACGTAAGAGGTGGTCATACAGTCCCTGCATTCTCCTGTATCTCTCACTACCACGGGCCATTTAGTCTTCACCTCCTCTGCAATTGTAAGAGCCATCTAAATCATACCTGCTTTCACTCTGAGCAATATGACTTTCACCAGCTAATTTGCTGTTTTGAGCATAATGAAGTTTTGCAAAATTCCCGTGTTTTCAAACCCACTGAATAAGACTATCCCGTAACACTATACCACTAACTGCCAAAGAACAGGCAGTGTTTGGGACTGCCTGCCGAATGTCCCTCCCCATCTATTCTAGTCTGAGATGACACCACAGGTCCCCTGAAGGACTCAGAAACTGAGCCAAAGAGTGACAGGCGGGAAGTTCCGGGGCACGTACCGCGCGACTGCCACGGCAGAGGCTCTGGGCCCGCGCCAGGACAGCCAGGTAGCAGCTGCGGTTCTCACTGCTCAGTGAAACAATTAAAGCGATCAATTACTTTCCAAGAATGTCTTGTCTAATGAATCACTGGGCCATTAACCTGAACAGTTGCCATGTATATTCCCAGTGGCAGTATTGTTTCAATAATCCCCACAGGAATTATTAGCAGTGCATCACATGGAAGAATGTGTAATGCATTACTAAATGCTAATAGATATAACCCTAAAGGGCCTCTACCAGTGAGCCTATAGGATGGCGAACTGATACCGACTGAATGTCCACAGTACATAAGAGGCTCTCCTGTCAATGTTACAGGGGGGCTGGGGGGCGAGGGAGGAAGCCAAAAACAAGGAAAGAAGAAAAAACTGAGACGCTTGTCAGCCGCTGAACTCTCTCCACCATGTCTAGGGGAAAAGACAGGTCCTGCCTGCTCCGTCAGACTTGTTTGCAGCCTCCCGATCGCCTGTCTCAAGCAGCTCAGAAATGCGGGGAGATGCGCTCTAACGAACGCGGCTGTTCCGTGGCGCAGGGACCGCGCCAGCGGTGCTGCCGGGCTGGGGGGACACGCGGACACCGGGGGGCACGTAACGGGGCGCAGGGACCGCAGGGTCCATGTGGCCATGGCTCTGGGAGTTGGTTATTACAAAATGAAGCTAAACTGGCTATTCATGGTGAAAAAGCTCCCTTTACACACCTGAGACTGTGGGAAGACATAAATAATTCACTGTCCTATATATTTCTTACTGCAGAAAAGATTTTGGGTAATAGTGATGATATAAGAACATAAAAGCAGAGAGATGCATCCACCATCCACATTTTTTTCCTCATAAGGATGAAAAGCACATTTAGTGACCTTCCTTTCCAATAGGATAAGAAATCTAATGCCAGCTTAAGAATCTTAAAAGTTTTTAGCAGTTATATATTACTGGCAACATATTTTACACTAGGCAGCTATGAAAAAAAGTCATAAAAAATGCAATTAAATGTCTGAACTGTTGCTATTTTGGAAATTAAAACAACACACAGTATCCTTGCTGCAGCTTATATTACTTACTTATGACTTGTGCACAGTTATTTTCACCAGTTTAACCATTCTTCATTTCCATAAAAGTCCGCTGTTAATAGGTCCCTTGGGAACCCTGAAAATAACAAGATCTGTAATAAAAAAATTAATAACATTGCGAGAGAGCTCAGGTCCAAAAGGCTTTTCAGAGCACATTAAAGGTTCTCTTTAAAAAGTATTTGCAGAGAAAGCTCCGGTGCGGCGTGGCCGGTACGTCTGAGCCGCCGTTGCGGGGCAGGGCAGGAGGGCTCCGGTCTTCGGGACGGTGTCGCGACTTTACTGCACGCGTGACTTTGTGGTTATTGAGAATACTACTGGACTCTCTGATGTTGCATTAATCTTGTTCCTTTGATAAAATCATACACAATAATATGAAGCGCCAGTGGACATCAGTCACACATGCGTTATTTCTACGTAGAAATTCTTCCTGCACATGAAAAAGTCTAAAGGTAGGACTGCCCAATTCACTAATCAGAAGATAGAAATCAGGTTAATTTAAGGTTACAAACATTCCAAATGGAGAGTATAAGCTAAGGGAGAGAGGGAAAGATAATTATACAAACAAAACACATTACTGAATATTGCCAACTGGTAGAATTCTGAATTTCTGTGTTTTCAACCAATAGTGGTTTGCTCTTCCCTGTTGCTCAGAATTTGTCACGTTTGTCTAGTTGAGACACTGTGGGAAGGGTTGTAGGTAGCAGGACTACAAAGAGTTCTAAAGATTGCACTGTTTCCAATGGAAATGGTAAACTCTCTGATAAGGCAGCGTTCAGCATATGTTTCTATCCCAAATGTGAGTTTGCTCAAGAGGTGTCTCACATACCCACAGGATGACCAGGGAAAGCCTTTCCTGTCCTCAACAGCATTTGCTCTTGACATTATGAGACATCATGAGAAAGGTTAAAGGTGAGAGCATGATTTTCTGTGGACTTTTTTGACTTCTCATTATTACATTATTTTTTGTCTCAGCAAAACCAAGTTACTTACAGTCAAATTGAACCCTTTTTGTTGCCTGCCTCTGGACTCACTGATCTTTGTATTGCATCGCTGTGAGAATGGAGAGAACTGGGCAGAGTAGCCCTCAAGTTTGGATCTGAGTAACACAGTTACCACAGCTTTCAGTTTGCCTGATGTTTGCTTACCACTTTTCTTTGCAGAATTTGCTCTCCCAAACCATCTGCTCTCCTTCTTGCCCACAGCCAAAATACGTTCTCCCTGCGCTCTAAGTCTGAGGGCACCCAGGCACCCCGCATCCGCACGGCCCGTGCTGCTGGAGGTCTTACATCGCACTGATTCTGCCACTAGCACCTGCTGAGCGCCCCAAGGTTCAGTCCTGCTCCGAACAACATCTCTGTCGTGCTTTAGCACGCTTCCCTCTCCACATCTTCTGTCACCAGCAGCAGCAGCGCCAAAGGCACCGTGTGCCCAAAGTAAAGTTAGATTTTCTCAAAAAGTGTGTCAGTAGAATACTTCAAAGCCACATTTATTATAAAATTCCTACTTGATCCCAGATAGTGTCCCTTAGGAAGCTCATATGTATTTGTTCCAAACTGTCTTTTTAGTTGAGTTGCTCTGTAACATTTTCCCTGGCAATCTGTCAAGATCTACTGACCAGCGGTGAGCCTACAAATCCAACAAGTTATTGATGGGTTTATGAGTTGTAGCTAAGAGACATCATTTCAGCTAAGGTGTAAATAGCCTTCATGGGCCTCATTCAGTCACTTCTCACATCTGCTCTGCTTAATGCAGAAGGCCGAGGGGAAGCATCACAGTTCGAACCCTGACGCAAAGCGACGGCTGCAGTGCCACGGATACTCCTCTGCAGGTGCCAATGACGGCCCTGAGTGCCGGAGAAGTGCCGGAAGACACGGCAGGGCCATTTCAGTAGAGCGCCAGGGATCGGCTTTACACCGCAACACGACTCTTTGCAGGCTCGCGGTAAGAGACACTAGCCAGGGTTTTCCTCTGCTACACACCCCTTGCTTGCCCCTTCCACCGAGAATGAGCCACCACAGTCGCCGTGTCCGCACGGCGGGTCTGAGGTGACAGTGGCCGGGACTCCGCGTCCTGGGGGCAGCCTGAGCCGCGCAGGCCGGGCTCTCCGCCATCCACATCCAACCTTTAGCAAATCCCTTGTCTTCAAGCGTACTAGCTGTTTCGTTCTTGCAGAAACTTTTCTGACTCAGTATCAGCCCACAGTGTAGACTCTACCCAGGAAAGAATCTGCTGTATGGTTGAAACGAGTGCCATGCAGGAAAAGCGACTTTTCCAGCTGCAGTGGGCAGAAGTCCTGTTGGTCATATCTGTAGTTTCACTCAAAGTGAAGCGATCGGTTGCGGAGGCTGGTGCCTGTCTTCTTCACCACAGCACAGTCCGTTTCTAGTCCGCCCTGTGCTAAGGTCTGAGGTGCAGATGCCCCCAGTGTTTCGGGTTTGTACTGGGAGCAGGTTCTTCATCACCACTGCTTTTTGAGGATCTATTGTCAGTGCTGACGGATGTGCAAGCCTGTCTTCAAACCAGAACTGGAAATATTACTGGGATTATCTTGCATGTCAGTGTCACTATCCAGTCACTTAATGATCACTCAAAGAAATGATATAAAATATCACTTTTTTACATAGATGAATAATGGAGTGTTTGTCAGTCACTTCTAGGCTGACTGAGCCCCTTTAACTCTCTGAAACTAGAGTCCTTTTTTTTTTTCTAAACCTCCCGAGAAAATGTTGACAAAACAGGCAATTTTCTGTAATTTCTCTGCGAGCTTCTGTCAGCGCGAGAGGCGGTCGGAGCCCCCTCATTTCAGATAGCGCCGCGGGGCAACCTCTGACATCCACCCCCTCGCTGCCCTCCGAGGCTCCTCTAAGTGCAACAGTTGTGTCTTTCAGGTTGCAGGATGCAGACCCACAATTTGGGCTCTTGTTCACTGAAGGCAGCCTTTGTTTCCCAGCTGGCTAAGAAGCTCTTATAAAAGGGATAAGAAATGTAGTTAATAGCTCGAGAGTGGCCTAATCATCGGCTGCTATTACCCCTTCAATATTAGGGAGGATGACAGACCTATCAATAACAGAGCCCCAGGTGAGCTACGGGAGCTGATAACGTGAACTTTGGCTTGATCTTTGCTCTGCAGAGCACAACACTTATTTGAAAGAGAAGCCAGCATCTATTTTTTTCTTCATATTGTGCCAAAAATCATTCAGCTGAGCAGCTTTTGTTGTGTTTTTCTATCTTAAACCTCAGTGATTTGAGCAATTTCATTTATAAGCAGAGATGAAAACTTAAGAACTCTCCTATCATACCACATAAGCTGGAGACGCACCTGTGTGCTTGTGTCCACTTAGGCGACAGTGAAATGAGGTGAAATGAGAAAGCAGGTCTTTGTGTGCTACTCATCTTTATATATGTGTTAGTGGTCACATGCGTGCGCAGATTTGCACACACAGCATACGGCGGCATACCGCAAATGCAGGGATACCTGCAGGGTCACGACGAGCTAAAGCACAGGCAGCAGCAGCCCACTGGTGAACAGGAGCTGCTGGGGCTGGTGGCCGTGGGGACGCTGCGGAGCCCGGCTGCAGACAGGGAGTCCTCAGCAGGTGTCTGCACACTCCCGTTAGGTCGTACCGAATGAAGCTCAGTGTTTAGAATCCATCACAGGAGCAGGTTTTCTGCATTCTCAAACTATGCTTAGTTTGGTGTGGTTTGGTTTTTTCTTAAAAAAAAATCTCTTCAATCCATTACTTTTGAAACAAGGGAACCTTTAACAGAGCCGGAACGGGTGCTGGTTTTAAACAGGCCCAGTCTTCTGAGAACGGCTGTTTTTTCATCAGGTATTTAACTAGAGTTTTGTTACTAATGCTGGACTTAAAGTAGCTAAAGTCAATATAATACTTTCCCGAAATATTACTCAGAACTGCTTAGGCTAATATTTCCAAAGCCAGAATTCTTTAAAAAGCTAAGGGCACGATCTCAAATGGCTCAGAGCCACATTCCTCAAGGTCTGACACTAAAACGTTTTACTCCAGGCAAGTTCTGTGTTCTTAAACTATTGTGGTAATTCTTGCATCAGCTTCTGCTATGGCAGCCGTTTCCTAAGCACTGCTCACGGCACTCTGAAAGGCGTAAGAATTTGTAATCCTAACACTCGGGAGAGGATGCAGTGAACAGATTCGTATCTAAGCCCAGGGAAATGTGAGCCCAGGAAGGAATAATCCCCGTGATCACAGCAGCACGCGGAGGTGCAGGAGCCGCCGCGGCGCTCGGGGCCTCTGCAGCTCCCTGGCTCAGAGGACCAGGCGTTTCTCTGCAGAGACGCTGCTGCTGCGCCGGGAGCGCGAGGAGCGGTCCTGGTCTGGAGGACGCGGCGGTGCCGGCTGTCACAGCGCAGCGGGCGCGGGCGCGGCCCCGCAGAGCGGAGCAGAGCGGAGCAGAGCAGAGCCGGCCCCGCTCCGCGCCCCGCGCGCGGGGAGCCCCGCACGTGTGTCCGCAGCGCAGCGCCCGCGGCCGGCGTGTCCCGGGCCCGTGCGTCCTTGAGACCCCCGGGGGCCCTCGGCCTTGCCGTCCGCGCAGCGTGGCAGCGTGCAGACCAGCCTGGGGGAGGGCGCTGGGGGCGCAGAGCCCAGGGCGAGCGGGGCGCCGGCCGGCTGGGCCGCGCTGGTCACGGCAGGTCCGTCAACGCGCGTCCTGGCAGCTGCCGCGTCTCGTCGTGCCAGAACCTGCATTGGAACACCCTCCTTTGTCTGCTGGACTCAGCCCGTTCTCTGTGTGCGAGGCAGGTTTGATGTTTCCATGGTGCTGCAGCAATGCCGTTAGTTACATTAACTACCCTCCACTCAGAAATGGCAATCCAGCATATCTCCAAATTAGCCTTTTTATTGAAATCAATAAAGGAGAAAACACATGACACTAAACTATTTGGTGGCAGCTTTGTTATAAACTCATTACTGGAAAAACAGCAATTGGACAGACCTTTAACCACTGTCATTGATTCCAGCACAGCGAGAGTGATCTATTGTGTTAATCAGCCAAGTTGTGCCAGTAGCAGCGTCTGTGCTGCTCGGACTGGCCACTTCCCGACAGCAGGGCAGGTGTGGGCAGGTGAAAGTCACAGAAGCAAAAATTACACCAGCACCACTCTCCAAACAGAGTGGTGTGAAAGCAAAAATTACACCAGCACCAAACAGAGTGGTGTGAAAGCTAAAATTACACCAGCACCACTCTCCAAACAGAGTGGTGTGAAAGGCAGTGTTTCGCTTTCTAGAGGCAGCAGAACGGAAGGGCCCCCGCACAGCCCGCGAGGCGTGGGACGGCAGCACCCGGCGGAGCGGCGCCGCGGTCGGTGCGGGAGCCGGCGCCGCGGTCGGTGCGGGAGCCGGCCCCGCGGTCGGTGCGGCAGCGGCCCCGCGGTCGGTGCGGGAGCGGCCCCGCGGTCGGTGCGGCAGCGGCCCCGCGGTCGGTGCGGGAGCGGCGCCGCGGTCGGTGCGGGAGCGGCGCCGCGGTCGGTGCGGGAGCGGCGCCGCGGTCGGTGCGGGAGCCGGCGCCGCGGTCGGTGCGGGAGCGGCGCCGCGGTCGGTGCGGGAGCGGCCCCGCGGTCGGTGCGGGAGCGGCCCCGCGGTCGGTGCGGGAGCGGCCCCGCGGTCGGTGCGGGAGCGGCGCCGTGGTCGGTGCGGGAGCGGCCCCGTGGTTGGTGCGGGAGCCGGCGCGTCGCCGAGCGCGCGTTCGCCTGGGGGATTGCAGGATTGCAGCGGGACGGCCCTTCCTGCCCCTCGCTGCCCGTGCGTGCCGGAGGTTCAGCCCCTGGAACACGGGTGATTTTCGGGGCTGGGCATCTAAGGGAAGGTTAATGTTGCGTTTTTCTCCTCCAGTGACTTGATTTTAAGTTTCATTTGTGTTTCTCGGAATTCCTTTTTCATCAAGGTTGCTGAAAGAAAAGAGATGGCGTCAGTATTAACACAATGTTCTATGTCTCATTCCTGGCCTCATGACAGAATTTAGACAGTAAAACACTTAAAATAAGGTTTGTTTCCCAAGAAAGAATGAACTGAATTTTTTCAGGTATCCAATATCTAAGAGATTTAAAGACTCATCATCTGATAACAAATTATTCTTGCAGGATCCTGGTATCAGTTTGTTCCTAAATACGTATTTACTTGCAGGCATTTGGCATCAAACTGCTTCTCGATAATACCAGGATATGGCGTGTGACGCCAAATGGCTTTTTTAACGTTCTTTTTGGCCGTGGTGCCCCAGATAAGCATCTTCTCATAGCCTGTGCAGTTTAAAAAACGCAAGAGAAGGAGTTCAGGCAGAAGCAGACCCAGGGGGATACCTGGAATAAGGCACTTTGAGATACGTGACAAATAATTTGATTTTCCCCCTCAGAAAACGTCTAAAACCACAACCACGATTCAGAACTGAATTTCAAGGTGCTTGCAGCCCCGTTTCCAGTTGAGGTGCAGGTGCCTTCCCGCGCTGCCGGAGGAGGCGGACGGGGACCCCGCGTCCCCGGCGCGCCGCGCGGTGCCGCGTTGGCCGCAGCGCACCCGGGCGGCTCGGGCGCCCCGGTCCCAGGGCCGCGCGCAGAAGCACCAGCGCGCCGTGCGTCTCGTTGAGAACTTCAGGAGCTACACGTTTGCTTTAAAATGATGTCCCCGTTTTGAAGCTGAGGATGGCGGCTCCGCTGCAGGCGGTGCGGGCGCCGTGCTCTGATCCCTCACTCGGCCAGAGGACACGGGCCGGGTAGGGGTTTTGTTAGATGAGCAGGTGCCCTTCACCCCCCGTACCGCGGGGCCAACCCCGTCCCGTTTCACAGGGAAGGAGGAGATGCTGCTGTGAAGTGCACAGGCTTAAACCTGATTTAATATCGGAACAGGCTGATGTGCTTATGTGGGGAATATCTATAAACACAACGCTTGAAATAGCTCATACAGAGCACTGTGATGTGACATGTGTTCAGATAAAACCATAAAAAAATGCTTGGAACATACAAATGAGGAGAAACACACAGATACTGTGTATTCCAAAACTTCTAAATTTTGGTCATTGCATGATTTTTTTATCATCAATCCCATATCCAGCAAAATTAGATTTACTGTCCTTGCTTCTTATGAAATTACACAGAGGCTGATGCTTTATTCCTCTCCAGGACAGTGAAAAGCAATAAAATTCTTGCAGATTTCGACAGCAGGCAATTCAATAAAAGGCTATGTATATTTTATAAGTACAATAAAGACAAGTCTGTAGCTGAATCATAAACGGGTTTTTGTTTGGTTGGTTTGTTTTCCGTGAGCATCCTTGCTGGCGTCTCAGCGCGGGCTGGTCGCTCAGCACACAGCCTCCCCTGCTTGGGGAGAAGCAGAAAGAAACGTGTATCTTCATAATGTATTATTTGAGGTTTGCTCAACGGATTTTGCAATGTGTGTCTGCTTAAAATTTAAAGGTGGCGTGGAACTCAATACTTTCCTGTTCTTGATTAGTGCTGTAAAATTTTACGTATAATTTCTGTTGCATTGTGAAGTGTATCTATGTTATCATTGTGACATTCCCTTTTGTGAGCAAATAATACGTTTGTACACACACGATATTTTGGGAACTTGCACCAATGCCCAGATTTTCTCCCATTCTACAATAGTGTCAGATAACACGGAGATTTGACGCGTTAGGGCTTATTCTTACACAGCAGCTGCAATGTTACATAGTTGTTTCCTTCACAAATTTCATCTGAAAATAGGTCCTTCCCCATTTGAAACTGTCTTGCCCTGCTACTTATCATTCTCATACGTTGCTTAATTTGTTAATGTAGTTTGATAATGACTACGAAGCACAACTAGACAATTGTGTTGTATTAAATATCAGGTTTCCCTTTTCTCGTGCTTGTATTAAAGTTCCTATTAATGTAGGAAGGATACGGACTCAGAATCGTGGCCGTGCTCTGTTCGTTTGGAAGCGGACGCGCAGGCGGGCTCTGTTCGGCGCGGCGCCTGGGAGGCGGGTTCCGCCGCAGCGCTCCGCGGCGCAGCGGGCAGCGGCTCTCCCGGGCCACACTGCGTTCGGCGGGGTTTCTGCTCAAGCAAAATCAAAGAAAATCTCTGTGGCTTTACTGTGGGTGACACGTGAGGAGACACGGGCTGAGGCCTCCGAGTGCGGCTGCCGGACACCGGCAGCGCGTGACGGGATGGGACAGAGCTGTGACAGGGTGGGACAGAGCTGTGACACGGGATGGGACAGAGCTGTGACAGGGTGGGACAGAGCTGTGACACGGGATGGGACAGAGCTGTGACAGGGTGGGACAGAGCTGTGACACGGGATGGGACAGAGCTGTGACGGGATGGGACAGAGCTGTGACAGGGTGGGACAGAGCTGTGACAGGATGGGACAGAGCTGTGACACGGGATGGGACAGAGCTGTGACAGGATGGGACAGAGCTGTGACGGGGTGGGACAGAGCTGTGACAGGGTGGGACAGAGCTGTGACAGGATGGGACAGAGCTGTGACAGGGTGGGACAGAGCTGTGACGGGATGGGACAGAGCTGTGACGGGATGGGACAGAGCTGTGACACGGGATGGGACAGAGCTGTGACACGGGATGGGACAGAGCTGTGACAGGGTGGGACAGAGCTGTGACACGGGATGGGACAGAGCTGTGAAGGGATGGGACAGAGCTGTGACAGGGTGGGACAGAGCTGTGACAGGATGGGACAGAGCTGTGACAGGGTGGGACAGAGCTGTGACAGGGGATGGGACAGAGCTGTGACAGGGTGGGACAGAGCTGTGACGGGATGGGACAGAGCTGTGACACGGGATGGGACAGAGCTGTGACAGGGTGGGACAGAGCTGTGACGGGATGGGACAGAGCTGTGACACGGGATGGGACAGAGCTGTGACGGGGTGGGACAGAGCTGTGACGGGATGGGACAGAGCTGTGACAGGGTGGGACAGAGCTGTGACGGGATGGGACAGAGCTGTGACAGGGTGGGACAGAGCTGTGACAGGGTGGGACAGAGCTGTGACACGGGATGGGACAGAGCTGTGACACGGGATGGGACAGAGCTGTGACAGGGTGGGACAGAGCTGTGACACGGGATGGGACAGAGCTGTGACACGGGATGGGACAGAGCTGTGACAGGGTGGGACAGAGCTGTGACACGGGATGGGACAGAGCTGTGACACGGGATGGGACAGAGCTGTGACAGGGTGGGACAGAGCTGTGACGGGGTGGGACAGAGCTGTGACACGGGATGGGACAGAGCTGTGACAGGATGGGACAGAGCTGTGACACGGGATGGGACAGAGCTGTGACAGGATGGGACAGAGCTGTGACACGGGATGGGACAGAGCTGTGACAGGGTGGGACAGAGCTGTGACAGGATGGGACAGAGCTGTGACGGGATGGGACAGAGCTGTGACGGGATGGGACAGAGCTGTGACACGGGATGGGACAGAGCTGTGACAGGGTGGGACAGAGCTGTGACAGGGTGGGACAGAGCTGTGACAGGGTGGGACAGAGCTGTGACGGGGTGGGACAGAGCTGTGACAGGGTGGGACAGAGCTGTGACGGGGTGGGACAGAGCTGTGACACGGGATGGGACAGAGCTGTGACGGGGTGGGACAGAGCTGTGACAGGATGGGACAGAGCTGTGACAGGATGGGACAGAGCTGTGACGGGATGGGACAGAGCTGTGACGGGGTGGGACAGAGCTGTGACAGGATGGGACAGAGCTGTGACAGGATGGGACAGAGCTGTGACGGGTTGGGACAGAGCTGTGACGGGATGGGACAGAGCTGTGACAGGGTGGGACAGAGCTGTGACACGGGATGGGACAGAGCTGTGACAGGGTGGGACAGAGCTGTGACAGGGTGGGACAGAGCTGTGACACGGGATGGGACAGAGCTGTGACACGGGATGGGACAGAGCTGTGACAGGATGGGACAGAGCTGTGACGGGGTGGGACAGAGCTGTGACAGGATGGGACAGAGCTGTGACAGGGTGGGACAGAGCTGTGACACGGGATGGGACAGAGCTGTGACAGGGTGGGACAGAGCTGTGACAGGGTGGGACAGAGCTGTGACACGGGATGGGACAGAGCTGTGACACGGGATGGGACAGAGCTGTGACGGGATGGGACAGAGCTGTGACGGGGTGGGACAGAGCTGTGACAGGGTGGGACAGAGCTGTGACAGGATGGGACAGAGCTGTGACACGGGATGGGACAGAGCTGTGACAGGGTGGGACAGAGCTGTGACAGGATGGGACAGAGCTGTGACAGGGTGGGACAGAGCTGTGACTGTCACCGCACCCGTTGCACTGTCCGTGTGGGATCCTTCTGCAGACCGCGGCATTTCACTGGTGACTCGAGGCTAATTGAAGTCTTTGTGATTAATTTGAAAATCCAGAGCTTATCCCCCGTTTTCTTAAACACACACTCTTAATAAATACTGTTTGCTAGAAGTTGTACCCTGAGCAGAGCCCCGCGCGGTCGGGATTGGCAGCACCGCGACCAGCGCGGCCGTTCCCGGGCGGCGCCGCGGCCTCGGGCGCCACCTGCTGTTCCGGAGGAGACAGCGGCTGCCGGGCGGACCCGCGCGGGGGGGTCGCTGTTCCGCTCGACGCGCTGTTCCGCTCCTGCGCTCCCCCCCCCAGACCGCGCTGCGCCGTGAGCGGTGCGGGGAACCGGTGCGGGGAACCGGTGCGGGGAACCGGTGCGGGGAACGGTGCGGGGAACCGGTGCAGGGGACCAGCCCGTGACGGGTCGGCGGGGCGTGCTTCTGCTCCCTGTAACACAAACAACTTGCAGAGATCTGACGCTCGCCAGAGTTAATGCTTCCCGTGTTGTTCATGAGACATTACAGAGCACATCGTGGTCTCTTGTAACAATATTTTTCAGCAACCGAGAAATTTTGATAAAATGATCACGCTCTCTTTAGCTGCGGCTGCCAAATGCTGGTTTAGATTTGGTTTTGTTGAACTAATTCGCTCTTTGGCAGCAGTAGCGTTTGGCAGGGCAGGCCAGATGCCCATTGCTGGGCCCTCTGCTTCCAGATCTGCTCCCGTGGGGCAGGCAGGTGGGTGTTAACAAATCACCCACAGCCCTCAGAGAGCGGCTGGAGATGGGACACCATAGTAACAATGTATTATCGTTTATTTCTCCTCCAGGAGGTTCGATGGATGTTCAGTTTCTCCCTGATTTCCCAGCAGCACTCACACTCCGGGAGGCTGGTGCTCTGCCTGGATCGCTGTCTGTACAACACCGGGCTCTGCCGCCGGGCGGGCCGGACGCGGGGCGCGCGGAGCGCCGCTGGTGTGCGCAGCCCGTGCCAGCAGGGGGCGCCGCCGCTGCCCAGGGAGAGTCGCGCCCGCGCGCTGGAGCGGGGCTCAGCGGCCGCGGAGGGGGCGGGGCGGGGCGGGGCGGGGCGGGGCCGGGCCGGGGCGGGCGGGGCCGGGGCGGGGCAGGGCTGCCCCTCGCGGCCCCAACTCTCGCGCCTCCTCGCGGGCAGGAAGCAGATGGGCTGACCTGGGTCGTCACGTGGCCAGGATGCGGAAGCTATCGACAGGAAGGGGGGGCTACTTCCGGCGTCGGCCTGGCTGGGGCGCGGAGGCAGCGCCGGCCGCACCGACACGGGCCCGCGGTCGATCCCGCTATGCGAGAGAGCCCGAGGCGCGCAGGTGAGGTGCTGCCCGCCCGGGCGCGGCCCTCCCGCCCCCCGAGTGCTCTCCGGCGGGGCGGGGCGGTGCTGGCCCCGGCGCTCCTGGCCCCGCTCCGGGCGGAGCCGCTGGGCCGCGGGGGCCGGTGCCGGGGCCTGGCCGGGCCCGCTGTTCCAGGCCGGGCCCCGCCGGTGCTGCCCGGCGGATGCGAAGGCATTAACAGCACCTCCCGGTGCGGGAGCGGCGGGGCCCGCCTGCTGGCGCTTCTTACGGGGGGTTTATTTTTAAGCAAGTAACGTGTGCCTTGTGTGTTTGACTCGGTGTTGCAGCAGGGACACTTTGTGTTAATTAAAATAGACTTTGTTATGTGTTGGGGTAAAGAAAATGTGGAAACGGAACGGATTGTAAAAGGAGGAAGTGAAGCCCCATTGGAAAAACAAAATTTTCTTGATTTATGTGGCTTTACTAATAGAAAATATTTTACTTACGTTTTGATAGCTTTGGTTTACGTGAGAACTTACGGTCACTAGAAGTGCTCCCACCCGGAGCTGCTCCCGCGGTGCGTCCTGAGCCCGTGCTCAGGCTGGCAGGTCATAGATCAGCTCGGTGCGTCCTGAGCCCGTGCTCAGGCTGGCAGGTCATAGATCAGCTCGGTGCGTCCTGAGCCCGTGCTCAGGCTGGCAGGGCGCAGATCAGCTCGGTGCGTCCTGAGCCCGTGCTCAGGCTGGCAGGGCGCAGATCAGCTCGGTGCGTCCTGAGCCCGTGCTCAGGCTGGCAGGGCGCAGATCAGCTCGGTGCGTCCTGAGCCCGTGCTCAGGCTGGCAGGGCGCAGATCAGCTCAGTAGGCGCCGCTTTACGTGTCAGTTGCCCGGATCCCGAAGGCTTGTCTTCTTGTAGGCAAGTATTGAAAAACAGTCTTAAATCTGAGAATAGTCTGAAAGGATGACATTTAAAAATTTCAAAGGTTTGACTTATTCAGCCAGTGTTGGTCTTTCGTAGTTGCATTTAAATTTCTGTCATTATTTCTAATGATAATAACATACAAATTTATTTCAAATTCAGTTTAAAAAGTTAAGTAGAGCTTCTAAAGAATTATATTACTGCTTAAAAGTCTGGTAACTTTTGAATAAGACCTGGATCATGTGGGAACAGAAACATTAAACTCTGACCTTAGCTGAGTTTCTTGCATATAATTGTTGGATTGTTACAAATATAAAGGCACATTAAAAAAATACTGTACAGCAGAGGTATCACTTTCCCGATTAATATTTCAAATTCCGTAAGGTTTTTCTTAAATAATAATGTCTGGAAAAACTCAGAACTAGAAGATTGGTTTATAGTTCTGCAGCTGCACTAGTGTTGCTGTTCCACCTCTCCGTTAATAAAATGACAGGGAAACATCGCTAGGAGTCATACGCCTCATTCTCACTGGGGTGTTTGTTAAGAGGACAGCCAGTCTTCGTTTGGGGATCAGTGCGATGATTGGCAGTTGAAGTACAGAGTCTTTCCTGCGCTGTTACAAGCTCTGCAACATCCTGCAGTCAGAACTCTACTATCATTTTGTCAAATAACTGGTTTTGTTCTCCTAAACTCATGCTTGAAATGCTTCATCTATCTCAACTGGGTAACGTGGTGTCTGTAGCTCCTGCTGTAGCTGATGAGTCCTCGTGGATAGAAGAAACACAACAAAATGTGCTGGTATAGCAATCTGTGGTCTCAGTACAACCTTCAGAAAAGAGAGAAATGAGTTGGGGTAGGAGACATAGAAGTATAGCGGTGGCACAGGTTCCACAGAATGGGGGGTTGAGTTCCTTATGAGTCTGCTTGAGTGTTATTTGTTGAAGACAAAAGTGTGGAAGGAAATTGGAAGATCAGTACTTTAACAAGCAGAAATTCTGATTTTATTTTTTTTTCCTTGCAGCACAACATTAAATTTGTAATGCAATGGAGTCTGGGTCAAGCTCTTTTCGAGTGGAATTTCCAGATTTTTCTAGCACCATTTTGCAGAAGTTAAACCAGCAGCGCCAGCAAGGACAATTATGTGATGTGTCCATTGTCGTGCAGGGCCATCTCTTCAGAGCTCATAAAGCTGTTCTTGCAGCCAGTTCACCTTACTTCTGTGATCAGGTTCTCCTAAAAAACAGCAGACGAATAGTCCTGCCTGATGTGATGAATCCCAGAGTATTTGAAAACATTCTTCTGTCTACCTATACAGGTCGGCTGGTAATGCCTGCTCCAGAAATTGTTAGTTATTTGACAGCAGCAAGTTTTCTTCAGATGTGGCATGTAGTGGATAAATGCACGGAAGTGCTAGAGGGGAACCCAACCGTCCTCTGCCAGAAGATGAACCATGTCAGTGACCATCAGTCCCCCAGCAGCAGCAGTTACAACGGCCTTGTTGAGACCTTTGAACTTGGCTCGGGAGGACAGACGGAATTCCACAAAGCTCAGGAAATAAGGGATGGTGAGAACGAAGAGGAGATCTCTAAAGATGAACTGTCGTGTCAGTTGACAGAACATGAGTACCTTCCCAGTAATTCTTCAACAGAACATGATAGACTCAGCACTGGAATGACAAGTCAGGATGGTGAAGAAGGAACCAGTGACAGCGCGGAGTATCAGTACACCAGACCAATGTACAGCAAACCCAGCATCATGTCTCACAAGAGGTGGATCCATGTGAAACCAGAAAGGTTTGAACAAGACTGTGAAGGTGTTGATAATCCGTATGATGAACACCAAGTTTCTGAATCCATGAATGCCATTCAGGCAGATCATTCAATCCAGTCTTCAGGTGTTGAAGACTTTCATATAGGTGACAAAAAGATGGAAGCAGAATTTGATGAACAGGCAGATGAAAGTAATTATGATGAACAAGTTGACTTCTATGGCTCTTCTATGGAAGAATTTTCTGGTGAAAGGGCAGATGGAAATTTAAGTGCTCACAGACAGGATCTTATGATAGCAGCAGGCTATGGTGAAGGCATTGAAATGGCCTCGGGAATCAAAGAAGAAACATCCCTCACTGGATTCTCACATGCTGATAAGCTGTATCCTTGTCAGTGTGGTAAAAGCTTCACACACAAAAGTCAGAGAGATCGGCATATGAGTATGCACCTTGGCCTTCGACCTTATGGCTGTGGTGTCTGTGGTAAGAAATTTAAAATGAAACACCATCTTGTAGGCCATATGAAAATTCACACCGGCATAAAACCGTATGAGTGTAACATCTGTGGGAAAAGATTTATGTGGCGGGACAGTTTTCATCGGCATGTGACCTCTTGTACCAAGTCGTATCAAGCTTCTAAAGCTGAGCAGACTACTACTGAGATGAACTAAGACATTAGTGCTATATTTGTTTAGTAGAGTAAGCAAAAGAAACTACTTATGCAAATAATGTCTGGTACTTGCTATTGTAAATTCTCAAAGAATCAAGTTTTAATGATTATGCTAGTGTAAGCAGACCGAACTTTTACTTTCCACAGTATTACTCCAGGTGTTCAATGTGTGAAGTGCAAGTGGTTAATCTGAAAGGTGCTTGCAAAATTAGGTCTGTAAGGTTTTTGTGACATTGATTGTAATCACAGCAGTATTTAGAAGCCCTGTTGTTTTTCTAAGTCTCCTGAATTCACAGTAAACCCCAGCTCTAAATTGACCCAAACCCTGCAAATACATGAAGCAAGAATTCAAGTAGACCTACTTAATGAAAAAGAGAACTAGGATGCTCAAGGTTACATGATTCACATTTTAATGAAAAAAAATTGGAGTTCTACCTGCCCACATACTTAACATGCATCAGCGGACAGCCTACATCTGCTTGTATTGGTTAATGAAAGGCTGTGTTAAAGATGGTTTAGCTTTCCTTTATCTGTCTTCCATTTTCTATCCATCTTCAGTAAAACAAACATTGTTTAATTTTGTGCCGACTTCTATTTAGAGTCTGTAAAGCACTTAAATATAGTTGAGCACTATATAAACTTCACTGTGTATCAAGTATAATTTGTCTTTGATCCGCTGGGGTCTAATGCTGTATGGCTTGGCTTGGCTTGATTTGATTGCTACATCGTGAGAGCTAAACTGTAGTTTTCTGTTTAGATTTTTGTGGCTTACTACAGTAGCAAGTACCAAACTCTGTGCATTCACAAAATGAGTTTTTATTGGTACAAAAACTTCTTTGAGAACTTCTGTCTAGTTTCAGAAACCTGTTTTAGGAAAATTATTTAGTCACTGATAGGTATTTATACTTTTAATTCTTTACTCTTTGAGTAGTAAGAACGATAATACAGATTCTTGGTACTGAACTACTGTGACTGGTTACATGTGATCACAAGCAGCCAGAGCTGTTTACCTCTTCAAATGAAGTTGTTTGTGGAAAGTATAGTCATTGGATCTGCTAATGGTACTGCAGAACATGGTACCACGCTTACGGCCGGAGTCTGGATTTCTGGTGGGGAAAATCCAGCTCCGTCAGGATGAGGATCCACACGCTGGGCTCTTGTTCCTGGGGCCAGGTGCGGTGTTGGTAGTTCTGAGAGATGCTGCCAGCTCTGCAGGTAGAGGGGATGCATCGGTTGTAAAGGTGGCAATGGGATTTTTTGGGTGAAAGCTTAATGCGGTCCTATGCAGAAGCAACTAACCCTTCTTTGTAGTTTACCGCAACATTATAAAAAGGAAAGAGCCTCCAGAGCCTGCATGGAATATAGCAGAAAGAGATGAGGTCCAAATGCAGTGCAGGTAACACGGGGAGAAAAACCCAACCAGCATCAAAGGCTTAAGACTGTCTGGCCCCAGTTTATGTATTAGGTACTGCAATGTGCAGGATAACGTACTGAAACAGATGACCCTGTATGGTGAAGCAAAGCCACACAAAGAGAATTACTATTTAGATGCTTTTTTGAACTCCCAGTTACAAACTGTCTGAAGATGCAACTGAACTGTATCCTGAACATGAATGTTTGGCATAAGCTGGGGGTTTACTGCTCAGTGGGCTGTAGTTACTGTAACTTCTTTTCTGGCATTCTGCTTACAAACTTTGATTTTTTTTTTTTTTTAAGAGGCTCTTAATTCTTAATCTTCTAATGCTTCAGATATTTTTCGTATGGAATTTTGTTAAAACAGATATTCCCAAATATGATGAACCCATTGCTGGCAATGGGCATGAATGGTCAGCACCACAGAGTTCCTATTCTTAGCACTTAATTGAACTCTATGATATACCATGGTGGCCATATATAACCCTTGTAATCAAGGTAACAAAACAGGGATTTGCTCACTAACACTGTAACCTGCTTAATGTATAGAAGCACTTTGTATTATAAAAAAAAAAAAAAAAGCCCACACCATAAAACTTTATAAGTATGTTTTTTAACTTTAGAAATTATATTCCCTTTATGGTTTGTTTCCACACTGCTAACACTGTCTTTTTTAATATTTAAAAATATATATATAATGCTTGCCTGTTTACATGAGCGTAGAGGAAAGGGTTCCTGCACTCAGTGGCCCTATTTTTCCATTCTCCAAGGCCTTACTACATACAGGGTGTCATTTCTGCAAGTACCATCGTCACATTTGAGGGAAGGTATCGTCATACTCATTCCACAAATGATCTTGTATATTACATTAGTTCTCAGCCCCTTTCAAATTGTCACTTCAGTGTAGCATAAAAAGGCTAAATGTGCCTCTTCCCATGTAACCGTGGAGAAGGCTGGTCAGAAACACCAGGCTGAAAACCACGCTCGAGCAAAAACTGATTTCTGTTAAACCCAGACCACCCTACAGAGCTGCCAGTAAAACTTTCTTTACCAGCTTGGAATGACTTTTCTATGGGACATTTCAAAGTTAAACATTACTCTTATTTGCAGTTAGATTACTTTGAAATAAAGCTTTAAAATACAATGTACTGCGAGAGACACTTTAAAGGTTTTATAATAGGTACAGTAGATCATATTATAGAACCGTGTTCTTTTTTAATGACTTAGCACAAATAGTAACTTTTTAATATTTGCCTATTACCGTTTTACACCACATTATGATATTGTCTTGAAAGTCCAACAGATGTTGCTCCACTGATTTTGTAGTGCTTGGCTTTCTGATGTTAATTTACATGAAAACAATCGATTGCGGGAAAATACTGATATGATTGTGATGAGCTGTAGTTGAGAGGATTGATGATTTAAGGGAAGCTTGAGATATGTGTCTGAAATCCTTACTTTTGCTTACCACAGGCAAAACTGTTGACTTGTGTTTTTCCTGAATTTGGTTTCTTGCCCTTTGACAAGCTTCTAATCACTCATTCAGGTATTGTGGGAAAAATATAACAAAAAAAGTACTTCAACCATTATTGAAACATCTTTCCTCCCCCTTCCTCAGGCTGAACTGAAGTCTGACGCCTCTGCTCCCTGCCCTTGCAGTCTGTTTCCCTTGTTTTCACAAGCCGGGCTCGCTCGTGCCGGTTCTTTCTGTGAGGTGCCCGATCCACCGGAGGTTGGGCTGCTGGGCGTGCCGGCTTCTCTGACGCTCCTGGTTCCACCTGGGTGTCCTCTGCTGCTCGGCGCTGGTGGGTGTCACTGCTCGCGGTGGCACCGAGCCGCAGCCCCTCCAGGGGTGCGCCTGTTCAGCTCGGGTCTCCCTTCGGAGGGGTCCCTGCTCTGGCATGGCCAAAGTCCCCTTGGGAGTGACGCACGGGGTGTGTCTCTGTACGTGTGCTCAGTGTCTTTCCCGTTTGTTTTCCCACAAGCAGCTCTTCAGTTTCTCCGTCTGTGTTTCTTCCCCAGAAGTATCTCCTGTGTCTCCCTGCACCTTTGCTGGCAGCTGCCGCTGTTAACTGTGGTGACGCGGAGGCGCTGGGAGCAGCGCCGGTGAAGTTCGGGCAGGGTGGGTTGTTGCCGTCAGCCTGGGTGCCGCTGGCACGGGGCAGCCGCAGCCTCTTGCCGCGTGTCACCGTGCAGCCCCTGCTGCTGAAGCTCTGCCCTTTATGGCCAATCCAGTTGGACACAGTAAACCAAGATACACAGATGCAGCTGCTGTGAAGCTCTTAATCTTTGCTGAAGGAGTGGTCTTGTTCAAGATACAGGAAGTTATTCCTTGTTTGTGGGGAGGAGGGAGCAATCCATGTATAGAATATGAATGCATATGTATGTGATAAATGTCATTAATCGTCCCTTAAGCTTCATCACGCTAAATGCCACGGCTTAGCAACGTTTGTGCATTTTTATATTGATCACTGTTGGCTGTAGTAAAGTGAATGTCTTCTGAAAACCAGGGCTGTGGTACACACAGGAGGCTTTCAGAACAGCCATCCTCTGTCCTGTCAGCGGTGAGGACACTGGGTTCTTTTCATTCCGTTTTGTAACTGGTGTGTTAACTACCATGCAATCTGTGTAACTGCCCTTTGAAAAATTCAGCTATTTAGGAGGGTTAAGATCTCTGCTCAGGTGTGTACGTGACCCTTTTGGGGGAGGATGTTCCTGTTTCACACACCACTGTTGTGGGTTTGTTTGGCTTTTTTAAACGTTACCTGGTGTTCTGTGGGTGAGCAGGTGGACTCTAGAAGGTACTGTCACTACAATTTTTGGTCTTGGCTTGTTTTTTTCATGTGAGGTGTTTCTGGGGTCGAGAAACTTTGTCCTGTACCAAAACCCAGGCGGATGATCAAAGGTGATGCATTGGGTTTCTCTCTATAAAATATATTTGATATCCCTCTATTATCAAGCCTGAAAGGAGGCACATCGTGTCTTGTCATCTCAATGCTTCTGCGCTGGTGCCAGAAGGGTGACCTGTCTCTGGATTATGAGAGCCTACAGCAGTATATTGGGTATTTTGCTTTAACAGAATAAGAACCTTTCTCAACATAACAAAGGAAAGCTGGTTTTTGTCATTTAAATGCTTCATTGGATAGCTAGGCTTCTTTAGCTATAAGCTGTAAACTGTCCATGCCCTAGGGGAAGATGCTGGAAATCAAAACGGTATATTTTTAATGTGATTAAATTGTAAGTTCTGATTTTTGCTTGAAGCCTGTGTCTGTCGATTGCTGCTCCTTTTTTTATTATTCATTGAATTCCATACTTCTTCCAGAAATGTAACTGTTTATGCAAGTCAAGTGAATCTTCCTTAATGAAAGATAAGTTTTTATTCTGAACAAGTCATTTATAATAGTAAATTTGCATATCTTGATATTTTGTGAGATGTTATGCCTGTATTGCAGAGGTTGGATAGTTTTGTCGATAAATATTGCTGTCCTAATTGTACAGCATGGTTTTAATTTAATGTTGTTATTCAGTATTTTCTTCTTATAGAAGAGTCCCATGTCCCTTTTTTGTATAACATGTTTTAATAAATGTTATCTGTCAACTTTGTAAATGTTTTCTTAAGCTTGAATGAAAGGAATGCATGCCTAGTACTAGTATTTAATATTTCACTTTTGCCAAAACAATGAGTGCTCAAAAGTACAAATCCAAAAGTTGTTGATATATAACTTTATTAAATATATAAAGGAGAAGCGTATCTAGTAATGTGTCTTCTTGAAATACTGACAACATACTAAGCCTAGCCTAAGAAAACACTGAACTAAAACCTGATTTAGTCCCCATGTTAGTCCAGAGTTATGGAAGAGGTGTCGTTGCGCTGTTGCTCAGGTGTTCGGGCTGTGCACAGCGCGCCGGCGGGCGGGACAGCGGCTGCTCGGCTGAAGAGCCCGCAGGTACATTTGAACCATGTACAGAAAACATGTAGTTTTTTTTCTTGTCTAAGTATGCAAGAAACTTCATACTGTGCGGAGTTCCCGTGCCGCTGCTGTGAGGAACCGGATGCGCTGACCCAGCGGTTCCCGCTGTCCCGCCGGAGCGAACGGCGAATCCTCGGGCCCGGGGGCCCCGCGGAACGCGCTCGGCAGCAGCTGCTTGTCACAAGGCCCGGTGACCCGGGCACCGCCGGGCTCCCGGCCCGTTTGTCTCCGTTTTTTGCCGTCCTTGGCCCCGGCAGCTGCCGAACGGGCGGGACGGCGCTGAACACCGGGACGGCTCCGGGAGCTGCGCGCACCGGCTCCGGGAAGGTTCAAACTCCCGCCCCACGGGCTCGCAGCCGCGGGGCCGGGTCCTCGTTCCGGGCGGGTCCTCGTCCCGGGCCCCGCGCCCCGGCGCTGCCGCTGCTCCGCCCGCTGCCGGGGCACGTCACCCGGAAGCGGAAGCGCTGCCAGAGAAATCAGTTCCGCGGGCGAGCAGCTGTGGGAGCGGGCGGGAAGCGGCGGTGGCAGCGGGCCGGGCCGGGCCGGGCCCCGCCATGTGAGGCGCCCTGACAGCTGCAGGTGAGCGGCGGGCGGGCCGCGCGCTGCAGCGCCTGCCGGGCCGGGGCCGGCGCGGCGCTCCCGGGCGGGACGGAGGCCGTGCTCTGGGAGGGGGTCTGGGCGCCCTGACAGGCCCCGCGGGGGCGGCGGGGCGGGCGGCCCGGGCGCCGCGCAGGGCTCGGCCGCGGGCCCGGATCTGCCGCGGGACCGAACCGCGGCGCGGGCCGCCTGGAGGCGGCTCCTCCGCTGCTGCCGCCGGCCCCGGCTGCGGGGCTGCCTCGCTCCCGGCCTCGCCCCGCAGAGCTGTCACGGCATCGCCGGGGCTGTGACCCGGGGCCGCCCCGCGGGCGGTGACAGCGGCGGGAGCTGCCGGGGCTCGGTCTGCTCGGCCCCCAGCGGGCACCGAGCGGGGCCGGGCGGGCTGCGGGGCCGGGACACGGACCGGCTGCTGCGGTGCTGCCGGGCTGGCGGGACCGGCCGCTGCGGCCGTGCCGGGAGCGGCGCTGGAGCTTCGCGTGGAGCCCCGGCCGCCGGGATGGCCCCGGCCCTTCAGAATCGCGGCGCGTGTGCACAGCCCGTAGAACTGGATTTGTTTTAGAACAAACCAAAGCTGAGGGTGAATTTGGAACAGGCTCGGAAGCGCTGATTCGGGAGAGCGTGGCTGCCGGGGAAGGAGGGAGGCGCCCGATTAGCTGCGCTGCACTTGTTCCATGCCATGAATTCCCGGCTGGAAGCAGGACGTGCCTGCGCCGCGCTGCCCGCTCCGGAGAGCTGCGGGATCCTTTCTGACAGGAGGAGCGCTCGGGGAAAACACGAGTGCGCGTTCTTCAGAGCTCTGTCTAACTGCCGCAGAAATGGTGCTTATGGCTGGAGAATATAGCTGCTTCATTGCTTAAAAGAAACGTTGGAGCTAAAAACTTATGGTTTGATAAAGAATGACTAAGGTTCACAAAAAAGAAAAAGTAGATAGATTAAAATGCATAACGCTGACCAAGTGTCATCTTAGTAGCAAATAATTTATTATTGTAATAGCAGGAGGTACAAAAGCTCTCTCCTCCTCTGTCCCTCCCCACTTCTTAAATTTCTGAGTGTATGTATTGCAGATGTGATGCTTTCAATTGGGATTTGTCCACACTGAGAGTGGCTCATTGACGCATACACCTCAAGGTTGTCAGATACTCAGAAAACTTGGACAGTAACTATTTAAGATTACACAATGGGTATATAATGAAACCTGTGCACAAAATAAACGTTTCTGCTCATTACCGATAAGATCTTGCTGATCTGTGTATGCATCACAAACGTGCCCCTTTGTTCTGTTTACCTGACAGCACACCTCTGCTGATCTCGGTTATCTGCAGTTTGCCTTCCAGTAACTGGTTTTTTTCTGTATTCAGAAATAAATCAATACCTGTAGCTGCTTTTGTAGGAACTTGACTTCTAGAGCCAATAGTTAGAGATTATTTGTATTGAGGTTTCTAATTGTTGGGTGAAGTTTTGTTTATGCATTGATAGTAATTTTATTTTTACCCTTCAGTTGCTTATGTACAAACAGGCAGTTGTGAGGACAGTTCGAGAACTGGGATGAGGGCGGCAGTTTGGCTTCAGTTTCTCAACTGCTTTCTTTGGATATTTGCTCAAATAAGAAGCTGCTGGGGTTTTTCTATTAAACGCTAAATATGCAGTTCCAGTAATTTCCCTGCTGCACCATACTAAGCACTGAGAATAGGTTTGTAGCTATCAATATTAGCATACGTGTGTGTGTGTGCATAGATGCATATAAATCAATTGCTTTTCATTTTGATATTAAAGCCATCCACTTCTTCAAGTGGTTTTCTTTTCGTATGTTTTGAATTTTGGTGAAGTAAAAATAAATCCTTTTCAATTTTCGTTGAACGAAAGTCCGAATTAGTAAAACCCTTGCTAGAGAAGGTGCGGGTGTTGTACGCATCGCGCGCCCCTGCGCACGGCGCGGCTGCTGTGCGGCGCTGCGGCCTCCCCGGCGGGCTGACCGCCCCGCGCTGTGCGGCGCTCTGAGCGCTGCCTCTGACTGCAGAGGAGTAACCACGCTGCCTTGCCCCGTAGTGTTCTGATGTTCACTGCTGAAAGTGTCCAAGAGCTCCGTTTTCTAGAAACTTCATTTCAACCTATACTAACTGGCTTCAGTTTCTGAGGAAACTGGGGGTTCCTGCATTTTTTGAGGTAAAGTAATGAAGTTTTAAATTGTTCTGTAGTCTCCACTGCTGTAACAGGTTCTGTATTTTAGTGTAAAGCAGAAGTGGGGCATGCTCATTGTCAAAGCTGTTTTCTAGTTAATAAGGCGTATGTACCTTTTACTGTGTGCTTTACTACAGATAATTCACTGTTTAAAGTTTTGGCCTGTCTACGTTTCCTTTGATTCCAATGGGCGCTTTTTTAAGCTTAACTCAAACTTCCAAAAACTTAGCGCACCTCTGTAGAGTGATTTGTGGATGGTTAACGTTTAGAGGAATGAAGATTTGAAATCCTGCTTTGTTAAGAAAGGAGCTAATTGCTTCCATATCCATTGATTTTTGAGATTTTGTCTGAGAGTTTCTGAGATTTTGTTTGTTTTGAGATTTTTTGTTGATTTTCCATAACTTTTGCGTTAGTGTTATTAGGCTACTGGAAAGGTAGCTTAGTTCTCATTTAGGGGGTTTTTGGATGGCTTTTGAGTGAGGAATCAACTGTACTGTAGACTGTTCAAAACAGTACTGAGCTTTACAAACGTGTGGGCAGGTATTTATGTGTACACGCGGCTTGTGCTGGCTGTTTTATTTAGCCGGTGGAGGCGCATCGAACAGAATGATGTGTTGAACTGAGCTGGGAAGGGTTTTGAGATCACTGCAGATGCAAAAGATGCCATAAATAAAGAGCATTTTATCCTATTGGAGAAGCTGCAAACAAAATGAACCTTCATGCTGCAAAATGGCAAGGGATCTTTTCTCACACCTTTGTGTGAGTTGAAATGGGCATAGTGTGTATCATTCACTGGTTTATGAGAACGGCGAATCATGCATCAGTGAGCGAATGAAATTAAACAGGTGCAGACTTAGCAGCAGAAACTAATACGCCGCTGGCAGACACAGTGTCGTGTCGTAGTTATATGATGCTTCCCTGCTGCTACTGTATGATGTCAGTAAAATTAAATACCAAATATGTTTTGTCACTGTCTATTCTTGGGGTTTTTTAAGTGAAATAAGGACCTTCATGGAACATAACTTTTAAAGCAAGTTTGTTTTGAAATCTAAGGAGAAACGTTGAATGTGTATCACAGTCATGTTCGCAGGTTACTTCAATGAACACTTTTGTTTGAAGACGTGGGGCAGCAATCCACTACTAGTCAATTTGTACCATGGTCTGCGTCTGCTGTAGGAGGCCCTGACACACAAATGTAATGCAGACACAAAGAGAGTTTCTGTGATTCCGTTGAGTGTGGATCATCTCCTACAGAAATGGACAGGAGGCTCAACACAGAGCGCTGGCTGCTAAGACTTACTGAACTTAGCCTCCAGGTCTGGCCTCTGCTTTAAAACTAGAAAGCTTGCAGCCAAGTTCTTGCATACACAAGGTCTATGAAAACCTTAAACACCTTGACCTGCTTGGGCAGGAAGGTCAAGAGATGACCTATTCATAGCCCACTTGCCCAGCAGTGGACTTAAAATGTACAGGACCTTAACCTACCATTGCACGGGCCCACAGCCGGGTGGAAGCTGAAGCAAGACAAAATGCATTACTCCTACCAATGAGAGCAGCTAACATCGTTGTTGGACTTTCTGCAGTTGTCATGTAAAAACAGGGGAAAAGATGTTTCATATGCTCTTATATCGGATGAGGGAAATAAGGACTGAAAGGTGATTAACAGGAGTGACACGATCACAGCCATCTGTAAAGACAGCTGTGGCAAGACAGTTCTTCTATTCAGTGAATAAAGCCACAAAATCATTTGGAGCTTGTGAGCTGATACAAGTCAGACATAGGTCAGAAATCAAATGTTGCATCAAACAAATTATCAGACATAATGTTGGTCAAGTCAGGACGCTGATTGCCGTGTTTCTCTGCTAAAAAGAAGTTCCGTTTGTGAAGATTATGAATGTTAGCTTTAAGCGACAGCCAGCTGATACAGTTTCAGTTCTTCCTCACAGGCTTTTTATCATATTCCTACCTATTGATTTTTGGTTTTAGACTGCCTGAATTTTCATAATTTGATTTAAATTGTTCATGTGTCCCATTACAGCATGTAACATAAGACATAAATAGAAAAAAAACCCACTAGTATGTTGTGATACATTGGACACGCTTCCTGCATCAGAAGTCAGTGGATGATGTTGGGATCTATTTGTTCAATTGGAAGAGCAGGTATGGTGGCATTATTATGTGCTTAGACTTCTGCATTTATAAGAACAAGAACAGCAATAAAAGTCTGAAGGTTCTTGGGCACTTGATTAGGGGCCTGGTCTTGGAAATGTGAGGGGGTGTCTGGTGCAGACAGACACTCTCGAGGGCACAAGTACCCGTGTGCTTTTGGTGATAATACTCTGTGAAAAATCGGTAAAGTGCTTTTCTTTAGATCTCGTTTTGAAATGTACACTTTTCTCCAAAGTGCCTTGGAACATCCTTTCCCGGTGGTTCAGGCAAGTTTGAGAATCCATGGCTTGTGAGTTAGGTCAGAATGTAAATGTCAAATCATTCTAGCCAGGAAATCACTGCCGTGTCAGATGAGCATCAAAATTCACATCGTGGTTTATTAAGAAAAATAATAACTAAGATCACAAAAGGAGAGTTAAAAAAATTGAAAGTCCATGGGTGGCTGAAGCGGCTTCCTTCAAATGCTGCCTCGCATGTTGACTCAAATCCATTATTGTCTGCGAACCTCTGGCACGCTGGCTGAATAGATTGGAATCGAGACCACGCTTCAATGTTTCCTTTCACTAGGAATTCCTTGAAATGGGTAGATTAAGACTCTACTTTTGGTATTATATCAAGTATTTATATCAACTGTTTTATTGTAACACACCTGAAACAGATCGGTGTGGTGATTTAACTTCAATATGTGCAAGCGTTTATTTTTGAAATGGAAAACTCTGTATTCATTCTCAGTTGTAAATCTTCTTGTTTTTCTTTCAGATTACTCTTTACATCAGTAGAAATGGACAGCAGCAGTTTCATTCAGTTTGATGTGCCCGAGTACAGCAACACTGTTCTGAGCCAGTTAAATGAACTCCGTTTGCAAGGAAAGCTGTGTGACATAATTGTGCACATTCAGGGTCAGCCATTTCGAGCCCATAAAGCTGTCTTAGCTGCCAGTTCTCCATATTTCCGTGACCATTCAGCATTAAGCACCATGAGTGGCTTATCAATATCAGTTATTAAAAATCCCAATGTTTTTGAACAGTTGCTTTCTTTTTGTTACACTGGAAGGATGTCCTTACAGCTGAAGGATGTTGTTAGTTTTCTAACTGCAGCGAGCTTCCTACAGATGCAGTGCGTCATTGATAAATGCACTCAGATACTGGAGAGTATTCATTCAAAGATCAGTGTTGGTGACGTTGACTCTGTCACTGTTGGTGCTGAAGAAAACTCAGAAAATCGCAATGGAGTTAAAGACAGCAGCTACTTTGCCAATCCTATTGAGATATCTCCCCCCTATTGCTCTCAGGTGCGACAGTCAGCAGCTGGCAGCGATCTTAGGATGGAAACTACGCCAGGCAAAACTCTGCGTAGCCGTCTGCAAGAAGAAGGGCATTCAGATCGAGGAAGCAGTGGGAGTATCTCTGAATATGAGATTCAGATTGAAGGTGATCATGAGCAAGGAGACCTGATAGTAAGGGAAAGTCAGATTGCAGAGGTGAAGGTTAAAATGGAGAAGTCCGACAGGCCAAGCTGCTCTGACAGCTCTTCCCTTGGCGACGATGGATACCACACAGAAATGGTGGATGGAGAGCAGGTGGTGGCAGTAAATGTCGGTTCCTATGGGTCTGTCTTACAACATGTTTATTCGTTTACTCATGCCTCATCACAGGCTACAGGTGTGTCTGAAGCCTTCGGGAGCCTGAGCAATACGAGTCCTTCGAGGTCAATGCTGAGCTGCTTCAGAGGGGGTCGCGCACGCCAAAAACGGGTATCCACGGGTCACTTGCACTCTGATGTTCAGGGCTTGGTGCAAGGGGCTGACAGTGAATCCATGGTGAGTAACCCGGGATATGAAAATAGTCCACGAGAGAGAAATACGAGAGGTCACTGGTATCCGTACAATGAGAGGCTGATTTGTATTTACTGTGGAAAGTCTTTCAACCAGAAAGGGAGCCTTGATCGACACATGCGATTGCACATGGGAATAACTCCTTTCGTGTGCAAGTTTTGTGGGAAGAAGTACACCCGCAAGGACCAACTCGAGTATCATATTCGGGGGCACACAGATGACAAGCCCTTTCGCTGTGAGATCTGTGGAAAATGTTTTCCTTTCCAGGGTACACTAAACCAGCACTTGCGAAAGAATCACCCTGGGGTAACAGAAGTAAGAAACAGGGTCGAGTCTCCAGACAGAACAGAAGCATTTGTGGAACACAAGGTAGATAATGATGCTTCAGCTTCTGAAGCTATGGATTCTAGTATGGAAATGCGTGCAATGTCTAACACATCTGATTAAAATATTACATTCTAAGTGCAACACAAATAAGCACATTACTAATGTATTTTTGAATATTTTATTCTTTCAGTAATCTTCAGTACAAGTATAACAGCCTTTTAATTTCCCTGACCTTCTGGAAATCAGTTTGAAATGGTTTCTGGAGAAGGCCTCATAAGTATTCTTTGTTTTTGAAGGAGGCTGGGTTGGTGTTTTGTTTTGGTTTTTTACTTTACTTTTGAAGATGCTCAAAATACAAAAGACAGTGTACTGGGGAGAGGATAGGAAGAGTCCGCTAACGTGTTCCTGCTGGTTGATCTGGCAAGACACAATTCCAGTGGAGAAGGATACTAGAGTGGCAGCTCTGCTGGTGCACCAGGGGTCTGTCATCTCCCTTATTGCATTTCCCAGCTCCTGCTGTTGGTGGTGGCTCCGCAGCACTGGGGAGACAGACTGTTCTGGCTTTGATTCCTTCCGTGTGTCCCGATGAAATCAGTTGGCTTTTACTAACTGTTTTTGGTAGTTAGTCTGTTTATATATATAAACTTGCTTTATATATATAAAAAATGCTTTCACTTTTCCTATTCTGGTTGAGGTAATGTAAAGGTATGTCACAGTTTATACCGAGTACCACTCTTTCAACTGCTAGGTGTCCTCTCTCCTTAGGATTTAGGACTTCGGACTTTGGGAGGATGGTTTTGGTTTTAAAAGAATGTTTGGTTTTCATTTTATTAAACTATTACTTTGTGTGCAAAAGTGAGCAAAGTGAATTACCTTGTTTTAATAGCTTTGCTTTATAACATATGTAAACCAAATGCCATAAATCTATTAAATTATGGTTAAATTGTTGAGGGGTTTTGTTAGTTGTCTAGAACGCAAGCTGGACAACCTGTGGTGCTGACCTTTTTATATATATAGAGATAGATATATCTATATATATTTAAAAAAATATTAGCAAACTTAAAAGTAGCATTGTGGTTTTAAATGTGTTTTTACTGGCCTCCGAATCTACCTTCATTTCGTACTGTAGAACCATACCAGGTAATTAAATTTAACTTCAGCACTCTTCATGGTTGGTTAAAACCGGAGGGAGCTGGAGTTCAAGTACAGTATTTCCAGGCAGTGTTTAATAGGTCTCTTCTCAGAGAGCCGTTTTCAGGTGCACATTGACTTCCTGTATAAAGCTCCAGGTGACACGTCAGCACTTGGAATTTGTACTTCTTTTGTATAAAAAAACCTAGTAATCTATGGGAATTTCAAGCAATATGTCTGTTGTTTCATGTGTGAGTATCACAGGGTTGCTGTGGCTTCCCGACTCTTTCAGTGGTCGTTTGCTGGATAAAGGAACTACCGACAACTTTAAAAATACTCTAAATCTTTTTGTTTCACCAAATGTTTTTTTCACTATGGTGCTAAGTTCATAGTTTAGGTCAGTATAATATATGAAATGTGAAACCCGATGGTAACAGAGAAGCAAAAGAAGAAAGAAAAAAAAAAAGGGAAAAAAAAAGGAAAAAAAGCCCATCCCAAACAAATGCAACAAATCCCCAAATCCCGACAGCGTGAGAGCCCTCGAGGCCCGAACTGGCACACACTGCTGTGTAAAACTACCCGGTCAACAGAACTCATCACCTGCTCCGTTACAATGCACGTTTCAGATAACCGGGCCTTACGTCTGTTTAGCAAATACTGAGAACACGTCTGTGAGCACGCTGTTTAACTCCTGGAATTTAGACAATAAAAGGTCATTCCTGAATTACGGGGAAGCAAAAAGGTGGTTTTGCTATCTTGTGAAGCTTTTTTTGGCTCCTACGAAGTTGGGGCGTATTTGTGCAGTAGCTTTACTAAATACACTAGTTCTTCACCTTGTGGCGGTCTGCAGTAAGAGTCAACTTCCCTGCGTACAGATGGACAGGAGAACAGCACCGCTCCCCCGGAGCAGCGTCAGTTCCGTGGGTGCGGCCCTCGCCTGTTTGTCCTCAGATCGCCTAAACAGACAGGCGGGGGGAGCTGTTTTTCTCCTTGAAGCAACAGCAGAACTTCTGTTTGCAGGAAGGGAAGGTGTGTGTCTGTGTCTGGGGAGGGTGGTCTGTGTGTCTACCCACTACAGCACATGGTGGTGTTTCTGAGACTGTTGGGTTTTTTTCCTAAATGTTTGGTTTAAGTCATTAAATAGAAAAAAAATGTGCTTTGATGAATTAAGTTTGAGACACGCAAAATCCAGGAAATGTACCGTTATTTTTAACCCATTACCTTGGGCCTGTGCTGTGGTGCCTTTGGTGTGACTTTTCCCATGGAAGTATGAGTTGAGGATAGCAGGTTATGGGTTCTAATTTTATATTTCTTGAATTTGTCCGTGTCACAATCTTAACATTATTTAAATCTAGTTCTTTGTATTTGTAAATGTATTTAAATGGTTTGAGTTTACCAAAGAGTGACTTATCCAAAATTGTCTCTGACAAAAACAAACAAAACCCCACATCACTTTACTTGTGCAGGTTCAGGTTCAGAACGTTGTCGGGGCTGTCGCGGGCAGCGACCCCGTGCGCCGTCCTGGCCGCGCGGCCGCCCCGCCCGCGGCGCCGTGACCCCCAAGCCATAGCGCGGGACCGCGGTGCGGCAGCGCCCGGGGCCGCTGACCCGAGCGCCGCCGGGGCTGACCCGAGCACCGCCAGGGCCCGCTGACCCGAGCGCCGCCGGGGCTGACCCGAGCACCGCCAGGGCCCGCTGACCCGAGCGCCGCCGGGGCTGACCCGAGCGCCGCCGGGGCTGACCCGAGCGCCGCCGGGGCTGACCCGAGCGCCGCCAGGGCCCGCTGACCCGAGCGCCGCCGGGGCTGACCCGAGCGCCGCCAGGGCCCGCTGACCCGAGCGCCGCCAGGGCTGACCCGAGCGCCGCCAGGGCCCGCTGACCCGAGCGCCGCCAGGGCTGACCCGAGCGCCGCCAGGGCTGACCCGAGCACCGCCAGGGCCCGCTGACCCGAGCGCCGCCGGGGCTGACCCGAGCGCCGCCAGGGCTGACCCGAGCGCCGCCGGGGCTGACCCGAGCGCCGCCGGGGCTGACCCGAGCGCCGCCAGGGCCCGCTGACCCGAGCGCCGCCAGGGCTGACCCGAGCGCCGCCAGGGCCCGCTGACCCGAGCGCCGCCAGGGCTGACCCGAGCGCCGCCAGGGCTGACCCGAGCGCCGCCAGGGCTGACCCGAGCGCCGCCAGGGCTGACCCGAGCACCGCCAGGGCCCGCTGACCCGAGCGCCGCCGGGGCTGACCCGAGCGCCGCCAGGGCTGACCCGAGCGCCGCCGGGGCTGACCCGAGCGCCGCCGGGGCTGACCCGAGCGCCACCGGGGCCGCGTAAGCGTGGGACTCTGGTGGGAAACGAACTTCACGCCTGGTAACAGCAACTAAATTGTGCCTTGTCACATAACGGTTTGCCAGGATTAGCATCGTCACAAAACATGAAGCATTATCTGACTGAAGTTCATTTCACAAGTCCACCACAACAGAGTATGCCGGGCTCTTTTAAGCAAATTATGGAAGTACTGTACGGTGTCGTGTGTCTGTACGGTTTTAAGTTAGCACAGAGCTGTTACACATTTCATTCACGATAAATGCAGAAGTCGATAAATATGTGAAGTATTTGACAGCAAAATAAATCATGAAATTATATAGGCTGGTTCATAATTGAGTCTCTTCTTAATCTACCTTTTTAATTATAGACAAATGTGAAAACAGTGACAGTGTCCTTGATGTTTAACCTATTATGACAAACTGTGAAAAGAAAGGATTTTATACCTTTGCTAATGTTTGTGGTTTTGAACAGTTCTTTTAGTTTTCTTAATCAGTTATCTTCCATACGATTTCTTTTAAACTTGTAAATACATTTAGAAAATAGCTTTGTAAATACAGTATATTATAAGTTCACTTTGGTCAACAAGGCCTCAAGATTGGCTCTGCTTCTGTAGTGTGAAACCTCTCAATAGCATGAAGGATACTGTCGAGTCACTGTGGGGCAGGAGGCGCCGTCCTCCGGCGCCGCTGGCGCTGCCGGCAGCCCCCGCTCCCCTCGCCTGCAGAGCGGAGCGGGGCAGCCTCTCCGTGGCTTTGGGCTGAGTTATGGGGAGAACAGCAGGAATAAAATCAAGGGCTGGGAAAAAGATTGAACGAGCTTTACCTTGAAATATATATATATATATAATTTGAATTTTTGTATTAGTTTACTGTGATTCTTTTATTGTCAATTTTCTAAACAGGTTTCACACGAAACCATTGAAAGGGACTCAAATATGCAACACCTAATCTATTTTCCAAGGGAATTTTACCCTTGAATGGTGCTTTTTGACTGGTCAGGGTTATTTATTAAATTTTATATTTGAAAGTATTGGGGGAATTATGTAAATTCTTTATATGAATCTGTTTATTTCATGAATTGTAAATTTCATAATACTCAGTGACTGAATTGGAGTTTTAGTAAAGTCATTCAAAATGTTCAACGTTTATAATCCGTGTGCATTTTACATGTATTTTAACAAGTGCCAGAATAATTGTATTTAATATTGTAGATTTAATACTACTTGCACGTCCCTGTGACGGCATTAACGTAAGTTTCGCAAGTTTACATTAAAAAAAAAGCTAAAAACACAAGTAAGCCTGGGACGCACGTTCCCGTGTCCTGCGGGTGCGGAGCTGGAGCCGCGTTCCCGTGTCCTGCGTGTCCTGCGGGTGCGGAGCCGGAGCCGCGTTCCCGTGTCCTGCGGATGCGGAGCCGGAGCCGCGTTCCCGTGTCCTGCGGGTGCGGAGCCGTCTTCCCGTGTCCTGTGGGACGCATGTTTCCATGTCCTGCGGGACGTGTGTTCCCGTGCCCTGCGTGTCCTGCGGGACACGGAGCCGCGTTCCCGTGCCCTGTGCGTCCTGCGGGGCGTGGAGCCGCGTTCCCGTGCCCTGCGTGTCCTGCGGGACACGGAGCCGCGTTCCCGTGCCCTGTGCGTCCTGCGGGACGCGGAGCCGCGTTCCCGTGCCCTGTGCGTCCTGCGGGGCGTGGAGCCGCGTTCCCGTGCCCTGTGCGTCCTGCGGGGCGTGGAGCCGCGTTCCCGTGCCCTGCGTGTCCTGCGGGACGCGGAGCCGCGTTCCCGTGCCCTGCGTGTCCTGCGGGACGCGGAGCCACGTCTCCGTGTCTCCGTGACCGGGCGCGTTGGCCTCTGGCGGGCGGCAGGTGCAGCGAGTTCAGCGCCCGAGCTGCAGGCGTGCGGCTCCTGGGGCGCAGCTCTTGCACGGCTTAACAGTGTTGTTTCTGACTGAAAAAGTGTATTTTTAAATATGTTTTATTCGTATGGTTGTTTTTCATGATAAATAATTGAACAGTTTGAATGACTTGACTTTGTGTCATTATCTTGCAATATAAACCGGTAACCTCACACCTCCACACTTCATCACCATATGAAGTAAATGAAGCTAGCTAAGCTGATGCTGTAACGGTTAATAACTTGCCATTAAGGATTATTTTATAGCATGAATTTTAAAATATTTATTCAAATGATATTTTACTCTTGTATTCACTTTGGTTTTAGATTTGTGACATGAATATTTCAGTGCTGCTTTATTTTGTTCTGATGAATTTGTTTCTTGCCTGTAAATTGCTTTTTTTAAGGTATAAAGTCAATGGGAATTGCTGTTTGTAAATTAAAATGCTTCTAGAGCAAATCTGTGGTGTCAGTGTCTACACTTGGCCTTTAACTACAAGGGTCTTGCATTTTAGATGCTTTTCCTGAAGGGTTATAAAAAGTTGCAGTTTAATACTCGTGTGCCAACGAGGCATCAAAAATCTTTAGAGACAAATTATTCCTGAAGTTTGTCCTGTTTTGCCAGCACTGCTTGTTTCGTTCTGGACAGGTGATCATGTGAGTTGCGCTGCAGCACCTCGTCCAGTCCAGAGCAGAACAAATCCTGTCCGGGTGTCAGCCCCCCACCCCGGGCCGGGGTTGCTCTCCTGTCCGGGTGTCAGCCCCCCCACCCCGGGCCGGGGTTGCTCTCCTGTCCGGGTGTCAGCCCCCCACCCCGGGCCGGGGTTGCTCTCCTGTTCAGGTGTCAGCCCCCCCACCCCGGGCCGGGGTTGCTCTCCTGTCCGGGTGTCAGCCCCCCCACCCCGGGCCGGGGTTGCTCTCCTGTCCGGGTGTCAGCCCCCCCACCCCGGGCCGGGGTTGCTCTCCTGTCCGGGTGTCAGCCCCCCACCCCGGGCCGGGGTTGCTCTCCTGTCCGGGTGTCAGCCCCCCCACCCCGGGCCGGGGTTGCTCTCCTGTCCGGGTGTCAGCCCCCCCACCCCGGGCCGGGGTTGCTCTCCTGTCCGGGTGTCAGCCCCCCCACCCCGGGCCGGGGTTGCTCTCCTGTCCGGGTGTCAGCCCCCCACCCCGGGCCGGGGTTGCTCTCCTGTCCGGGTGTCAGCCCCCCCACCCCGGGCCGGGGTTGCTCTCCTGTCCGGGTGTCAGCCCGGGGGCCGTGGTGCGTGGTTCCCGCAGCAGCGTTTGCGGTCCGTGTCGCGCCGCGCTGCCCCCCGCAGCAGCCGGGGCTCGTTCCGCAGCCCGGACGCGGAGCGCGGGGCCGGCCGAGCCGCGGCTGCCGCTGCGTGTCCCACCCGGGACAGCGGGGCCTTTGCAGAGAGAGCTGCTGCTTCATGTTCGTGAAACACAGCCGACACTGTTCAGTTACGTTAACATTTACCGACACTGTTGTGAGTTTTTCATTGTGTGTGAGATGCATTCTAGCAAAAACATCTGTTCTATAGTAAGGCTGAATTAAATTTAAATGAGTTTTAAAGTCACATGGCAGCAAAGAGTGTGTTTATATCAGCTGAAGGATGTCGTTATCTTGACTGGCTCTGGGGCTTAGGGGGAGGTTGGTTGGTGCCCTGAGACCCTCTGGGCAGGTTCAGAATGACTCCCTGGCTCCTAAGATGTGAAAACTCAGGTGATGCAGAATGGGATAAACAAGACAGGAATAAACGGAAAGTTGCTTTTGCCTGGAGAGCACAGACAGGACATGGCACACTGCTTATATTCCCTCCACGCCTTTGTTCTGTTTGAGTTGGTAGGATTGTTTGAAGCCAGAGAGGTTAGAAATCAGCTGCAGCAAGGTTGTGTCTGTGCAACTTGATGCAGTTGACCTTTAGAGCCAAGCTGCTCGCCAGCTCCTTCAGAAACTACCGCCTGCTTCCTTCGCGATACGCTCTGTGCGCAGACCCGTAACGGGAGCAGCTTCAGGCCTTTCGCGTGCAGGCTTGGGAAGGGGGTGAGCGGTCAGGATCCTCAGCCGCTGCATTACACACGTCACAGGGTTGTTCACAGCAGGCGGTTGGTGCCCCGGCGGCCGCCCCAGGCCCGGCAGGACACAGGAACCTTGTGGAAGTTGCTTCCAGGATGCAGGTAGATGCAGAAGGGGCTGCGCTGCAGCACCAGGCACAGGCCCCAGTGTCTCTAACGTATTTCTGTTTGAAGCCAGGTATGAAGTTTCTTCCGTGATACAGCTGGCTGCTTTTTACTTGCTTTAGTCAAGAAAACAAATGCTGTGTTTGGGTCACAACGCTCTGCAAGGACAACCCACCTCACGCACTTCTAGATAAATTTACCCTTAAGAACAGATACTGTTCCTAGGGGCACCAAACCTTTTGGGAGCGATGGCAGAAGGGAACGTAACCAGGAGTTGTTTCAGGTAGAAGTGGTATGTGTCTGCTGCTTCTGGAAACGTGGTTTTCAGCAAGAATTGGATGTATGTCGGCACTGTTGGAGCAACGTACACGCATGATGTGTGCAACAGCATCTGGATAGTGTGCCACATAGCGTGAGGGGTGCTGTGCTTATAAAAGTAAATTGAATTGTTAATGACATAAAGCATTCTTGCCCTTAAATTGCATATTTTTAGTATATTTTAAAATTGTATTATTTTGAAAAGCACAGAATTGTAGCACTAGCAAAATATAAATATGGCACTATGGGTATCAGTAAACGACTAGTCCCGATCACCTGTCCCCGAGCGCCGTGCAGTTTGGTCACGGGCATTAGGAAGAAGTTGTCCTTGCGTGAGGGCTCAGACCACGTCCACCGTGCACACCGAGCGCTTTCTCTCGTTACTGAGCAGCACGCGTAGAGGAGCTAATGACGCTGAGCGGGCACAAGAGATCCTTCCTGCCAAACATCAGGAAAAAAAGGGTCAAACAGTGTCAGGGCAGATCTTCTGTCGCAGGGAGCGGAACCGAATGGAACCGAAGGCTTACGCGGGCAGCGCAGAGCTCTGAGGAAGCGTCCACTGCGCCGCCGTGGTGCTGCACGTGCTGCACGTACCGCACGTCAGGCGTGCTTGAGAAAGGCAGGTGTCTGGGTGACTTCCCCAGAAGTCCTGTACTGCGCTCAAGAACAGACAACAAACGCAGGCAGGAGAGGAAAAGAGCACAGGGTGCGCTTGAATTTGGGACGACACAGGTCCACGGCCTGTGTGAACTGGCTGGTAGCTTCAGAGGTCCTGGTCTTTGTCTGTTCTGTCCATATGAAGTTGTGTCAGATTATTTTAAGATTTAGAAAAAGTCTCTAGACTATGACTTATATAGCTAATGGCATTGTCTAAAATGACATTATTCAGCTATGCATCTCGCCAGCCTTTCACAGAACTCAGTACAGTACAACCCAAAATCTTGTCTATGCATTTTTTCCACCAGAGGGTGCTGGCCAATTTTTGAAAATATACGTTACGTGGAGATAAGTTAATGTGCTGTACACGGCAGAAGGCTGACACAGGAACTGACAAACGCTTTTTCCAATCTTTGTTTATTATGGTGGCCCCAGCAGGAGCAGCTGCTGACGGATTCCAGTCTCAGCAGGGCAGTGCTGGTGTCCAGGGTCTCAGAGGGTGCCCTGCTGCAAGGCACGAGACTCTACAGTACTGACTGGAGATTTGTATGACATTAATCTTAATTCATCAGAATTCTGGGGAGAGGGAAATGTAGGAAAAATACCTTTCCACATAGTGCATTTGGCTTTGATGTGGATATTGGCGTTGTGAGCATCAGTGTTCACAAGCAGATCCCTAATCTATCTTTAATATTATTTTTATAGTTTATTCTCAAAATCAATCTTTCTGCTTTGGAAAGAAAGCTCATACATGTTTAATTGGGATGTCTGAAGAGGTTTAAACTGCTCTGGATGTGATAGTTACGGAAAGCCTTTAGTGACTAGCATGGAAAGACAACTCCTGGCTGCGCTCTGGCCACGCCGTGGTCTCAGCGCCCCGCGTGACCTCGGCTGGCGTTTGTTCTCTGTGTACAAGTTCAGCTCAGCCTGGCGGACGGGGCGGCCATCCTGCTCGTAGCTACCGATCCAGAGCAAACGCCTTCCCCGCAGCGATGCCGCCGACCGCCCGCGCAAACGCCGGCGTTGGACAGGACGGACCCTCCTTTGGCCGCGTAACTTCAAGCACCGAAGGTAACTGTGCCACTTCTAACACAGGTAAGGCGTTCAGCGTGTGGCAAGTTTACCCGTACACGGTTTGGTGGAAATGTTCTCAGTTTCAAGCATCCTCAAGGTGCCACAAACCCATTTCACCGCCCAGGGAGAACGTGGCACCGTCACCCTCCGGTGGCTGCAGCACAAGGCGCGGGCGTGACCCCAAAACCGGTGTTGGGGGTTTTAGCCGTTCAAGCCCGCGCTGCAGCAGCTGCTGAGCGGCTGAAGCAGAACCGACCTCCCGTCCCTCCCGCGACTCGGGGAGCGCCGGCTCCGCCGCCCGCCGGCGCGGGGCTTCGCGGGGCCGGCGCGGGGCTTCGCGGGGCCGGCGCGGGGCTCCCCGGGCCGAGGGCGCCCGGACCCCGCACCCGCCTTCCCGGGACGCGCGGGGGGAGCGGCCCGGGCCCCGCCCCGCGCACCTGCGGGCGGCAGCTCCTGCGCATGGCTGCGCGCTCGCACGCGCCCGCCTCGCCCCGCACCGATTGGCGGGCGCTCCCGTGCGGAGCGGCGATTGGCCGGCGGGCCCGTCAGTCCGGCGCGCCCCGCCTCCGCCCCTCGATCCCCCTCGGCCGGCCTGGGCCTCGTCCTCGGCGGCGGCGGGCGGGGGCTCGGTGCGGCGCGCGGGCGGGCGGCCTGTGGCGCTGAGGGCGCCGCCCCGCCCCGGTGCCGGCGGGTCCCCGCGCCGAGAGGGCTCGTGGCGGCGCTGGGGCAGCCGCCCCGCACAGGTGAGACGGGACGAGCCCTGCGGGACAGGTGGGGCCGGCCGCTCTCGCCCCGCCCCGCCGGGCTGCGGGCCCGGCCTCCGCAGTCTCCCGCCCGCCAGCCTGCCGCCGTCCCCGCTCCGGGCGGAGCGCTGCGGTGACGGGCCCGGCGGGGAGCCCACCCTCCGGGGGTGCGCCGCTCGCGGGGAGCCGGCGGCTCCCGGCCCTCCGGAGGGGCGGCGAGCGGCCGCGGCCCGTGGGCAGGTGCGCGGGCCCCGCGCCGCTCCCGCGTCCTCCGCCGTGAGGCCCCTCCCTGCGGGCGCCGCTCGAGGCCGCCGGGCGCTGCCTGGGGGTCGCGGCCGCTGCCCGCGCTGCGGGCGCCCGCCGGGTCGTGGCGCGGCCTTGCGGCGGGGCCGGCCCGGCAGCCCCGGGCCCGGCAGCCCCTGGCACCGGCTGCGCGGGCGCGACCTTCTCCCGCCGGGCCCGCCGCCCCCGCGCTCCGCCCGAGGCCCCGCGCTCCGTGTGCCCGTCCGTGCGGCGCTCACCGGCGCGGCTCACCGGCGGCGCTGACCGGCGGCGCTGACCGGCGGCGCTGACCGGCGGCGCTGACCGGCGGCGCTCACCGGCGGCGCTGACCGGCGGCGCTCACCGGCGGGGCTGACCGGCGGCGCTGACCGGCGGCGCTGACCGGCGGCGCTGACCGGCGGCGCTGACCGGCGGGGCTGACCGGCGGCGCTCACCGGCGGCGCTCACCGGCGGGGCTGACCGGCGGCGCTGACCGGCGGCGCTCACCGGCGGCGCTGACCGGCGGCGCTCACCGGCGGCGCTGACCGGCGGGGCTGACCGGCGGCGCTCACCGGCGGCGCTCACCGGCGGGGCTGACCGGCGGCGCTCACCGGCGGGGCTCACCGGCGGGGCTCACCGGCGGCGCTGACCGGCGGCGCTGACCGGCGGGGTTCACCGGCGGCGCTCACCGGCGGCGCTCACCGGCGGCGCTCACCGGCGGCGCTCACCGGCGGCGCTCACCGGCGGCGCTCACCGGCGGCGCTCACCGGCGGCGCTCCGGGGTTTGCAGGGCGGCTGAAGCGGGGCTGTTCCTTCTCGGGCACGCGGGCCGGTGCTTTCCGAGCGCCGGTAAGGAGGGGCCGGTGCTGTTTGTGTAGGGTAGTGGAGCAGGCAAGAGGCGTTTGGCCACATCCTCCCCTGGACTTTGGGGATAAATTTGAAAGCCATTTTTGTACCATGTGAGTGATATTGTGCAGGTGCTGTTCAGATGCTGTTTTCAAAGAATTTCAAATAATTTTTGGTCTGGCTTCAGGAGGCTTCGATGTCTGAGGTGTTGACATGTAGTGGAGAAGGAGCTGCTGTTGAGATTTCCACCTGTAGAACCACAGCATGGGTTTTAATGTGATTTTCATATCACTTTCCACATGGAAACATGGAAGTATCTATCTTTGAGATAATTTTCTTCTTATTTGATGTATGATTTTCTTAAACATCAGCTGCTATAGAAGTTGGTACCTGGCAACAGAGGGGAAGAGGGAGGGCTATGTCTAAATATCACCAAAGCAAGTTACCTAAACAGTATTTTCTCAGGTTTGTTGCTGATCATGTTTGGTGGAAGAGCTGTGGCTTAATTTGGTGATACAGAGAAAGAAAGATGATTGGATTTGGTTTTGTGTTCATTCGGCTTTGTTTAGTTAAGTTTTGAGGATAATGAAGTGAGAACAAGTAGCATTTACCATTTATAAAGTGGCTTGAAAGAAGTGATTAAAACCAATAAGCGAACCCGTACCAGCTTGGAGCTGGTGGTGATTGACAGAATGAGGAAGTCACAGGTACATATTTGGAGAGTGTTTAGTCGTGGCATTCTTAATGTGTTTCTCTTCCCTCTGTGATGTATTCTTCAGTTCTGTTGAGTTTGGGAATTTGTCACATATCATTGGAAACTAGGGTGGGGAACCAGCCGTCAAAACTGAGAGCGAGAGCTAAGAATGAAAATACTGGGGGGCATGTTTCAAATAAGGAATGCATGGCTTGAGAAGAGCTGAGTTATAAATGTCACCGTAATCCTGTTTCCTCTTAATTTACAGTAATGCCATGCTTTTAAACAAGAGATAAACCTGCTAAATAGCCGGATCTAGACCCCGCAATGGACTAATGGAGCCGTGCAGCAAAATGGGTTGAGTGCAGAACTACCTTATTCCACACTGTAAGTTTTCAACTGTAATCAAAGTAGCAGCTGTTTTCCTATTTTTGCTTATGTTTGAGATCAGAGATTACAGAAGTGTCTGTCACTTCTCTTCTGTTTAGAGAACCTAGAATTGTGTTAGAGTCATTATAGTAACATATTGTAATGCAGGAGATGTGTATTTCTTTTCCCGTGACTGATTTGTTGAGATTCCCCTAACGTATAACTCTCCTAAACACATATCTGGTCCTTCTGACCTATGCAGGTCAGCAGACTTGCTCGAAGGGCAAGGGCTTTGGAGGGAGAACGTCTGCTGGAGCGAGACCTGCAGCTCTGTCTTGATATGGATCAAGATAGTACTGGGTTCTTAACTGCGTTTTTTATTATTTATTATTTGTTGAGGACAGATATTGCTTTTGTAGTTACTGTTGTTAGCAGAGAAATAGTTTTCACTTTGTTCCCTTCAACATCACACAACAGTGCTTCCTCCCGTTTTCATTTCTTAATCTATCAAAGATGAATACCTATTCTTTTTTGAGTTATGATTACAGATTAGAACAAAATATTTAGCAAACAAGCCTGCAGTAAGTTAAGAGTCACTGCCACCTAGTGGACCGTTGAAAACTTGATTAAATGAGATTTGGATAGGAGCGTCCACAGGTTTTTATGGTTGACACAGAATAAGAGATTCCAAGTGGCAGCAAAGGATACTAGATTTATTTCTTTCTAGTAGCTTATGGTTATTATTCTTCATTAAGAGATGCAACTTTTATTTTTTTCTTCCCCATTTATAGTAGAACGTGTGAAATACTCCTGCTGACTACCAGCATTTGTCCTGTATCCAAACCAGCGTGGTCAGCGGGACAAGGGCAGTGATCCTTCCCCTGTGCTCTGCATTGGGGAGGCCACACCTGGAGTATTGTGGTCAGTTCTGGGCCCCTCAGGTCACGAAACAGATTGAAGTGCTGGAGCGGGTCCAGAGAAGAGCAACAAGACTGGGGAAGGGACTTGAACACAAGCCCTATGGGGAGAGGCTGAGGGAGCTGGGCTTGTTTAGTCTGGAGAAGAGGAGGCTTAGAGCTGAGCTCCTCACTCTCTAGAACTACCTGAAGGGCAGTTCTAGCCAGGTGGGGGTTGGGCTCTTCTCCCAGGCATCAGCAATAGGACAAGGGGCCATGGGCTTCAACCCTGCCAGGGGAAACTTAGGCTGGAGATTAGAAAGCAATTCTGTGCAGCAAGAGTGGTCAGGCTTTGGAATGGCTGCCCAGGGAGGTGCTGGACTCACCGGCCCTGGAGGTTTTTAAACTGAGATTGGACATGGCACTTAGTGCCATGATCTAGTCAATGGACTGGAGCTGGACCAAGGGCTGGACTTGATGATCTTTGAGGTCTTTTCCAACCCAGTCAATTCTGTGATTCTGTGAATACAAACCCAGCCTATTATTAATGGAACACTTGGAAGCCATAAAGGCTGTTGTGCTGTTTATATACTATTTCAAAATATGTAAATGATGTTGGGTTGGACAGACAGGGTGTCATCTAATCTTGAGACTGGTACTAAATCTGAAACTTCAGCTAATTTTGCTGAGCAATTTGAATCAGAATGCAATGTTTGACCAGAAGTTCCTGCTTTAGTTGAGCAGCATTTTGTGAGTTTGACAATGAAAATGGAATTCTTGTTCAGTCCTGTGGTAGGGAGTTGTTTTGTGGTTTTATTTAAATAAATAAATAAATTCAGCCTTGATATAAAGATTTACAGACATGGGTAAAATTCCACAGTCTACGCAAAGTTCTTAAAATGGTTTGTGATTATTAGAAACCTGCACTGTATTTGTGGTCTTAATTTGCTTAGGTATCCAAACTGAGTGCTGTTTCCCTTCAAAAGGTGTAGTAGCATCATTTGATCTTGTCACAACCCATATAAGGATTTATATACTAAATTATAAATATTATTTCCATTGCATTTTCATTATCATTCATTAACTATAGTAAGAAGTTTCTTAGAAAAGAATGTGCATGAAACTCCTAAATTGCATGTTGTGTATTTTATCTATAGGTGGTACTGTTGCCTAAAGCATAATAAAATATATTAGGGATTTTCCAGTGAAATGGATACTGAAAACAGAGAGACAGTTTTTGCTTAGGAAGATCTTTAGTTGTGTAAATGTAATACCTTCTATAGCCTAATTACTTTTTTCTTACTTCACACAATCCCAGAGTGTCAGGGGTTGGAGGGCCCTGGAAAGCTCATCCAGTGCAATCCCCCCCGGAGCAGGAACACCCAGATGAGGTTACACAGGAAGGTGTCCAGGGGTTGGAATGTCTGCAGAGACGAGACTCCACAACCCCCCTGGGCAGCCTGGGCCAGGCTCTGACACCCTCACCCCAACAAGTTTCTTCTCATATTTAAGTGGAACCTCTTGTGTTCCAGTTTGCACCCACTGCCCCTTCTCCTATCACTGGTTGTCACCAAGAAGAGCCTGGCTCCATCCTCCTGACACTCCCCCTTTCCATATTGATCCCCAGGAATGAGTCCCCCCTCAGTCTCCTCTTGTCCAGCTCCAGAGCCCCAGCTCCCTCAGCCTTTCCTCCCACGGGAGATGCTCCACTCCCTGCAGCATCTTGGTGGCTGCGCTGGACTCTCTGCAGCAGTTCCCTGTCCTGCTGGAGCTGAGGGGCCACAACTGGACACAAGATTCCAGGTGTGGTCTCCCCAGGGCAGAGCAGAGGGGCAGGAGAACCTCTCTGACCTACTGACCACCCCCTTCTAACCCACCCCAGGTACCACAGACAAAGAAGGCGTTCAGTAACTCTGCCTTCTCTGTATCTTCTGTCACCAGGGCACCCACCTCGTTCGTCAGTGGGCCTACATTGCCTCTGGTGTTAGTTTTATCTACCATGTATTGGAAAAAGCTCTTCGTGTTGTCCTTGACCCCTCTCGCCAGGTTTAATTCTAAGGAGGCCTTTGCTTTCCTAGTTGCCTCCCTACACCCTCTGACAACAGCCTTATGTTCTCCCCAAGTGGCCAGCCCCTCCTTCCATGATCTATAAACTCTCCTTTTCCACTTGAGCACGCCCAGCAGTTCCTGTTTAACCACGCAGGTCTCCTGGCTCCCTTCCTTGACTTCCTACGTGTCGGGATGCTCTGATCTTGTGCCCAGTAGAAACAGTCCCTGAACACCAACCAACTATCTTGGGCCCCTTTACCTTCAAGCAGCCTTGTCCGTGGGATTTCCCCCAGCAATTGCTTGAAAAGGCCGAATTTTGCCCTGCTGAAGTCCAGGGTTGCAATCCTGCTTGCTATCCTGCTCCTGCCACACAAGATCCTGAACTCCACCATCTCATGGTCACTGCAACCAAGGCTCTCAACCTTTACTGCTTCAACCAGACCCTCCTTGTTAGTGAGGATGAGGTCTAACTTAACTGTTAATAGGCAATTATTATTTAAATTCAGGCTTTTGAATGCTTTAGAATTTATCATGTTGTGCAAAATGGCCACTGAAGTCTAATGTTGAATTATTTCAAAAGGACTTTTGAAACGAAGAGCTTTTTCACATAAAGCATCGTGACTATTTAGACATCTCAGCTGTCCGGTCTCCTGTGTGCGTCTGTGTGTGCATTGTGTGTCATGAAAGGGCTCAGAGTGGCACACGAGATCTTGCTGTTTGCTGAAGGCAGTGGGGTTCGCACGGGTCATTTCTGCCTTGACTATAGGAGATGTCGTCTTTTTCCTCTCCGTTTTGCAGAAATTGTATGTGAGGGGCTGAGAAATGGGGTTTGAGAGGTGATGCTTGGCAGGAGAAGAGCTCTCAGGAATGCGAAGATGTGATGAAGCGTTTAATATACTGAACTTCTGGGAGGGGACGCTGTCAGCAATAAAACAGTTTTACTTCAGCTTTGCTCAGTGCTCCTGGGGTGTGTGCATTTACTTTTCTCTATGTTCACAAGTATCCACGAGCTCTCAGCAGCTACTTCTTTGAAAGTTTTAAAGAAATTATCTTTTAAAAATCCTTCCAGACTGCAGTGACTAAACAGCTGTAAATTACTCAGACTCAGAAATATTTTGTTTTTTTTTTTCTCTTTCTAATATTGTAATATTAAAATTATGATACTAAACAAAAGAAGCTTAGGGTGCTTAGGGGAAAAAAGGTATGTAAATATCTAGATGTGTTGAACATGCAATGCATGGGTTTAGATACCTTGATGGTAATTGCTTTTTTCTCTTTATTTAGCAATAGTACAAGAAGATGGGACTTGGCCCTGCCTCTGGTGAGCCCCTGGGCTGAGCTGGGTCTGATGGAGATGGTGACGTAAGTTCCACATTGGTGGCTGAATGCAAGCATGGGGCACAAATATAATGACATTATTGTTTCATCCTGTTTTCTTAATACAGTCCCATTTTCCTCTTCCGATACTTTAACTGTGCTAACATTTTCTCATCTGTACTCTACGCCCACAGCATCCGAATATGACTTTGTTCATGGTTTATCAGGGAAAGAAACATTCTAATGGTGAACATCTGGAGGAATTGTTTTGGAATGAAGAAAGAGGAAAATGAGTGCAGTGGTGAAAAACAATTGGAATTGAATGTGGTGCTTCACAAGGTCTATTGTAATGTGTCCTGTGGCAGTATATTGTTGATCTTGCTGGAGGTAGAAAGCAGGAGTCCTTCAGTGTTCTTCGTTCTGAATCTTGGTAGGTGACAGCTCGCCGTTGCGATGGTGATACCGCGTTTGGAAGGCGCGTCCCCCGGAGCGGCCGAGGCCTTTGGGTCTGGCCGGTTTGGAGGAGAAGAGGCTGAGGAGCGACCTCGTGGCTCCACAGGCTCCTGCGGAGGGACGTGGACAGGGAGGCGCTGAGCTCTTGCAGGGACCCGACGTGGGGATGGTTCAGCATTGAGCCGAGGGTGTGCTTGTGTTATCTTTGAATTTGGGGGAAAAAATCTGTTTTGGTCCTTCTTGGAAAGAAAATATCTAACCTTGCAAGCTTTTTCTATCTACTGGATGTTGAAAGGCAAAAAAATATGTTAAGGTTTTTTGTTTCAGATATTGAAGCACTTTTGTCTCTTTTTGGTTTAGTGAACGTTAAAACCTGGAATAAAACTGAGCTTGGACAGAATACAAGATCACATGTGGGATTTTTCTTTCCCCTTTCCGAGCATTTTTGAGCCCCCGCACACTGGAAAGCTCGGTCAGAAAGGCGGAGAAGGAGGAGATGAGAATATTTTTGTGGCCTTGATGTAAATGCCACGTTTTAAAGAAATTACATCATTAAAATTGCTTTCCACTTCAGTGTCTCCAAAGGCTGTTAACAGGAGCAACTCCAGACCTTGAAATACTTTGCAGTCTCTTAGTGCTCAAAATATAAGTTCATTTTATCAGGACACAAGACAAAGGAAGTTGTTTCTTGACTAGTTTAGCTGGGTTGATTCTGGCATTATTTGAAAGACGGTTACTGGTTTGTTTCATGCCTGCCCGTGAGATCCCGGGGAGAGCTGTTGTTTGTCCCGGGTGGGGATGCCCGGTGGGGAGAAGGCCTTGGCTGTCTTTCTGAAGGGGGTAAAATACATGATTTTTATTCTCACTGCTTGCTTTCCCAGCCTTTTCTTGTCTTCGTAATCAGGGTGTTGTGGGAAAGGGTGAGGATTCAGAGTTGCATACTTGAGCAGCTGCAGATTTTGGTGAGGGCGCAGGCACACGGAGCCCTTGGCGGTGGTTGCCGTGGGGTTCCCCGCTGCTGTGGGGATGACGGGACGGCTGTGCTGGCAGCTTTATTCCTTTAAAGTGGATCAGAGTTTGAGCTGACGTGGTAGTTCTGTGAGCAGTTCTTGGCTTTTGTGTGTGCACACGTTTATACACATGCAGAAACACACAAATAGCTCTGCTCTTAGTCTGTGTGTGCCTGCTGTGCCTAAAGGGTTTTTACTGGCTGTTTGCTAGCAGCGTGTTTGAAGTGTGTGTGAACTTTCTGCAACATTGCTGGTTCTTTGGCCAGTGAAACAGGGCTACGTGGTGTCTGCATTTTAACCTGTCCCCAGCAGGCTTGTCTCCAAACAGCGTCTTCTACAGGAACACTGAATTAATTCTCTTAAGTTTTGCAGCAATAATCAGAGGTCCAGTGCAAGGAGTCCAAGAGTGCAATATGGGGTGGTTTGGGTTGGGTGGGTTGGTTGTTTTTAACACTTTGTATTTCTGTGTTTTCATTAAACACTTTGTAATTCTGAAATGGACTATTTGATCTTGGTGGGTAGAAGCAGCTTCTTTGTGGTATCACATACTCAGATGTTTTGCAGCCCAGTCTCTTGGTTTCTGAAGAAGCTTCAGGTGTGTTACGCCTGTGAAATCCTGAGCCAGTCTGGAAGTGCATCTGTCTGCATAATCCAGTTTGGAAGAAATCTCAGTTCAGACAGCGCAGTGTCCGCGTTAGCTGAGATTCGCCCTTCGACCGAGAAGGGTGACGATGTTGACTTTTTCAGGGTCCAAACAGATATTAGTGGAGGCCTAAGCAGCTGCAGATAGCATTTGTGCATTAGAAAGACACAGTGAGACTTAAATCACTGGTTATGAGACTAATTCAAATGATGAGCAGGGAAAAGTGAGGAAGCACCATTTTTTCAGTCAGTTAATAGCTTGGATTTCTTATTTTAAGATACGGTATGATAACCTGGATGAATACTGCCTAGCAAGTACTTCATATAAAACCTAAGTCAACATAAATACAAATAATACACGTTTGTTTGTTCCTGCCTTTCTCGAGTTGGTTGAAGTGGGGATAAGGACTTGGCGTGGCTTTAGCGATATTTGGTTATACCCCTTCACAGTTGGTACCTGAAAGGGAAAAGAGGATCTAGCTCCTACGACCATCTTGTTTCTGAAGTTATTTCCTTTGAAAAAGAACAATGAAGTCTCTTGTACCGTTGGGTTTTTAAAGTTTAAGTTGTTTATTTGCATGCCTACGTTTGATTTGCAGGAGTTCTGTTTTCATCATGTTGTCCCACCAGTGCTGGCTGAGCTGAAACTCTCGTCTTGGGGAGAGCATGTACAGAAGGAATGATTTCATGGCCGACGTGACGGTCACCTCCGCCACTCCGCAGGTACAGTCCCTCGGGGTTTCAGCTCCTGGACCAACACGGAGAACTTGGCTGCTTTCACCTTTCACAGAAGCCCTTCTGCTGCTGGGCACGTCGGTCCTTTTTCTTATGAACAGAGTAGTATTTGACAACATTATTGTTAATGATTATTACTGATTTAGATTAGTTTTAAGTAGCATTTTTCACCTGTCACTCTATAACTTACAGCAGCCATTTATTATTGAGTTACGAGCAACTCTTTACCTTGCATATTTAATTTAAAATTTCCATTGAATATGAAGCTTCAAAATGCCAATGCATGCCTACTGTTTTTTCTTTGTAGGGTAGTAGCAGCTCTGATTCTCTGGAAGGGCGAAGTTCAGATTATGCCAATAAAAGCTACGATGCAGTTGTATTTGATGTGTTGAAAGTAACTCCCGAGGAGTTTGCTGTAAGTAGAAATGTTATTGTTGCGTTTAAGCTTGTATAATATTCAGGGCTTGCAGGATAATAAAAAAAAATACATAAAACATGTTTCTTAAAAGTCTTTTAAATGAACTTCCAATGTTCTTTATAAAATCAGAAATTTGTTTTTGACTTTAACAAAAAAAAAGTCTTTGCAATGTCTTTTTAACTCTGAATTCCAAACTTACATAAGTTGCTTTTCTCTCTCCCATCCCACTCACTGCCCATAGCCCTGAACAAAACCAACTAAAAAGCTCGCCAGCCCCCAAAGAAACCAGAAATGGAAATGTGAGTCTGTGGGACTGGTAGTGAGGCTGAAGAAGATCATTTGTAAACCCTAGTGGCAGTGCTGTTTGTTTTGGGTCGGTTGGTTTGTTGATTTTAATATGGTCACACAAACTTTTAACACCAAACCTTTCTTAGCCAGAGTAGCTATTTGACACGTGCCACACTGAAACCTTGATCCTCTACTTTATTGACAGCTCAGGTAACGTTCACTGCTTCTGTTTCATCCGGAGAAGCAACCAGTAGAGTATACACACCATTTCTTCTGACTCGAGACCATAGTAGTCCGAGTGCTTGAAATAACTTGAAACAGTTCAGTTGAGGAGAATGAAAAAAGAACCAGAACAACACAACAGCCCCACAGGTCTGGGTTGCTGCAGTTAGCACAGTTTGGTTACTGGCCCTCAGCGCAGAGACCTATGGAAGATGGGATTGCTGTCTTAAATATAAATATTTAGAGAATGGGAATGGAGCCAAGTAGGGTCACTTCCAAGTTTAGTGTGTTGTGTTCCATTTTAAAATTTAGAAGCAGCAGAGGAGAAATTCCTTGGTGGTAATCACATATACAATGAAAAGACCAGCAGCTGGTCGGTACTGCTGAATTCTGGTTTCATCTTCTTGGTGATTTTCACTGAGGCCAAATTCGGGACTAGTCAGTTCTGGTCTATGGGAAAATGTGGCTGTATGGTTTGTAGTTATTAAAGGGCAGATGTACGTGCATGATTGTTAGCTCTTTGTATTACATTATTTAAAATTTTATCTTTATTGCAGAGCCAGATTACATTGATGGATATGCCAGTATTTAAAGCTATACAGCCTGAGGTAGGTTTTCTTGAACTGTCTACTTACATCTTTGGAATTCAGTGCCTGAGGAAGTGTAACCATTTAAGTAATGCTTTTTCAATCAGAATGTTCAACTTCTTGCACCGCGCTAATATTCTTCTAGACGTGTTCCTTGTTAGCACTGTGAATCCGTAAGCTAACCTGGTTTACTTTGTTGTGTCATCTGTTGCCAGAAGAGATGACGCTGCTCTTCTGGAAGTCTTCCTGTCCTGCTTTGTGTTCAGTGTTTCTTCAGGATAAATTTATTAAATGTCACAATTCTCTGTTCTCCCTTCTGCTCCTGTTTTTCAGTTCACATCTAATTACAGAGTTTGACTTATGCCTCTAGTCATAACCGGTATTTTAAACTATTAGTTTTTAATTGTATTTTCTGGCTTTGATCTTATTGGCATTACCAATGTAATTTGTTTGCCAAAAATAAACTACTGTTTCTATCCTGAAATTCTGCCAGCTGTAGGACTAGGTTTTAAAACAAGATATAGTCTGTGTGTTTGTCACCCACCTGCCTGTTGTTATTAGGTAAGTTTGTAGACCAAGAAGGTAAATCTTTCTGATTGGATCAGATATTTATGTATGGTCTGTAACTGTCTGCATTTGTTTGAGGCCCGGTAGCCTTTTAAATTACGGCAGCGTATTTGTTCTTGGTGTCCGTAAGCTGGGGTGCCTTTGGCGAGCCCCCTTTGGGCCGTGGGTGGCTGCTGGCTCCCGCGGTGTTCGCGGGCAGGCGGTTGTTTTACACTGCAGCTCGGCCTCCTCAGCGGCCTCTTGGGTGTCCTGTGTTGCCTGGCAGGAGGAAACGCTCCGCTGGAAACCTGTTTCATGATGGACTTGTTTGATAGTGTCGCTGGGTATGATGGAGGCAGAGTTACGGTCCCTGCTTTTCCTTTCACACTTGCTTGTGCAAAGTGGTCAAAATTGCTCCACAGAATCAGCTTTTGCATGCAGGAAGTGATGGCAAATACTTCTAATATTGCTTGTTAATATGTTTAGCTTTAGCTTCGGTTTTGAACTAGAGAAGATTGTATACTTGCAAAGCTGTTGCTCCTGTGTCTGCTGAGTTGCTCGTATGAGGGAGCCCTGGACCAAAACAGTCAATGCAGAATGAAGCGTGAGAGACATCGGTCGTGGCTGATTGCTTGGCCTCCCTGTGACTCAATATGGTGCCTGTTTTTTTCTAGTATCAGGAGATAACACAAATCACATCATTTAAGTACATTAGGAAAACACGGAAGTGTTTGGTTAGATTAATTGCCGTGCAGTCAGTGCCTTGGATAGGTTTGAGCGGTTATATGATAGATGCTTCTGTCATGTATTACACATTTAAATGTTTTTAAGCATTGCTGATTTTTAAGGCAATTTTAAAATATGTTTCCTAGGAACTAGCCAGCTGTGGATGGAATAAGAAGGAAAAACATATGCTCGCTCCAAATATTGTTGCCTTTACTAGGAGGTTTAACCAGGTAAATTGTTTGATTACTGGGATGAACAGGTATGGTTTGACAGTTATCTTTGAGTATAAAGTTAATAGAACTACTCCTGTGAATTAAAATTTAAGAATATTTCTCTAAATAAGATTTTAAAGTGGCTTTTCCTGTTTTCGATTGCTTTGTCCACGTTTTCGTGTTGTTCCTATAGACCCTTGGTTCCTAATTATTAGCTTCTAATAATTTTTGCTGATGTGTCATGATACAACATTAGCAATTATTTTCGCTGTTTTCCCGTGTTTCACCTGCTGGTTCGGTTATCTCAGTGCTGCCTCACTTCTCTCCCTGTTTATATGCAGTGGCAGTGCTTCCAGGTAATTGCAGCTACACGGTGATACAGTTCATGGGGTCAGAACTCCGTTCTTCCCTTACTCTCTTTTCGCCCCGGAGCGTCATGAAAGTTTGCAAATATTTCATCTAATACAGTCCTTTTTTTTGAATAAATTCAGTTATATGTGTTTACTTTATAGGTCAGTTTTTGGGTTGTACGAGAAATATTAACAGCACAGACCTTAAAAATAAGGGCAGAAATATTGAGCCATTTTGTGAAAATAGCTAAAGTAAGTGCAAATTTCTTGTGCTATCATTCAAAAATTTTATTTCCTTTTTGTTTGTTTCTGCACTACTGCTATGAGCCGTTGTTGGATTACAGAGGGTAACGTTCTTTTTTAGCATAACTGCTATGTTGTACTACTTAATAAGATAAAGGTATGACATCTATTGAATTTCTCGATTAAATAAAACTACCCAGTTCCGTGCGAGTCATCATGTACCTTTGCCAATAAGTTTAAAAGTGGTTTGTCTTGTTGATGATCAGCTACGTGTTGCCAACACCAAACACGGTTGTAAACTGTCGTTTTTTGTCTGTGGGAGACTGTGTCAAATGCCTCACTCAAGTCAGGGTAGATCACGTCCACCGCTCTGCCATCATCCATCCATCTTGTTGTGTCCTCATAACAGTCAATGAGGTCGGTCAAGCAGGACTTCCCCTTGGTGAAGCCATGCTGACTGCCCCTAATGACCCTCTTATCCCTGATATGCCTTGAGACGGCACCAAGGAGAAGTCGTTCCATCAGTTTCCCAGGGATGGAGGTGAGGCTGACTGGTCTATAGTTACCCATGTCCTCCTTGTTGGCCTTTTTGAAGACTGGAGTGACATTTGCTCTCCTCCAGTCCTTGGGCACCTCTCGCGTTTCCCAAGACTTGGCAAAGATGATGGAGAGCGGTCCAGCAATGACCTCTGCCAGCTCCCTCAGCACCCGTGGGTGCATCCCATCCGGACCCACAGATTTATGGATGTCCAGATTGCCTAACTGCTCCCTAACCCAGTCCTCATCAACCCAGGCAAACTCCTCCATTGTCCTGCCTTCCTCTGGGGCCATCAGTCATTGATGAAATTGATGAAAAGTTTGTATTTTATTAATAAAAAAAATTGTATTTCTTTAATGCAACTTTGAGGTTAATTAATCCTGCTTCCATTTTTGATGTGCTAAAAGTTATTTCCTTTTTTCAGAAGCTTCTAGAATTGAATAACCTTCATTCTCTTATGTCTGTGGTGTCAGCACTGCAAAGTGCTCCTATCTTCAGACTGACCAAAACCTGGGCTGTAAGTCATTCCTTGACCATTGTGTTTTCTGTCCTGTTTGAATTCTGAGGTTTTCTGAACCCTTCTGAATTGTTGAACTGCATGTTCTGGAAGCAGATTCTTCATATTCTTGTCTTTGTGGTGCCATCATGGCGGGAGCAGTGATCTGTTACACGTTGTGTGAAAGTTGAGCTTAAATGGCTGCATGTTTTTAAACATTTTTTTCCTGTAAAAGTTTCCTGTTTTCCCGTCTGTTCTAGAAGCCACTGATTATGTGCTCAAGAGGACTTTAGTTGATTAGTAATCGTACAAGACCCTCATCTAGAGTGTGTATCCCTGTCCCATTATCCAAATCATTGTGTGTGCCATTATTTGCCTAAAAGGAAAGGAAGAAAAAAATCTGTTACAAATACAGAAGCATTGATTTTGCGATTATTGTACAATGCCCCTCAGTTTTCATTTATTTTGGAAATTAAAAGCATTGAAAATTCCACTTTTAGAAATTCAGTCTCTTGAGGGCAGAATTTTGCATTTAAATTCGCTGCTAAGTTTTGCCATTTCTTTAAAGTGGAATACGCAATTATAATGCAGTCCTGCTGTATCTAATCTTTAAATATCCAAAGGATTAGGTAATTCTCATCAATTTAGTGGTCCACCCAATGTGGATCACATTAACTATTCAAAACTGATAAAGATGGCTATATTTAACTCTTTTACCTAAGTTAATTTTGTCTTTAAAATGCCTGTAACATGTTTATGGTTTGGTTGCTCAGAAATAAGCTATAGTCTAATAAAAATGTAAGTGCCTACTGTTTTGAGTAGCTTGATGCAGCTGGAACTTAAATAGGGAAAATCGCTCCCCTGTGAAACTAAGTGTGTGAACTGATTTAGACCTGAAGAGCAGTCAGGAGCTCTGTGGGCACAGTAGGTCAGCAATACTGTACAGTGCAAAACTGCGGCCTCGAGGAATTCTCAGTGCAGTTTAGACAGAAAACAAAGTTATTCTTAAGTCCGTTCACTCTTGCCCCTGTGGTGTCCGTTTAATGAACAGCTGCCGCGTGGCTCCCGCGAGGCGTCGGCGCCGCGTTACGGGGGCTCCCCGAGCCCGCCCGCCGAGCGGCGCCGCGGCTCCGCTCCCAGAGCTGGAGCGGCCGGACGCGCCAGCTCTGCAGTTCTGGTGCAGGAGCGTGTTGAGAAATGCGCGGTGGAACAGCTCCCTGTTGGTGTGAAGTGCAGCGGCAAGAAGCCGGGGCGCAGCGCCGTAGTTCTGCGCTCATTCGGACTCGATCGGCTTTTAAAATTGTCTTTAAAATATTGCTGGTGTTTCTGAAAACAGGTGAAACAGGAAACGTGTTGTAGTAGCTACAGCTGCATATTTTATGTTTGGTTTTCAGTCTTCTGTCACGTTAGGGTTTTTGCATTGCTAAATGTTTTTCTGATTTTTTTATACCATGTCCAGTAATAGAAAACAGATTTCAGTATCATAGTGATTTACTTTCCTCAGAATTTTTTCCAGAAAGTTGTCATACTTCTAATAAAGCACTATTTAAATGGCACAATTTGCATTTATTTAGAGCACTTTCCATTGCTATTTCTACTTTCAAATTCAAGAGGATTTTTAGCAATTCTTATAAACTACAAGAATGTTGGTGACCGTATAATAACATATTTTTCCACTAAAAATGGGACGCTGCTGAGGTTATTCAAAACTCCGAGGTAGCGATTTGTGGATCCGTTATAAACTCTTCAGAAACAATAATGATATTTGTTCATAGCTTAAGGCTTCATGCTGAGTTGCGATTATTTTTCTTAGTGGGTAGCATGCTTTCAGACGTTGTGCTGCTTTGGGGGATGGTGATGGATTCAGTCCCAACTCTGCTTTCCTTTGCTGTGGGTGACTCTAAGTTTTATTGTTTGTTGTTGTCTTTGTGCAGATTTGTCTTAAACGATGTATTGTCTCCTTCATTTTTCCTGTGTAGCTTTTGAATCGCAAAGACAAGACCACCTTTGAGAAGTTAGACTATTTACTGTCTAAGGAAGATAATTATAAAAGGACAAGAGAATACATCACAAGCTTAAAAATGGTTCCTACTATTCCGTACTTAGGTGAGTGAGCGATTACCGGGCTCGTCCGTAGCTCGCTGGACTGAGCGGCACTGACGCAGCATGTTGTGCGCCTGAAGAGCCCTGCGTGGGGCAGGTAGGGTTCACTTCATTTCATACTGAGAAAAGTCACACCTAGTGGAATTGTTTAAGCTATGCACTGCCCAGGATCTCTGACTTGTACAAGTTCTGTGCATTACTGACGTCTGAAACTACACGTCTGTCTTTGTTTACTCTCCTTTTGATGTGTTCAGAATTTACAGGAGCACTGAGGTTCAGAAGGGTTTTTGGGTACAGCACAATTTAAGACCTTGTTCCTCTAGCTTTCGTTTTTGCTGGACTGTTTTTTCCGATACCTCATAACTTGGAATCTCCAAACTGTAGCTGTCGGTGTGTGTCAGTTTCTCGTAAACACTTAGCAAAGTGATACAAACTGCGTAGTCCATTTCACAGAATCACAGAATGTCAGGGATTGGAAGGGACCTCGAATAATTCATCTTAATCAGTGGACCATCCTTTGAAAAACTCATTAAGTTCATTTTGTCACAACAGTCTCCCAGGGCAGGAAAAAATGGTACAAGTGCATCTCATGACCACTGTTTGCGGGTTAAAAGACTCTATCAACTTCGAAGAATTTGTCAGGCGCCACTCGCAGAAGCCAGCACTGGTTTCATCATCACTGTCTTGATCTGAAAGACACTTATTAAAAACTGTTAGTGCGGCAATTCACATCATGCGGTTCAGTATTGAATATTTTCACGGGACCTGGCCACCGAGTGGGAGGAATAGAGGTATTTGATGAATTTGCCCGTAACACTAACTTACAAGGGGTTTGTCCAGCGTATTCAGTAAAATCCAGTTTACCATCATCCCTTGACAGGCATATCTGCCCTATTATTAAGTGACTTAATACCCATCCTTCTGGTCTTTTTTCTCCCGAGTTACGTGAGTTCTGTTCCATCCCAGTAATCCTTCTGGGCTTACACTCTTTCCTCTCCAAGGCCACCGTTCTGCCGTTGGAGACCCCCCACATATCCAGCATGATGTGACGTTTAATTCCCGGGCTATCTTTTCCATAAGATCTATAAACAGGTTTTTCCCTACTGTTGGTAATTGTAATCCCTTGTCTTTTTTCCTTATTTCTTCATACCGATCGCTATTTTTCGGTACCAGTTTCTGTTTCTCTTGCCTTCTTTTCAATTCCTCAGTGGCACTCTTAACTAACTCCTCCTTATACTGATCTTGCGCCCCCCCTCCATGTCGAGGGTTAAGATTGCGGGGTGACAATAAAACCCTGGCAGATGTATTGTTAACCCCCTCTCCCCCCACTTCCCCCTTTTGCCCCTCCCTCTCCCCCCTTCCCACTCAGGACAGGCGATCGGGAGGGAAAGAAGGACAGAGAGAAGAGAGTTGGAAAAATTAAAGATGTTTTACTAATGCTACTAATAAGAATAGAGAAAATAATACAAAATATACAAAACCAATCTTGAAAGTCTCAGCAACTGCAGAGCCGGCACCCAAAGTCCTGGATTGGACTCTGCAGCCAACTGGAGCTGGATTCAGTCTGTCACTAGGCCTCAGTTCTCAGGGATGAGTAGCAAGATCCTCTCCTAATGTCGGCCATAAGGAAAAAGGGGCGAGATCCTCGTGGTCTCCCACTTTTATATGAAGTATTCACGTGAATGGAATGTTATACACAGTTGGTCAGTTTCTTGGTCCCTTGTTTCTCGTCATCCCTCTCGCGAGATGTCCATCCATGCTTATCAATATGTTTGCATTCCATTGCTAGGTTTACCAAAACATGTGTCTGGTTCTCCAGGAAAATGCAGTTAATATGGAGGCTTTAGCTGACAGGCAAAATTCACTGAAAGAGAAACTTGTTTTTAACAAAACCGGGACATTCCACCCCTTATAATATGCCATTCACTGAATACTTAAACCTTATCAATACAATCTATCAACACAATCTAATTAATCACTACTACTATATATATATATACATATATACACAGGAGTAATTAATCAGTGGACCATCCTTTAAAAGGTTCATTAAGTTCATTTTGTCACAACAGTCTCCCAGGGCAGGAAAAATGGTGCAAGTGCATCTCATGACCACTGTTTGTGGGTTAAAGACATCAACTTCGAGGAATTTGTCAGGCGCCACTCGAAGAAGCTAGCTCTGGTTTCATCATCATTGTTTTGATCTGAAAGACACTTATTAAATACTGTTAGTATGGCAATTCACATCCTGCAGTTCAGTATTGAATATTTTCACCTAAACTCAAATCCCCTTGAGGTACACACCGAACTTCTCCATCCTTAAGCATCACCCACCAGGTGCTGCCAGGTCCCTGGGCAAAAACAATCCCACGAATGGGCTTGATTTGCCTGAGGCAGGAGTAACCCAGACTGCCTTTCCTAACATATTTTTCATGCGTACTACAGGGACTTTATCTCCTTCTACAGTCCGTAGAATTTCTGATTGGGCAGGCCCGGCTCGATTGGTTGATCCCCTGGTGTTGACCAACCAAGTGGCTTTTGCTAAATGTGAATCCCAGTTTTTAAAGGTTCCACCACCAAGTGCCTTTAGTGTAGTTTTTAGCAAACCATTGTACCTTTCAATTTTCCCAGAGGCTGGTGCATGATATGGAATATGATATACCCACTCAATACCATGTTCTTTGGCCCAATTGTCCATAATACTGTTTTTGAAATGAGTACCATTGTCTGATTCAATTCTTTCTGGCGTACCGTGTCGCCAAAGGACTTGCTTTTCAAGGCCCAAGATAGTATTTCGGGCTGTAGCATGAGGTACGGCATATGTTTCCAACCATCCAGTGGTTGCTTCCACCATTGTAAGTACATAACGCTTACCTTGACGTGTTTGTGGAAGTGTAATATAATCAATCTGCCAAGCTTCTCCATACTTATACTTCAACCATCGCCCCCCATACCATACAGGCTTTAACCGTTTCGCTTGTTTGATTTCAGCGCGAGTCTCACATTCATGAATAACCTGTGAAATAGTGTCCATAGTTAAATCCACCCCTCGATCGCGAGCCCATTTATATGTTGCATCTCTACCTTGATGCCCTGAAGCATCATGGGCCCACCGAGCTAGGAAAAGTTCACCTTTATGTTGCCAGTCCAAGTCCACCTCAGCTACTTTGATCTTAGCAGCTTGATCCGCTTGTTGGTTGTTTAGATGTTCCTCGGTGGCTCGACTTTTAGGCACATGAGCATCTACATGCCGAACTCTCACAGGCAGGCTCTCTAGCCGAGCAGCAATGTCTTGCCACAGCGTGGCAGCCCAAATGGGTTTACCTCTGCGCTGCCAGTTGCTTTTCTTCCATTGCTGTAGCCACCCCCACAAGGCATTTGCCACCATCCATGAGTCAGTATAGAGATAAAGTATTGGCCACTTCTCTCGTTCAGCAATGTCCAAAGCCAGCTGGATGGCTTTCACTTCTGCAAATTGACTCGATTCACCTTGTCCTTCAGTGGCTTCTGTAACTTGTCGTGTGGGACTCCACACAGCAGCTTTGCACCTTCGATGTTTTCCTACCAGACGACAGGATCCATCTGTGAACAGTGCATACTGCTTATCAGTCTCTGAAAGAGTATTATACGGTGGTGCTTCTTCAGCACGTTTTACTTCCTCCTCATCTGGAGACATCCCAAAGTCTTTGCTTTCTGGCCAGTCTGTAATCACTTCTAAGATCCCTGGGCGATTGGGATTTCCAATTCGAGCTCTTTGCGTGATCAATGCAATCCATTTGCTCCACGTAACTTCGGTCGCATGATGTGGAGAGGGAACCGTCCCTGTGAACATCCAGCTCAGCACCGGCAGTCGCGGTGCCAGGAGGAGCTGTGCTTCAGTACCGATCCCTTCTGAAGCAGCTCGAACTCCTTCGTATGCTGCCAGTATCTCTTTTTCAGTTGGAGTATAGTTGGCCTCAGATCCTTTGTATCCTCGACTCCAAAAACCTAAGGGTCGACCTCGGGTAAGTCCATTATCTCCGGCTGCGGTGTAGAGCACGTTTTTAACATCTAGTCCAGTCCGAACTGGTCCAAGAGCCACCGCATGAGTTATCTCACATAGATTTGTTCAAAGGCTTGTCGTTGTTCCGGGCCCCACTCAAATTGGTTCTTTTAACGAGTCACTTGATGGAGAGGGCTCACAATCTGGCTGTAGTCAGGAATATGCATTCTCCAAAAAACTACAGCGCCCAAGAACCTCTGTGTCTCCTTTTTATTCACTAAAAGAGAAACTTGTTTTTTAACAAAACCAGGACACCTTCAAAAAGTTCTTCCTCCCTGGGTTGTATGGAAATTTAGTATTTTTCTCAGCTGAAAATTGCTTTGCTTTTGATGTTTCAATATTTAGACACTTCACACAGTAGTTGTGTATCAGAGTTGATTTGAGTCATGAGGCAGAGTGGTATGAAATTAAGTGATTATATATTCTTTGCTATGAGTAATCTGAACTAAAACAGGATGAGATCTGAACGTGTCAGAATAACATTCGTTGCTTTATTAAAGGATTACAATATTACAGGGGTAATCTAATATATTAAAAACCCTACTTTCAGTTATATACAACACATGCTACATCACACGTCAGTTTAATGCACTGTTGTAAAGAAGTGATGAGGTAATACGGGAAGCAGTGTGCAAGCAGACACACAAACACGCAGTAATATCTCACAAGCTTACTAAAAATATATTGAATGTCTAGAGGCTTTTGCTCTCCCTCTTATGTGCGTTCTGTAACGTATTTTTTGTAGTAGTTGCTCTTGAAATGGGTGTTGTAACAATCTGTTGTAGAAACCTACCTCGGAATAATATTAGAATTATGCCAGTCAGCATTTCCTAGTTGTGACTGACTCTAAATATAGAAGAGTAAATCTGTTTAATAATTTCACAGTAATATGTTATAATTGTGACATATGGTAAATATAACTTCTCTTGGCTACAGGTAACTTCTTTATATAATTTTTATCTACCGGCTAAGGCTATTAAATAGCTTCTATATTGGTATCCATCATTTGCCTGCAAAGTTGGATAGTCCCTTTAATTTATATCTAGTCATTTCTGATTACAGAGGCTACACAGCAGGTAATGACTGAAGTCAGGTACAGAATGCTGTGGCAGTTGTGTAGTATAACAGGTTGGCTATACGGAACGTTGTATCTGTTGTAAATCTGGATGAATTTCCATGTGCAGGTGAGAAAAATTAGTAGTGTTTTTAATCAACAATATTTGAATCGAATGTGAATTCTGATTTATTGGAGCAGATTACTGAAATGCTCAAAGTGAAGGGGGAAGACTCGATTTATCACAACAGTAATGGCTTGAGTATCTGCTCTCCAAATTATATTGTACTAACTTTATTTACGGCAGTTAATGAAGATTAAATTAGAATAATCACACTAATGTACATATATCAGCTACACAGTTCAAAGGATATGATTTCCTGTGTCAAGTGATTGCTCATAATAATAATACTAATACTCTTGCTGTACAGTTTGTAATATTTCCTGTATTTGAGAATATTTATACATAATAGAACATACAAAAATATTTAAATGTTGTGGCAATATTTTTACCATCCAAAGTTAATTTACAGGGAATAAAAACAAGAAAGTTTATCTACAGTCCATCTAAACTGCCAGTTTTAAAAGGCTTCATGTAACTACTTTTAGTACCAAGGGATGTTCTGAGTGTTGTGTCATTTCAGTTCCTTTTTTCTTCAGCTTTTTTTTCCTGAAATGATTCTTGAAAATACAATATACAAGCCCTCACATCTTGGCAGTAAATGTACAATATCTTACATTCCTCATTTCTGAAAAGATAATTCCGGGTAATAACATCATAGCTTTACACGATTTTTTCTAACAGGAAAGCAAACTAAGAGGAGAATTATTTCAGTGGAACGTGTTTGGGTTAGGCCTTATCATCATAACAACTTTCTTTAGTGAATATGATCCCCCCCGGAACTCAGCCCAGTAAACGCCGTCCTGGTACCGACTGCGGTAGTGTCCCCCGCGGTACCACACTCCATTGAGATTCGAGTGAGCACAGGCGTTGTACCACCATCCTCCCTTCTGGTAATGAGCACAGTTACCTGCAAGAGGAGGTGCTGATTCAGTCTTAGCAGTCAATGAGAGATCTTACAGCAAGCAAGCAGACCAAGCACAGAACAATTTTGTCTTTTAACTGTATGTTAAAGGTGTAGAAATCATGTGGTACAAAGTGAATTTAGGCTTCTTCAGCCTTCTGCCAGCTCTGTAGGGAGGTTCTATAGATCGACTCATGGCTGCTGCTCCCTCTTGCTGGAAAACCTGTTTGCATTACTGTCTCAAATAGGCTCCCCTACCATATTTTACAGACCCTTGTTTAGTGTAAATGAAAAATATTTCCATGAGAATTTTTGTTGTGGTGTTAGTAGCTATAATGGTTTGCACATCAGTTTGTGCTTCGGAAGTTACTAATTGACAAATCTCTAAAAATGTAATTTCTTTTTTTGTGTGTGTATGACAATAAGTATTTTTCCTTTTCGTTTAATTAAAAAGAAAAACAACAACAACGACAACAAAGCAGTGGGGGAAGGGCAGAAAGAGCGAGGCGAGGGAAAGGGACCTCGTACCTGTGTACACGTCGTGGTCCCGGTCCAGCGTGGTGAACTGTTTGCCGTTGTGCCAAGTGAAGGAATCTCCTGCGTTGCCGTTGTAGCGCCCCAGTCTCAACTTGTAATACTCGCTTTCTGGCTCCAGCCTGAAGCTGGCGTACTCCGCAAATACCTTCCGACCTGACCAGTCTTCCATTGTTATGAGCAGCTTGTAGTTGCCTTGATTTGTTAACCAATAAATATTTTCTAATCCAAGCCAATATTCTCCATCTATATTACCAAATCCTTGCTGTAAAGGAAGCAAGAGGAGCATATTAATATTGTGCATCTGTTTTAGTGGTAAATCTGAGTGTATTCTTAAGTAGAAACCCACAGTAACTTATTTCATAGAGGCTTCCTCTTCTGGAAGGGTAAACACACAAGCTGCTTTTCAAGTTAGCTGTTGGCCAGACTATAGAATCACCCTTTTAATGATCAGTAACTTGTAGAGAGTAGGAAACATTAAACTGCTCACTTGTGCTAACCTTGTATGTCTCCCAGTTCCTGAAAAAGTTGACTGACCCATCCAGCCGTCTCTGAATGACTGTCCAGCCACCGGGGTCATGCCGTTGATCGCACCAGACCTGCATAAGCCGGTTTGTGTTTTCTGGTTTTACAAGATAGATTGAGCTTGTGTCATGGCCATCTTCTAATGCTTGTAGGCAGTCTCTCCAGGGCCCTGTGTCAAAACAGGAGGACTCTGCATCAGAATTCAGCTGAGCATCTCTCTAATGCAGGGCGCTGTTTGAGCTGGTGGCTTTTTGCAGCAGGTTTGCTTCTGCTGGATAGTGTGTTTGTTTTTCCTCTTCTTGAAGGTACAGTGTTCACTAAGTGTTTCCAAACAGATTCACTTATTCTAACTTTATTTCTGGAACATTTCACATTGAATTACTGATAAAGATAGATTTAAACAAAATATTTAAGGCAGGTGCACTTATAACAGTGATTATATCTTCAAAGAAACGATATATGAATGACTTCACAGATACATATTAACGTCATGGTTTAACCCCAGCCAGCACCAGGCACCACAGAGTTGCTCACTCACGCCCCCTCGCAGCGGGAGGGGGGAGAGCATCAGAAGAGTGAGGTGAGGAAACAACAGTTTAATAATGGAAATATTATAATATACAAAACAAGGGGTGCACAATACCTTGAAATATGTTGTGAGTGCAGTTCATGTGCCTTCCTCTCTTTCAGGTCTTAGTTTCGGATGTCTGTGGGTCCCCTATCTTTTTTCTGAAGCGAGTACAGGTTGCCCATGCAGTGAAGAATAGATTTCTCTTGTATGGGGCGCATAATACTTGAACTATTTTTTTGAAACATGTGGGACCATAGGTGAAACTGGATTCTTGACCTGTTATTTCTTTATCATGTAGATCAACTGATCTCTAATATGATTTCAGATGCCTCTAATCTTGCTTATGGCAAAACTCCTAAGACTCTTAATGAGAGCTGTATAATATCCCTTACGATTGCACCGCTCGCTTCCCTTTGCTCCTGCCTTAGAGCGCAGGTGCCCTGTGTGAGGTACAGAGCAGGTACATGTTCCTTGTTGAGTTACACAAGCACAAGTACCACGTGCTAGATCAACTAACCTGTAATACCTTCAGGAACGTTTAATAAGAAATGTCAAACCCCTTCAGATGTCATGAATTACAGCAGCATGGTCTTGGGCACAGAGCTGACTGACTGTTGATTAATAAGATTCTTCTGCAGCTCCTTTATCTCATGCATCTAATAGAAATGGTGGGGTTGTCTTTGCAAAGCAACATGAGAAGAATCTGTGGGACTAGTGTGTCTGAATTGCTAGACATTCAGAATTCATTTCTTTGCGTGCTTGTATTGCAACTTGTATATTAAAAATACACAAGACATACACAGAGAACATCAGACCTAAGAAATCTCAATTAGTTCAAAAGAATTAATTTGCATTTAGTTTGTAAAATAAATAAGTTCTGTCTGCATTATTGCTATTACAATTAAGATCTTGCCCACTGTGTATTAGCGTAAACTAAACTAGACATAGCAATAATATTACTTACCAGATGGTTTATCAGTTGAAGATGGAATACTCGTAACTGCTGGCATGGTTGGTAAGGTAGGTGGCAGAACCTTTAAGTTCTGATCGCTCTGGATCTCATTAGTAGATATCTGGTTAATAAAGCGATTGTAAGTAGGAGGCTGGTACACTTTATTTGGCGGCTGTGGAGTTTGTGGCAGTGGCTTTATGGATGGCATTCTTTGACAATGTTCTTCCAGCTGGGCAATTATTATTGACTGATTATTGGCAATTGACATCAAATGTTGGTACTTGTGCTCTAAGTCCTTGTATTTGCTTGCAAGTTGCAACATATCTGCAGTTTGGTTCAAAATCTTATTCTCAAGTTGGGAAAGTTCTAAGGCGTTGTCACGTTTTCGGATAATTTCATGTAGTAACTGCATATAGAGCTGTGTGACACGAGAATTCATATTTCTGCTCTCTTTCCTTAAGAGTTTAACCTCATTAACAATCCCACCATCCACCTCTACCAGTTGCTGGAGGGTTTCTATTTGTCTCTTCTGTTTAAGAAGTTCATTATTAAGTAACTGTAGTTCTTGTTTATTTACCCTGTTTTCAAGTAGAACTTCAGGCTCCTTAGAATTAACACAAATTGCACCCGTCACTCTCTGTTGAGGCACAATAAAGGTGTAAGTGCATTTGTCCTGTGTGTCACTGGAACGCTTATATCTGTTCATATAAATGAATTCTTGTTCTGTTTCCTCATCATTGCCTTCAATTTCCTGTGTCTTGCTGGCAGTAGCTCCCACAACAGCTAGTAGCATTAAACAGATGAGTCTGGTTGTCATCATGATCCTCTAGTTCTGCTCAAATATTCTTCTGCCAAGAACTTTTTAAAGTCTGTTTTAAAATAAATGTAATAGTAAGTAACAAATAGGAAATCAGTGCAAACTTGCAACTGATAATCTGTTCTCAAACTTGAAAAATATTGCATAGTAAGTAGTATGTCTCTGTACAAATGAGATACTTTTCTTGCCCACCATGAACATATGCTGGCTAAAGGGGACATGGTAGGAAATAGTGGTACATTCTGTGGCCATAATTGTAGTTACTAGTTGCTGGTTTATCGAAAGCTTGCCAAGAACCACAAGAAACTAAATAACAAATAGCAGGATTTGGAGAGTGCTTTCTTCCAGGCAAGATAGATGTTTCATTTAAATATGAATCACAGTTTCATTTCTTACAGGTACAAATATAATTTTAACTGTAAACAGAATGTAAGTTAATATGTGCTGTTAAAAGTTCTAAAAATATCAAGTAGCTCATTTGCAGTATATAATGTGTGATCCTGCAGATCCTGTTTATGAGGGAATCTCTTGAAAAAAAAAAAGTGTTCAGAATGAGGCCTATTTTTTGCTTATTGTGATGGACTACATAACATAAATGGCATTTCTTTTCTGCAGTTGCATTTAAATGAGGTTCATAACCTGCTGTCCCCAGCACCCCCAGGTCCCTTTCCCCTACGCGGCTCTCTAATAGGTCATTCCCCAACTTACACTGGAACCTGGGGTTGTTCCTGCCCAGATTCAAGACTCTACACTTGCCCTTGTTCTATTTCATTAAATGTTTCCCTGCCAGCCGAGTCGTCGGTTTTTAGATTAGTGCAGCTTTACGTTTTAGTTGGATTGTAAAAGCAAATGGAGAGTGAGGGTGTTGGAAATGTAAAATCCCACAATGAGAACTCCAGAGGGTTTGGGTTTTGTTAGCAAACGCGAGTTTTGGTTGTGCGGAGTCCCTTGGTGCCAGTGTGTGTGGACTTGCACTGAGATGGCATGTTCCGGGCACCGGGCCAGTAACACGATCGGGTTTCACAACACCGTTGTGAGAAGATAGATAAGCATGAATTTTCTGAAGCTGCTTGCTTTCTTCCGTACTCCCTGCCCGTTTTCTCAGAGGTCATGTTCTGTTCTTACTCCTTCCAAACATTCTCTTGCTTATACTAATTATACTAATCCATCCGCTCAGTTTTTCAGGTAGTCTTCATATTTACTGTGGTTTATAAATGTTTGCTTTTTTCCCAAGGAGCGGGCCTTGCACTGGTGCAGGTTTTCTTTGGGAACAGACGCGTGCAGTCTGTTCAGGTCAGCGCGATGCCGCGGCCGGTCGCGGAGCGGGCGCAGCGCTGCGTGCCGCCGGGCTCGGGAGAGCTCTGCGGTTCCGCCCGCGTTCCGGCCGAGCACGGGAGGGGTGGGACGGCTGACGCGGTAGCGTGCGGGCTCGGTTGTGAAAACACGATGTAAACAAAGCTGAAAAACTGAACTGCAGACTTGTGTGGGGAATGATTTTTGGATTTTTGCCACTAGTTAGTTGATTCCATTGTAATCAGCGCCACACTGACAGAAACCAATTAACTGCTTTAGATATTCTTATTGTAATGCGTCATATACTGAGCTTTTCTGCCTGCTTAAAATCGTGGTGAAACTGGCTCAAGGACTAGTTCATCCTCTTAAAAGGAAATATTTTTTTCACTGAGGGGAATGGATGACTAAAGCGAGACTCAGAATGAGAGTATCTTAATTAGCTCTTGGAGAACTGTTTTGAAATGCTATCAAGTTCTGCAAGAAACTTCAAAAGATTATGTATCTTTTGGTGCCATGTAACGTCTTTTCCAAAGTTTTGGCAGAAGATAGCTATTTTAGTTACAAGAAGTACAAATTTGCTTTCTGGATTACCAAGAATTTTAGTTGTGTTGTTTGTGGATTGTTTTGTGCTTTACTGCAGTTCTGTCGTAGATGTGGAATGTAATTATTGAGAGCACTGCTTTTGTTGTTACTTCCCTTAACAGCGGCCTCACCTTATTTTCACTTAATCTAATCCCTACCAAGAAGTATTCATGCTGTGTGTGCCTATCTATATGTGTGCACATTGTATATAGTAGCCCTTAAACAGATTCACATTTTAATAAATGTGAAATAAATGATAATAAATAGTAATCAGATCATAGGGTAGCTATTTAATGCTTACACGAAGCTACTCATAAATGCTACATTCTTTTTTAAATTACTGCAGATTTCATCTTTTTTTAATACAGGTAGTCCTTTAGAAAAGTCATAGAAATTATTATGTCCTGCAAAGTTGTCTGAAAGGCATATGCATTTTCAGCAAGTTTGAGGAAGCATGAAGCCCAAAGTTACATGCAGAATTAAATAAGACTTTAAAAAGATTTCATTTTCTTGAAACTAAGGCCAAGAAGGCTTTTCACTGCCTGGCACCATTAAATGCTCCAACTATTTTGCAACTCTGTTCGCTTGCTCGTTTCAATGTGACTCTCACGGAGCCCCGGCTGTGTCCGGAGCAGCGGCGCCCCTGCCCGGCGCGCTCCCGCAGGCCCGGCGCGCTCCCGCAGGCCCGGCGCGCTCCCGCAGGCCCGGCGCGCTCCCGCAGGCCCGGCGCGCTCCCGCAGGCCCGGCGCGCTCCCGCAGGCCCGGCGCGCTCCCGCAGGCCCGGCGCGCGCGGCCCCGCCCGCCCCGCTCGTACCTGCTCCGCGGCCTCAGTCCGTGCGCGCCCGCGGCCCCGCGCTCCGGAGCGCCGCTGGCATCCCCGCGGCTGCCGCCCAGGGTAGCTCGGTGACCGGAGCCTGAGCTGCGCGGCTCTGTGCGCCGGGCTGGGGCTGGACAAGGAAATAACTTGGTGATCGACAAAATTCTGTTCTTTTTCTCCGTTTTTCTTCAAGATCCTTTCACAGCCTGGCTGCCGAGGCGGAGCCGCACAGCCGCACCATGCTCCTGGGGGGGCACAGCGGGGCTTTCCTCCGGCGGAGGGGAGAGCTCAGCATTCCGGGTTTAGAGTTTGGAATCCGTCACTTCACGCGAGGCTGGAGCAGCCTCAGTTGAACCTCAGCTCCTTTGTGGCAGACTTACATCCTGGAAGGGAAAAAAAGGCAAGCCTGCAACAAGCTGCCAAGTCCTGGTTGGATAAACCGCCTTCCTCCTCCCACCAGCGCCGGGATCCACCAGCGACAGCCGCCCCCGGGCCGCGCCGCCGGCAGCGGGGCCGCGGGGCGGGGCGGGGCCGCGGGGCGGGGCGGGGCCGCGGGGCGGGGCGGGGCCGCGGGGCGGGGCCGCAGGGCCTCGCGGGCCGCGCGGCGCTCGTACGTCAGCGCGGGGCGGGCGCTGTCCGGGTGTGAAACCAGACCCGGGAGCGCGGCCGCGGGCTCGTGATCCGCGACGGAGCGAAACGAGAGCGCTGCCTGGTGTGCGTGGGTGGGACGCTGGTCCGTGGAGCGGGGGAAGCTCTGGAGGCCGCTGGAGGAATGTGGCTTTGGTTTTGTAGAGCGAACGAGATGTTAGAATGTGTGGCCGCACGGGGTCCGTCCCCAGAACAGCGCGGGGGGGCGTCCCGCTGGATGGTCTCACAACGCGCTGGTAGCGATGGAAAATCCGCATCAGAGACTCTGGAGGAGTCTCTGCTGGCTTTGCAGCCCGGTCCTGTCTGTGCTGAGAGAGAAACAGACCGAGGCTGCTTTATGCAGAGCAGTGCTGATACTCTCCATTTTTACCACTTCCTAGGGCATTTCTATCTGGAAGCAGCATGTCTCTGGAAATAAAACTAAAACTGTCCAATTCAAGCAAGCTTTCAAAATAATGCAGATCGAGAATCCATAATTTGGCTGAGCACAGTTTTTAAATGTTTGCTTGCTACTCGTGTTGGTAACGCAAAGTGTCTTTTTTGTTTGATTGCTGTGAGTTCTCATGATTTCTCTAGAACTTTCCCAAGAATTGGCTGTTACAGAGCATTCTTCGTGTGGAACACTTTTGGTCATTAGCTATCACCTTTGGTTTTAAGAAAGTTTTTTTGAATTAATGTAACATTTGTTTTTAAGATTTTTTGTTAACTTGCTGGGAATCTTGCAAAGAAATTATCAAAATTAAAAATGAAATTTCACAGTATACCTATGGGGTGGGGGGGCATCAACTTTTTATCAATATTTTAGTAATACAAAGTGGTATTTTAGTGTCATTGTATATCATAGCTGTCTTTAGAAAACGATACTATGATGAAATGGTGCATGTGTTTGTAGTTTTTCAAGCAGTTTTAAAGAGCTTTGGGTTTTGAAGAAAGTGAGGAAACGTATATGAGAACACTTAGATTAATCAAAGGACAAACAAAGAGGTTTAAAGATACTGATTAAACCAAACTATTTCTGTTCAGGTCAGAACATGGACAAGTAGTGGCTATTTGAATAATCAATTATTTGTATTGAAAAAGTGAACGTGTACTATGTCAGAAAAAAACACATCTACATATATTACACTGGTAGTTCAGTATGCCGTAGACTTTATGCTGTACCTTTACTGTATTGCCTGGGATTCCTGCAGGGAATATTAGCACCTCTTGTTAGTTACTGTCGTTACCATTAGTTTCTAATTTAACTGAGAAGCTTCCTGTTTTCTATATTTAAAGAGAGAGGACGCAGAACCAGGGACTAGAGTGGTCATTCCAGTGCTATTAAGTAGCATAGTCTGGATACTTGGGATTAAAGCAGACCAGTGCACTAGTTTTGTACTGAAAGAGCTGGTTTAATTGAACCAGAATGTGATAATTCTGTTCGTTTTTGATAGATTCAGCAATAGGCCCATTAAGTTTTCGTCCGGCTCGCCCGCGGTTCTCGCTCCTCGTTCTGCAGGGAGCTGCTGGAGGGGCGGGGAGCGCGGCCCGGGCGCTCGTGCCCTCTCCTTGGACTGGGACGCTGGAGTTACGGCTCTTTTTAACGGCTTTGGGCTGAATGATGTGATTTTTCAAAACATTTCATAGTTGTTCCATTTGCTTTTCATACTGAGAATCTGAGGGATCAGTTTATTTTTAAATGCATGATTGGAGAATAACAGATCCTGCTAATAGTAGGATACTAATAGGCAGTTATTTCTGGCTGTGAAAGCTGACAGTTGTCTTCACCAAAGTAATTCAGTTGTCAAGGAGTGGTCTAATGTTAGACTTGGCTTTGGGAGCCAGTGGAAACACTGTAAACAGCTGGTCATAGCAGTTAACTTTGAGTCAGGGATTAGAAGCTCAAGCTAAATGAGATAGGTAGGAACGTGCATACATTCCTGAATGTAATTCCAGCAGTTGTATTAAGCTACTTCCACTGTTAGTAACTTACAGGCAACATCATTACAGGCGTTACTTTTCCCTGTGTTTTTGGAAAAATGGTTTTGTGGTGTTGTGAGCATTTGCACTCTCCTTAGACTGAAGGTGTGCAAGGGAAGGTGCCAGACAATGGCAAGAACGGCAGTTCTGGAGTTTGGACCTGTATGAGTAGGAATCATTGAAGTCTTTTTGACTGAGAGGGCTTTGTGCGCCTGACGCGCCGGCTGCGGTTCCGCGCTCGCGGTGCTGGTGCCGGTTCCGCTGGCCCGACCCGCTCGGCACCGGCTTTGCCTCCCGCGCGGCCCGTTCGCTGGGCCGCGGCGGCGCTGCCCATCGCGGGGCGCTGCCCATCGTGGGGCGCTGCCAATCACGGGGTGCTGCCCATCGCGGGGCGCTGCCAATCACGGGGCACTGCCCATCGCGGGGCGCTGCCCATCGCGGGGCGCTGCCCATCGTGGGGCGCTGCCCATCGCGGGGCGCTGCCCATCGTGGGGCGCTGCCCATCGTGGGGCGCTGCCAATCACGGGGCGCTGCCCATCACGGGGCGCTGCCAATCACGGGGCGCTGCCAATCACGGGGTGCTGCCCATCGCGGGGCGCTGCCCATCGCGGGGCGCTGCCCATCGCGGGGCGCTGCCCATCGCGGGGCGCTGCCTTCGCCAAGGTTCGTCCTCCGTTGTTTCAGAGCGCTCCAGGTCCTGCCAGGGTTAACCAGTATATACATTTGGTTTTGTAGAAAAATTTTCCAGCCCTTAGGCCATGGAAAATATACAGTCTTCTTGAAACCAGCGATACCACAAAACTGTTGGCCTTTCTTACTATGAGCTAATCTCCTAAGAATGTTGTCTCTGGTTTTACAGACTGCTGACTGTGGTGATTTGGACTTTCTACCACTTAGTTAATTGATAAGTTGCTTTCTATCTGTCCTCTGCTTTATTTAGTACGATACAAGCACACTATTGTATGTGGGAAAAGGCTTATATAAGTAAAGCTGAGTACAAACTGGAAACATATTTTTGTCTCTTCTGGTTTTCCTATCAAACCAGTGTCATTATTCAGATTTGGGGAGAGAAAAGGGAAAAGCCTGACTTTCCATCGGTTCCCTCCTGCTGCGTGTGCCAGTTACACGGCGTCTCGCAGACACGGCTTCCTGCGCTAGAGCGGCCGGCGCGCGGGCGTTCGCCGCGTGGCCTCCGGGCTCCTGGGGTGAGCAGCTGCAGGAAGCTGTGATGGTGGAGAACTAAATTCGTTCAATAAAACATTTCACTTTTTCTTTCTCCTCTTGTAGCATGTGTTTGTTGTTGTCACAGTAACAGTACAATTTACCAAACAAATGTAGATTATTATAGTACTTGATCAAAATTGAAAAAAAAGTAGGAATAGCAAACTGAAGTCCCCAAGCTGATCTGAAATACTTAACCATCTGCTAATTATTCTTTGTTGTAAAGTAGCGAATGTCTGACTAACAAGAACACGGCACAGCAGCCGCCCCCTGCCTCCGTTCGTTTGCAGGACTGCACAGCCCCCAGCAGAGCGCTGTGCGCCGACGCGTCTCACGCGCCGTGCCCGGGTGCTTCAGCCACTTAACCTGCTGTTCGTCAGCTCTGCTGTTTCACAGGATGCTTTTATATCCATATAGGAGTTAATAAAACTAGAAAGAAAGAAGGACACACCTGAGAGTGGTACAAGTGTCCGGTCTGTGTCCGCACTGGTTTTTGCAGTGCGCTTTGCAGCAGTGAGCATTCGTGAGACACTTTGAGGTGCTGTAAATTTTGGGTTGCACCTTGTGCCTGCAAATTGTCATAAGTCCCTGAAAGAGATTTGAAATTCTGAAATGTTAAGAATAAAGGGTGCTGATACCTCTAGAGGCTGCCCGTTGTTACGTATTTTCTATGAGGAATTTAAACCCCCCTTTTGTTAAGTCTTCCTGGTCATAGTATTTATTCCCCTGTCTTTCTGATAGGGAAATGCTATCTGTTTGACTGAGCTCATGGAAAATAGAGGATAACAACAACTTGCTCAGGTCAAAGAATCTGTGACAGGACAGAAAATTCAAATCCAGATTTTATGACTTCCAGGCACATGCCTTAAAACCAGATTTTCATTTGTTTCTGCTACTGCAGTTTAAAGTAATACCATCCCAGATTTTCTCATCGGTATAACATTGCACATACAATTTACTTTTGTCTTTCATAGCATGTTATTGTCAGTCTTTTTTAATGTGGAACAAATCATATACCATAGATGTTTGTGAGCATTTTAAAGCTTATATGCTTGAGCTGAGGTTCCCCAGAACTGGGTGAGCTGAATAATCACTGATTTCGGAAGGCTTGCCATTATTTTTCATTTGTGTTCTTAGTACGCATCAGCTCCAAAGTATGCGTATTTGTTATCTGCCTCCGTGCTAGCTTCTCGTTCTCAGAAGCCATTAGTATTGGATAAGGAAATAATAGGAAAAGTTTAGCTGTGAATCAGAACACAAATATACAGGCCTAGCTTTGCATCTTGCTGAACACTGCAGTTCTCCATAAATACTTCTTCAATAGAATTTAACCTTGGAAGTTGTCTGGTAGATGCAGCACTCAAAATGCGTGATCTGGGTGCCACTGAATACGGCAGATCAAGGTCACCTGTTTGTCTTACTTCGGTTTCCCTGTCTTTACGTTGTCAGTAATATTACTGCTTTGTTTGAGCTCTGCAAGAAAAATGTAAGAGCTAGGTGTTAGAGTTCTTTCTGCCGGTTTAAAACCAATCAGTCTCTTTTACACACTGTGATTTCCTTTGATAAATTTAGTTCTGGTTTATTTGGCCATGCTTTCCTTAGTCTGTGTTATTTTTTCTGTGATACCATATACTAATGAATACTGTGTTGTCTGCATACAATATCCAGCTGCAATTAGTTCTGGTGACAATGGGGAGAAGTCAGTATCACTGGAAAATGTTTTGCCTGTGGAAGCAGCTGCCCATGAGCTCAGCCCCTGGAAAACGTCCTGGTGGCTTCAGATCTTAGAGGGATTTCTGCGGTGCACAGTAGCGCGAACGTGAGCCAGGTTTGAGGAGCTGGCGCGGCGTGTTTTCCTTGGCGCCGCAGCCGAGCCCTCCCTTTGGGAGCCGCTCTGAGAGCTCTGCTGAAGGGAATAATTCTGTGATTCCTCCGAGCAAAAAAACTGATTCTCATCTGCTTCTATTATCACACCTTATATACAGAAGAGTTCAAAATGCCAGTGCCCAGATGAAGGCTGGTAGCACTGAAAGAAGTCAATATATCTAATCAACCTTCTTGCTTCAGAAGGAGGGAAGGAGGGAATACCATTGGGAAGATGAAGCTTCGTGTATATTTACAAATAATATGTTCTGTCACATTCCAGTGTGTGACATTCAATTTCATTTTTTATTGGCATCCATCAGCTCTGTCTTCCTGGGCCTCACTACCCACAAAAAGCCCATTTCCTTACACTTTTATTTGGAATTTACAGGACTGTGCTAACCCTCCTATACTTTTTGTTGCTTGTCTGTCTTGTTGGTCCTCATCTGTATATTTTCCTGGAAAACTTACTATTTGTTCTGGATAAATGCTTACGGCTGCGATGCGGATCAAGAGAATGTTTCTACCCTTGATGTCATGAGCGTAGCCAGAAACTTGCTCAGAATGGCTGGTCCGTGTTTGCGGTGCGTGAGTGTTGGTAGCTCTGGTGTGTTGGATGTTGGCTGAAGCAGCTCCCAGTGTGGCTGGACCTGGTAGTGGGTGAGTTCAGAAGAGCTGAAAGTTGGCTCTGTCCTTTTACTTATTTATTTATCGAGTTAGTTAGTTATTTATTCCCCACGAGCTGTAAAGAAGAAAACCTCAATAATTCACATGGCTTTTCCTAAACTTGCTAGGCTGTTGCTGGTGGCATGTAACTTAGAGCTCTACATGACGGTAATGAGACATTACTAGAGAACACGTAAGAACACTTTGATTTCAGGAAAGAATTCGTGTTTTCCCAGATGGAAATCTTACTTCTAGGGTTTTGTTGTTTTGTTTAGGTTTTAATCTGAATAAGTTTGAGGCATGCTTACTACCAGGCCATTACATGAAAATAATTTGTTTTCACTGCACAAAATTATTACACTTCCAAAGGTCTGATTATCAGTAATTCGTCGCATCCTAGAAGGGTTTGGGTTGGAAGGGGCTTCAAAGCTCCTGCAGCGCAGTCCCGGCCGCGGCGGGGCCGCCTCCAGCAGCGCAGGGCGCTCGGAGCCGCCAGCGCCGCGCTGGGACGGCCCGCGGTGCTCGGGAGCTCGTGCCCGCGCCTCCCACCCTCCTGGGGAAGAGTTTGCTTCCTATATCTCATCTAAATCTCCCCTTTTTCAGCTTAAAGCCATCACATCTTGTCCTGTCACTCCACGCCCTTGTAAAAAGTCCCTCTCCAGCTTTCCTGTGGTCCCTTTAGGTGCTGGAGGCTGCTCCAGGGTCTCCCCAGCGCCTTCTCTCCTCCAGCTGACCAGCAGAGCTGCCCCAGCCTCGGCTGGTTCCCGGGCTGCCCTGCCCTGCGCCCAGGGGCTCGTGTCCTGGCGCGGGCGCGTGGTGCTCAGCTGCGCTCAGCGCGGGGCATCGCCTTTCCGTCCCTTCTAAAAGGTTGCGCTTCACTAGCATAGTTACATTTCCTGTTGTTTTACTAGCTGGAATTTATTGAGAAAATGTAGTGTTCTAAAGCCAGAACAGCGAAAGTGAGCCAGCTAGCTATTTTCCTGAAACTGAGTGCTCTTTGCAAGGCAGGGCAAGAAATGTGTGATGGAGGGGGAGTCATTAATTATAAACATGCTCAAAAAACAGTATGGAAAATCTAATGTGGAAATATGGTAGATTTTTATGCTGCGCAAGTTGTTTTCCTGCTCGAAAAAATGTTCCTTTGTTTGTTATGCAACAAGGAAGCACTAACTTCTCCCACACCTCATAGAATAGCTCAGGAATATGTTGAAGTCTGCCTTTTCGCTGACCCTGACCGTCTGAGCGATCCCGTAAGGAAAGCGCAGGCTGAGGGGGTTTCTGAGCGCAGCAGCAGCAGCCGCGGTGGTCCCGGCGCGGGGCGCGTGCGGCGGCGCCCGCGGCCGTTCGACCGGCGCTCCGCAGACGCGGCGCGTTCTGCGCGGCGTCCTCTGCCCGCGCCGCGCGGGGTTTCCCTCCCGAGACCGCTGCGGTCAGCAGGAGTTCCGCGAGTGACACCTGAGACAGGAGCTTCTGCCGTTTGTATTTTTAACGGACTTACAGAGACGAAAAACAGCAGCGCGTAACCAGGCATCACATACGTGATGCTCGTTTTTTCTACTGTATGTAACCTGATAGCAAATTTTCTGAATATTGACTTAAGAAAAACATTTAATCTGTATATCATGCACGTTTTCAAAAGATGCTGCATTTACTAACTTTCCACAAGCTTTGGAAATAAGAATTATCTCTTTCAAGAAAAGAATTTGGGATTTATAGAGTAGGAGCTTCAGGCTGGTTTCAACAAAGCTGGAAAGGCAAACAGCACAGGAGCATCGAGTCTGTGAGACCTCTTGGCACCAGGTGCTGGGAATACGAGTCCCCAGACTTGGACCAGCTATAATAACTTGCAGTCTGAGCAAAATACAGTCACACAAAAATCTTCAATAAGTATTTATTTTGGGCTGCTGGCTAACTTAAGAGGAACTAAAACCATCTTTTGTATGTATTTTCTGGAGTAGCGACTATGAACATGCAGTGCTTTTGTACTCAGCACTTACGTAAATGGTCAAAAGATGTTCCTGAAAAGCGATGGTTGTTTTTGGAAAGGATCAGATGTGCCAGATTCCATCCTCCGCGCGCAGCTTCGCAGGCAGAGCCGCGTCTGACGCCATCCTGCCCGTGTCTGGGAGATGCGCTTTGTTTCTTCCCATCATCTGCACCCAAGGCCTGGTCAACATAGGAGTGTAGCTGGAAGTCCTAACAGGGATTCGTTTCACACACGCACTCAGCGCCTCCGTGTTCTTCTCTGCGGTCATGTAGTCGAAATACTGAAACCAATTGAAGTATCCTCACAAAAGGCAAGTGTTACTGCTCCTCATCGTCGTTTGAATGCACTCAGTTACTGAAGTGAATAGTGAGCCTTGCTTTATGTTGTCATGGGAGCTTCCATGAGTTTTACAAGACTGTGTTGCAGAATTATCTTTCAGTTTTCCAGAGCTAAGAACTAACGCTTTGTAGGCAGTCTCAGTGACGATTCGGTTTTGATGGCTGTGTATTGTACGTACTTCCCGGTCAGTATTTTCCCGGTGTCCGTGTTTGCTTTCTGGCTGTTCTTGGGTTGTAAAAGAAACTCGCTACGGATTGTAGTGGTTTGTGTGAAACTGAATGGCACGTGTTGATAAAAGCAGTTGGGTACCATGCAAGAAACGTTATGCTATATCATTAATTCATTTCAGTCTTAAGCCTGCCTTTATTTTTTTCTTACATAATTTTCAAAGGTAGAATTACCATACAACAGAGACTAACTCTGCAAAATACCTGCCTATGAAATTTGGGTATAGGTATGTTTTTGATGATGAAGATAGCTGACATTTTGTCTGGTCGGCAGGTGCTTTGGAAAAGGATTTTTGGCAACTACACTAATCACCATCTTTCTGTACTTACTGAGAAGGTTTGCTGAGAGCTCTGGGCTTGGCCGGTGGGCGCTGGCGCTGCCGCTCCGCACGGGGAACCCCACGGGGAACCGCACGCGGAACCCCACGGGGAACCCCACGGGGAACCGCACGGGGAACCCCACGGGGAACCTCACGGGGAACCGCACGTGGAACCGCACGTGGAACCGCACGGGGAACCGCACGGGGAACCCCACGTGGAACCCCACGGGGAACCGCACGCGGAACCCCACGGGGAACCGCACGTGGAACCGCACGTGGAACCCCACGTGGAACCGCACGGGGAACCCCACAGGGAACCGCACGTGGAACCCCACGCGGAACCGCACGGGGAACCGCACGTGGAACCCCACGTGGAACCGCACGGGGAACCGCACGTGGAACCGCACGGGGAACCCCACGCGGAACCGCACGCGGAACCGCACGGGGAACCCCACAGGGAACCGCACGTGGAACCGCACGTGGAACCGCACGGGGAACCCCACGGGGAACCGCACGTGGAACCCCACGGGGAACCGCACGGGGAACCCCACGTGGAACCCCACAGGGAACCGCACGCGGAACCCCACGTGGAACCGCACGGGGAACCGCACGGGGAACCGCACGCGGAACCCCACGTGGAACCGCACGGGGAACCGCACGCGGAACCCCACGTGGAACCGCACGGGGAACCGCACGGGGAACCGCACGTGGAACCCCACGTGGAACCGCACGGGGAACTGCACGGGGAACCGCACGGGGAACCCCACGTGGAACCGCACAGGGAACCCCACGTGGAACCGCACAGGGAACCCCACGGGGAACTGCACGGGGAACCGCACGGGGAACCCCACGCGGAACCGCACGGGGAACCCCACGTGGAACCGCACGGGGAACCCCACGGGGAACCCCACGCGGAACCCCACGGGGAACCGCACGTGGAACCGCACGTGGAACCCCACGTGGAACCGCACGGGGAACCCCACGTGGAGCCGCACGCGCGGAACCGCACGGGGAACCCCACGCGGAACCCCACGGGGAACCGCACGGGGAACCGCACGTGGAACCCCACGGGGAACCCCACGTGGAACCGCACGGGGAACCGCACGTGGAACCCCACGTGGAGCCGCACGCGCGGCCGCGAGCGCCCTGTCCTGCGCGCCGCCCGCAGTGGACGTTACCCTACGTCAGTGCACATGAGCAAAGTATTTTCTGTCCTTTTTTGAGAGGTGTTATAGAACTCAAGTGCTAATTCAGTTCTCCTTTATTTAATGAGCCCAGACCACGGTGGAGGTAAATAGTTGCCGGCTTTTGTATTAATTAAAAATTACGCAGCTATTTCTGTTTGAATCACTAGATAAATTGTTTGGTTGATTTGTTTGTTACAGGAATTTATCTCTTGGATTTAATCTACATTGATTCTGCATATCCAGCTTCAGGCAGCATTATGGAGAATGAACAAAGATCCAATCAAATGAACAATATTCTTCGAACAATAGCTGATCTGCAAGTCTCCTGCAACTATGGTTGGTATATTTTGTTATATCTGTTAAGCCTTAACTAAAATTTCTCTGGAACAGCATTGTGAAAGCGGGTTTTGGCCCAGTGTAAGGGCAACACTGGAGGCTCACACTGGTAGAGTCAAACACTAGTACGTGGTGTAGCTTCCAGTTCTGTGCAGGTTCAGTCTTACTGGTAAATTAGGCAAATAAGCATGTATTAAAAATTCTAAGAGCTGTAACAGAAGTTGTGCAGTCTGCTGCTACACGTGGACGACCAAGGACATACTGTCAAGCACAGCTGTTGTGTTTGGGTTATATTCTGTTTCCACCAGGAGCACTCAGAGAGAATTATTTGAATATCTTTTCTTTACAGTAGATATGTCATCTGCGGAGTGTAGAATGTGTTAATTGCATTATCATTTTATTGTTCGTATTCTGATGGTGTGTTTACAAGATGAAATACAGATCATTTCAATCTATACAGCAGTTGTTAAACTGCGTGTTAAGCTTTTCCGCATACCCCACTTGTTGATGAAGTGAGGAACATCAGAGGGCTGCTGCTTTTTGTTAAGCAGCTCTGAAATTCACTTGTGCAGTTCCAGCCTGTTAGCGAAGCCTTATGTCAAGAAATCTACTGGATTTGTGGTCTTGATGAATACTCAGCATACTGTTGGTGACTTAGTGTGACTTTTCATTGCTTAAATGTTACACAAGCTGGAAAACCTTGAGGGCAGCTGTACAATTAAATAAATTCAGAACACTTAAGTGCTACGGTATTGGAGAATTTCAAATAGAAAAAGAAAGGTTAGATTGTGAGGAAATGAGGTGAGAAATTACTTGTGTATGCTTAAGTATCCAGCCTCTGTACTTTGTATTCATCTTTGTTATTGTAAAGTATTTAAAGGCAGGGACTTGGCATAATAATCTATGATTCTGAATAACTAGATTATTCAGCTATCATGTTCTTATTGTGATATTAATTTTGTCTTTAATGACACAGAAACCTCATTATTTTACTGACCCTTTCCTTTTTACAGTTTTGGGGGCTTCCTGCATTGCTACGCATTAATTTTAAGTGCTTCAGTTAAAATCAGAATGAAAATTAAAATATGGCCTTCAAGAAACAACGGATGCCTTTAAAACATTGCACAGAATCCCAGAGTGTCAGGGGTTGGAGGGACCTGGAAAGCTCATCCAGTGCAATCCCCCATGGAGCAGGAACACCCAGATGAGGTTACACAGGAAGGTGTCCAGGCGGGTTGGAATGTCTGCAGAGAAGGAGACTCCACAACCCCCTGGGCACCCTGGGCCAGGCTCTGACACCCTCACCGGGAAGAAGTTCCTTCTCAAATTTAAGTGGAACCTCTTGTGTTCCAGTTTGAACCCATTGCCCCTTGTTCTGTCACTGGTTGTCACCCAGAAGAGCCTGGCTCCATCCTCCTGACACTGCCCCTTTCCATATTGATCCCCAGGAATGAGTCCCCCCTCAGTGTCCTCTTGTCCAGCTCCAGAGCCCCAGCTCCCTCAGCCTTTCCTCACACGGGAGATGCTCCACTCCCTGCAGCATCTTGGTGGCTGCGCTGGACTCTCTCCAGCAGTTCCCTGTCCTGCTGGAACTGAGGGGCCACAGCTGGACACAAGATTCCAGGTGTGGTCTCCCCAGGGCAGAGCAGAGGGGCAGGAGAACCTCTCTGACCTACTGACCACCCCCTTCTAACCCACCCCAGGTCCCATTGGCTTCCTGGCCACAAGGGCCCAGTGCTGGCTCATGGTCATCCTGCTGTCCCCAGCACCCCCAGGTCCCTTTCCCCTACGCGGCTCTCTAATAGGTCATTCCCCAACTTATACTGGAACCTGGGGTTGTTCCTGCCCAGATTCAAGACTCTACACTTGCCCTTGTTCTATTTCATTAAATTTTTCCCCGCCCAACTCTCCAGCCTGTCCAGGTCTCTGATGGCAGCACAGCTTCCAGTGTCAGCCACTCCTCCCAGCTTGGTGTCACCAGCAAACTGGCTGACAGTCACTCTATTCCCTCGTCCAAATCACTGGTGAATATGTTGAATAATACTGGCCCCAGTACTCTTCACGTTCATATGAGAATCACTAAGAGTCATGGCTGCGGGCTTTAGTTTACCCCAGAACACTGAGCACAAAATTCAAGCAGAGTTTGCAGCAAGTAACACTTTTCCACTTGTGAGATCACATATAATAAAATCCACTGGCTTTCATTATGATGAGACACATCTGTGTTTTCTTTAACAACTGAGCATCACTTTCGCTCAATCAAATCTTTAGTATCTTCTTAGAGTCAAAGCAATATTTCTGCCTGATATATTATTTAGGAAGGCTCAAATTCTCTATTTCCATTAAGATAACCATAAGAACCACAAAAAAACCCTGAAACAATAATTTATTTTCATGACATGAATGTTCATTTTATTTGTTTGAACACTCCACAGATTATCTTACGACACTGCCCCATGTGCAAAAGTATTTGAAGTCTGTCCGTTACATTGAAGAACTTCAGAAATTTGTAGAAGATGACAATTATAAGTAAGTACTATTATTTTCTTCAAGTTTTGGGGGATTTGGTACATCACTTGGCTGTTAGTTTGATTAAGAGTTGAGCAAAAAGCCATTGGCTGAAGATGGTTTAGGTTTTGCCTGGTGTTCCTCATATGTTATTAATGGAGCTGATAATACCAGGATGCACAAGTAAAATTCAGTATGACAGTCTTCCTTTATGAGTCTAACTCGATTTCCAAAATGAAACATCTTTGTAGAAGTTAAAAGCAGATGAAAATCTAGTCTCTGTTCTATTACATGATGGTTGTATTCTGGGAATTTTGTTCAAGAACCCTAAAGCCATCTCCAGGATGTCCAGGATTGACTCTGTGCTATTGTAAATAACCATGAAAAACATTCTCCCATTTCAAATTACTATTTTTAATGAGCTGGTACTTAAGACATAAACCTGACAGTTGTGGGGGTTTAAGCATGTTAAAGCAGTGCTTACAGATGAGGTGAAGCGCTGACCCACACGTGGGGTGGCACGGACGCTGTAGAGCACGTTGGTCAGTATGTGAATGTGCTCCAGGGAGGGAGGTGATAATCCCCGGCCAATAGTTCTGAAGGAACCGGCACATTAAATCATACGTTTAGCAGTCAAGGTTTTGAATAATTCAACCATGGCAGATGCAATGCTATATAATTAGCTATTGGCAAATATAGTACCTCTGTTCAGGTGAACAGAATTAAAAGTATTCAAGGCAAACAAATGTTCAGTAATACATAAACCACGTGCCAATGAAACAGTGTTGGAAGGGTTAATTGAAGTAGAAGGTGATTTGGATATCACAAAGGAAGAATTAGGTGGCCTGATGACTAAAATGATAGTGACACAAAAAATGTTGTATTTATTCTAACATTAGTTTATGGTATTGATCAATAGATGTCTGTCAGAAGTGAGGTGCAGCCACCAAAGACAAATTCATCCCTATTAACTATCAAATACAGTGTTTCTATAAAAATCAAATTGTTAATACTGCTTCAAAAGGAGTTGGTGAGACCTTGTGTGGAGTGCTGTACACTATTCCGGCCATCTGTTCTTACAGTGGGTTTAAAAAGTGCTGGTGCAATTAGGTGAATAAATTCTGTCTTGTCACACCAGACTTAGAGAACTAGGTTGGGCTTTAGCCTAGAAAAGGAGTTTAGGTAATAGAATCACTATTTATAGACACAATTGGGAGAAAATAGGGAGGGTGAAGAGCAATTTAAACTAAGTTGTAATGGTAGCACAAGGATAAATGAATACAAAGATTTAGAAGCTGAATGTTGAAATATGGTTCTTAACCATCAGAGTAATAGAATTTTGGAATGACTTCTTAATTGGAGTAGTAAGACGAATAATTAAATCATTTCAGGTTGAAACTTGATCAGTTGGTGAAATGAAGGCTACCAGTTTGTGAAAAGAGCAGATTCAGTGAATTAGAAGACTCTGTGTTACCAGCATGGAGTCATGTACATATGAGCATAAAGAATGACATTTCTGTGCAATTATAGCTGATATTGTTGGTATACAGATGCAAAATCCTGCTGAGAAGGTTCAGGGGAAAAAAGTGTCACCATAAGAGACAAAAACCCCACATATTTGAGCTTTAAACTCGACTGAAGGCGGATGGGGTTGTAGCTGGGCTTGCACCAGTGGGGCAGCACTCTAGAGCTGATGGAGGCTGGGAGGCCTCCCACGCCCTGGGGGGAAATGGGTGCGCTCGGCTCGCTCTCTGACATGCCTGCACACCAATGCACAGCATGGGGAACAAGCAGGAGGAGTTAGAAACCTGTGTTAGGGCAGGAGATGATGACCTGGTGGCAATTCCGGAGACACGGTGGGACAGCACACGGGACTGGAATGTGGCCATGGATGGCTGTGGCCTTGTCAGGAAAGACAGGTCAGCCAGGCGTGCTGGTGGAGTTGCTCTTTACGTGAGAGAGCAACTACAATGTGTTGAGTATTGTCCAGGCCCGGATGAGGAGCGAGTTGAGAGTCCATGGGTGAGAATGAAGGGGCAGCCAGCAGGGGTGATACTGGTGTGGGTGTCTAGTACAGGCACCAGATCAGGGTGAGGAACCTGAGAAGGCCTCTACAGACAGGTGAGAGCAGCCTCGCAGCCACAGGCCCTGGTTGTGGTGGGGGATTTTAACTTCCCTGATGTTTGTTGGAAGGTCGACTCGGCCGGCAGGGAAACATTTAATGAAATAGAACAAGGGCAAGTGTAGAGTCTTGAATCTGGGCAGGAACAACCCCAGGTTCCAGTGTAAGTTGGGGAATGACCTATTAGAGAGCCGCGTAGGGGAAAGGGACCTGGGGGTGCTGGGGACAGCAGGATGACCATGAGCCAGCACTGGGCCCTTGTGGCCAGGAAGCCAATGGTACCTGGGGTGGGTTAGAAGGGGGTGGTCAGTAGGTCAGAGAGGTTCTCCTGCCCCTCTGCTCTGCCCCGGGGAGACCACACCTGGAATATTGTGTCCAGTTGTGGCCCCTCAGTTCCAGCAGGACAGGGAACTGTTTACATTATGTATGTAATATTTTTCATGAACTGTAATTTCATAGGAAAAATGGATTACACAAAGGGTTTATATAAGTATATGGTACTGTAACATAATATTTAAAAAAACTGCAAATCATGAGTAATTGCAGTTTAAATTTGAAAATCATGTTAACTTCAGCAGCAGTCTTGCTTGTGATGCTGGAAGGTATTTGATGTTTCTTAAAGATCATTCAGTACTTTTTCTTTTGATTTAGTTACTTGTGAGAATATATTCAATCAAATTTAGCAGTTTTCTTTCTAGACTTCACTATGGCAATGAAAAACTGGACTGAAGTCAAAAGGGGCATTAGAAAGAGGGAGAGATCTGATTCTTAGCATAGTAAAGTTGCTGCAGTTTACATACATTGAAGAACTTTGACCTTTTTCTACCATGCTTGTTTCATCAGAATAAAACTTTAATTTAAAGTCTGTTTTCATCAAAACTGCTCATAAAGAGAACTCTCGTTCCTCTTCCATGTGTTTGTATTTTATAAGAAGTGTTTAGATTTTGTTTTTAATATTTGATTTCACACTTTCCTCTCAAATTTCCCTGATGGGTCCTCAGTTTTATGGCATTTTCTAATCCCATACCAGAAGAAACTGTCAGCCTCAGAAGGGCAGAGTGCGCTCAGTTTTATCAGCGGGAAAGGAGGTGCTGTCCGTCCGTCTGCCGCGGCGGAGCGGGCAGCCCCAGAGCCGCCGCCGTACCCGCCGGCACGCACACCCAGAGGTGCCCTCAAACGCGCTGGCAGGATCCCAACACACGTTTGGCCAAATGAGAACCTCAGTTACACTGAAAAGGAAAATTTGGCAGCCACTTTATATAAACAAAGCTTTTCTCTGCAGTTTTTTGTGCCAGACCAATTGCTTGCTTTAAGTTTGTGCTCGTCAGCAAGTAGGAACGCTCCAGAAAACCCCTGACAATGATGTCATCTCCTAAAAATAACAGATCTTTCTTGCTCAGCTCATACACTATCCTCTGCAGAAGCTCAGAAATTGTAAAATTCGCTAGTTACAAGACTAAGGGGGCAAAAATAGGACCTAAAGCACCAGGATTCCTTCTAGTTATGCCCAAAACGTATTGCGAACCATTGTTATCTCAGGGCATCGATGGCAGCCAAGGGGCTTTGGAGCTTCAACTTTTGTTGAGAATTTCACCTTTTCCACTTTTATTGAGAATTTTTTTTTTAATTTCTCTAAAAACTTGTTTTTCCAGATTATCATTAAGAATTGAGCCAGGTAACAGCTCTCCTCGACTGGTTTCCTCCAAAGAAGATCTTGCAGGTATAAAACTTCATTTGAAAATCTGAGTAAGGAAATAATGTTAATTACAGCAGTCCTGCAGTGAAGTGCGTGGGGAGGCAGCGGTACCCGCTGAGCGGAGTGTGTGCTCGTGCGGTACCTGGCAGCGTTAGGAGAGGGTGGACTCTCCCGTCTGAGTCTGCAGTGCCCCCGCGTGCTCTTCAACTTGGGTTTATTCAGAGTGAGAAACAATATAACGACTAGAAACCAAGGCTGGAGTCATTGTTCCATTTTTCTGTTAGTATTTCCTTCGAAAACTTGACAGCTCGTGGGCTGCGCTATTTATTGCTCAGCTAGAGAATTCTCATTGCTGCCAGTTAGACGACGGATGTCACCAGCATTTTGTAATACCCACATGATTTTTTTCAGTGACCTGCACCTATGTGGCTGAAAACATGGTACTTGATTGAAAAAACAAATTAATTCCCGGAGAAGGTTAATTAAGTAAGATAGCATGAATTCACATTGAAATTTAACTAAGTGTGAAGGCAATAATTTATTGTTTCTTTCACATTAATAAATAGAAATACAGTGATATGTTAGTGTTAAATAATTCTGAACTAAAATACCTAAATGTCAGTAATGAGATAGTTGACCATGGGGAATTAAAAATAGCACATTCAAAGGTGTTCAGGTCAACTTTATTTGAATTCAAGTTATAGTTTGAGATAATTTCCACTTTGGCTGTTGTGTGCCAGGACTTAGTGCTTTGCACTCAGCAAGCTATAATGGTAAGAGATGATCTCAAAATATTTAGGCAGTAGTTTAATGTTCCAGTCAATAGTTTAAGGCATAGGAGTCTGAATATAGTGATTTTAAGGTAAAATAGAGGCTCTTGTCCCATGAGGGCAGTTGTCAGTTCAGTTCTCCTGACAGTCAAAACGTTACTGCGTTACTAACAGCGACAAGCCTGGTTGGGTTCTGTGAGTGACATACTGCCTTCTTATAGTTGCTGTGTGTTTCCAAATACGGAGAAGGATCTCGATATCGTAGTAATAATTACTAAGTCTATAATGGACTTAAGTCCAGGGAATAGTGTTTTCCTTTCCTAAAGTGTAATTACTTGTGTTGAGGATGGAAATGGATTTTTTTCCCAGCATTGTGACTTTTTCTTCTACCCAGCTTCATTTTTCTCTTTCAAAAGAAGAGCAACAGTGTAGTCTAGCCAGGGACACTGTGGGTTTCTTTTTCCCCCCCTTAAAGTATCTTTATGAGTGTGAGGCTCAGTAAAGACAGTTAAATCCTTCAGTATTTCTGTTTGAAAAGTACTGGAGCAAACCACGTGTCCATTTTCCACTTTGGCTGCCAACTGGTTTTCCAGTAAATTCAAACAGGAGACAGACATCTGATTAAAGTAAATGTCTCACAACAAGCTATGTTTGGTATATGAGTGGCTAGAATGCAGTCATTTAATTACCAAATGCATATATAATTTTGAATAGTGCTTTTGCAGGAAGATTTCATGCCTTCCATAACACTTCAGAGATTCTCGTCTCTTGCAGATAGCATTTAAAAAGGAGCTTTAAAGCGGTTTATTGTATGCTTTCAGGAGCTGTGTCATTCACACAACTTCCTTGGCAGCAGCCTAAGTCTGTTCATTCTGTCTTGCTATGGCTTGAGAGGACGGGGCTGCCGCGCTCGTGGTGTGCTCACAGTTTCCAGTGGAATTAGCTGAAAAAGACATCTGTGTTCCGGCAGCGGGGCTGGGAGGTGCCCAGCGTCCACGGCGCAGCTGTTCGGTTGCTTGGGAAGGTATAACTCAATATGTTTTCCTGAACAAAAGAAAAGATCTGGTGTAATGTACGTTAAAGAAGTTAGCCTTCTCAGCAACTGAAGTTCCTTAGAATTTGCACATCAAGTGTAGCTTGGTATGGAAAACTTTATGCATGTTCTTTTTCATCTTGCTGTTATTTTGAAAAGTGTGGGGTGCGGTGCTAATCAGAACATAGAAAATGGTTACTCATTCTCTGAAATAGACCATATTTATCCTGTCTCGGAAAACAATATAAAAGATAAAATAATGTTAAAATAATTAGCATGTCCTGAAAATTCTATGCAAGTGGCTCAAGGAGCAGTGCCGCTTTGTGGCTCTGCCTTTTGACGCAGCTGTTCATTGCAGGTAGCCTTTAGAAGTCCTTTCTAGCAGCACCGGGCCTCAGCTGGGGGCAGCCCTTGCTCGGGGTGTTTGTTGCAATAGTCAGGGTTGGACCTTCACCTCCCTCCCTTTTTCTCTTTTTCTTCCAAGTAGGTCTTGGTACAATTCTTGAGAATAAGTAGACCAGAAGTAGACCATCACCAGCCTACCAGGAATCTGGAGTAATTAATCTGAAACAGGTGTATTCTCTTTTTTGTTATTGGGGTAAAATTCAGCTCATTGTGCCGAGTCCATTCAACTTCGAGAGCTGCTAAAGAACTCTTAATATTTCTTTTAATTAATTAGAAACAGTAGATTGATTGGACCTAAAGTATGTGATCTGCAGAGTCAAACATGTAGAAAATGTGGAGATGGAAGAAGGGCTGGGATGTCTGCACGTCCGTAGCCCCCGCAGTAGGTGCACCACACTGGTGATGTCTGTGCAGCAGGCCCAGCATTTCCAAATAAAAAACCTACACCATTTTCTGTGTAAACACGGAGTTGACATTTAAGTTTGCCATTTGTTTTACTGGTTGCTTTGGCAACTAATAAATAGTTTGTGCTAAGTGCTTTAGCAGCCAATCGTTCTGTGGAAATGAGGGTTGTCTAATCCTCCTGCAAGCGCTTGGTTATTGCTTCATGCGGATGGTGCCTGCTTTTCTTACACTGTACTTAAGGTGGAAATGCAAGGACTAAGTTTACAGACCATCCAGAAAACTTTGCTCTTTAGTTTGAAGCCTACACTCATTTTCAATCTCTTCGTCTGTGATACTTTCCCTACAAATTTTTACAACTCATTTGAGTATTTTGGAAAGAGATTAATACCAGACAAATGTGTGGGATCCATGTGTTGCTATCAACCACTAAATCCAGCCAGAATTAGTGGGTTTTTTTCTTAACAGACCAAAGCTTCACAAAAATTGTAGAAGAGTATTCTGTCAATGCAAATATAAAGTTACTAGGGAGAGAATGGTCATGCTCGGCTTTTAACTTTATCACTTTCTATTACTTTCTGTGGCTTCCTTACAAACATGACTGTTTAATGTCCTAGTTTACTGCTTGTTTAAACTACCAGGCTATTACTCCCTAGGAATGTCAGGAATATTAAGCAGCCACAGGATGGGGCTTTTCTGCTCTTTTTTTTCCTTTTGGCCTTTTTCTTCAGAGCAGTCACCTGGAATAATTTCTGCAACAAGTTTGTTTGTTTTAATGGATTGGTTACTGTGTTCTGTTGAACCCAAACTTCAGTTTCGCTGCAGCCCCGCGCTCACAACGCGCGCGTCTCGCGGCCACCGTGCGCGGCACCCGAGCCCCTGCCCTGCAGCTGCGAGAAATGCCGCGCTGCTGCTCAGCGCGAGTCGGGGTCGGCACCCGAGCCCCTGCCCTGCAGCTGCGAGAAATGCCGCGCTGCTGCTCAGCGCGAGTCGGGGTCTGCATCCGAGCCCCTGCCCTGCAGCTGCGAGAAATGCCGCGCTGCTGCTCAGCGCGAGTCGGGGTCGGCATCGAGCCCCTGCCCTGCAGCTGCGAGAAATGCCGCGCTGCTGCTCAGCGCGAGTCGGGGTCTGCGCGCCCACTGGGGCGGTACCAGCAGCACAAGGCTGACCCTTAGTGATTCCATATGAGTAACAGCTGAAACCGAAAGTGTCACCTCCATTCAGGAAGCACATGAAGGAAATAATCTCAAATGCACTTACTGTGCAGTCAGAAGTGCATTAGAAATGTGGTGTATTCTGGAGTCCTGTAAACATGAAATAGGTTCTGAAAAATGGACTCTGGAAGTGGGGAGGGCGGGGGCGCCTGGGGACGCACAGAGGGCTGCGATCAGAGACTGGTTCATGTTCTTAGTTTGCTTTTCCCTGAGAAGCAGCTGTAACATACATGTCTCTCGCGTGTTGTATGCATGAACAGGCTTCCGTTGAATCGTAGAGCAATACTCTGAAAATTGAAACTATGGTTTTACAATAGCCATCATTCTAGATTTATTTTTTTGCGTCATTCTTGATTCTGTGCACAAAATTCTTCTTAAGTTCTTTATTGTGTGTCTTGTAAGTAGGTCTTTCTATTTGAAAGTTTTAATTATCACCCACTGACTTTGGTTACAATGGCAACAGAGCAGTAAAAATTTACAGTGAAGATTTAACTAGAGAGTCTGGGGCTTGGAATGTCTTTATTAAGTTTTAGAAACAGAGCTGGTAAGTATCAATTTTACTTCTTAGCTCCTTGCCAAAAACTAGTAAATAGTTGAGACTGCTTTACCTTCCTGAAAAAATCACTTAGTTTTTCAGCATATAATATGCAACTCATTTCTAGTTTTCTGTTTGGATGCCTGCTATTGTTTTTCGATAGATTTCAGTGGAGATAGATTGCGAACTTTAACTCCTTCACCCTGTTGCTTTTCTCAAAAGCTCTGGAGACTGTAAAGTTCACATGTTCTGCTGAAGGATTGCAAAAGTAACATTCATTTATAACGTTTGAAGGATTATTCATGGAAAAATTATGCAAAGGAAAAAACAGTGAGATCCTCTGGGATATGTGTAAACTTTTCCAAATGTTCTTGCCGCAGATCTCTGAACAGCACTCAGCTCGCTCTGATGAAGTTGTCTCACGTTCCCTAATGCAAACAAATGTTTAATAACGTTTTAATATTTTTATACATTATTTTTGTGCATGTCAGCATAGTCTTGAAAATGATGCTGAGAAATAATGAAAACCAAACTAACCCTTGTTCATGCCAGCTGACTGGAAAATCCTGCTAAGAGTGCTTTGTTTCCATGAAAGGCAGAATAACAGAGTAGCCATCATGGTAACAGTATGCGCTAGGAGGGGAGCCAGCAGCGTGAAGGGAGAGCTCGCAGTAGCAGATTACTTCACTTATTGGAAAAAAAGGGGCAAAAAACCTGCATCTCAGATGAATTTAAATATTGGAATTTTGTTATCAGCAGTATCAGGCAAAGCTGCTAGTTGCTCAGCAGTCTGGTATGTCCATAAGCATCCCTCGGTCTGCAGCTCCCGCCGGGCTGCTCGGCGCAGGCTCTCCCGCCAGCGCTCGGCTCCCTGCGCCGCGGCGCCGGCGCTGAGCCCCGCTCTGTGCAGGGCCGGCTGGCGGCCGAGCGGGTGCGGAGGCTTCCTGAAGGTTTCTAAGCTCAGCTCTTTTACCTTAGCGCAGGGTTAGCAGAGCCAAACTGCGTACGTTTCCTTCTCTTGCCTTGGAGATGAGGAGGATGCAGAACTATGTAGAACATGTCCACAGCTGATATTTCTGTTGTCATCTTAGCACACAAAGCATTCTGTTTTCTGTCATCAGGATCTTCACTAAAGATACCTAACTAGGAATTAGAATAGGTCGATTACCTCCTTTCATAGGACCGATGGAGGCAATTGTGACTGACATGCATAACAGCAAGGATTTTTTTTTCTATTTATCACTAATTTGAGGGCAGACGCTTTTGTAAGGGTCCTGGTGATAGTTGTATGTGGTTTGTCACACCATAAAGTTTCTGTCTCTGTTGATCTCTTTAACAAGTTTAGGTTAGAGACCAGAAGCTGACTGAGCTGAAGTCGCTGGAGCCTCCAAGAAGTGGTTCCTGTAATGCAGGGGGAGCCTGTCCCGCTGCTCCCTGGGCCGCACCAAGTCTGGAGGCAGACGTGGGCAGACGCCACTTCCGTGACCACTGTTCCCACTTCTGTAATAAGCACCAGTGCCAAAAATGAATATTTAAAAGTGAGATCTCAGCTGTTCATTGTGAAGCCCAGAGTAGCCTTGCGTTCGCTGAGGGTGATGGCTGGCCATGTTGTTCTCCACTGTACTGGAGAGTTCACCGCCAGCCTTTTGCAAACAGCATCTCCATGAACTGGAACAAGAACAGCTTGTCCGTGTTTTCTGGGAGGCGTCATAAAACCTGTAAAATGAGAGGAAGAATATTTGCAGTAAGACATCTCTAGATCGTAGATGATTGAGAAGTAATGCATCTCTCTGGCCATTAGATGCATGGAAAACCTCTGCTTTCTCTTGCATGCTCAAGCTGTGAGTCAGTATGAGCAAATTGTTTACAGTTTATTCACAACATGGAGTTGTGAACAAAATTTGAAACATGTGTGAGCTTTCCTGCTCACACCCGAAGAACAAACTGAGTTTGTGGCTCTGCACATTTCGCTTTGGCACATCCAGCTCTTGGAAGGGTGCCAAGACCTTTGTAGGAGTTCATTGTTAAAAGTGTGTGCAAAGCTGTTTTAAAAAATACCTTCAGACACTTCAAGAATGTAGAGATGAATTCGTAACAGAAGTGGATGGTGTAACCCTAATTTGCAAGAAACAGCTCTTCAGAAATAGTGTCTTTTGGTTATCTGTAACAATTCATTTTAATCAGTGGCTAAACACACCAGCCCATGAAATTTATGGGGTTTGCATCAGTTCAGTGTTAAACGATCTCTGTCTTTTAGGTCCATCTGACATGTCGGCAGTTATGAAATTCAGCAGGAGACCCACGTGTCCAGATGCCTCAGTAGCAGCAAATCTACCGACACCTCCTGTTCCACGGCACAGGAAGAGTCACAGCCTGGGAAACAAGTGGGTACCGCGCGCTGGCGCACGCCGGGCAAAGGTGTGAGACAGCAGCAGAGCACTCTGCGATCTGTGCCTTCCTTTTCTTGTATTGCAAGAGTGCGTCAGGCTTTACTGTGTATTCTCTGGGTTTCCTGTTGACCCTTTGTTACTTTTGCCGAGTGTTCGCTGCTGGTGCCCGACGGGCGGTGTTGAAAGCCGTGTGTCCGCTCTGCTCTGGGGGTTCCTGGCTGTGCATGACTGATTTTGTTTTTCTTTTGTTTTTTAAGCATCTTGCAAATGTGTCCAAGGAAACTTCTATCTGCTTGGCACACCTTATCATTCAGGAAAGCTGTGAACTTTTGCAGTGTGTTATCTGGGTAATATGGGTTAGAAACATTTTTCGCTACCATTTACCTAGCTAAGTGAGAACACCTGCTCCCCAGTTAAGGTTTCAGTGTTTACCCCATTTCACAATTAACAGGTTAGGGAAAAAGTTCCCATGACCTGTCCAAGGTCAGAGTGTTGATGCGTTAGTTCAGCTTAGTGAAGGACTACTAAGCAGTGGCTTAGCTGGAGTCTGCTGTTTCTGGTTTTCTACCTTTGCCCCCACCCAGGGTGTTCAGGCTTTGTATGGAGAGGAGTGAAACAACTTAAAGCTTCCCATCTTCAGAAATTTAATAATTGTTACTTACAAAGACCACTAAAATCTGAAACTTGTTTCAGTATTCAAGGAGCATATGTACAGAAGGAAAGTGTGAGCAGTACCATTTAATTGCCTGTTGCTTAATAACTGATTGATAAGGCAAAGTCTGAGTGGAAATATCAGAGAATCACAGAATCGACTGGGTTGGAAAAGCCCTCAGAGATCATCCAGTCCAGCCCTTGGTCCAACTCCAGTCCATGGACTAGATCGTGGCACTAAGTGCCATGTCCAATCTCAGGAACAGGTGAGGGGTCTAACAGCAGGGAGGGACAGAACCTCTGCCCCCCCCTCACGAGCTGCCACCGTCGCTGCTGCAGCACGGGCTGGGTCGCGCTCACCTGCCTCGCAGGCTGGTTCACCTCCCAGCGCCTGGCGGGCAGCAGCGCGTCGCTGCCCTCCTGGAGGCTTTTTCACGGCAAAGGGGAGGGGGTGCGATCACCGGCAGGAGCAGAGGGCTGCTGGTAGATGGCATAAGGGCGGTTTTGCATTTCTCTCTTTCCGATTTTCCAGCATGATGTGTCAGTTCAGCATAGTGGAGAGCAAAAGTGCCACGTTCCCGACGGAGAAGCCACGCCATCTCCTGGATGACAGCGTCCTGGAGCCGCACAGCCCGGCGCGCGGCCCCGCGCTCACCAACGGCCTGTCCCTAGGTGGGGTCTGTGTGGGGGCTGATGTTCCTGCTCCTCTCCCAGTGCCCTGGAAACTCACAGAGATACGCACAAGTAGGGAACCAGGAAGCTCATTAGCTCCTGCGCAAAGACCGGTCCCTTTCACGGGAGAAAGTAGATCAGAACTGCTACTCAGCTGTGTAGTCAGCTTTATCTGAGCCTTTCTTGGTTACCTGCTGATGGTTTTGGTAAAAGTGGCATGAAGGAAGATTGTCTTTGTATATGCTCTGTATGTGACAGATTTCACCAGGAAAAAACGCTGCTGCTGAAAAGTGGATATGTATTTTGAAAGCTGCCTTTTCACAAAGGAAACTTTAATTTTAACGATATATTTTAGAAGATGGGAGAATAGTTTAACTGTGCTCTCTCAGCCTTCAAAAGAAACATAAACTTATGAAAGAGGATTATGACAATTACATTATGGTATTATGACTAATAAAATAATTATAATAAAAAGAAAGTAATCAAGAATCTGTCTTCTAAGCAAGAGAAAGCCACCTTTTAAATGTCTCAGGCTATTTCTAGACTGGGAAACAGACTGTGAAGGATAACAGGTTACTGGACCAAGAAGCGTTTGACACTGAGATGGTCTTTGAACCTCTGAAAATACAGGCATGGCTCACTGTGTTATACTGAGCACTAGAAGATCAGTCCTGGGCAAAATAAAACCATGAGCTAAATATCTGTGCCAGGGAAGGAGGGACAAATGGCTCGTGGGCTTGGAAAAGAAATAGGGACTATCATTGTAAATACATTGATTTGTTGCGACTCCTAGCAGCAACATACAGCTGGCCTATCCTCTCTTACAGGTGTGCTTTCTTGTTGAGGACAAACAATGGTATCATGTCTAAGAACCTTAATTGACTTACAGATGTTGTGGTAGAAATCTTAGAAAGTAACTGGACATTGTGTTCCTGAAGTGCTCAGCTTTGGAAGGAAAAGCAGCGTAACAAAAATTGAAGTAACATGTAGATGTCTAGCATTTAAGTGCAGCAGTAACAATGACTTTGTTCATCGGTGGGATATGATAAAGGCTTGTGTAAGCTTCTTCCAGTTTTAGATTTTACTGTGAACTCTAAAGTCTTCAACTTTGAAACATGATTTGAGTAAGCAAGTTGCATGGTACTATATAAAGATTATTCTGGTGATGCACACACAACTGGTTTTGTATTTTCTCCTGGGTGGTTTTCTTACTCCTTATCTGCCCTACTGTTTTTCTAGATAGCAGTGAAAGCTCAGAATTCAGTGAAGAGCTGCCAGCAGGGCTTGAAAGGTGAGTTAGTTTTCATCTGTACTCACTGAGCACTCTACAGACTTAGCTAAGAAATTCACAAATTATCCCTAACACAAGTAAGCCCTAAATCAATAGTTATTTTTATAAAATTATTGATTAGTTGGGAAAAAATAGCATGAAGTAAACAACTGTAAAGTTATTGCATTTTTCTCCCCATGGACCTGAAAAGATTGGGAGCTCTCTCTGTAATGATTACCAGACCCTAACTGCTAAAGTCTCAGTCTAGAATTTCCCCTCATCATGTATTTGCATTCACAAACAGGGGTCGTTTATATGCCACACTGGGGCCTAACTGGAGGGTGCCGATCCGGAATTCTCCCAGGAGTCGAAGCTGTGTCTACAGGTACAGTTCAGGGTCTACCTTGCACAGTGCATGCTGCTGAACTTTCATTTGGGTCTCTACGCTTTTCTAGTCTAATGTATTTTGTGTCCGAAAGTATCCTTGTATGACCATATCAACTCGTGAAGAGTTTTCCCCTCCTGCTTATAAAAATTCCTATTAATGCTAAAGCAGAGGAATGGCCAGAAAAGAAGAAGAAGAAGAAAAAAAGGCCTCAGAGTCTTCAAGCTAGAAGATAAGGGCAGCTGCATCCCTGGAGATAAGTGTAAAGGAAGAGACAGATCGGCTCCTACCCATCTGTCTTTGGTTGCCATATTCGTAATGGCTGTGTACTTTTCTGACCTAGCCTGTACCTGCGTTCTTTCAGTTGTAGGACCTTTTCACTGTTGTATGGGAGAAGCTCTATGTTTGTCCCGGGAAAGGAAACGGTATTTTAATCACTGTACAATAAACTATTCAGCATTGTTATGTAGTTTCCCCAACTTTTTTTCCAATTAGCCAAGGTAATTTCCTACATTCTTTTTTTATACCTAAGGTTTACTTTAAGATAAAATTATGTTTGTGGGAGCTCTTATTGCCAAAATTTTAAGCCATAAGTTTCCAGGAACCCAGGTAATTTTGGTAATTTACCAGAGTGAAATATATAATTGCCTGTTCCTGCTCTGACTTTGGGCCTCAATACTTATTCTGTTTTATTTTTTCATCTCAGAGGCCCCAGAATAGAGCCTTTTGTTGATCTGCTGTTTTTCAAAGATTCTGGTTCCTATTTGATATCTAGGTCTGGAAAATACGTATTACAGAGTCGAGTGTCAGATGAGACAATATATTAAGACACTGCAGGAAAAATATATCTAGAGCTAAATTATATTGCTTTCTTCTTGTCCTTATTTGTCTGCTCAAACACATACAGCAGTGTTTTGTCCCTCCAGCCCAACAGGGGCCTGCAGCTGCACCTTGGCTGGTTCCACAGGAGTCATTACCATGGAAGGGCCATTAAGGAGAAAAACATTGCTCAAAGAAGGCAAGAAACCTACCGTAAGTGACTCTTAATTCTTCCTGTGGTTCTAATTCAGCAGTGGCTGTCTTAATTCCAAGGACTGGATTAAACCTGGAGCTTGATACCACACAAAATAATGTTCCTTGTTATTATCAATTGTGAAGTCATTTTCTGTTCAGAGTTTTAACTGGGTTATAACAAGGTTGTACACTTGGTATGTCAGTTTCCCTGCATTCGCAAGTGGTGTCTCTAGGTTGTGACAGCAGAGCATGAATAAAGCAGCTCTATAAATCAGCGTTCATTTCTGTGAGGGCAGGAATTCAGTATCACGGTGAGATGGGAACGCTGCAGGGCACCAACCCACATCACCAAAGTCATGGTAATTCTTTCTTAACCTAAATTCGCAGGTTCTGGTCCTACACATTTGGGGTTTTTTTTGTTTTCTGTAGAGTTCATTGATATTTTTATGTGCAACCCTACTGTTCAGTGCTAAAAGATGAGAAGAATTGCAGAGATGTCATCTCAATAAGTTTTATTGATCAAATGCAGAAGTCTAGGATCTGTCCAGTAGAAGGCAGCACACTATTTTGCTGCGAAGCAATCAGTCCCGATATCTTTGTGAAGTACCAAAGTAAGATGTATTGTTTTCACAGCCAGCCATCCAAATTTAGGAGACTATCTAACTCTCCGTTCCTTGCTTCTGGAACTAATGTGGGTAGCACTTGGACTTGGTTGTGAATAGAATTTTTAAATGTCAGAGAGATATGCAGAGTTTTTCCTAATTTTTTTCCTTTCTGATTCAGCTCTCCTCATGGACTAGATACTGGGTTACGCTTTCAGGATCAACTCTTCTGTACTTTGGAGCAAAATCTTTAAGAGGCACAGAAAGAAAACACGTAAGCTTTAAATTTGTTCTAAAATCAAAAATTGCATATTCATAAGCAGATCTGGAGGAGCGTTTGAAGTGCACCTGCTGTTCAGGCTGAGATGTGTCTGCGCTGCTTTTCCAGTCCAAAGTTAATCCCTAGTTCGGGCTCAGCTGCGACTGACTCGTCTGTCTCTTCCAGTACAAATCAACACCTGGTAAAAAAGTCTCCGTTGTGGGCTGGATGGTGGCACTGCCTGACGACCCTGAGCATCCCGATATCTTCCACCTGAATAACCCTGACAAAGGTAGATGTTGCGGATGGACATTGGCTGCATTACGTTTCTGTGTCAGGAAGCAGATTAATCTCTGTTAATGAGTTTGTAGATTACAGAACTTGCAGTGGCACGCATTTAAAAGTCTGAAGAGGGAGATTTTCAACATAGAATTTTTAAGGGAAGGTACAGATGAAATTGAGCATATTCCTACACTATGCGGTGGTGCTTCTGTGATGCCTACAGAGGTATTGCTGTATTAGACAGTTCCTGCAAGCTTTGCAGACACTGCCTGGTCAGTATGAGATCGCTGCGTGTTTGTGCCTGTATACCCTGATCCCAAAGTTTCTTAATAGCTTCTTGAAATTGGTCAATATCAAATCTTGACTTACACTGAGGCCAATTAAAATATTATTAAAATTCTTCAAACATCAAACCCTTTACCAAAAAAATCCACACCTTAAGTAATTATTAATTACTTTTTAATAATTAACTTTGAAGTGCCATAACTCTTCCACCTTGATTAAACTTCAAAAACTTCAACAGATCAGAAGGCCCCTTGGGATATTTTGCACTTTGAGTGGTTATATAAAGATTTTTGAGGCCTCCTTCACTTTTCATGTTTTAAACTTTGGTGCTGGACATGGATTGGCATCTGCTCGTGAAGTGCATCTGGGGTGTTGATGAAAATGCACAAAGTGCAAAACTATTTACAAAATAACAAGGCATGGGGGAACCTCACAACAGGACATTGAAGAAAACTAAGTTCACAAGTATTCAAAGCATTCCTAAGAAGTTTGGTAGTAACCACAGCAGTTTTAATGAGAAGGTAGCCAGGAGTAAATTGGATGAGACATAAGTGATACTTTCTGTGGCTGTGATTTGGCCTCTCTGCCTATGTGCTCCTCTTAGCTTTGCAGGCCGCGTACATTCTCGTACTCTCTTCACACAAGGCCTGTTGGATATCACGTCTCACGTGGTCTCTGTTACATGATCAACAGTCTGTTTGAGCATTTGAGGTTCAAATTAATTTGACAGTTTACTTCAGGACTTGGGCTTCTGCACAGAAACGAGAATCCCTTGACACTACCTGTCTGTCTGCAACTTTAGAGCCTGGGATTTTCTTATTTTTTTTAGGCAATGTTTACAAGTTCCAGACTAGTTCAAGGTTTCACGCAATATTATGGCATAAGCATTTGGATGATGCGTGCAAAAGCAACAGGCCTCAGGTAAGGCTGTGAAACTTATTTCTACCCACTTTTTAGTATTTTCCAGAAAATCTGGACTGGAAAAGATACCCCTTTGCATTTTATACATTGATCCAGTTTTTCAATAGGAGGAAAAAAAATTATTTAGCACTACAGATATCCCACCAAATCAGGATTTGTGCAAGTCTAGCTCTAGGTTTGGTTACCTTAACAGCAGCTGACCTCCACACTTACTGCTTCAAGTGAGGTGATTCCATCTCCACTTCAGAAAGGGCTTTCTCATGGACGAAAAATGCAACATCCTAGCGCTTACTCCAGTGATTGCGGCTGTAAGTGCCATTGAAGTGAGTGTCCTATAAAATGCTGTTTTGTCCTTTATAAAGCAAGCTCATTCTTCTCTTGAGGAAAATGTTCACTCTTAAAAAGATTTCCAAAGGTCATATTAATAGGATGCTGATCCATATAGGACCTAGAACAGGATGCAGCTCGAGAATCTTCTTTACACGCGCACATCCCCCCCAGTATAAACCGATGACTTCTTAGAATACTTTAGCTGGATTGGTCCACTCTGTTTTGTAACCTTGCAGTTTCCCACTGCTGTAGTAGGCTCAGGAGCATTATACTGCTGAATAATTTACATTCTCTTCCAGGTACCTGCTAATCTAATGTCATTCGAATAATGTGATCGCCTACATGGTGCAACTTCAAGTGCCAAACTGAAGAAACAGACTATTGTTCTCTAAGGAGGAAGAGGAGAATGGTTTTCCTGACATGAGCCAGCCACAAATATTTCAGCACTTTCCTGTGTAACTTGAAAGTGATTCTGACACAGCTTTTAAAAGCAGAAATTGAATGTTGTCCTTAGGACCAGATATAGTCTCATGCACGGAGTGAAAGCAGAGGTTAGATGGACAGAAGATTAATCCTGACTCCTGCAGGATTCTGGAGCCCTCAGCTTTTTATGGTCGGAGACTGCTGTGAACTGCTGTTTGGCCACAAACTGAGCGTCATATCTTCTGCCTATTCTTTTTTAAATGGTTCTTTTTATTGTTGAGCTGCTTTGTGTGACTGACGAATATTTGGCCCATGTTGGGTTTCAGTACTTTCTAATGCACAGAATGATTGACAGTGTTAACTTGCTACAAAGTGTCAATTAGAATAGAACATTGTGGAACAACATTTTTATAATCTAAGTGCACTGAGTTGCTTGGCAGTGTGTCTGCCTCAGATTTTGTATCAAATCTATGGACAGTTCTGCTGTTCACACTTGAGCTATTTGGGAAAAATGTATTTTGGCACAGGACAGCTGGTTTTCTTTTCATTCAGATATGTTACTCAGGAATGCCCTGACAGTGGATGTAAGGCAGTTTAAACTGATGATGTGCGAGTCATCTTTTATTCTGTTACTAGTGGTATAGTTGCTTACAAGCTTTGATTTTTTCTTCAGTCTGAATGTTCATCTTAAATTCCTTGGTACAGGGAAGCAGGTAACCAGGTGTAACGTACCATACGGCCCTGGTTCCTCAGAATGACCCCGTGTCGCTGCTTCTGTTCTGTCTTTCTGCAGATGAGTCAGCTCCGCTCAATTCCAGTACATGACGCACCTTTATGACATGTAGTGCTGGCACGTGGTACTGCTGTTACCAAACCATGGTGACCATGAAAGCTCGGCAAGGCTGTCCAACAGTGGAGCAAGTACAAAGAAGCCTCCATACCAGCGCCCAGAGGGAAAAAAGAATGTAGCTGAGCCTTCTCCTCTGACAGAGCTCTGCATCCATAGCTGCGTCCTTGCTGGGACCTGGCACTCCTGCGCCAGAGTGGTTTTCTGTTCCCATGCTAAGTTCAGCACTTTTCTATTTGAAACGCTTTTGCCGTAGTGCATCGGTATTCAGACTTCATCAGTCCCCAGAAAACCTCTTCTGAGTTTCCTAAGGTTGCATAGTAGAGAAATTTGCAAGCCAACCTCTAGCTTACAAACTGTGAAGAAAAAGGAAGCCAGTTTAATTGATCAGGGCCTATATTAGAACAAGCTCCCTGGCATTAGGAGTATTTATTTCATGGACTTGCATGATTTCCTAAATTTTGATACTTCTCTAACAACAACAGCAAAAATATACCTGTATTGTTAAATGTAGCACAACTGTATCTTTTGTGTTATTCTAAGTGTTCATGTTACAATCCTGAGAATGAAGCCTAATACATATCAGCTTTTCAAGAAAATCAGTTCCCGACGACAACTGCATTTAGATCCTGGGATATGTGAAAGTGTATGTAAGTTGACAAAGTTTCTTTGATAGCTCAGGAATTGTGTGAGAAGAGTTGTAATGCAAAATATATTTATATCTTTTTCCTTTTTTTTGCTAAATTAAGACAAGTTTGAACTAGGAAACGGTATCTGCAAGGGCAGAGCACCCGGTGCCATTAGGCACAGTGTAGAAGCTTTTGAATGTGGTAAGAATGTTGAATGTTGTAGGGGAAAGGGACCTGGGGGCCCTGGGGACAGCAGGGTGACCATGAGCCAGCACTGGGCCCTTGTGGCCAGGAAGCCAATGGTACCTGGGGTGGGTTAGAAGGGGGTGGTCAGTAGGTCAGAGAGGTTCTCCTGCCCCTCTGCTCTGCCCTGGGGAGACCACACCTGGAATCTTGTGTCCAGTTGTGGCCCCTCAGTTCCAGCAGGACAGGGAACTGCTGGAGAGAGTCCAGCGCAGCCACCAAGATGCTGCAGGGAGTGGAGCATCTCCCGTGTGAGGAAAGGCTGGGGGAGCTGGGGCTCTGGAGCTGGACAAGAGGACACTGAGGGGGGACTCATTCCTGGGGATCAATATGGAAAGGGGGAGTGTCAGGAGGATGGAGCCAGGCTCTTCTTGGTGACAACCAGTGATAGACAAGGGGCAATGGGTTCAAACTGGAACACAGGAGGTTCCACTTAAATATGAGAAGAAACTTCCCAGTGAGGGTGGCAGAGCCTGGCCCAGGCTGCCCAGGGGGTTGTGGAGTCTCCTTCTGTGCAGACATTCCAACCCGCCTGGACACCTTCCTGTGTAACCTCATCTGGGTGTTCCTGCTCCATGGGGGATTGCACTGGATGAGCTTTCCAGGGCCCTCCAACCCCTGACACTCCAGGATTGTGTGAAACATCTTCTCCGTGTAGCACAATTGTGAAATTGCTGATAACAAAAATATTCAAAATTATGACAGTCTAAGAATATTATTAAAATATCTTAAACCAATTTAAACCAATTTAAAAACGAGTTTTAAAGTATTTAAAGAGTTTGTAGCTGCTGATTTTCGTTGCTGTCATTTGGTACCGTTTGCTGTCATCTAGTCCTTTTAATGTGAATTGAAAGCTGCTATTGAAATACAACATATTGCATATCCGTACTAATTAATACAGCATTTTCACAAAAATATCACAAATCATACAAGCTTTTATGCATCGAAGAGAATAACTGCAATAGTCATGTAAAAATAAACATTATCTCAGAATTACTGTTTCCAGAATTGTGAAGATATAAAATGTATGTAGGCAATATTATTAATTTATTAATGTGCAATTTTGATGTAATTTGGTGCCAAAATGCATGTTTTTCCAAATACCACTAAAATGAGGCAAAGAGAGTAGTTTTCAAATTGCGACTTACTTGTCCCATGATAACGTGAACTGACGTGGGCGTTGGGGCTGGTGTGGGAGCAGCTGCACCGCGCTCGGCTGTTTGCCAGCCGTCCACCGCATGCCGTGTGTGTAAGGATTCTTTCTATAATTCTCGTGAACGGTCTCACCCGTTATAACCCTGGTGTTAGAATCTGGATTTTTGGCAAAGTATTTTGTTACCTCAGTCTTGTATCAGGTTGCTGTATTTTTCAGTTTGTTACATTGATGATGATTGTTTCACTAATTAAATACTTTAATGTAAAAAAAAGTTTGTTTACTTCAACATCAATTGCATTTGGTTGTGAGTTTAAAAATGTGCAAACTGTGTATGCTGTTAACAATAAAATATTCTGAAAAAGAGTAGTAGAGGTATAGAAGGAACATTTTAGCTCAAAGGCAGCAAGTATGTTGTATTTGTGAATTAATGGTATATACAATTGAACAGACTTTACAGTGCACAGTGTGTAGCCATTTAATAGTATGAATACAACAGAATCCAAATTTCTAACAGAAAATTGAAAACCCCTCCAAATTTGCAGTTCTTTCAAGTGGGATTTGAAACGTCCAAAGAAGTAGAGACAAACCTATCCTATTGCTTTTCTTAAGAAATGTATTTTATCACTGCCAAACGTGCATTTTGCCTTGGCTATCTAGTTAAATTTCTTTGCGCTTACGATTAAACTTCATTTACACACTTGGATTCTCTACCTACTGAAATCAACAGGAAAAAATATTCAATCCACTAATAAAATGATTGGTCCTGCAGTACATAGTATATCAGTGTAGACGTGTAATAATATCTTCTGGTGTTAAAATCTGAAATTTCCTTTCTGATCTCAGCGATGGAATCGCGGTTCGGTCAGAGCCTTCGCGCCGCACAGCTGACGGGGCAGCCTCGCCTCAGGCGGTCAGTAGAACTTTCTCTTGGAAAAGATCAATGTGGAAATGTTGACAAACGTCTGTCTTCGTTTTTATAGGTTCAACAAGGCCAAGTGCAAGGTCCTGGGCCAGGGCAGCCCTCGGTATCTATTCTGGCTGGTGGATGAAGGGATGAAGAGCAGCCCTGCCAAGAAGGACCTCAAGGTACTGGGGTATGAAAAGCTGGACATAAGCCAGCCGTGTGTGCTTGCAGTTCAGAAGGTCAATCGTAATCCTGGGCTGCATCAAAAGGAGTGTGAACAGCAGGTTTGGGGGATCCTGCCCCTCTGCCCCGCTCTGTGAGACCCCCTGCAGTGCTGGTCCAGCTCTGGGTCCTCAGCACAGACACACATGGAGCTGCTGGAGAGGGGCCAGAGCAGCCCCGGGAATGAGCCGAGGCTGGGGCAGCTCTGCTGGGGACAGGTGAGAGAGCTGGGCTGGTCAGCTGGGGAGACCTTAGAGCAGCCTTTCTGTACTTAAAAAGGGCCTTATAAGGCAGATGAGGACAGACATCAAGTAGGGCCTGTAGTGACAGGACAAGGGGTAGTGGTTTTGAACTAAAAGAAGGCAGATTCAGACTAGATAAAAGGAAGAAACTTTTTACAGTGAGGGTGGTGAAACACTGGAGCAGGTTGCACAGAGAGGCTGGAGATGTGTCGTCACTGGGAACATTCAAGATCAAGCTGGACAGGGCTGTGAGCAACCTGATCAGGGTGAAGATGTCCCTGCTTATTGCAGGGGGTTGGGCCTTTAAGGTCCCTTCTAAACCAAATCATTCTATGATTTTATGATTCCCCGTTCCAGGTAAATAAGTTCCACATTGTGACTGACAAAGAAGGTGCTTTGATCTCTGCAGAAATACAGTTTCATGAGTAGTTGCCCAAGAGATGTTACCTAATGTGAAGGTGAGAGCAAAACAATCTCCTATAAAATGGCTACTTTTAGAGCTGAAAAAGAAAGCACAGAGTCCTTTCCTGAAATGAACTTTTTCCTGTTCTCCTCCAGAAACAGGAAGACTGTGTCAAGACTTTTATATTACTTTGTAGTCTTGGAAATCACTTGGATCAATACGATTTTCCTCCAGGGACATGTCCAGTGTTTTGTTGTAAATATTTTATAAAGGAAACATCAACAACTGTCCCTACATCTACCAAATGGTTCTTTTTGCTGATGGCATCAGTCTAAATGGGAAAATTGATTGGAATTCCTCTCCTCCCCATACGCAATAGAATAGAAAATGAGCAAAGCGAGCACGTTAGGAAGGAAGAGCAACAATCTCTGTATTCTGGACTGCCATTATTAGTGGTGTGGAGGCAAACTGCAGGGGAAAAAGAGGGCTACTTTCTGCATTGCTTTATTTTACTGTAAGGTAGTGAACAGGCATTTGTGATACACCACCTGAAGATGAGTACTGGAGAGCTCCATAAATGCTCATTATCTCCAAGCCTCTTTTTTTTTTGTAATCAGAAGAGAAAAAACAGAATGAAATCTTTAATAAGTTTGCTCCTACTTTAGATGCAGGCTGTGCTATGTATGTAAGCAGTGGCACTGGTACATTGCCTTAATTTTTCTTCCGAAATCAGTAATGGTTTTGATATTTCCATAACTGTGATCTATCACTATGAACATTTTTTCATCAAATTCTAAAACTATACCAGACCTTTCTTTCGGGGGAGTGTAGGGGAAGAGAAGTCAAAGCTGACGTATCTCAGTAGACCTCAGATGTGAGAGCAAGTCAGATAAGCGTATTAGGAAGGATGAATACGCCCATTCTGTGTCAAGTAGAACACAGCTGTGCATAAAAAGTGCAGATAGTAATGAATTGGAGGAAGTATCCTTTATATTTCTAGACTTTGTCTGCAGCCGTGCACTTACCGCCAATTATTTTGTAAACCTTTCTTACGAACTAATTTCTTTGCCTATGCTCTAAGGTACGTGGGCCAAGTGATTCCTTTGTGTCTTTAAGTGAACCATGTAGTCTCCCTTGTTGCGTGTCTCTGAACTTCATTGTTTGTCTCTTACCTTTTACTGGGCAGAATAAACAGAAATGCTCAGCGAACTTCCATGTTTCCACAGAAACACTGGAAAATTGTATTAGAGGATTTTTTAACATGTTCAAAGATTCCTCTCTAGTTTAATAACAATTAATTTAGCCACCAAAGAAAGCTGTGGCAGAAAAGAGGGACATTTTGGTACGAAGTCCAATTGACAATGGCCTGGTTCCTTCTGCTGTTTTTTTGCAGAAAGTCAAAAAGGATCAAACTGAGAGACACGTCTCTTGCTGAGTCCCGCTCGTCCTTCAGCTTTAGTGATCTCCTGACGTCGTGATAGGGGCGAGGAGAAGAAACCTCCTTGAATGGAGATTTCACTGAAGAAACTGGCGGTCAAAAGGTGTAGAAAAGGATAAGAGAATTCCAGGCATGAGCACAAGCCGTTCGGAAAATCCATAGTGCCCAGGGCAAGTTCGTGCAGCTTTGGTGTTGTGGTACAACTCTATGGAAGCAAATGTGAGTTCTTTAAGGTGGAAGAATTTTTTTCTAAAACTTTTTTGGTTTGTCACAGTGTTGGTGGTTTGGGTGGCTTGTTTTTGTTTTTTTTTTTTTTTTAAGTAAGTGGCCTATATGAAGAGCATATAGTTTGAGTTCTTGTACCTCAGTTAAAAAGGCAGTACCTTTTTAAAGCATTCTTTCAGGGCCCTGTAGGCACTAATTGCCCTACTGGGCCTGAGCATGCCCCCCTGGGCCCCCACAGCCCTGCCCACGGGCCCAGGAGCCCATTTAAGCTCAGCTCCGGGCCCTCAGCTCCTGACTGCACCGTGCCACAGGAGGCGCGGGCCCATGCCCATAGACCCTGTGGATCCAGCCTGACTGGCTTGGCCTTGCTCTTGCCTCGTGCCCATGGACCTGCCCAGCAGCCCCTGGACCTGACTTGACCTGTGGGTCGGCTTCCCAGCTTGGCCTTCGGCCTGTCTGTGCCACGGGCCTGCCGGGGCAGCCGCGGCCACGGGCAGCCCCGCTCCATCCCTCGGGGCCGGGGCCGTGGCTGCTGAGGCCCCTGCCCTGTCCTCTCCCCGTCAGATCCCAGCTGCTTGTCACTTGTAGAGCCACCAGCTCTGGCTGCTCTCAGACACGTTCTGTGTGATTGTCTCTGCGCTGAGAAATGGAGGCATCCCCATCTGCTCTGAATTCTAGGCCCAGTCTGTGCCTTTTCTGAAGGAAAAAAACGAGGAAGAGGGAAGCAGAAATGTGTGTTTCCCCCTAGCAAAAGCACTAAATGTTTCTAAACCTGCACAGTGGCGTAGGAGAACTTTGCAAGAGCAGACGTGTGGGAGATAGGTTGAGGCAAGAGTGAACTGTCGTTATGTACGGAAAGAGAAACCAGTGACAGAATAGTGATAAGAGGTTGCCTAACTATCTGAAACAGGTGGCTTAGCAAGAAAAATAATATTTTCTTTAAATAAAAGGCAAAAAGAATACCAGAGAAAAATATGAGAATGAAGCTGCTGCACTTCATTAAGCTTGATAATTTTGTATGATACAACTATAAACTAATTTCACTTTTCTGCCAGGGTTTCCTCTCTAGTTCATATGTATTGGTTGCAGTCACCAAAGAATGTGGCACTAGTGTTATAAATACTCTTGTCATTATTACCTAAAGAAATTTTAGTACAATTAAATAAGGCACACCAGAAGTGCAAGACGGTATAAACCACAACAGCATGGATAAGATAGTGACAAGTATTGAATTTCCTTTTGAATTATGGAAATGCAAATTATTAGTTTAGGGAAATTATTAAAAATTTATTATTAGGAAAACACAGTTGGCAGCCAAATTCAATGGACAAAGTTCTATTTAATATGCATCTTTCTTGTGCACAGAAAAGCCACAGACAGCTACTTGAAACTGCCTTAGTGCAGACTTTTCTAGTTCTCAGACTAAAACCAAGACACTTGTTGAGATTTTAAGATTTCCAGTCAGGTGGCTACAGTGTTTGCCCGGCAGTTCTGTAACGTGACTGTGCATACGCCGAAGCCCTTGCTGCTCGAGTGCTGAGCAACCCGAACTACTCAGGGAGAAAAGCCAAGGAGGCCGTAGCGCCTCTCGGGGGGTCCCTCTTGACCTTAGTCTGTGCAAGCTTGTCACTGATATTTAGAGTAGTCACTCTAAACCTTAAAACAAAACCCAAAACACCGTCTTACCTAAAGCTCTTAGAACCTACACATTTAGCAACAACAGCAACGACAAATTTGTTGGTGTGGTTTGTAATTTTTTTTTCCCTGTAAATGAGAAATTCACAGATCGCGATAGTTTCTTAGTGACATTTATTGCTTATGCTGCTGAGCAGTAACAATAAGCTGAATACAAGGAAGATTGTACTGACACGTGGAAACAACTTTACAACCTGTAAAGCTGCAAAACTTTACAACTCACAAGGTTATAAAGCAGGTATGTTTATTTGGCTCTGGGTGCGTGAAGGATAGCTCCTTTAATCCTGCACATGCTTTCTAACAATAGGAGTTGTGTTTAAATACAGCAAGGTGTTACATATTCATGGTAACCCCAGGAATGCCTATACATATTAATAATCTTTCCCGAGAAGTCGGTTCTTATTAAAATGAGTTCCAGGACCTTGGTGCCCTCCCTGTTGTGCCTGCACAGTGCTACCTGGTGATCGTGAACTTGTTATCTTTGGCTTAGTATGCTGAATTGGCTGGGACCACAACTGCTGAGTTGGTTAAAGTATTGTCCCTTTGTGAAAATCTTCATTATCTCGTCTCCTCAAGGATACAGCTGGATGCTGTAAAACTTCTTACTTTTACATTCAGTGAGGCTTTGTTTCTTAACATAATACACAAAGTTCAAGGCTACGTGGTCAACCCTTTAAGTGTTAGTTTCCTCTAACAGTACTGCATTGCTAACTAAACACTTTAAGTACGTCACTTTTTCCAGGAATTGGCAATTTGGTTCTAGCAAATCACATGCATAGGCTTGCACAGCCTAAGACCTTAAAACTGTCCTGTTCTAGTCCGTGTATCTAGAGCCGAACACCTCGGGCACAGGAGCGGTGGCCGCAGCCCCGGTGCGTGGGACGTCCCGCGGTGCCGCACGGGCTCCTCGGGAGCGCGGAGCCGGGCAGGTCGTGACACGGCGCTTGCACAGCTGCCTGCACTTACAACAATTGCAATCAAACCAAATAAACAAGTTACTGTCAACCTTCGTCAACCTTTGAAAAGCTTTTGTGAGAAAAGGTACGATCCAGGTTAGAACTTTAAAATTGCTTTCTGAGAACAGTCAGCTGGCAGTTGTGTTTCTGTGTTACAGTTCACATAGTACAAGGTGTGTTCATGAGCAAGTCAGGAAAGCTCACGTCCTTGTTATTTCCTGCCATCCCTCCTCCCAGCTGACTTCTGTTGAAGTGAAAGGCAAGCATAAATTCAGACTCCTTTTGGAAATAACTCCAGTAAAGACTTGATAAATAATAATAATGTTTTTTAGAATTCAAGGAGGTGTAACAACATACATATTTGAAAGTGTTGACCTAGTGGTTCAGCTAACCAGTGCTGTTAAAGAGGATCAAAGTTTCTGATATCAAAGTGAGCTAAGCCAGTGTGTGGTAAAAATCGATATTAGTTGTGTAATAAACTGTTTTGCTTAGGATGATGGATTCCTGAGGCTACCTTAGTTGTCATCTTGTTTTAATTTAAAAAAAAAAAGGTGTATAAACTTTTGTTAACATTACAGTTGCATGGAGACGTGTTACCCAAAGGGCACAGGCACACAGCACGAGCAGCCCCACTTCAGGCAGCAGCAGGGGTCCGCAGCTCTTTCTGGTTGTTTTCCTCCCAGGCAGCGTTGAAGAACTTCTGAGGTAGGTGAAAACTCAATATTCCTTCTGTTGATTTATTTTTAATCTATTTATTTGTTTATTTTCCCATGACTCTGCTGACACATGATGGTAGAGAAACAAGCAAGCATAAATAACAGTAAAAATTGTTGGGGATTTTTTATTGTTTGCCTTGAGGCGAATTAAGTACAGGGTTGTGTTTAGTTGTGGAGAGATGTAAAGAACAGTACAGAGTCCCACCACCGCAAGCAGTTCTGCGAGGAGTCTGCAAAGGGGTGACACGAGCCAGCTCCCCGTGACGGGCGCACGAGCGCCGATCCTGCGAGCGTCGGCGGGGGCTCCTCGGCTCAGCGTTGGGTCCAGCCCCGGTGCCTGCTCTGCTGGCCAAAGGCGGCTCCTGAGCACTCGCACACGCTTAATTACCGTTACCGACAGTTGCTGCAGTGTTTATCTTCTCAGCAAGGGAGAGTTTTCTCCCTTATATGGGGTCATTCTGTTTCTGATGTTCCTGTTCCCAGACAGCTTAATCTGTTTGGCAGTTAGGCCTTCTTGCCCTCTGTGCTAGATTGTTCCTTAGTTAAGAATTACCATTGCTGAGTAGTTAACAATTTCAAAATAGTTCAGCTGTAATTAAGCCACCTTTGCAATTTCCCTTTTTCCCCTCTAAGACAGCTGAAGATGTATGTCTTTCCATAGAAATAAAGGTTATTTAAAATAAAAATTGCAAGCACAATGCTCCTCTTAAGAGAGGGCGAGTTTTTCTCTCTAAATAGCTAACAAAGCAGGCAAATCCTGTTTGCCCCCCAAAATTAAATTGTTCTATTCTTTTGGACGTCTCCCCACACTGTCTACTCCTCCCATCTAAGTCAGTGCTTGCGTTAGCTATTGGAACAACTCCACCGGCCATTCAAGTGTTGACTCAAGTTGTATCCACCTGCTGTTGCAGACACCTGCGGTGGTAGATCAGAGGCTGATGTGGTTAAATACTAAATTTCATTTTCTGGTCTCACAACCATGTACGCAATTGCTGTGTTTATTCTGTGTCATTATAAAGTGAAAGAGATAATTTTAACAGAGGACTAAGCTTACCCAAAAGCTCCTCTGAAAAACACAATGGGCTATTTAAGATTAGACTATTGAAACACATTAGGTTACAGTTGATATAATAGGAAGTATTTAAATCTTGATCTAGATAAATCTCCAAGAACAGACACCATACATAGAAGAAAATGATCATCTATCATTCTCCCAGTTAACAAATAGGACTGTTGAGAGGCTGAGATGAAGAATGTCTCGTTCAGTTAGGCCAAAGCTGTTTGCCTGAGAATGACCAAACTGAAAGCAAACAGCTTCGCCGTGCAGGAAGCGAACCGAGTCACGGGATTTCCCACGGGCGCTCTGAAGTACCAGCACAATTGCAGAGGAAGCAGATGTTGGGGAGCCACCAAGGTCGCAAGGTCCATTTCAGTGGGAACGCGAGGCAGAACTGGAGCACTGGAAAGCATGAAGTGCTAGACAAAGAGGCTTGAAACTGTGAGTAAATACACTTGTTTGATTCCTCTTACGTTCAGGAGGGCATGATTTTGCGCGTTGTCATGAAATATCAAGACTACACTTAACAAACATGGACTCCATTATTTTCTCTTTACGTAACAACTGAAAAATGCTGAGGCGTTGCCTCGCTATCCAGGCAAAATGAGTGGCAGTGTTTTATAGATCTTCACTAAAACAGTTTTTGAAAACAAGGCTCTTATTTTTTTGTGTGAATAAGTTTCTTGAACTTTGTTGATATAACATACCTTGCAGTAAAACACCGTCTTCTGTTTCTTCTCCGTACTGCAAGTGGTATTAACCTAAACAGGCAGAGGAGGTCCAGAGTTGTTAGAGTATTTTAAACCCCTCTTTTAAAGAGGAGGGATACTCTTCCATTTCAGAGCACAAAACCCCGTTTTCTTCAGTAACAGAGACCGTAGTAATATGAGACATGGTGCAACAGTGATAATTTGCACAACATTGGAATGTCATCTTACAGGAAGCAATGCTTTGCCAACATACGTTCATTTGAACAAAGGACAGTACAAAACTGTGCTATAAGCATCTCTTAACTCCACATGTATAATCCCTTTTTCAGAATGACAGTGGCTATTTCTGATCACAAATTATTGCTTTGACAACAGTTGAGATGCTGCATTTTTTTAATGATCCCATCCCAGCTAGAAAAAAGAGAAACTTAGCATTTTGAGGCGTCTAGTTCAGTGCATATAAGCTAATGGTTGCAGCCTGTGGATTCTAAAAGAGGGAGCACAAGTGTGCACCCAAAATCATATTCTGTATTTGGGAACTGATGCCATCCCCTTCTTTGAAAGTCTGCTCGTCAACTGGTCTCCTTTTGGGCAAGTCAAGATGAAAGACAGAAATGGTAAGAAGGTTAGCAACCACCGGAGCTTTCCAGAAATCAAACCGTTATTTGAGGAGAAAACAGTAGGTTATTTAAACAGACTATAAAGATCTCTATGTGTCTCTCTAGTTTTTATAGACTTCTTTATGCAAAAGGGATTTGTTTCTTTATTGTCCCTGTCTGTAAAGTTGTACAGTTACTGTTCATGCCATAGGAGGACTCTGGTTTCTAAAAAGAATGCTAATTTAGTTTTTTCCCAGATCAACTGGTTAACAATACTTTTGGCAAGCTAAAAGTACTCACTGTTGTTAGTCTAAAAATAAGCTATTAGGCTGAATTTGCATTGCCCAGATTGGGTGGCAGATGCGTACAAGATTTGAGAGGAGAAGTTATATCAGAAGTTTTTTTGCATGTAGTTCAAAAGAAACAAGGGGTTCTTTCACCCAGCAGACAGGACGTGCAGGGGAACGCTCGAGCGACCTTCCGGCCCCGTGTGCCTTGCACATGCAGCCGAGGTGGAGACTTGTGTGCAGAGGCATGTACAGGAGCTGCTCTCTTCTCAAACCGACGAGGAGGTGGTGGGGTTCCAAAAGGAAGAGCGGGCAAATGAGATTACTTGCCTTGAGTGGATTTTAACGTTAGGTCTTTGTGGCAGAAAGGGACATTTAGTTTTCTAACATTTCTTCAATCTTAAAAATGCAATTTTCATGTAAATTTCTCAAGCCCACATTAACAGAAAAATTTTAAAGGATATTGCTGCATGGTGTAAGACTCACAGTTGAAAACAGTGTTAATGATTTTTGCACTTAGCATCTGTATCAAGAAAAAGCCCTGGACCCTGTGTTTCTGTAAATAAATGTGACAGACATTAATGATGAGGAACTTCATTAGTACCTGGTTTCATCTCACTCTGTAGTCAATTTGTTCCATCTCTTATGCAGTAAATCATGCTCCCCAGAACAGTTTATATCAGGATTTTCTGATTTTCCCTACCTTCCTCAGTGACTTTGTGTGTGTGTATTAATTGGATGGGAGTGTATTAAAAGAAATATTCTGCAATGCAGTGTAATCTTAAAATTGGTGAATACCAATAGCTGCATAAAAGGGGAACACGTACAGCTTACACGACTATTTGCAGAGAGCCATATAAGATTTTAACTTCAAAATAACTTCTTACATTTTTTGAGGCCAGAAATTGAAAAAGACAGTTGAGCAACATCTGGGATTTGCAAACTACACCAGGCAGCAGTGCTTTCTTCATATTCTTCAAACCTAGTACTCTGAGGTCAGAATAGAGCTGTAACTAAAATGGCAATTTTGTGCATAATTAGAAAGCAGTTGTTTTTCAGCTGAGACTGAGTGTATACAAAAGAGGATAGAGCACCTGCAAATGGTAAAGACAACGGTTAATTGTTCTGATGTGTTGTTCTGATTTGTCGCATTATATCACACCCTCATGGCCACTCACAGAATAAAGCAAAGTTTGCTTTCATGTGGTTTTGGTCTAGTTTGCCTTCCATCTGCCTGATAGCTTCATCACCTGTAAATATTAAGCTGCAATTATATACTGAAAATCTTCACTTTGCACTTTGTAGTCCCATCTGGTAACCTCTTGGAGAACTTGAAGCTTCCATGGCAAGGCTGAAAAGTTGAGTAGTGCATGTGGTCCAAATGAAGGGTCACAGTATTCACACAGAGTCCTGCTGGAATCAGCTGCCGGCTTGGACTGGGCCTGAGACCTGGCAGCTTGGGCAGCAAAAGCAATTTGCATTCACGGTAATCTCAGCCACCTGAACAAGTGAAAAGGTCGTTCTTTTCAAATCTCTCTTTCTAGATAATGTTGAACATCACAGGATCCTACTGGGCTCTGAAAACACACTAAACTCTGCAAACGTTTTCTTGGTGACTTGAGAATCAGGACGCTGAGGGACTGTGACAGGATTACTCCTACCCAGTTCAAAAGAATGCAGTTTGAATTTGTGTTCACAGCACCTTTTTTAGGAAGAAGAGGAGAAAGGATAACTCTCTTCTGCAAGCTTCTCACAATACCACAAGATAAAGAATGTGGGTTTTCACTAACAGAAAATTTCTGCCAGGTCTGAAAGTGATTCAAATTCTACTGTGTTATTGCTGCTGCAGACCGAACCAGCTGAAACTGCTGCACTGGGCCCAGCTGCAGAGTAAGATACAATAAAGTTCAAAATGAGGAGATGTAAGAGAATCTGCACTTTTTCCAAATCTGTAGGTCTTCATACTAAAGTTTGCAGTATCAAAACAATGACTATTGCGTTTAAGAGAATACAGTTCAATACAAAACATTACTTCTTTTTGATAAATCACTGAAAATGTGCTTTTTTGTGTGTTTGTTTTGTTTTAGATAAATGAATGGAAGACTGAGTATAAAGGTCCGCTAAGTTTCACACTGTGAAATACGGCAATGATACACTGTGGAAAAAAACATATTTGTGCTTTTGTTACATGTATTCTGATTTCTGCAAGTATCTTAATGTACTCCTGGAAAGATCCTCAGCTACAGAATAACATAACTAGAAAAATCTTCTTCCAGGCAACAAGTGCTCTTCCAGCCAGTCAGCTTTGTAGGGGAAAACCTGCTCAAAATGTAATAACACCATTAGAAGATAACAGAACTTTTATTATATCCCCCTACTCTGATGACAGAGAAAGCAAAGTCACTCGTGTGATTGGGATTGTTCACCATGAAGATGTAAAACAACTATACTGCTGGTTCTGCTGTCAGCCTGATGGAAAGATATATGTAGCAAAAGCAAAAATTGATGTTCACTCCGATAGATTTGGATTCCCTTATGGTGCAGCAGATATAGTTTGTCTGGAACCCGAAAACTGCAATCCAACACATGTATCAATTCATCAGTCTCCACATGGAAATATTGACCAGCTGCCAAGGTTCGAAATTAAAAACCGCAAGTCTGAGACCTTTTCTGTTGACTTCACCGTATGCATCTCTGCCATGTTTGGAAATTACAACAATGTCTTGCAGTTTATACAGAGTGTGGAGATGTACAAGATTCTTGGCGTACAGAAAGTGGTGATCTATAAGAACAACTGCAGCCAACTGATGGAGAAAGTCTTGAAGTTTTATATGGAAGAAGGCACCGTAGAGATAATTCCCTGGCCAATAAACTCACACCTCAAGGTTTCTAATAAATGGCACTTTTCTATGGATGCAAAAGACATTGGCTACTATGGACAAATCACGGCTCTAAATGACTGTGTATACCGTAACATGCAGAGGAGCAAGTTTGTGGTTCTTAATGATGCTGATGAAATAATTCTTCCCCTTAAGCACCCAGACTGGAAAGCCATGATGAGCAGCCTGCAGGAGCAGAACCCAGGGGCTGGCATTTTCCTCTTTGAGAACCATATCTTCCCCAAAACCGTATCTACTCCTGTGTTCAACATTTCGTCCTGGAACAGTGTGCCAGGTGTTAACATATTACAGCATGTTCACAGAGAGCCTGACAGGAAAGAGGTTTTCAATCCCAAGAAAATGATAATCGATCCACGGCAGGTGATTCAGACTTCGGTCCACTCTGTCCTACGTGCTTACGGGAACAGTGTGAACGTCCCCGTGGATGTTGCCCTCATTTATCACTGTCGGGTGCCCCTTCAAGAAAAGCTCCCCAGAGAATCCCTCATCAGGGATACGACCCTGTGGAGATACAACTCATCGTTAATCACGAATGTTAACAAGGTGCTACACCAAACCGTACTGTAAGCTCCAAAGCGAAACGCGGGTTATAAGGAGGGGAAGGGGAGAGCTACCTGTGTCTTGGGGAGGCAGAGGATATAATGTAAAAATGCCATTGAAATCACTTCCACATTAAGTTTATGTGTTACAGAGATTTAGGAGAGCAGCCCTTTTGTGTGCTGTACTAAAGTAAATGCATTTGATTTGTGAACTGAATAAAGGTATGAAGGGAAGAGATTTCCAAAACTGAAATAATGATTTTTGTCCAAGAAGGGTGGGTGAGGCATCAGTCCACCGTGTCCTAGAGACGTGTGAACACGGCTGGGAAGAGCCTGACGACGTCGGTGTTGCCGCTGTGTCCGCAGCGTGTCGTGCTTCCCACGAGGGGTGCATCCTTTGGAGCTATGCGATACATCCTTGGTTCTGACAGTTAACTCTGTTGGGTATGCTACAATTTTAAGTGCAGTAATGAAATTTAAAAGTGTTGCAGTAGCCATTTAATGCTATGTTCTCTCCAGTAATAAATGTACTCTGTATTTAAGATCATCTATAATTCACAGCAACAAAAGTCTGTAATTTATGTCCTTCACTAGAAAACAATCCCACCACAGAGCTCATATAAATGCCAACACTGCATTTTATTGAAGGAATGATTGAACTAGCAGTTGCTGTCTCTAAAAAGTAAAAGCACTGGTGTAAATGGCTGGATTTTATCATTATGTAATCATCAGATTTCCTCTCACTTTTTCTTCCTGAATTTGCACTTTGAAAACAGAAGGGTTTCCTCCATTCACACACATTACTTTGACGAACTGACAGTTCAGCGCCGCCGTCGAGCCCGCGCCCGCCCGCACACGGAGCCGCCGGTCCCGCTGTGCCCCGGTGTTAACGCCCCGGGAACCGGCGGCGGCGCGGGAGCGGCCGGGGAGCGCGGCTCTCCGCGGGCTCCCGTTCGCCCCCCGCCGCTCGGGCGCTGCTGGGGCCGCGCTCTGTGGAGCCGCCGCCCGGTGTCCCGCGTGGGGCGGCTCCGGAGCGGCCCGGGGCGCCGAGACTCCGGCCCCGGGCGGGCGGCGCGTGGGTGCGCGGCCCGGGCGGGGCCCGCGGGTGTCCCGCGCCGCTCGCTCTCCCGCCCCTTTCCGGGGCAGGTGACGGTCCGAGCGTTCCCGCCCTTCCCGGGCTGGCGGCGCGCGGGGTCTCGCGGGTGCTGCTCGCGGCGCCGCGGGAGGGGCTGGGGGGCGCGCGCGCGGCGGAAGGAGCCGCGGGGTGCGGCGGGTCGCGCGGTCGGGGCGCCGGGAGCGCGGGCGGGTGGCGCCGCGGCCCCTGCGCGGGGCCCGTGGCCGTGACTGGCGGCACCTGCGGAGGAGGCTCCGCAAGCTCCGGACTTTATTTCCACTCAAGAAAGAGCAGATAAGATGGTGGGCAGCCGTAGCGTTGTTTTTCAGTACCGGTGCTAACTGCTTAATGGTAAGTTAAATGTATAAATTGATTGTACAGCCCAATATTTTGAAGTCTCCATCTAAATACACTCCAAGCCTGGAGTTTAATTTTAGATTTGAAGAATGCGTAACTCCTCAAGAGAGTGTTTTCAGTGTGCGTGGCGGGTTAACCCTGGGAGGCAGCTGAGCACACGCAGCTGCTCGCTCACCTGCCTGCGGTGGGATGGGGAAGAGAACCGGGAGGGTACAGTGAGAAAACTCGTGGATTGAGATAAAGACAATTTAAGCAGTAAAGCAAAGCTGCATGCACAAGCAAACCAAGCAAGGAATTTATTCGCCTCTTCCCATGAGCAGGCAGGTTTTAGCTATTCCCAGGAGAGCAGGTCTTCACGTGTTAGCGGGGACTTGGGAAGACAAGTGTCATAATGCTGCGTGCCTCCCCGTTCCTTCTCCTTCCACCAGTTTCATTGCTGAGCAGGACGTCGTGGTTTCCGACGGTCACTGGGGTCAGCAGTCCCGGCTGTGTCCCCGCAGCCGCCTCGTGCGGGACGCGGGCGGGACGGCGGCCCCCACGCTGCGGGACACGGGCGGGACGGCGGCCCCCACGCTGCGGGACACGGGTGGGACGGCGGCCCCCACGCTGGGGGACACGGGCGGGACGGCGGCCCCCACGCTGGGGGACACGGGCGGGACGGCGGCCCCCACGCTGCAGGACACGGGTGGGACGGCGGCCCCCACGCTGCGGGACACGGGTGGGACGGCGGCCCCCACGCTGCAGGACACGGGTGGGACGGCGGCCCCCACGCTGCGGGACACGGGTGGGACGGCGGCCCCCACGCTGCGCGCTGCCAGCACGTGCTGAGACATCACTACGCGCTGGTTTAGTCACAAATCCAAGGCACAGCACGGTTCAACCTACCATGAAGAAAATTTACTCTGTTCTAGTTAAAACAAGTGCGGTGTGAAAGGCAAAAAGTCGAAATAATATTTTAAATATGGTAATACAATTTTTATTTTGCCTGATCCATTTATTTTCAAAGGACACAAAGTCTAATTGTTTACTATAGGAGAAACTTGACTTAGCGATGTACAGCAGATTATAAAAAAGAAGTTTGTGAGTACACAGGGAAATGTACAGTTTCTCCGTTCTAATGGCACAAATTGAGTATATGGCAACACTGCATACTGGTCTGGCTTCTTTGTATTTAGAACAGAAATGGTTATCTGAATTTTTTTAGAGTAACATCTTACAAAGAGTGGAATAATACTGCCCTCAGTTTAATCCTTCAAACAATATGGTTCTGACTTTGGATTATATATGAGAGGAAGGGCACTGGTACTTCAAAGAATCTTTCTGAAAAAGATAAGTTATCAACAGATTAGCAACAGACAATCTAGATAAAGATGGTAAATGATGATTAGTCTTTGGAATGTTTATTTTTGCTTAAGAACCAGTGGGTTGCATTGTTACCTTTGGTAAAAATCATAAAGCAGAGGATAGACAATAGCTTTTTCCAAAAATAATAATTTAATAAGGCAATTTTTTAGTGGTGGATTTTTAGTTAGACTCTGGATAAACCAAGGATTAGGCTGTTTATTGTTGCTATATCACTGTATCTTGCACTTCATATTAGTGACTGAAACTTTGCAATCACCTCTTTTCAGTTGCCCCCCCATCCTCACCCTGGATCAGGACATAAAGTAATAAGCTGAGAGTTACCAAAAATTAAACTCAATGTAGACATTGTGAAGATACCAAAAGGAGCAGCATAAAAGGTCTTCAGTTGTCTCAGTGCAAAGAAAACAAATTATAAAGGAAGGTCACAATGCAGAGAACATGCGGGGGAGATTAGTAATGACATAGGAGTGTCTCTTGAACTAAATTTGCACTTTTTTCCACCTTTTAGTAAGAACAATGCTGATTGTGTAGGCTTAAAGAAAGACGATTGAAAAGCTCTGAAAATAAAAGTTATACAGCAAACGTTAAACAATATTCCAGTTGGAAGATGATACTGAATAATTTCCATTCCAAAATTCTAAGAAGACGGACATGCTATTGAAGAACCTGTAATGGGTGTCCAATAGTGTCATGAGCATAGTAGTACCATGTGGCAAGAGAAAGCATGAGCGGTTCCTTGGTTGAGGAAGGGAAAATAAAGATTATTTCAGTATATGCAAGTTTGTGAGTGCAATCTTGGTCACATAGAAGGTTTTAGAGTAGATTTTAGGACTATGACAAAAGAAATAAGGAGAAATGTGATTAATTTGAGCAACCTGATTTAGTGAAAGATGTCCCTGCCCACAGCAGAAGGGTTGGAACTACGTGATCTTTAAAGGTCTTGTCCAACCCAAACCATTCAATGATTCTGTGATTCTAACTGGGACAAGAGCTCTTTATTATGACCTTGCTGCAGAAGAAAACACATTGTGTAACTTGCCTGAAAGACTGGATAGATATGTTCATCTTCAGCTGATGGCAAGCTCAGGTGTATCCGTGCAATGTGATGCATCTGCAAAAAATATAATCATAGAATCATTTTGGTTGGAAGAGACCCTCCGGATGATCAAGTCCAACCATAACCTAACTCTAGCACTGAACCATGTCCCTAAGGACCTCGTCTAAGTGCCTTTTAAACCCCTCCAGGGATGGTGAGTCCACCACTGCCCTGGGCAGCCTGTTCCAACGCCCGACAACCCTTTCCATGAAGGACTTGTTCCTCATATCCAATCTAAACCTGCCCCGGCACAACTTGAGGCCATTTCCTCTTGTCCTGTCACTCGCCACTTGGGAGAAGAGACCAACACCCTCCAAGCTACAACCTCCTTTCAGGCGGTTGCAGAGAGCGAGAAGGTCTCCCCTCAGCTCCTGTTCTCCAGGATGAACAGACCCAGTTCCCTCACATCCTGCATATGTTAAGAAAGAAAATTTCCGGCAATGATGAGGGCTTATCACTGTTGTGTACAAATAGAAAAGGAACAGAGATTTCTGGTCTTCTGTGCTAGAGATTAATTGAAACTGGTCCAAGTGCACAGAAGCAACTGGTCAAGGAAGAGTGTTTCTTATGAGATGGTATTAGAACAGCCCATCTTGTTTAATGAAAAAGTAGCAAATCTGGAGATGAGGAGGTGGTATGACGGCAGTCCACAAATGCAGTAGGGAGGAAGAAGGGCTCTTTACTATTAAGGGGAATGCTGAAAAGACCAAACAGGTGCAAAGTTGCCATTAATACCATTAGCTAAATTTAGTGTAAAGCAAAGCCGTGCAATTTGTATCATGTTCTGCTTGAATAGTAATTGGCATTAAAAGACACAAAAGCAGAATGAATGTTGTTATTGTTGTTATGAATAAAAGCTTTAAAATATGCTTGAAACGTATTTCGAAGTTAAAAATTGTCGAGTGGTCTCTATAGTGAGGAAATCGGAATGTAATGATCCTAATTAATCTGAATATATGTGTTTTCTCACTACCTATCTGTGCTGTTAATTTCATGGGATCACAATTAATGAGTCGTGTGTTGGGAAAGCCATGAATTTCACTCCTCAAATAATGACCTATTTCTGGTTTTTTGAGATTCTGTGTTCTGGTGGGTCGTGGGTTCTAGACATTGCTCTTCTGCTCTTTTGCTCTGCTTTTAGAACCTGCCATAGTTTCAGATCTCTCTCACAATTCCTTGCCAGAATATGTATTTGCATATTTTAATTAGGCCTGTAGTATGTTACTAAAAAATTATTGCACAAAAAATACAGATATATATAGTAAATTTTTCTAGTTCTCTTCAAGTATGTCTGTGAACTACATATATATGAACACGCAGGATTGATTTCCAGAAGGAAGCTTAAGTAGCCTTAAAAGAAAAAATCGCCCAGGCGCCCAGGGTTGATTTGCTCCAACAACCGCACGTTCGCGTTCGTGATTGCAATTAAGGTATTGGCAGGGAACCGTATCCTTTGCTCAGGCAAAGCAGAACTTGTTTTTCCAGTAGGTGTGGCTGCTGTTACTGACATTAACAAACACCAACCATCCCAAATAAAATGCGTCAGCAAGTGTCCTGAGTATTGTACCGGCATCTTTTTTTCCTCATTATTGTTCTGTATTGAACAATTATTGCAATTTATCTTAAAATATTTGAGTTTTTATCTGGTTAGAATAAACAACTTGTAGATTAAATGGAGGGCTGAACAGAACTTCACTCAGCTATCTTCTTTAAGATGTATTTTTGCCTTTCAGATGTGCACTGTTTGTTATTTATAGTTAGAAAAGCAGAAGAAGTGACAGGTAATATATTAATTGTGTTATTTAATGTGGACATGTTTTGGTATTTCTTTAGTAAAAGCTATTTATTCCATAAGACTAACCAATATTTTAAGTCATAAATAGGTAAGACCGAGAAAAAAAAAGTTAAATGTGCCCTACTCCATGTTGTAAGAATGCTAAAATACATAGCAACCTGGTAGTAGGGATGTTCAGGCGAAGATTTTTGCCTGTCTTCAGGATGTTTAATAAACAGACTTGAGAGGCTGTAGCGGCCGTCGGTCCCGGATCGGCAGCGCGGGCGCTGAGCTCGGCCGCCGCTCCGCCCGCTCCGGGTGTCCCCGTCCCCGCGTCCTGCTCTGCGACCGGGGGGGACTCTGGGCCCCACGGCTGTTCTGGTCCGAAAAGCCGTCACTGGGTAGCTGGGAAAGGCTGCTATAAACCAGCCTTGGCAAATGGGCTGTTTTGAGGGGTGTGTTGTGACCACAGTTCTCCTTACTTTGCTTTTTCAGGAAAGAGCAATTGTGAAAATATTGCACGTGATTCTGAAGGAGTGAGCAATTAATTTTTTCCTAAACTCGGTTGACATTCAGAAGGCAGACTGCTGTGTTCGGACACCAGATTTTACTGGTTGAAAACTGTTGTGTTTAGGCAGAAAACCAGACCCTATGGGAATTTTTCAAGCCAAGCAGTGAAGTTGCCGGTGACTTTAGTTCCTTCCAAAGTTATGGAGCTGCTGAGTATAATATCTGGATCAAAACTGTGGATTTAGCTTCTTTCTAGTTTTGTAACTTTCTTACTTTTCTTTGAAAGTGCTAGTTTTCTGTTCCATCGCAAACCATTATTGATATAGAAGCTCTCAAAATAGCTTTACGCAATACGTGAAATGCAAAAAAGAGTATGAAATATTAGGTTTGATTATTATTTTAGAACAGACTAATTGGCTTTGGAAAAATATTGTTAAGATATTTAGCATGTGCATACTCTCTGAAGATATTTAGATTACCAAGTACTTAAGCAAGTGATTTCGTTAAGAATCTTGAGAAGTAAATGAAAGGACAAGAAACATGAGAATCTTCCAATATCTGGTACACCTATGATGTTGCTACCTATTCTAGCTATAAAATATAAAACTAGAAGTCTGGGTCTTTTAACAATATGACTTCTTTTTCTCAGCAGCTGGCTTTGTGCAGCCTTGACATGCCTACTAGAAACATTTTCTTCATCTTACGCAGCAGAAACAGTTTATTCCATCTTGGTGTTTTATCCCACACTTCTTGGGGCAGTCAGGGTTATTATCTTCTACCAGTCCAGTTTTCTGATCTAACATTAATTTGATTAATCTGGGGCACTCTTCTTCCAAGTGGTACACGCAAGCCTTTGAAGAGTCTTGCTGTCACCTTGCTGTTTCTGGGTCATGTCTGGATGCCTAGAGATGAACTTGTAGCGGAAACTTCAGTCAGCGATCCCCTTGCAGAGGCTGCTGCTGAGTGCCATAAATTCCCTGTCGGGCGCCGACACTTGCGGGCACAGGAGCTCCTCAGGGCTTCGGGCGCCTGGGCGCTCAGGGGCGCCCGAGTTCCTGCAGCAGCAAGAGGTCGAGAGCTGAGCCCCAGGCCGGCCGGGCCGAGCAGCGCGAGGAGCCCCGGAGCTCCGCCAGCACCTCCCTCAGGCCCCGCCCGGGACGGGGGTTTGTACCCTGTAAACTTCCCCCGTCTTCTGCTGAACTGTATGGATTGAGCTTCCTCTGTAAATATTGTCTCATCTGTGGTGAACTGCAAGTTAGGGACTTGATATGTTAGAGATTGTATCTGCACCGTCATGTGCCTGTCCCCAATTGCCATGTTTTTTATGAACTTGATCAATTCTGCATACATTTCATTTATATATCTGCCCCAGCTTGTCTGTGAGAAGTTCAGTTGAGGTGTTTCTGGTTGTGTGGGTTTTTTTTTTTTTCCTTTTTTTTTATAATTTGAATATATACTATGTAGAGGAAAAACAAACAACAAACTTTTGTTTTGCTTTAAAAGTTACTGCCTAATTATTTAATTGAATGTTCTAAAATGTGAATTACAGACAATGAATAATGGCGCCTTGTTCTCTCCTGTATATACCCTTCTAGCATATTCTCCCACACAACCCTGTGGGAGAGTACGCGTACAGAGACCGCTCCACGCGTGACGTGTGGAGGCATTCAGAGTGTCACATACAGTCCCCTCCATCCCACTAAAGGTGTGTTCTGGGATTGATTTTTCATAAAAGCACAGTAGCTGGGTCTCTGATTAAGTCAGTGCACAGTGGTAGATAATTGCCTCCCATCCTGTTTGTGAAATTCTTGAGCAATGATCATGAGTCAATATTATCTCATACTACATGTTTTATTTTCTGCAGATGCGGCAGCATGAAGTGCAAGGACAAAGAAATTGGCATACACATTTAGATACATTCAGAATGTTGTGTGGTGGGAAAAAGTCTTACTTTGCTGCTGCTGTGTGCATTATTACTCTAACTTCAGTGGTCACACTTTCTTATCTTAGGTTACAGAGACTACCTTACCTGCCAAAAATAATTCAAGAAGGTAGCAGATGTAGAGGGAAAATTACCCAGAGCACAATAACAGCACTAAAAGATAACAGAACTTTTATTATATCCCCCTACTCTGATGACAGAGAAAGCAAAGTCACTCGTGTGATTGGGATTGTTCACCATGAAGATGTAAAACAACTATACTGCTGGTTCTGCTGTCAGCCTGATGGAAAGATATATGTAGCAAAAGCAAAAATTGATGTTCACTCCGATAGATTTGGATTCCCTTATGGTGCAGCAGATATAGTTTGTCTGGAACCCGAAAACTGCAATCCAACACATGTATCAATTCATCAGTCTCCACATGGAAATATTGACCAGCTGCCAAGGTTCGAAATTAAAAACCGCAAGTCTGAGACCTTTTCTGTTGACTTCACCGTATGCATCTCTGCCATGTTTGGAAATTACAACAATGTCTTGCAGTTTATACAGAGTGTGGAGATGTACAAGATTCTTGGCGTACAGAAAGTGGTGATCTATAAGAACAACTGCAGCCAACTGATGGAGAAAGTCTTGAAGTTTTATATGGAAGAAGGCACCGTAGAGATAATTCCCTGGCCAATAAACTCACACCTCAAGGTTTCTAATAAATGGCACTTCATGCAAGATGGAACACACATTGGCTACTATGGACAAATCACGGCTCTAAATGACTGTGTATACCGTAACATGCAGAGGAGCAAGTTTGTGGTTCTTAATGATGCTGATGAAATAATTCTTCCCCTTAAGCACCCAGACTGGAAAGCCATGATGAGCAGCCTGCAGGAGCAGAACCCAGGGGCTGGCATTTTCCTCTTTGAGAACCATATCTTCCCCAAAACCGTATCTACTCCTGTGTTCAACATTTCGTCCTGGAACAGTGTGCCAGGTGTTAACATATTACAGCATGTTCACAGAGAGCCTGACAGGAAAGAGGTTTTCAATCCCAAGAAAATGATAATCGATCCACGGCAGGTGATTCAGACTTCGGTCCACTCTGTCCTACGTGCTTACGGGAACAGTGTGAACGTCCCCGTGGATGTTGCCCTCATTTATCACTGTCGGGTGCCCCTTCAAGAAAAGCTCCCCAGAGAATCCCTCATCAGGGATACGACCCTGTGGAGATACAACTCATCGTTAATCACGAATGTTAACAAGGTGCTACACCAAACCGTACTGTAAGCTCCAAAGCGAAACGCGGGTTATAAGGAGGGGAAGTGGAGAGCTACCTGTGTCTTGGGGAGGCAGAGGATATAATGTAAAAATGCCATTGAAATCACTTCCACATTAAGTTTATGTGTTACAGAGATTTAGGAGAGCAGCCCTTTTGTGTGCTGTACTAAAGTAAATGCATTTGATTTGTGAACTGAGACATGGTACCTTGTAAAATTCCACAGTGATCAAGTGCTGGTTAAGAATTGCGTGAAGTCTCTACTGCAACTTTATAAGGTGTGAGAGCTGAGGCATAGAGAGAAGATGATAGTTCTTTTACACGCCTGTAACTATGAAAGGTAATTATTTAAGGCCCAGGTAGTGACCATGCAGAAATTAGAAAGTTAATGTTCTGATTTCTAGCTATCTCTTTTTCTTCTACCCATCTTCATACATGTTTTAGATAGTGCAATGCATGTTTAAACTACCTGAAGAAGGAATAAATTGATTTTTGGTTATTTGTATCTCTGCAGTACTTGGTGGATAAAACACCAGCTGTGTTTAGTGGTGCCTGTTAACAGATGGCTTGGGACAGCACCTCCCAGATGAAGGGCTGCATTGCTGTTAACACTGTAACTCATCATCGCAGAAGCAGGGTAAGAACACACAGCGGCTTTAGCGCTGAAACTGTCCGTTGTTAGAGGTGTTTCTTCTGAAGGGAAATGGGAATTTGTAGCAGAGCCGTGAGCCATGTGATGATACCGAGGATAAATGCAGGTGGTATGATCTTTCCTGGAAAATGTACAATGAGTTTGTTTTCAACTAAAAATAATCAGTATTTCTCAACTGAATCAAATAATGAAGAAAGGGTGTACACAGTTTTCCAGCTATGTACAAAAAAATACAACTACAGTCATGGTAACATTGCTTAATTCTTGCAGTTTCTACGTTACTGTTTGGGCACAAAATTTGTATGTACCAAGCTGAGTAAAATGTAAACAAATGCATTGTGAAAATAATTTATCAAAATCGATGAGTTTCAATTGTAAAAAAATGAACCCCTTATATTATTGAAAATAGAGTTTGTTGAAGTGGTGATCTATTATAACAATAAACCTATCTGTTGGAGTTTTGCTGATCCAAATGACTGTTCAGCTGGGTTTTTGAGATCCGCAGGTTAACGAAGGGTGAGCCTTCATTTGTAACCCACAGCTGCTCTGAATTACCGGAGTGGTAGGTGGTGAGTCGAGTTGGAAAGCTTTAAAACAGAGGCAGGGGACACAGATTGATGGTCAAGGAAAGAGACTATTGTGAAGTGAAAAAGCAGCTGTTTCCAGGTGGGAAAATGGATGAACAACTATTCATAATAGTATAATAGTTGTGAGTGGGTTTTTTTGTTTATTTGTTCATTTTTTTCCCACAAAATTCAGACATCAGATAAATTTTAACCCTTTATGTGATGGGTAAGTGGAATTAAGTTGCTTCCTTATGTATGTGTGAGAGTACAGAAGCTGTGTCTTTTCCACCCTCTGTGTAAAACAAGTGCTAAGTGGTTATTAACTTCTGCTGAAGGGTCAGATACAAAGCAATGCAAACAAAAAACACGCACTGTAGTTTCACAATTTCAGTCATATTATTTCAGTTTGCTAAGCCCCCAAAGCTATGTGCGTCATGCTAATCTGGCAATGGATTAGAACCTTCCTATGGAGCGACATTGGGGGCAGCGATAGTCTGACACTTTGGGGGGTGTGTGTGAGAGCAGGTGTACTTTTAAAAATTTCTACACCAGTATCATGTTTTTATTCCTTGATCTGTTTTGTGGTGGTACATACCTATGCTCTTGAGGAAATCTGTCATTAGTAGATTAGTATCATTAGCTATTATAGCAAATGTCCAGGTGGAACTTTTACTTGGAAGTCTTCAAGAGACAGTCTCTAAATAACTGTTTGCTAATTGTGTTTATAATAATCATCAGCTGCTATGTAACAGGCTATAACTTTATTTATGAATCTAAAAGGGTAAAGGAGCAGTATAGTGTGTATTGGACGCTTCTCATCATGCTTTTCTGCTTGCATGCTCTGGGACAATGCAATCAGCAAACGGGCAGCTGCATTAACGTCAAAGGTGCCTGCTGCACTGACAGTATCTTGCTTGGCAAGAGGACCATTTAGAATTTTAGTCTCACGTAGTTTAGAAGTGGCATCTGGAAGTCCAACTCCCTGCTCAAAGCTGGGTAAGGTAGCATGGGTTGCTCAGGACTTTGTCTAGGTAAGCTGAAGATACAAACTCTCTGGACAACCTGTTCCATCACAGTGAAGAAGAGCTAGTTGGAATTTCTCTTGTTGCAATTTGTGACCGTTTGTCCTTGTCCTGCTGCATGATGCTGAGTCTTTGTATTCTCTATAACTTAGTAGGCAGCAGGAGACAGTAGCAGTGCCTCCACACCCCGTGCCCACTGACGCCTTCCCTTCCCACGCCGTTCTCTCTGAAAGGTTGAACTTGACTCTCCAGGTTTCTCAGACATCTTGTGCTCCACATCCCTTTCCATCTCCGTGGCCTCTCACAGGTGTGTCAGTCTGTTTTGTACTGGAGAACTCAACGCTGAACTTGGATGTGGCCTTGAGCGTGGATCAGAATCTCTTCCCTAGAACTCCTAGCTATGTACTTGTTAGTACAGCTCTGTATGCGCTTGGCCTTCTTTGTCAAGGGCGTATTGCTGAATGCTGTTCAATGTGCTGTGCAATAGCATTCCCAGGTCCTTTCCTGTAAAGCCAAAAGCTGCTTTTCATCTAGTTGGCTCCAGCCTGCCTGTTGTGTGAGCTGCTTGTGTCTCAGATGCAGGATGGTGCATTTGATTTGGTTGAACTTAACGAGGTTCCTGTCAGCCCCTTTGTCTGGCTTGATGAGGACCCTCAGAACAGCATTCCCTGTTCTCTTGTGTATTGACTGCTTCCCGTGGTTTCCCCTTCACGTTAGTATGGTTGGAAACTTGCCGAGAGTAGACTCTGCATCGTAAGGGTCACGAATAAAGTAGTTAACAAATTTAGCCCCTGAAGAGCACTCTGATTAGCTGCTTACCAGTCAGATTTCTTATCACTGATGAGCACTCTTTGAGCTTGCCTGACCAGCCCATTTTTCCACTCATCTTGTAGCCCAAATATTCACTCCATATTTCACTGATTTGGCTACAAGAACATTTCTGGCATGTTCCTGTCTAAACTCTGAAGTAATCTTTCTAAGCTAATGCAATGTTTTATAGGTGGCCCATCATCATGTGGCTTCTTTAAGTTACTGCACACGTCATACGCAGTATAGTTACTGCCACATTAAGAATGATGAGAACTGAGTTCCAAGACAAGTTATTGAAAGCTTTCTGTTTCATGTAAGTTTTCTTCACTTTTGAGTGAGACAACAAATGCTCTAAGAGATCATCACTGGTGCCCCAGTCAGCATGGTTTGAATCGAGAGCTGTGAATTTGGATTCCAGTTTATAGAATTCTTCACTACACACACATTTTCAAAGTATATTTGTGTGAATAAAGGTAGAAAACTGAGTACTTAAGACTCAGTAAATCATCTTGCGTACATTTGGGAGCCTTTGCCTTCATTAGTTCTAAGTACGAAATTAGGTCCCCTTGGATAGTGGGAAGAAAAGAAAGTCATAGTAACAATGGTAATGCTAGCCAGTTTAACTTCTCAAGGACATGAGCCAGGCTTCACGAAAACTCATGTTTTCAAGTTGTAAAAAAAAAAAAAAAAAAAGACATTAAGGGGAGATTTTATTGTAAGGGAGGAGGGGAAACCAACCTAAAGTGTTTCTAAAGCATGTGATGTCATAGATACAGCTTTTAAGTACATGTCAAATACCACAAAAGTGTGTGGCTAGGTATTTGCTACTCAATAGTTAACTCGTGTACATCAGGTCTTCTATGATAACCAAAGCAAAAGACGTTTTTCTGCTCCTATGCTTTTCTCCAGACTTTTGATATCGTCGCCCCCCCCGCCCCGAGATGCGGCATTCTCACTGTTATTTGCCTCTGCTTCCCAAATCTAGATATAGCAACCGCTTCAAGTGCATGACAATATTAACTGCAACTTTTGGAAAAAAGCGAATAGCTGCTAGACATCCTTTAATGTAAGAGAGTGGCTCTTGCTGTTGAGACTGAACATCATCTTTCCCATTCATTATATTTCTACCTACCTGTGAACTAAGTTACATTCTCACACAAAATACAGGAAATATGGATCAAGCCACTCTGAGTTACCATCAGCAGACATGATGAATGCTGTCAGAGGTTCTCTACGGTTAATTGTGATGGCAAGCTCTATCAGATGGATGAAAAGTTGGCTCATTCTCACTGAGGAGAGTTCATATTGACATGTTCCTGAACTTAAATTATTATTGTTAGCAACTGATCCTAGTTAAAGGACTAATTTGATTCTTCTGTTTCAAAGGCTAAGTATTTAAAGCTATCATAAGGAAAAAACATTCTGAAGAGAATGATACTGGAGAGAGAAAGGGTTTGCTATATTCTCGAGTTAAGCAGCCACACGCTGTAACCAGTATTTGCTGTTAGATGTACAAAAGCCTGCGGTTCTTAAATAGTAGCTTCACCTTTTGTTTCAACAACAAAAAATAGGTCAGAAGTCAGGTAAAATGCTACTTCATTTCAGACTTGATGGTGGATTTGAATGGTTTAAACATTACAAGCTATGCTTAAGAGCCCAAATAGGTATGCTTAAACATGAGTACAGACAAAATTTTGCGGTGAATACTGTTAGCATGCTGTATTGCATCATGTCCAGAACAACCCATTCCCCAATGCCCAGATAAAAGTAAATGATTGTGCATTGCATGATGATACCATTAGGTGTGCAACTTTGGTTCATGCAAAGTCTCATTTTATGGACACACTGCTGATAGTCCATATATTCCTGAAGATTCTGCATATGTGAGCTTTTCAGCCATGTTCTTTCCATAACACCAAATGGATACTGTGGTCTGGCATACTGGTGGCAAAAACCAAGCCCATATCATTTTGGCCATTTAGTCCATTTAACCAAGACATTTCACCAGCCAAAAAGCTTGAACCTCTCTTTGACTTTCTGTATTCTGGTAGAGGCCAGCGGCTTATCAGTTTTTCTGTCCTCAAGTCCATTATGTACAGGTATCTGTTATCGAACAGTAGAGCAAATATTTCTCCAAAGCCCAGCAAGGACACATTTGAGAAATCAGGAGGTTTGATAACCCTAGAAGACAAGGCAACATTGTTAGAAACTCTGTCATGATGTAGTCATCAACCTGCATTAGTAAAACAAATCCTTATGTATCTATAGAAAACAAGCATCTAAACTAATTCTGGAAAGTTTTAGAAAGAACTGGACGCAAATGTTTCAAATTAAGCAACTGAATACATAGTTGCAGTCAGGCCTGTCCTTTCAGTTCTGGCTTTGTGCATTCAGGACAGACCCTTCTGAACATAAGTAAAGGTTAAGGTTTGAAAGACCACAGCACAAGGGGAAAAAGTCCCTGTTTCTAGATACACACAAAAGAGCAAATGTACTTGCTTTTTACAGTGAATTTCCATAGGGATTTAATGACTCAATATCTTTAAGAGGTTTTACCTCTTATTATTCTTTTGACCACTCTTCTAAAAGCTGGAAATAAAATGCAGAAATGCTGCCTTGTGATAAGAAGATAAATAAATTACTGGCATAATTTAAGCATTTTCATCTTGGGGAGAAATAAAAGTATTTGCTAGTTCCCCTACACCTCTAGGATATTTTTGCCTTGATAAATAAAACTTTAAACAGAAATTGAAGAGTTAGTTTTACCAGAACTGAGCATTTGATCACAGCAGTACAGAAAGCAGCAAACTGAGGTACAGAAACATATGGAGATGAAAAATCTGTTCTCAGTAGAAAGATAACATCTTTATCTTTTGAAAGATGGGAGGTTAAGAAAGATATGACATTACTCAGTTATTGATAAGAAGCACTTCTTTTGGACTAGATATTCCTATGGTAGATACTGTACAAATATTTGGTGTCTGCTAACAGTTCTAAATGGCATTTTTTTATTTAGTAAGTTAAAATCTTTGATGCCACCATTTCTAACAGATACAGCCTCGTTCTTTTTATGGAAACAGAATGCCATCTGGTTTGATCCCTTACTGCAGTCTAGTAGATTTCACCGTCATTCCACAGCGTTACCAAGGATGACAGATCAGTAGTGCTATGAGGAAAAAGAGTCTTTTTAATTTCTTGTCCCCTCAAAGGACACCCAGAAATGGCTGCCTGGCGCTCTGTAGAGCAGCCTCCATGGCAACATTAACTTCTAGTCACTACAGCTTCACGTTCACAACTACAGCACTGCAGTCTGATTTAAGTCTATACTGAATCTCTTCAGCTTATGGAATGAAAATACAAAAGAGGACTAGCCTGTGGCCAGAAACCAAAACAGCAATCAAATGACTTGTATTGGCAGACAAAAATTAGAATTCAACCTGGCAACATGTGTCAAGTAAGATGTTTACTTTTACCAAGATTCTTTTGGCCTACATGTAAATTAAGTTATTAAGACTAATATGTTCTACTTCTTATTTACTTAAAGAAGACTAAGTCTTAAACTGAAATATTTACCTGAGAATATCATAGCTGGCAAAGTCCCACTGGTATAATCCTAGTGCTGAACTGCACACTATGTATTTACCATCAAAGTGCAATCTGGGCTGTAAGGAGATGCTGCGATCTTCAGAAACAGACAGTGTTTTTAAGCACTTGCAGTTTATTTCCCTTCCAATAGGCCAAATCTACAGTTAAAACACAATTTAAGACCATAAAACACTCGCATTATACACTGTTATAAACCGTTACACAGTCTCTCTTTAAGCATTGAGTAAATGTGTGCAAGTTTATTCAGAAATATTTCTCTCCTTTAGGTAGGCACATCAGTTCTGTAAGTGACTTGTCTTACAGTATTGTTAGACTATGTGTTAGTTCTAGCCTAAAAAATCCCAGTAAAAATGGCTGCTTTAAAGAATGGGGTAGAAATATCATCCATCTAATTGGACAGGAATGTAACAATGTTTCTGTTATGAGGCGCTTCCATAGCCACAAACTACTGCACTCTCCAACCCTTTGCAGTTGAGTGCTTCACCGTCAAGTTAGCACGTAACAGGCATGCACATAAAACACTGTTTTGTTTTTTGCATTACCATTTATGTACAGCTATCCTTTAAATCTAAACATGAAGGAAAGCATTGAAAAGTTAGTTTCCAAAGAGCTACATGTCTTGTACGCAACTTTACAAGCAGAGAATACAGGAGAAAGGAAAGTATATTAGAAGAAAGTATATTATTTGTAAACTTCAGCAAAGCACTCAAGCATTTTATTTCCCTGGGTAGCAACACGATATATGGTACATACCTTGATTTCATACTTATCTGCACTTAGAAGAATATAATCCCCAGGACTATGCATAAGAGATTTGACTTTGCACTTCTGCAAAACTACCTGTAATTGAAGGATGTAATAATTTATGTTGATGCTGTTAAATAACCAAACTTTCATTTGCATTTTTCACTTCATTGACAAACTGCGTACTGTACTTTTGTATAAAGGCAATAGAAATATTTTTAGCAACTGAATGGAAACTACAGTTTACACTTTTCTTATTCCTACTAGTGACAACTTACTTACTGTATTAATAAGTGAACATATGTACTTCACCTCTAGAATCATCCCCCCACCTTCCAAGTTCTGAAGTACTCAGAAGAAAAGTACTGTTTCTTATCTTCAGAACACTTTTCATGCTCAGATTTTAGTATTCAAGATCATTAGTTTTTCTACATAATTTTAAAAATAGCCTTCTTTAAGAACAATTGTTTTTATTCAGTCTTTGAACAAACATGGATTCATAATATTATTCCAGCTGCTTTAGAATAGAAATATCTTCAATGGTCTGAAAGGTTTAACTACAGCTTCTTTAAGTATTTTTTCTGCTGAAATGTTACTTTGCAGTATTTCTTTATGTTCTTCAGATTCTACGCCTACCTGCAGGGTTAGGATTCGGAAACAGAAATTTAGAGCACATATTACAAATTTTTGCAAGTAAGTGTTTTGCAAGATTAAATAAAAATGAATATTCCCACCTTAGTGACCCATTCTGTGTGTCCAGTAAGGGTATTCAGGCACGTTCCTGTTGATAAGGCCCATACTTTCACAGTGAAGTCCGCAGAGCCACTGACCAGAATGTCAAGTTCATCATTGTAATCCACACTAAAAACTACAAGCAAGGAGGGTACTAAATAAGGAATACCCATCTCTGTGCGCACATTTTTCTGTAAGCGAGACACTAACTAGGTCATATAGTCTCTAAGTTCATATGCTACTACAGCTTTAACTGTTATTCTTAAACTGTACACATGAATTGTTGCTCTGGATTCTTGTGTTTACATGGCAAAATTACTGATTTTTGTCCAAATTAAGAGCAGGTACATCAGTGGTTCCTTTATGGTTAGATTATGGCAAAGCGTAACTTAAGCTAGTTTCTGTTTTAAGAGTTCTAGTAAATAAAGTACAGCAGGATCAGTACATTTGATACATCTCATTATTCGCACACAGGGGAACAGACCTACAGCTGAACTAAGGATATTTTGTAGTAGAGGAGAGAGATCTTAATTATGAGCGAAATGCAAATACAGATTCCCAGGTCCTGTTGTGCTCTTTGCTGTAAGCACATCTTCATTCTGGAGATATACAGAGCTGCTATTGCCATGTGCTCTGTGCTGCCTAGGGTTTGAGTATTTTTGGTAGACTCAAAAGTACCGAATAATCATGGCATTTAGTATTACTCCCATGCAGCTGCAAAACACTACATGGCTAATCTTTGGCATTATTCAAGGGCAGGCAGATCTAGATCTGTTCTGGCTGCTTCCCCTCTACCCCAAAAGGTGACTTAAATTATAAGTTGTTTGATGATGGTGTCTGTTACTTGACAGGCAAAATTAAAAACTGAAAAGTTCAACATACCAGCACCAGTATGTCCTCTAAAATGCTGTGTCTTTGCCCCAGAGCTCCATTCCCAACAGGCCACCGTGTTATCAAAAGATCCTGTTACAAGCTTTTGTTCATCAAACTTCACTGCGGCACAAGTGTGTGTCTGGATACCATATATGCACTGACCTGTGCTTACATCCCACAGTTTTGCAGACAAGTCATCTGATCCTAGAATATAAAAAAAAAAATCCAACAGGATAATTGGAAGAAAACAGTAAATAATATTTCCAATCTTATATTAATCTTCCATGTTTGCTTAAAATATAGTATGTTCATAGAATCACGGAGTGGTTATGGTTGGAACGGAACACCTGGAGATCAACTCTTCCAACCCCTCTGGTCAAGCAGGGCCACCTACAGCCAGTTGCCCAGGACCATGACCAGATGGCTTTTGAATATGTCCAAGGATGGATGCTGTACAATCTCCCTGGGCAACCTGTGCTCAATCAATCTCACAGTAAAAGTTTTAAAGGGAATCTCCTGTGTTTCAGTTTGTGTTAACTGCCTCTTGTCCTGTCACTGGGCACCACTGAAAAGAGCCTGGCTCCATCTTCTTTGCACCCTCACTTCGGGTATTTACATACAGTGATAAGATCCTTCCCTGAGCCCTCTCTTCTTTAGGATTAGAAAGTCCCAGCTCTCTCAGCCTTTCTTCTTATGAGATGCTCCAGTCCCTTCATCATCTTCATGGCCCTTTGTTGGACTCTCCAGTGTGTCCAAGCCTCTCCTGTACTGAGAAGCCCAGAACTGGACATGGTACTCCAGGTGTGGCCTGAAAGTACTTACAGAATGTATCGGAGAAATTGTCTTATTCCAAGGAAGAAGACAGACTTTTCCTGCCACACCTTGGGACTGCAAGTGATTACACAGCCCAAATAAGGTCCCTGGAACTTCAAGTTATCCTCTAAGATGATAACTGACATATCTGTACTTCTCAAATGGGCTCACTAATCTGAAGCATGGTACCAGCTGTTACTGCTTTTTTAACCAACAATGAAATTGGTCTCCTTCTTTTCCTGTTAAAGTGACTAATGAGTTTATTGGTGTGCCAGATGTTTCAGAAATGGAAAAATAAAGTAATTTTGAATCATCTTAAACAGCATTAGCACTATGAAAATAAGCTGTCTGGTAAAGGAAAAGCAAATTGTCATAAATCATATAGGGGGGGTGGGAGGAGAAAACAAAGAATTGTAAGACTCCAGATTTTCTGTCCTTCCTACCTGTACACAGAAGTCCATCTTTATAGTAAAGTGCATATACTCTGGCACTGTGTCCAATTAAAGAGGATGTCTCAAAGGCTTCATGGTCCTTCAGTTGCTTCATCCTTAAAATGGCCTTTAGATAAACCTTCTTCCAATGCAGGGGATCCTGAACAGAGTCATCTATTTGCCAACCCAAATTCTTACATGCGGTCTGCCACACCTCTGTACAGGCACTTATAACCTTATTCCACTGCTTAGAGACGAGGCAACATGTGAGTAAGGTCTGAGGATCAAGCCATTTTAACAGATAAAAACTAAGTTCCAATGGAAGAAGTTTGAGGAAGTCCCTCTTGAGGAGAATCTCTAGATTGTTGGAGAGGTGCCTGAGCTGGACTGCTCCACTCAAGCTAATCAGGTGATCCAGAGTTTCATTTTTCTGCAAGTCCGTCAGAGAAAGAAATGTAATAGAAATGTTATCAAGCCATGCTTCAAAGTCCTTTTTCTCCATAAGGTTATGGAAAAATTTACCTGTGATACATCAAAATACTGTATTAGTTCTGTTCAGAAAACAAGGTAAGCATCACATCTTTATTACTGGTACATCAGTATTCCAAATGGCATGCTAACACATTGACTGAAGCGATCAAACACATTTTAAAGTATTCATTAGGTTAGGACTAAGCATTTGCAGCAGGCACTTTGAACTATCATTTGTCCCACATCAGACTTAGAAAGTGAATTGTATGGAGTAAGTGAAAGTTAGCACTCATTATGGATGTAAACACTTTTCTTGTCCTAGGCTATCACTTTCAAATTCTGAATCCAATAAGGGAAGGGTTAGTTTAAGTTTTAAACCTATTATAGCAAATAAACACTGTTTTAGAGTTTACTCATGGGTTATACTGATAAAGGGAAGAAACCAAAGTATATAAGCAGTGGTAAGCTAGTTACTGACAGAACTTACTCATACCTTGGTCCTGAACCATTTTAAACACAAAGCAGGTAACTGTAGCTTTTTAAAAAAGATACAGAGAGATGTCTGAAAACCTGTTTTGAAGGATATGTTAGATATATTTCTATCTTCCTTGTGTAAAGGCTGTACATTGTCCTGGCCTAGTGTCAATTTTGGGACCTTTGCACTGTTTTGACATAAACCCTTTCTTTTTTTATAAAAAAAAAAAAAAATCCTGTTTCCCCCCCCCCCCCCCTTCTTTCTCAGTTTATTTCCAATGAAAAGAATTAACTATGAAATTGAAGGTTTGACATACTACCTCCTAAACTACACGATCTGTATGCATTTATACTATCCTGTGGCATCTGAAGTTCCAACAATAAGCTTGGACAAGTGATTAAAAAGATAAACATGAGGCAAACAGTTAAAATGCCATAGTTATTTTCACTGGAAGATCCAAGTCAGATAGTTAGAAAACTGGCTGAATTTAATTCATAGAAGCTCCCAAACCCAAAGAATTGAGGAATCTGAGTGGGAGTCAATAACGTGTTTATTTCTATACAGGCATTTTATCTTCATAGAATAAGATCTTAGAGTACACCTCTTAACATGGCAAAGTAGTACAGAAAAGTATGGTCTACACTACGAAAGGCTGCAAATGGCATGCAATTGTTGATGAAAACACAAGAAGGTGCTGGGTGTCAGAGACACAGAAACAGCTGCTCCCACCAAGTCACAAGTTCACAGAGTAACTTTTACTCCTGACACCGCTGGTCAGCGCTGCTAGTAACTCCAAACAGCACCGGTCTGTGCCAGCAGGCATGCCTTTTCTTTAAAACAAACTCTTTCTAACAGGCTCCCTATGAATAAAAAAATAGGTGTTTGTTGTATTCAATACGCCAAGGGCAGCCGGGGCTCCCGCTGCTCGGAGCTCCGTGCGTGAGGCTCTTTCCCGGTGACTCGGCTGCCCGATCCGCGCCCTCCGCCCCCTCCCATGTACCTCCGCACCACAGAGCGCGGCGAGGACCGCCGAGTTCAGCGCCGCTGCTGCCGACAGCTGCCGGCGCCGCTCGCCCGAGTCCCGTGGGCCGCGGCGCTCACCTCAGGTAGCGGCCGGGCGCGGGGCGTCCCCGGGCAGGCGGCTGGCGCGGCCCCGCGGAGCCCGGCGCGGGCTGGGGCTTCCCCGCGGCCATCGCTCCCACAGCAGGACGGGCTCCCAGCGCGGCTCCGGGCACCGCGGCAGGAGGCCGCGCTCTGACGGGCCTGGGCGCCTCAGCCACACCCGCCGCGGAAGGGGCGGGGCGAGCCCGCGCCGCGGGCCCTGCGCCGGGCAGACCGGCGGGCACGGGCGGGAAGGGCTCCCCGGCACTCGCTGCTCTCCGGATCAGGCAGCTTCCGGCGCACACTCAACGTCATCACTGCGCGCTGCCGCGCAGCCGTTTCCGTCCAGGCGGGCGCCTTGCAGAGGCCGCCGGTCCGGGCCGCCCGCGCTGGGCCATGGCTGCGGAGGAGTCTCGGTCCCTGCTGGGGCACTCCGCTCCGGACTCTGGCGCCAGGTGAGCGCGGGAGCCGCCGCGCTAGCGGGCTCAGGGCGCCCCGGAACACGACCGGTAGCGGGGGCGGCCGAGGCGAGCGCTGGATCGAACCCTCTGCCGCCCGCCCGAGCTCCGACGGCCCCGGTGAGGGGCCGGAGCGGAAGGCGGGCGCGGTGCGATCCGTGTCGGCCTCTCCTGCCACAGAGTGCGGAACACGAAGCTGTACCTGGCCGCGTTTGCCGCCCTCCTGGGACCGCTGAGCTTCGGGTTCGCGCTGGGCTACAGCTCCCCCGTGATTCCGGAGCTGGGCAAGATCAGCGACCCTGCCCTGAGACTGGACAGCGACCGCGCCTCGTGGTTTGCGGTACGTTCGGTATGATGCGTTACCATTGCGTGCTTTCACTTGAAAGCACAGGTCAGGAAGAATCTGCTCATACGATGGGGTCCTATTCCTCCCGAGAATGAGGGTAAATGCAGATCTTAAAAATGAAATCCAGTTGTTTTTTTTTTTCTAAATTCAGGGATTGGCTCAAATTTTTCCTGAGTAACACTGCTGTTATGCTCTGATAGCTCTCAGGACATACTAATAAATGCTCCTATTGTTTAAACCTATTTTTGGTGCTAAAATTTCTTCTAACCATTCCTGTGTTTCTCAACTGAACCTGCTAAGGGACCACAGAAAACAAACTTTTTAATAAATTAGTGCAATTCATCAGCATGAGGAATGTTTGCTTCTTGGATACAGGCTGGACTTCAGGTTAGATGTGACAACAAATTCTTCAGGGCTTTAAAGCAGTTTGAAAGGCCTTTTTATGAATGGACAGCTTTGTAGACAGATTAAGAAACAGTTACTGCTGCTTTTTTTTTTCTTGTTCATTGAAAGAGCTTTGTATGTAATATGAAAATTACGTGCTGTTCAGTTGTGGTGAGTATTGCTGCTTGGCTGTTTTGATTAAGAAGTTAATGCTTATCTTTATTATCCAAACACCTACATACTCTTGCGCTTTTTTTTAGAAGCTGCTATTTTTTAAAATTTTAAGAAATTGCTGTTATTTGTTTTTATGTTTGTTTATATGTATGTATAACAATTTTTTTACTTGTTTTTTGAAGTCAGTAGTAACATTAGGAGCTGCTGTCGGAGGAGTACTAGGAGGCTATCTTGTGGATAAAATTGGGAGAAAGCTGAGTCTAATGCTGTGCTCAATACCGTATGTTCTTGGATATATAGTTATTATATCTGCTCATAATGTTTGGATGCTTTATTTTGGACGAATGCTGACAGGCTTGGCCAGTGGAGTTGCTTCACTTGTTGTTCCAGTAAGTAAGAAGTTTTTCTGGGTTTGTGTGCATGTGCAATGCTTTTTTTGTTTGTGTGTGGTTTTTTGTTTTTTTTTTCCATAGCAGTACTATAGGTGGCTTGGGTGAAGTAACTGAATAACTGTAGCCAAGGCACTTAGTGAATTTAGAAGAAACTGATTTTTTTTTTGTCAGTTTTGAACTTCATGGAGAATTAAATAATTTTGCACTCTTTATGTCAAATTAAAAAATCAAAACTCTCATTGCAAACAGTTTGATATGTGGTTTGGGCCATGTGTTTATGCAAAGAGTGTTCTAAGCTCTAGACTTCTTTGAGATGATGCATTTCTTGTTGAATATGGCTAACCAAAGAGGCTCTTACTAATGCAAATTTATTCACCTCTGGGATACTGATACTACATCAACTTTCTTCTGGCTTAGGTCCTCCCTATTTTTCCAGGGTTTTTCATGACGCCAATATACATTTCTGGGATGGTACTTTTCTACTCACTTCATCTTATTGAGGCCTTTTTAAAGGAGGGGAGTTACTGGGAAATACAGCTGTGTTTTTACAGAAATGAATTACTTATCAAGTCCTTGATCCAAAATTGGATAGCATTATTAGATGTTTTCTTCCTATGTTTTAGGTGTATGTATCCGAAGTATCTCATCCTAAAGTCCGTGGTATGCTTGGCTCTTGCGTTCAGTTGATGGTGGTGACTGGAATACTGGGAGCCTACGTTGCAGGTATTTGGGTTAGGGCTCTAGGTTGTAAAAAAGAATTAGTACATGTAATGAAAGAACTATGCTGAAGAATTGGAAGTAAATGTTAATTTTTTTGTACAACTAATAGATGTTCGTAGTCCTCTTTCTTTCTTTCCCTTTTGTTACCTAGGAATAACACTAAAATGGCGCTGGCTGGCAGTGTTGTGTTCTTTTCCATCCTGCATAATGCTATTGTTCATGTCCTTCATGCCTGAAACACCGAGATTTCTGCTGAATCAGAACAAACGCTCAGAAGCCATAGCTTCTTTGTGCTTCCTGCGGGGACCACACGCAGACCATGAATGGGAATGTCAGCAGATTGAAGCCATTGTTCAGGAGGAGGTGATGAGAATCTGATTTACTCTTAAAAAACATTTTGTATGGAGATAATATCTGAAACTATATAATGTAATTAAAAAGGTTTTACCAAAGCTTGGTTAATGGCCTTTTTACAGCCAGTGGTCCAAACCTGTTCCCTTATACAAACAATACTCAAGAAGCAAGTGAGATTCTTTGAACCTTTTTCCTCTGCATTTCAGCTGCAACTACTGTCACCACTGGCTGCCATCAGTGTACGGAAGTGGCAGTTGGGCTTGTTAATTGTATGACAGCTGTCTAGTTTTTTATTTAGCAATTTTGTAGGATTGTTCAACACCTCTGAGGCTTATTTTCTATATGTATGAATGCATTTTCTCTTGTGTCTCTAAAAGCATCATTTAGCCTCTTGTGAGATGTGTGTTTAAATAGACAGGTCTAATAATTGAAGTTCGGTTTCTGCAAACCATGGATTCATTCACGTTAACTTTGTAGATACTGTTATTCTCTGTCTCTAGAACCTAAGAAAAGGGGAAAAAAGCTTTTCTGGAGTTTTCAGATACTTCAAATATGAACATTTTTACTGCTAAGACACTTAGGTTTTGCTAAGGTGGGAGAGGGAGACTTACTGAGTTTGAACAAACTGAAATGTTCTGTTTTTCTTTTTGTTCTTTGATCTAAGAGATGAAATTTTTGACCAAATCATTGCTTAATCTTTTTAACAGGGACTGAATCTTTCTGAATTTAAGAACCCCTCAATCTACAGGCCACTTCTTATTGGTGTTGCTCTAATGTTCTTCCAGCAAATAACAGGCATTAATGCCGTTATGTTCTATGCAGAAACTATCTTTGAAGAGGCAAACTTCAAGGTAATTGGGGTGTGTTTCCAAACTGACAAATGTCTCATAGTTTCAGCTTAGTGGTATAAGAAGTCTAAAACACGTAAGAAACTGACTTGATAAATGATCCTGCCTGTGTCATAAATAACAGGGTTTGTGTTTTAGTGGGGTTTTTTTCGTTTGGACTCTAGGTGCACTTTTGCCCGTGCCACTCTGGCATGCCTTTTTTTGGGGGGGGCGGGGAGGGGAAGTATGTTGCAGTTGGCTGGTCTGAAACTTTGATATTGATAGAAATTCCTATTATAGTAATCTTCCTGTGTAATTTTATTTTTTTAGACTTGCAAATGCAATGTTTCAGAGCAAGTGGAACTCTGGGGAACAGTTGTGGCTTACTTTAAAGTTTGTTAAGCGACTAATATGTTGTGTTAATTGGTGATGTCTTCTTTTTTTTTTTCCTTCTGTTGTTTCACCCCACTATTAATTTCTGTGGCATAGTTTATCTTCATTCAGATTCAAGAAGCAAATGTATTTGTAATGCTTGATAAGTGATCCTCTTGTCAGCCCAAAAGAGCAAAATCTCCCTACCTCTTACTTTATTTCAGGACAGCAGAATGGCTTCTGTTGTTGTGAGTTCCATACAAGTGTGTTTCACTGCTGTGGCTGCACTTATCATAGATAAAACTGGACGAAAAGTGCTGCTTTACATATCTGGTAAAACATGTTACTAAATTTTGTCCAGTAAAAAATAATTATGTAGTACCCATAAATATCTTAACTGTTCAGGAAATTAAGTATTGCAATTTATACATTTTTAAGTGGGTATAACTATAGACTTAAATTCACAAGAGAGAACTATCATGTTATGTATATATATTGCAGGTGGAACCCCTTGAAACTACATGTGGCTATCTTTTTGTCTTCTTACCAGGCCAGTTTTTATTTTGAAATAGCTATGTCACTGAGACAGTTCTTACCACTGTGATACTTTTTCAGTTTAATAAGATTCAATGTCATGATACATTCTCATACCCAAGTTGTCAACAAATGGCTATTTCGAAGTAGTTTCTCTGTGGCTGCTGCTGATTTCGTGGCAGATTGTGGTGTTTAGTTATATAAGACCATAGTTAAAAATTCTAACTGCATGAGTAAATGTGCTGAAGAAAATGAATTCTGTTTGATATGGTTGTTGTGCTGCACACTCAATAGTAATTGTCTGCTGTGAAGACTATATTGTTTGCCCAGTGTTTAGAATGTTTGTCTAGCATCTGTCACTCCTGTCAAGGCCAGTGTTTATTTCCAAGAACAGTATCTTCCATGAAACACTTCTGTGAGGGCCAGCACATCTTACATTTGGCTGACCAAGCGGCAGCCAGTGACAATTGGATTATTGCTTACTTTTCAGGGATAATCATGGCTCTCAGTACTGCATTGTTTGGACTTTACTTTAAAATGGTCCTTCCAAGTCGAAACAACTCATCAAACTCTGATGTATGGTTCACACTAAATTCAGCATCACCAGGAACAGAAAGCAGCATATCCTGGCTTGCAGTAGTGAGCCTAGGGCTCTTTGTTGCTGGTAAGTGGAACGGGCTTTGAAGTAGCCATTATATGAAACTCAGACTTTCTGACAAATTTGTTCCATTCTGTCACATTATCAATTAATGGAAATGAATTGTCTTTGACAGACACCTCAGTGTATAACACAAAGGTGGACTGAGTGTTCACAATCCTGGTGATAAAGCTAGCAGCTTAGTTAAGCCAGTTCCCTGGAAAATGAACTTATACTTCCTTGTGCTAACAGTAAGTGCTCAGGTTAAACTGCTTTGCAGTCATTAACGGAAAAAAACCAGTCTTTGTTAGTGTCTGAGCCGCCACACTGAATTCTGTGATGGTGCAAGGCAGCAGCAGTTAGAAACAAGGTCAGTTTTTAAGCTTACCCCTTCAGATACTTTGTGGCAAGAAGTTCTGCTTGTTAAGAATATTCTTGTACTTTGATGTAAAATGCACCAGTGGTTATTGTGCTGCCCTAAAATAACTCACTCTCTTTCTTTCTGGTTGAGGTACTGTTTTACTGGAGTAATCCAAGAACCCAGAGTGCGAACTGCACCCCCCTTACATGACTAACGTGGGCATCATTCCGTCCGCCTTTAGCATGTACTTGCATTTATTCTCTCCTGTTTGTAATTGCAGGTTTTGCCCTTGGCTGGGGTCCTGTTCCCTGGCTGTTGATATCCGAAATCTTCCCACTTAAAGCTAGAGGCATATCAAGTGGTGCTTGTGTGTTAACAAACTGGGTTATGGCCTTCTTGGTAACCAAAGAATTTCATGATCTCATAGTAAGCATCATACATTACAATCTGAAATTTCTTTTCATAAGGAAATTTATTAAAGATTTTCCTGAGCTATAGTCTTCTCTGGCAATATAGAACTGTAGTTGTACAGTAGTGAGCTGTAATAATGTGGGTTTTTTTGTTGTTTCCCCTTTCTCAGGGCTTCTTAACGTCCTGTGGCACATTCTGGCTCTTCTCTGCCTTCTGCTGCCTCAATGTAATTTTTACAGCTTTTTATGTTCCTGAAACGAAAGGACAGACCCTGGAACAAATTGAGTCCTACTTTGGAAGAATTTAAGCCTAAGGCTTTTTATACTGATACAAAACCTTCATATCATGAAATATGGTGCTATGGTTGAAAGTAACTGCATTGCTAAAGTTTAGTAACTGTGTTACTAAATCTGCTATCAAATTGTTTTAATGAATTTTGTAAAAATCTGAGTTCTGGTTTTAAAAAAAAAAAAAATCAATGGGCATCTGCATATAGTTCAGCATACTCCCTGCATAGTAAATCTCCCTTGTGCAGGTCTTGGACATATTATTTTTCTTTGATCCTGTGTTATTTTCACCTAGTGCAAACTGACTGTAATGACCAAGAATGTTAAATGTAGTGACCATGAAATTTTTTTCTAAAAAGTAAATTAAGATCTCATTATATAAATAAAGACAAAAAATTTCCTTGCTTCACTTTACCATTCCCTTCTGTCACATGTTACAGCGAAGAAATGAATGATGTAGCCTGGCTAACGTTAATTTTAACTGCAGTACTTAATCTTCGTGTCACTTCTATTTTTGGGATGCCTAAATCTTGGTCCCAACTGGAGATGAATGCTTGACTTTCATGGGCGTTAGGGTTAAGTTGGCATTACTTATCCTGTTGCTGTCAAGTTGGTTAGGAATGCATTTAAATCACAAGAAGGCCTTTAGCTCTTAGGATAATGTATTTTAGAATTCAGGAACGAGGACTGCTTTTTCAAAAGGAATTACAAGGCCTTAGAGACAGTAACAACTTCCTTTTAGCCAAAAAAGGAGAAAAGCTATCTTTTGTAGTGTTAATTTAAGGGGTAAAGGTCTCCAACCAGAGCAGGTCTCTGAAAGCCTAGAAGATGCCAGGAACACAAACCAGTGCTAGATTATAGTTCTTGTCAAACATGGGTAATACTTAGACACAAATGCCAGTATCACAGGCACAGTGTAGCACTGAAATGAGTAATGTGTCTGAAACAAAATTTCTGGAGATCTCAAATGGAAACAGCGATCCAGAGCTGTCTGCAAACAGGGCACTACCTTCTGTCTTTTTAATTTCTTCTCTGTTGAACCAAATTTGAAAAAGCCATTAGTTATGCATGTTTGAAAGAAAGGAGTGAGATCAAATTTATGGTTTATTACATAGGAAGGAATAAAGAATCTGTTACTCCTTCACAAAGGTGATAAATGGCACTTAAAACAATTTCAGCTGTGACAGGACTGTTTCTATTTGGCTGTCATATCTAAAACACAAACCATACACACTATCACATGACATTAAAAACAATGGTTATACATGGGCATTTAAGACAAGTGGTACATAGTTTTTGATCACAAATGTAGCAACAGTCTTAATATGCAATTATTAAATTACAAAGCAGTCTGTTAACATTCAAAGTCTTAGTAAAAACTGACATTCCATTGGCCTAAACCTTTAGAGACATAACATCAACCAGATAAATACCTAACAGAGCTACAAATAAATATGCATAAAATAATCTCTTAAATTGTCTTTTCAAATCATGTGCTAATATCATGATTTCCAGTAGCAAACAGGAGTCAATCAGCTGCAGCTCAGCAACAAAGTGAAGCAGCCAGGCAGTATACAGGTTGGTGAGGCTGCTGTGCACAACTAGTAAGAGTAAAAAAATACTTTCTAACCTGCATGCAAGTGCAGCTGTTTGCTCCACCGTCTTCTCAGCTTCCCGGATTGTTCATATTAGGTTTTCAGGGTATAATTTTTTCCTCCACAAAGTCAGGCTAAGCCCAACTGCTAAAATGCTGCTTTAACAGAATTCGTAAGCACTGTGCCTATGAACCATGACATGAAATTGCTAATATTGACAATAATATGGTACTCACTTTCATATACTGAAGGCAACAAAAATGATTCTGAACTACCCTGACACGTGCAGATGGGATTCCCAACCCTGCCTCCCAAGATCCCATTACTTTAGATTCCTAGATATGCTTAGGATTTTTAATCCCTTAAAACTTGTGGTAGAAATTAAAAATATATACATATGCCTATATATATATATATATATATAAAGCCAACTCAATCCCCAAAGGATTATATATCTCAAATCCCAACATCCCTGCAAGACACACAGAAGCAAAACCAAAAAATGGCAGCCTTTTTAAGGCACCTGCTGCATACATTAGGAATGAAGACAGGTTATTTTTCTCCTTCCTGTCCTGTGTCAGTAAGAGTCTGTTATGTCTGGTATTTCCCATTGCGACCTGAGGAGCAGCTTGCACCTGACCCGTGCAGTCAAGCTGTAGCATAGAAATCCAGGTAGGAGGTGGTGGGGAGGCAGTTGTAAGGCTTCCCTCTGCAAACTAAATCAACTTCTTGTTCCAGATAAGTACCATGACAAAAGTTTCATCTGGTTTTGTCAGCTTAAGCAATCGAATTTCATCTGTATTCCTTAGTCCTTTTGCTGTTAGTATTTGCTGCATGTCACCAGCACTGTGATTACAGACAGACCTTCACAGGTTCCCTGCCCGCCCCCCCCCCCCCCCCCCCCTTACTTTACAGCCACTGCTGTGGCTCTGGTTAAAGAAAATAACTCCTGCTTTAAGGCCCCTCTTTCTATAATCATATCTTCGTTATGATGCAAATAGCACATCTGTATGCATCCTGAGTACCATCATAGCCAGAAGTCAATCTCTCTGTCAATCTTTTTAACCTCGCTACTGTTCCATCTCTAAGGCTTGTCTTTCAGGAAACCTAAATACGTGTGCTCAGGTTCTTCAAAACAAGTTTTAAGATCTCCACGTATTGCTTTAGCTGCTACAGAACTATGGTTTAGTCATGTTAAATCATGCTAGAACAGAACACGTGAACATCTGCAATACATTTAAAAATCTGATATCCTAACAATGCAAAGCAAAGCTTCCAGTTAAAACTGTATTTTAACTAAAGCCCCAGTTTTGCAACACACTGGTAGAGTCTTCAAAAACTCCCACATAACAGAAATGAAATACTACATCGAGAAATCCACTTATGGAAAAAGGTGGTGGTTTTGCTTTCTAAAAACATCTAAGTGCATGCAGTGCTCCCTAAAGTGGATTCGTTAAGAGCACAAAAGTGTTTACAGCCTCCAGGAGAATAACCATCAGGTGATAATTTCAGATTGATTTTTTAAAACTTAGCTGTTCAGATTAAATAGGACAGGGTAAATTAACACAGTGTCTGGAAAGAACATTCTCAAAAAGAGTGGCAAGCTCTTGCAAAGACTTTGAGCTGGCACTTCCTTTTCAATGCTTATTAAGGTTCATGCCACACATCTATGGGTGCAAAAATACTAAAATAATAGTAGCCACTGGTTAATACTGCATCTGCTCCTAGATTAATTACTGACGAAAATATTGCTTCTTTCCTTGATCAGCCACTCCAGACTAAGAAATGATGCTTTCAGTTAACACCTTGCATGTTTTCTTCGGTGGAACAATTAAGCCACTATCTACAATAAACTGGGCAAAAAAATACTTTGCAAAGAGTTACACTTTCAGACAGACTGAGGCAAAAGGCACACGTCTCCAGATGGTCAGAGTTGGACAGAAAATGAAACCATGACACATGAATGGCATTACAAAATAAAATAAAGGATACAGAAGTATTTCTACATATAGAACAAGAAATACTTGCTAATAAGGCTAAAATCTTTGAAGCCTGAAGCATCCCTTAAAACTGGAAGCAACCCAAACCAAACAAAACTGTTCGAAATTCATTTTCCGCATAGAGGGAACGGCTAAAAAAACAATCAAACTTTAAACGTGAAACCCTGTCTTTTAACATAACAAAAAAAAAAACAACTAAGATGACTATTTCATCATAGAAGACTGGATTCTAAGCAGTGAAATTTCAGTCTGGATCCAGTTAGAAAAATATGATTATATGGAATAATGACTCAGATTGTTGGTGCAAGAACAGACAACAGCTAATGCTGATGTCCGCATAGGAACCTTTGTGTAGTTAGAAAGAAAATTAGTTGTTAGCTTTTCTGCCTGTAATGGGAAAATCCGTAGGTGCACTACAATAAACAGTTTTCCAGCTGATAGAGAAATACAGTAGTTTGCTTTTTTTTTGCCTTTTCACTTCTCATCCTTAAGGAATACTTTTAAAGTTTGTGTTTTCTATAAGAAGTCTCTCTGCTCAAGCATTCTTAATGCCAAAGCAGTTTTCAAGCTTCTCTAGAAAATGTGCATGGACAGACCAAAGCAAAGAAAGCAGCATCTTCATCTTTTACATGTTCTTTATAGAACCTTCTTGATTTTGCAGTAAACATACCATAGCTGCATCATTTTAAGAACAGACTGCACTGTTTGGAAAGACCTTGCCCGCAAGCCTTTTGTTTGGTTTAGTTTTTAAAACAAAAAGGAAAGATTTATGTTATAAAATTCCTCTTCCCACATGACATACACTGTTGTAACACAACTCATGATAGTAATAACAACGATTAACTTAGCTGAATGTCATTCAGGTACTTCACATGATAAGAAACTCAGAACAAGTAATACTTTTTATTTACTTCAGTTGCAGCCTAAATCTCTCATTAATTACCTACTATTAGAATGCCACAAAAAGTAATGGTTCCTTAACTGAGAAAACATACTTATGTCAAAGATATAAGCATCACCAAATCAGGCTGAGCTAGCCAGAACAAGGGTTCTATGAAGATTAATCACCAATACTTCCAGCCACATTTTACCACTAGAAGCAGTGTTTGTGACATTCCCATAGAGCTCACAGAGTTGTAAGAAAATGTGAAGTAAGGAAGAAAGGTTTTAAGACTGTCTTCACTTCAAGTCAATGATGTCTTCATCATATAAGGAAATCAGCTGCAAGGGATAGCTAGATGGTGAGCTTTCCTCCCTGTTTGCTGAAGTATCAGGGTCTGAACTAGCAGAAAGATGACATCCTTCAGAATAGCTTTCAAAAGAGCTCGAGAGTATCCTGCAAAGAGGAAGACAAAAGTTGCTAAAAAAATACACAGATTAGGGCAAGCAGGATCAATGGCTATTTCTAGATTCAATCAAGTTATCCTAAAGACAGACCATTAAAGCTTCCTCTCGGATTTACTCTGCTGAAAATCATTAAAAGGCAAATGTTCATGAAGCTCCACGTCCAAATGATTTCCAAATAGTGAAATAAATCAAATAGAAGTTTACATTGCAGCAGATCTTTTTATTTGTTTCATTAATCTCAGTCTACTGTGTCTTGGCTGAATTCTGCCACTAATCTATACAAACATAGGTTGTGAAAACAAAAGAATGGCAGTGGGGTCAGGTGCGCAGAGCCAAACAGAAAAATGCTATGGTGTTTCTTAGCAAAATTTATTCTGGAAATAGCAAAACAAGAGAAGAAAACAACAAGTGAGCCTGCACAGTGCAGATCTAGTAGTGCAAACCCTAATGACAGGCTCAACTGCAGCATGTCCTCACAAAAACCCCTCACATTTAGTCTTGCTTTGCTCATTAACATACCTTTAGCAAAAAGCATAATTGTTTTGGTATTTTTAGTATTCAGATACTCTAACGAGCACGTTAGCATGAAATTCACACTGGTATACAAAGCTCGCAGTCAGGCCCATGCCAAGTGAGATAAGCATGAATAGGTTGCCAAATCGTCAATTCTAAAAATATTTACAGTCTAACTTAGATGATTTTCTAAGGCCAGTATATTTACCTGTCACTACTAGTTGATCTTACTGCTCCCTGCTTGGGGTCTGACTGTCTTCGAGGAACCTTTTTTTGCTTCTGTGCAGTTTCTGTCTTGGTCATAGGCTCATCCAAGAGGCCTCAATAAAGGAATAAAAGACTTAATACTCTTAACAGAAAAGAAAGCATTCATGAAAACTTTAAGGCATACGTTGCTGGTTTCCACTATTAACTAGTTCCTACTTGGCTTAGAATATAGTCATCTTATATGTGATCAGATGCTGGCTAGACTTTGCAAATAAGGTTTCCTCACAGTTTCATTTGTTTGTTTATACTACTTATTTATCAACACTGTTTGCATGTTACAAATATGACTGTGATGGTCCAAATATTAGAAATTACATATACTTAGCCATTAATATGTACATTGAAGAGTGAGGAGAGTTTACCCAGCAATTCTTTACGTGTTCTGCTTGCAATTTCTTTAATTTCCATACGAGATAAGGATAGTGAGTGAGTAACTGGAAGAGACGCAATGCCACTGGATGTTGTAGTAGTGATGACCTTGGGAGCCAAAGGTGACTTCAGAGGTCGTTCAATGCTTCGCCCAACCAGATTACTGAGAGGAATTTTGTATAGGTTTTTGCATGGAACTTCACCTGAAACACAGAAGGAGAAAAGAATGTCACACTTTCACAATAGAATAAGTTCTTAATACTTCCAAATGAAAAGTTATACAGAAAAGTTATACTCATTGTGCCGGGTGCTTTTAAACCCAAACAACAAAGACCTTCCTAGCCCCAGAGAACTTTCAATATAAATAGGCTAGGAGGATGAAGAAATACAACCATATTGTGCAGAGTTGCAAATTGACTTAGAGGGAAAAAGAAGACCGACTTTGGGCAATGTGATGGATCAGTAGTGGAACCAAGAAGTAAATTTACATGTCCTGAGGTTGGTATTCAACTATTACACCATGACTCTGCACTCTGTGCAATATTTTAATATGCTGCAAGTATATTTGAGCCTGGATCTCAAGTGGTTTAAATTATGGCTCCTCTTCTTAGGTGACACGAAATACCATGTGTTTTCCTAATTCTTAGGAAAAAGCCCAACAACAACTTACCATCAGATAGCACTGCCTTTTAAAAACTGAAACTGTGATTCTCCTTTGCCCTTCTGCCAACAGTGCAGCAGCAGATTTAAGTGAGAAAGATATATATACACACACTGCATTATCCTGTGTTTCTCCATTATTGTTCCCCTATAGAGTGATTGTTTGCAAATCATGTTACACTAAATTGACAGTGCAAACTCTTTCGAGAGTAGAACTTCTTCTTACTTTTGGTTCACAAAAGAGCTTTAACCCTCAGTGGTAGTTTAGCTTTTCTTAAGTTAAAGGACTGGTGTATGTGAAATCTCAAGTCTTCCCACAATTTTCTACCTCTTTTTGCGTTATTAGTCTTGGCCATATTGCCAAAGATTCATCCATCTACTGAAGCTTAGTTGCTCCCCTCCTACAGAAACAGCTTCCTCAAAACAGCACTACTATGCATTCAGAAAAGATCCTATGGGGCAAATGCTCAAGAACCAGGTGCTTCATATCTGTGGATAAACAGAAAATCTTTCGGACTTTCAGGTAGGAACTCAAAGTTTTTTACCTGATCAATTTAATCTTACTAATGATCCGCTGCACTGACACGTGAGAGCTGTTGGAATGATCAGAAATTGTTATTCAAGCTGCCTGGAAACCACGTTACCTTCCAGAGATGAAAGAGGACATTCTGGCATTTCGTAAGCTGTTGGTGTCTGAGGAGAACTCCGTGAACTCAGTTCCTTAGAGCTGCTGTCAGATGATGTATTTACTGCAGCAGTAGCTTTAAAATAAATATCTGACTGAAATGACAAATAACTTATCATTAGTACTGCAATACTTTCTTAACTGTCTTCTGAATACGAGCTCAAATGTATTGATGCTAAGTCACCTAGGTTTGTTCATAGAAAGGTTATCCCACTGTCAAGTGGAGGGAACATCTGTGAGGTTGAGGATAGTATGTGCCCCATAAGCAGTCAGATATCTCAGATCTGCATTACTGTGAGCAATAAAGGACAGTGAGATAAATTCTGATTTTCTTTGTACTTGATATCAATTCAAAGCACACAGACAAACAGTTACCAGAGATCAAATAGCACATGTTTCAGTTTTGGTTTGTTTGGTTTTTGGCTGCAGCAACTTTTAATGTGCATTAGATCCCAGCGTATCACAAAAACAGCCAAGCATCATTTTCCTATGTCTTACCCTCGATGCTAAAAGTTGAAGCTCAGGCACAACTGCTGTGTGGACTAAGTTCCCATTCACCACTAATCGGATCTCAATGGAATCGGTAGTGAAAGCAAGGATATAAGGGAAAGCACAGACTGCAACGAAACAAAAATTATTTGGCAAGGAAGAATGGTTAATATAAATGTTTCTTGGATGCTCCATGAAAACTATTCTTGAGTATCTGACCTCCTGTGGCATCTCCCCTTTCCTATGAAAAGGGTTGTCTAACATACTGATGGACATTGAGCTACATCAAGCCTGAAGAAAACTTCACTCTCCATGCCTGGTAGAACACAGACTGAATGGAAAAGGAAAAACAGGAAAAAGAGAAAGGAAAAGAAATTCAGCAAACAAAGAACCTGGCACCAAGGCTCCACTTTTTAAAATTATCATATGCAGAAACTTAGCTAAAGTGGCATCATGAATATTACGTTTATGCCTAGTACATATACTGTAATTCCACTAACAGCCAAGTGCAAGCCTAAATGGTGAAAGAAAAAGAAACGGACGTCTAGTTAAAAAGAGATATTTTCTTACCAACAGCATAAGGAACTTGATTCCAGCTGAAGTGAAAGTCATAAGCTGATGGCTGGATCAGTGGAGAACCTCCATTGAAAGGATGTACCTTTCTGTACTGGCAAACATCTGTAACAAAAAAAGCAGCACCCATAACCTTACACTGCAAGTGACAAACACCAATTTCACAGGCAGATGTTGCAGAATTGTGGACATTATGTGCATAATCAAACATTTATGTAGAAGTCCCTCTCTATCTGAACAGATAAGGGAAGTGTGCTTCCTCTGTGTACATGGCATTTGAAAGATCAAAACAGAAGATCTATATTTTAATAAGTTGTCATATTTGACAAAGTCATTCTTACTCTCTTCCAACCATTATCAGTTCCTTACCTTGTCTATGGATAGAGGAATAGGCAAGAAAATTTCAGAAAGCAGTGTTAGCAGAACTGTCCCTCCCTGCCAGTAAGAACTGCCCTTGAAGCGGCCATGAGCTAGCCGCAGTTTACATTTGAAGACTGTTATATATGCAGGACATTACAGTCATTAGTCATTACATTAGTCATATAACTTGTGAACCTACTACTTAGCTGCTGTAAGTCCACTTGCTCTGAAATTAACATTCTATGAGTCAGATATGAAATGCTGGCTTATAGAGCTTCTTATGGGCAATGCAGTTCTGAATTTTTAATGTGATAGGCCTAGGTAATGGGGAACTTAACCTACTATCAACAGATTTTTCTTTACATACATGCACTAGTGCTGATCAAACATCTATTAAAGTTCAGAACTTAAGAAGTCATATTAGCAAACAATAAGAAAGCTTAAAGATGAGATGCAATTGCAATAGCCTTTTTTCTTGATGAGCTGGGGGCTCCAGGTAAACATCTATCACCCTTTCAAATGTGTGCTACTTCTGGCTCCTTTCTATTTTTAGGCAAAATTATTTTTTTTTCCTGTAATTGATGTCCTTAGACTGAATCAAAGTTTACATCCAGAAATGTATTACAGATCATTTTTTAAATACAATCTTAGGACACTGCCATATCCTTTGTTTTCATATTTGTTCTATGATTATACTTTCAGAATTATAATACTCTCTAAAGAACACGCATAAGTTTCCCTGTGACGCTGTCCCAGAAACAGGAATTCAAACTGCTGCAAGCCCATGCAGCGCCTTTATTGTAACTTTAAGATTAGCTCAGTCTGTTAGCTCTGGCTCAGCAATGGGTCTATTAGAGGGGAACTGATTCCACGCATAAATATAGGTAAGAATTCACTATCCTCTGTCAGATGTTTTTTTAGTTCTGAAGCAGTGCCAAGGGAACCAGAATCATGTAGGATTTGGCAAGCTATCAGAACCAAAAGGGCCTCACAGAGCATAGAAAGATACAGTTTAGAGACACTTAAAACTTGCTCTGTGGCACCAATCTGATAGCCAGTGCTGGACCATGGGTGTATTTATCTTGTCTCCATCGATGTTCACTTCTGGAGAGGCAAATAGGACATGTTATCTGCAACAGAGAAAGCCGTGCCTTGTCTTTCAGCATTGCCTCATAAAGGCTGTTTTTCTTTTCAAGAGGACTGGAAGTAAAAGCACCTGTGCACTGCAGAGAGAGCATGTGCGTGTTCTAACCGAGGCTGTTCTATAAAAGGAGATTTAGAGAATGACAATGAAATAATGCAACTGCCAAGAAGTAGGCAGTAAAAAAGCACAGACAGAATGGGACGGCATGGGATTTTTTTTTTACTAAGGTAGTAACATATATAAACATAGATGTACTCCTACATACCTGAAATTAAAACCTAACAAGCTTGCATGTCTAAATTCGACATACTGTGCAATAAAATCATTCTTCAATTTCTAATCTCTCTAATATGCATTTAAACTAAAAAGAATGTATATTGAGAAAATTTCCATAAACCACTGATATTTATTTTAAGATACAGATCTAGACTCTAATGAAAAAAAATACGCATGCAGACTGAGGTATTACTACCATTTTCCATCTCCCCTAAATACTTACAGTTATAACACAACAATAGACCAGCTTCACCATCTTCATATACATCAATAGCTGCAACAAAATTAACCTGCAATGGTAATGGGAAAGGGTAATGAACAGGCAGCGGGTACTGAGGTTATTACAACCAGGTTTTGACTAACAAGCAATACAATCAGTTGGGGGAGTGCACAACTACAGAAAAAAGAAGGGGAAAAATAAATAAGTAATTTTTCAAGTGCAGCCTCTTTTGTGTTTAATTTTCAGGATACTCTCAGGATGGAAATCAATTACTCTTGTCTTCAGTTCTGTATAGTACTCAATATTCAATACCACACCCACAGGATAAAGCAATAAAAACTTACATAACTTATTTGGCCATATGAGTTTTGGGAAATGGGGTGATTTCAGGACAGCCATGAATCAACATGATATGCTAACAATAACAATTCTTTTCAAAAAGGGAAATCCAGAAAAGCTCAGTTGCATGTCATGATTAGCAGAAAGATCAGATGCACCAATTACTGGTTCAAAACCACTAACACTTACAGAGGTCAATAGGGATGTACTTAAGAATTACTGAATAGGCTGAATTTAGGAACTGAGAATCAGTGCTGGATGAAACATTATTTTTTACATGGCATAGTCCACATGAATTCTCATATTTTAACTCTGTATTTGTCTTTTACAGTTGGATTAAAAAAAAACCAAACAAACCAGCCATAAAAATGTAGGGTATCTGTTCAGGAAATGAGACTTTATTAGGGAAGTACGTAAGATTACAATAGACAAATGCTTCCCAGACCACATTTACTACTTAGGAAAGGAGAGGGGCTGGACATCAATTAGATGAACGGCTCTTTGACTTTCCTTTGTACAATAAGCTAGATGTTCACCTCTTGACTTCAGATTACTGTATGTATCAAGAACTGTTAAACAGACCTGGAAGTTTATATACCTGCACCAAACCCATTCTGACCCATTCTTTGTAGTGACTGAAAGCCATTTCTGCTCTGTTACCCGTGGAAATAATTTTGTGTCCCATTTCAATATCACAAAAATCAGCAGCTCAGCTCATATTAATTGTCTGCTTTGTTTGTGTTCTTAAAGGAAATAAGGATTCCTAGGGAGAAGAGGAACAGGGGGTTGGGATGGTGGTGCTGCTGTATTTCTGCATCCCCATTTGTTACTTGTAGCACCTCCTCATCCAGATAAAGACAGATTTTCAGTGCTCTGGAGAAGTTTACACTGTATCACCCATGCTAGGAGTGCCAAACCTCTTCATCATCAGATCTGAATAAAAATACAGATGATTTAAAAAGAAAATAACCTACCAACGAGAACCATCAAATAAAAAGAGTAGTCCCGTATCTTATTATGAGTAAAACAGTCAGTTTAAAACAATGACAGAAAAATATTAACTGTGCACAGGATGCACTGAGTGTGCAGGAAATTATGTTCAGTGCAGTTCTGTAAGAAAATAGTTTCAATGATGAAAACTCACCTTGTTCGTTTCAACATGATGCAATCTATAGGACTCCCCAGTACTCTCATTAACTAAATCAAACTGATGCCGATACGCTACACAGATCATATTGTCACTTTCTCCAGTAGGGCCATCCACCAGCGTCATAACCACTGGAGGGTCAGAAAGGCATATTTCCTATAATGTAAATAATAGAATTATTCTCTTTTTCAAGCTCCTACTGTGGGTGCTGCGGGTACTTCATGAATTTAAAGGGATGTGCTCTAAGCACAGACACATGATAAAGTCTGATGAGGAGTGGCTGAGGGAACTGGGTCTGTTCATCCTGGAGAACAGGAGCTGAGGGGAGACCTTCTCGCTCTCTGCAACCGCCTGAAAGGAGGTTGTAGCTTGGAGGGTGTTGGTCTCTTCTCCCAAGTGGCGAGTGACAGGACAAGAGGAAATGGCCTCAAGTTGTGCCGGGGCAGGTTTAGATTGGATATGAGGAACAAGTCCTTCACGGAAAGGGTTGTCGGGCGTTGGAACAGGCTGCCCAGGGCAGTGGTGGACTCACCATCCCTGGAGGGGTTTAAAAGGCATTTAGATGAGGTCCTTAGGGACATGGTTCAGTGCTAGAGTTAGGTTATGGTTGGACTTGATCATCTGGAGGGTCTCTTCCAACCAAAGTGATTCTATGATTATATTCTAAGAACAATCAGAAACTTAATTAAAAAATCTGACAGGTTTCTTTGGCATATATATGATGGAACTCTGTCATACAGCTCCTCATTTTTGTTTGTCTAGTGGTTCAGGGAGATAAAAATGCATGCTCTTTGTCTTCCCCTCCATCCCCATCTGAGTGCTGCCCAGTCTGTTAAGGTAATTAGTTATTAGATTACACATACCCGGATGTACTGGAACTCCTCTACTGGAGATTCAGATGATGATAGCAGAGAGCTGCTGGTTAAACTGTTGCATGGATTATACTTCTTTGTGACGAGAAGTAGTTTGTTCCGAATAGCCACAACGATCCTCAGTTCACTGCCATGGTGAGTATTAATGGCATACAAATGGCAGCCTGCGGAAATAATGCTCTGGATTTTAAGGATTTGGGTTAGGGTCTGCTTTTTTTGTTCTGTATTTGTACGATGATCAGTACAATGGGGCTCTGACGCATGACTTAGCAATGCAGAATTACAAACCTCCCAGTAGGACAACATTAAATTGTAGAAAAAAGACAAAAGGTTATGACTCTTGAAATCTGTTTTTCCCCTTACTCCTTTTCAAGTAAAGGCTAAATACATGGATTTTCACTATTCTGCAGCTTGCAGCTTTCCAAAGCAGCTTGCTTCTTAAGATCAGAAAATGTTTATATTTACTGAAATAATCATCAACACCTGAACTAATCTAAACAGTACTATTTAATGGAGATTTGCCAGTGTTCCTGCACCTTAAAATGCCCTTTATTTTAGTCTCACATCCTTGCATAATTCTTCTCATACTCTTCAATCCTGAAATCGACATATCTATTTTTCTCTAGAGCTTTTAATCAGCAGTGATTGTAAAAATACCATGTTACTTGGCAAAGTTCTAAAGTGCCATGCTGGACTATAATAGACTTATTTTCACGTATCAGATAAACAAAGTTTGAGAATTGACTGTCCAGAGAAAAAAACTAAAGTTGATCACCTACCATTGCCTCAAGGCAGCTAATAAGCCCCTGGAAACCACAGACCTCATACCACAGTGGATGTTTTTAACACAGGGTAATAACATCACCTTTTGTTCTCTCCAGTTTGTTTTCTCTGCAGTCGTGCTTGCTCCTTATCATTTGCTTTGTTTCTATATATTTTTTGACAGCACTGAGTCTGAAGACAAGGAGACGAGAGTCTTTCCCTGAAGGATGAAGAGACCAGGAAACAAGTTAAACAAAAGATGTGGTAGTTTGAATTAATACTTCCAAAGAGAAGCAGGATCTAACAAACAGAGCAAAGCCACAACATGATAAAAGATTGCTTATGAACTCTCTACATTTTCCAATTCCAGTAACCTATGCCTTCAGTTCAGCAGCTGAGCTTCCTATCAGGTAGTGCTGCAGCAAAAAATTATGTTGGAGCTTCAAAACAATTAAACGTATGCTATTTCACAAATATAAAAAATTTTGCAAGATAGTGAAAATATAATAAACTACACAGCAAGAGTATTAGACATAAAGATCCTGCCCCTTCTGTGAGCATGTTCACTTTGTGAAATTCCATCACAGTCTGTTGTGTTAGAAAGTGCATTGAAAAAGTGCACATTTTATGCACATCTAGTACTTCCAAATGAGGTTAATAAAAGACACATGGTCAGTCCAAACAACATTTAAGTTCTTTTATATCAGAATCTTCAAGAAAATGCACTCTATAGCACTAGGATGTAGGGACAGTTAACACAATAAATACCAATAAAACACATTTGCTAAAACAGTGACAGCATAAGTAATTTCCCCTCATTTTTGTCCAACTGAGTAAACATATAATTCAGTCAATCAAAGTTGTGAATGGAGTCAAATCCAGTTGGCAGGTGGTCACAAGTTTTGTTCCCCAGGGCTCAGTACTGGGGCCAGTTCTGTTTCATCTCTTTATCAATGATCTGGATGAGAGGATCGAGTGCACCCTCAGTAAGTTTGTAGACAACACCAAGTTGGGTGGGAGTGTTGATCTGCTGAAGGGTGGGAAGGCTCTTCAGAGGCATCCGGACCCCCTGGATCAATGGGCTGAGGCCAACTGTCTGAGGATCAACAAGGCCAAGTGCCGGGTCCTGCCCTTGGGCCACAACAACTGCAGAAGCGCTACAGGCTTCAGGAAGAGCGGCTGTAAAGCTGCCTGGCAGAAAAGGACCTGGGCATGTTGATCGACAGCAGCTGAATATAAGCCAACAGTGTGCCCATGTGGCCAAAAAGGCCAACAGCTTCTTGGCTTGTATCAGGAATAGTGTGGCCAGCAGGACTAGGGAAGTGATCATCCCCTTGTACTCAGCACTGGTGAGGCCCTACCTTGAATACTGTGTTCAGTTTTGGGCCCCTCACTACAAGAGAGACCTTGAGGTGCTGGAGAGAGTGCAGAGGAGGCGACAAGGCTGCTGAGGGGCTGGAGTACAGCTGAGGGAGCTGGGGCTGTTCAACCTGGAGAACAGGGGGCTGAGGGGAGACCTTCTCGCTCTCTGCAACTGCCTGAAAGGAGGTTGCAACATGTAGGGTGTTGGTAGCTTTTCCTGAGTAGCAAGTGACAGGACAAGAGAAAATGGCCTCAAGTTGCACCACGGAAGGTTCAGATGGGATATAAGGGAACATTTCTTCATGGAGATGGTTGTGAAGCACTGGAACAGGCTGCCCAGGGCAGTGGTGGAGTCACCATCCCTGGAGGTGTTTAAAAGGCATATAGATGAGGTTCTTAGGGACACAGTTTAGCGCTAGATTTAGGCTATGGTTGGACTTGATGATCTTCAGGGTGTGTTCCAATCAAAATGATTCTATTATTTCCAAAGAGTGTTGACTTCCAACAATGGCTGAAGAAAGACCATATGACCAATTTCAGGCTTGCCTTGAAGGAAGCACCAATGAGCATTTAGGGATTTCACCATCCCCCAGCCTTTAGAAAATAAAGGCAGTTGATGTATACGCTCCCCTATTCTAAATGAGGCATCTAATACACCTGCCACTGACAGACACAATCGCCTCATGAGATATACATACCCAGCACCAGCCACAATCATATAAGAGTTGAAGAACAGTGACCTCTCCTACCTTTGTCTGTTCGAGCAATCAAAAGATCCAGAGCTTCCAACACATGCATCTGTTTTATTTGGAGTGTTTTATCAAATACTTGCACTGATGGTTGACCATCTAAAAAAGAAAGACACATATGTATCCAAATTCCTGCTAAAATTTGCTAGAAACCTGCACTAAGCTGCTACATATACCACAGCATCATAGCCAATGCTTCCTCATGGGAGAGCTTTATCATTGTCATGGATCAGATTATGCAACTGAAGCCTAAAAAGGACCTTCCTTTGGAAAGTTTGAGAATTACCACCAAGAACTAACTTCACTCCCTCAGACCCACTGGCCTTAAGCAGAACAGAGAAGATAAGGGATCAAACTAGCAATATCATTGCTATGAAAGAAGCAGGGTCTCATTGTCTTGTAAGCCTCGGGCTTCAGGCTCCCTATCATCAAGGGCTAAGCAATCCAGACAAGCCATTTAAACATTCCTTGAACTTGGATGTGACTTCTTAAGTCTTTTCAGATGGTCAAGAAAATAACATCTGAAATAAGAAAAACATTCCGAAATCTGCATTAACATTGGCTCCCCAACATGGCTTGATTCTGGTGCAGAGAGAATGTTCGCAACTAGGTTACATAAACGTAATAAATTTACTTAGACTGGAAATTATCCCTGTAGGTGAAGACTTGCTAACACCTGAACAGAACTTATGAACATACATTTTCAAGAAAATGGTCAGATACATAAAAATGGACACAAAAACACTGGATCATTTACTAACCATCTATTAATAAGATGCCAGCATCTGTAGAAACCAGCAAGGACTGGCCCCAAGAATCTGCACAGACAACCTCATGAGGAAAATTACTGCAGAAAGACTGAGATTCCCAAGGCTATGAAGTAACATAAGGGATACATATTAAGTACACTAAGAAATACAGATCACACAGACACAGAATGTGATGGATAATGGCAAGTAATAACACATAAATACTTTTGGCAGGATACATTTCCAAACAGTATATTTTCTGAATCTGCAATATCTAAATTCAGTTAATTTTCTTACAGAGGAAAAGCTCTCAGTATTCATTCAGTTTGGAGACTAATAAGTATAAGATGCATTCCTAAAGCACTGGAATTAAAACACATGCAGCCGATAGTCAGTGCAAACCTAGAAGTACTTAAAACATGTGTACCACCATGCATATTCAATTTGCTTATATTTTATGGCTCGGTTTGTGATGTTTAGTCACTAGCACACTGTACAGTTAAAACTGCCTTTCTGCCAAATTGTTCTTTGATCAAGCGTTCTCTGTACTTACCTCCCAGCGTCCGCCCCTCCTCCCCAAATTAAATATTAGCTGAAGTCTCTGAAATTCCAGAAGCATTTCTGAAGCTTCTGTATATAAGATGCATGCAGAAGAGTGCAGTTTGCATCTTTCACTCCCTAATGCCCTTGACCAAAATCTGGTACTACAGGAAAGAAAAACATAACTGAATTTTGTTTTAAACTTGATGCAGAAGTTAAAATAAAATATTACTGCATATGGAAAATGTAATTCTCATCAAATGATATTAAAATATCTACTCTTGCTTTAACTTAAGAAGTGCTTCTGCCTCCAGGTTCATCCTTTATTAATTCGATATTGGATGCAGAGTCACTTTGACACTATAGATTTCATCCTTGCTGCTACAGCATCTAATTAAAAAATAAATAAATTAACAGTATGCAGAACTGATATGCAATGCCATACTTCATACCATTAATTTTTTTCATAACTCTTAGGTGGGTTCACTCACCTCCTTTTTACAAAAGCTTGTGGTTGCCAAGTTAGCAGTGGCATCACCTTTCATAGTGGTTTTCAATTTCAATGCCTAATACAAACAGATGTTTTATTTAAATTGAGTTTTTGTTGCCAGTACCCAAGCTAAAGACTATAAAGAAAGGACAACTGAGGACTGCAAAGTAACTCCAGTTTTGAATTCCTGTAATATTTTAAGTAATTAGGAAAGAAGTGAAATTCTGTATATCCTAAACAAATCAGGATATACAGGAATGAATCAGTAAAGGACTGCTAGGTATCTTACCAGCCAAAACATATGTTGGTTGGGTTTCTTTGTTTTTTTAAATGGAAACCCAAAATCAGAAAAGAAGTGTCAAGAATAATAACAGAGAAAAGCCTCCGCCTCAAATCATACTAGCTAGTCATCCACACAATTCATTCTATAAGCTAACTGGATAGAGAATCCTTTTATTAATTATACAATCCTGCCTTTCATTTGCAAAACTTCAATAACAAACCACTAAGTCAGGGTGCCAAGGACACACAGTCACAGTATGACAAATTCTTCAACTAGAAGTAACTAGAAGCGAGCTGATTCTGAAAGGGCTAAGGACTCTATAGAAATATTGTTTACACATAGTTTCAGTGAGATGCACAGTAAGTCTGATTAAGGTATCCTATCCACCTTCATTGCTAACCTTTACAGCAGCATTCCTATAAAATGATGACACATGGAACTGTCACAGCATTCCTTAATGTAAACTTTAGAAATTACCTAAACCAATTAAACTGCCCTAAAGTTTGCCTACCATCATGCACGGTCTCTGTGAAATGGCAGTAATCACCTGCAGGCACCCTTTACACACTTGCATTAAGCATAGCTGTCAGCTTACAGAGACACACAAAATACTTCATTGCATTAACATTTTGATTTCATTCTGCCAGTCAGTAGAGATCACCTTAACAATAAATAAATGAGTTAAACATACTGCTGAGCCAGTCATCAGTGAGTTTTGTTTACCATCTAAAAACTCAACTGACCATAACTAAGGGACAGACACATTCACAGAGTTTGGCAAGAATGATTAAGGGCTACTTGGAAGTCATGTTGAAATGTGTTCAAGCCTACACTTTGTAACTTAAGAAGAAATTTCTTTTAGGGAAGAGAAAGATTTAAATGTGAAAAGAAGCCCCAAGAGAAACACAAACAGTTATCTCTGAATTTTTAACCCACATATTAGGTTTCCCTTCGATGAAGACCATGCCAGAGATGGAACTCTTGTTTAAGAAATGGGTCCCAACTAGATTTAGTATGTATCTTTGGTACGTTTAACTTGGGTTCAAGGAGGGAGGGAAATCAAGCTTACAGGTTTCCATACTTTCAATAACCACGTTTTTCTCCAACTTCCATATGGTAATTAGTAAAGTTGAGAAATAAATAATTGGTTACTTCTGTCTGAATATTCCAAACACATTCACTTTTTTTCCTCCCCCTAACACCTGCCTGGAGTGACTAGCTCTTTCAGGGTGGCTGGGGAAAGGGTGGGCAAAGCGTAGAGGAGTAGATTTTGCAGGCCCACCAATGCAAGCTTCAGCAGCCCTGAGATTCTTCTGTACCAGCTCTCAAACATCTGTCTCCACTCTATACTTTTAATCAGATCTAGAACTACTCAAGACTCTGCATTCTTTAGCTTACTGACTCAGATTAAAAAATGGGAGTGAAGGGAAGAGGCTTGGGTTGTGGTGGGGGTGGGTTTTTTTTCATTTACTTTGTCTAATTTTTTCCTGTTTTGGTTTTCTGCTCTGTTAACTCCTGCTGAGTTAAATCAGCTCAGAAAAGAAGTATTCTTAAGTAGTAGAACCATGCCACCAGTCCAGGATCAAGAAGAGACAAGTGGGAAGGGACAAGGGAACTGATGAGCACAGCCACTGTCTTTTTTCCTGCTGCAATGAACTGTCAGATCAAAGCAGACTATCTAAATTTTCAGGAAGTTTTAGTTGTCATGGAATCAAAAAGTCAATAAGCCCACAGAAGACGGGAGTCAGCATCTGATATGTTCAACGACATGGGGCAACCTCTGATTTATCAGAAACACTGCCGAAACTTCTTCCTGGCCAAAACGGGGGTAAACAATTTCTAAGAAATTCGACCTTGATAGAGGAAATCCATGAAGGATTATGTTTCCCCAAGGCACAGAAAAAGACAGAACACTCTTCTGCTTGAAGACAGAAAGCACCTGCTGCACGAAGCAGGGAAAGAACTTTAAGATTTGATCCTAAGGTGTGATTTGTCCAACCTTCCTTTAGCATACATATTTTATAAATATTTGTAATTACGTTGTGTACCTCAGGTGTTACAAATACTTGTATTCAACTGGCCTCTGGAGCTGGTTGACAGAGATAGGAAGCCAAATAGTCCCCTTGTATTCCAGGAGGAAATAGCTGGTGACTTCCTGAGCCATCTGGATCCTCACAAGTCATGGGGACCAGACGGGATCCATCCTGGGGTGATGAGGGAGCTGGCAGAAGAGCTCGCCAAGCCGCTCTCCATCATTTTCCAACAGTCCTGGCTCACCGGGGAGGTCCCATACGATTGGAAATTGGCGAATGTTACACCAATCCACAAAAAGGGCTGCAAATCTGACACTGGCAGCTCCAGGCCTGTCAGCCTGACCTCGGTGCCTGGCAGGGTTATGGAGCAGATCATCCTGAATGGAATCACACAGCACCTTCAGGATGGGTAAGGGACCAGCCCCAGCCAGCATGGGTTTAGGTGGGGCAGGTCCTGTCTGACCAGCCTGATCTACTTTTATGATCAGGTGACTCACCTGGTGGATGAGGGGAAAGCTGTAAATGTGGCCTATCTAGACTTCAGCAAAGCCTTTGACACTGTCTCCCATAATATACTCCTGCAAAAGCTGGTAGCCCATGGCTGGGTTAAGAACTGGCTGGAGGGCCGGGCCCAGAGAGTGCTGGTGAATGGGGCCGCATCCAGCTGGTGGCCAGTCACTAGTGGTGTCCCCCAGGGGTCAGTGTTGGGTCCAGTCCTGTTTAACATCTTTATTGATGATTTAGATGAGGGGATTGAGACCATCATCAGCAAATTTGCTGGTGACACCAAGTTGGGAGGGAGTGTGGACCTGCTGAAAGGCAGGAGGGCTCTGCAGAGGGATCTGGATAGACTGGAAAAATGGGCCCATTCCAATGGGATGAAGTTCAACAAGGGCAAGTGCCGGGTCCTGCACTTTGGCCACAACAACCCCCTGCAGTGCTCCAGGCTGGGCACAGAGTGGCTGGAGAGCAGTCAGGCAGAAAGGGACCTGGGGGGACTAATGGACAGGAAGCTCAACATGAGCCAACAGTGTGCCCAGGTGGCCAAGAAGGCCAATGGGATCCTGTCCTGTATCCAAACCAGCGTGGTCAGCAGGACAAGGGCAGTGATCCTTCCCCTGTGCTCTGCATTGGGGAGGCCACACCTGGAGTATTGTGGTCAGTTCTGGGCCCCTCAGGTCAGGAAAGAGATTGAAGTGCTGGAGCGGGTCCAGAGAAGAGCAACAAGACTGGGGAAGGGACTTGAACACAAGCCCTGTGGGGAGAGGCTGAGGGAGCTGGGCTTGTTTAGTCTGGAGAAGAGGAGGCTTAGAGCTGAGCTCAGCACTCTCTAGAACTACCTGAAGGGCAGTTCTAGCCAGGTGGGGGTTGGGCTCTTCTCCCAGGCAGTCAGCAATAGGACAAGGGGCCATGGGCTTCAACCCTGCCAGGGGAAATTTAGGCTGGAGATTAGAAAGCAATTCTTTGCAGCAAGAGTGGTCAGGCATTGGAATGGCTGCCCAGGGAGGTGCTGGACTCGCCGGCCCTGGAGGTTTTTAAACTGAGATTGGACATGGCATTTAGTGCCATGATCTAGTCAATGGACTGGAGCTGGACCAAGGGCTGGACTTGATGATCTCTGAGGGCTTTTCCAACCCAGTCAATTCTGTGATTCTGTGATTTTTACCTTAATGCAGCTTAAACTAATGGAACACTACAAGACTGTTCCTGAGCACAGAGAACTGCAGTAAGTCCTGACATAACTCTGCAAACTAATAAAATTCCAACGAAAGGGGCGACGCAGTCTTTATCGACATAGGTGCATACCTCCTAAAGTGATCCTACCTGACCAAGTCGGACAAACTCTGCTTGCCGAGCTTCCTCTTTTTTCCGTGTTGATTTTGGGGACTCTGGTAACACATCACTGAAGGACCTTCTATTGAGCATGTTCTAAACCAGAAAACATTTATTTTTTAAAAAGAACCAAAAGCTTTCATAATCTTTTAATCTGAGTTAACTTACTGCGATATCATTTAAATTTTCTGTCTTTTTTAAAAAATATTTTCCTGTAGTGATGAATCTAACTGCATAGCTTCTCAGAGAACATTTTACTTTCCAGTTTGTCATAGTTTATCACTGTCATGTTCTATACAATCGTAACAAAGACTGCAGATAGGAATAAAAAGATAAAAAGTAGATGTATTTAGCTAAGAGAAATAAAGAGTGGAAAAATAGCACCTCAACAATTTTAGAAGTATTGAACGTCTTTTTAGCTAATTAAGAATCAGCTGAAGAATGTCTTCATCACCTAAAATGAAGTTATCTCACTGTTACCCTAGGCTAAAAATGATCCACATTCACACACGATGGAATGAGTAAGTGTAGTTTTTATGGTGATGAGGCTAATACCTGTATTTGCAGAGCCTAAATTTCCTAATCCCTTGCTGCAGGTAAACCTATACAAAGCATGATATCGTTCTGCTTCTCTCGTTTAAAAAAAAAACATGAGGAGTCCTACCCTGAAAGGACATTGTCAACTTTCATATGACTGCAAAACAAGTTACATGACAATTGGTATTTAGCCTAGTGCATGAAATTCAGTGCTCATTAGTATTACAGTCTTTTAAAGTGACAGAACATTCAGTCTCCTAGTAAGAGCATGTGAGGGATACACAGACTTCTGACTTACATTTACCTTGTGTAGATCAGGCATCAGGTCTTGGTATAAAGAGCGGATCAGCATGTCCAGAGTGCGTTGACGTTTCTGAGAAAATGTTGGCGTTTCCAATGTGGCTTTTTCCCCATTTATTACTAAAATATTATGGAAAAGAAGATACATTACCTAAATAAACTTTGACAACTTCCACTGACTCTAAATTGCCTCTGTACAAAAATACCTGTTCTCTCCTTAGTAATTTAGAGTTGCGTCCTTTCTGCATGTTTTTTGGTGAATAACGATCCCTTAAGCTTAACAGAGAAAATTAGTCACAGGAGAATTCTACAAGGCGCCCCACAACCTCCTAACAAAAAAATTAAGTACTAAACCAATTTAAATGTGCAAAATGCGTTATTAGTCAAGTTCCTGTCAGGCAAGCATCTAACTGTAATCCGTCCCTGGAGGCTTTTAAACTGAGATTGGACATGGCACTTAGTGCCACGATCTAGTCCATGGACTGGAGTTGGACCAAGGGTTGGACTGGATGATCTCTGAGGGCTTTTCCAACCCAGTCGATTCTGTGATTCTGTGAACTCCTTTAGGAAAATGCAAAGCTAAATATGGCTGCACATTCTCTATATGTAAATGTCAGTTTGTATCTAATAGTCTGAGGAGCATAACTGCGTAGAAATCCAGTTTTTTGTTAATCTGACAGGAAGAGTTTGATGGAACTGACATCCTACTTGTGCTACAGATTTAAAAAAGAAATCTATACAGAGCAGCAGCATACACAAGAAAATGTGTTTACCTTTTAAGCATTGTGAATTTCAGTTTATTAAATCACTTACTAAAAAAGTGTTTCTAGCAAAAGAAAAACTGACTTACATTTCACTAACACAAAATTCCTAAATTCCTGGTGATTTGTAAACACAGGTGGGGACGGAAGGGGAGGCCCAAAGAGAGGAACACTTTCTTCTGAAAATATTTTCAGCCTATTGAAAGAACAAATATTTATATTGGAAGTCACATTCAAAATCACTATTTTTATAGACATTATTCAAAACAGAAGAAAGAACTGGAAACTGTTGTCTGTGTATGTCTTAGGTAAGAACTCCCATGGGTCTAACAAAAAACATTCACTTCGAATTACTCACTTGAGCAAAATTCTGGTTCCTTTGCAGAAACTAACACTGGGACACTAACAATTACAACAGAACTTTGCAGTTCTACTTATCGAACAATGCTTTTAGTGACACCTGATTCTTTCTGAATAATAATGGTTTACTACAGCTGAATCTATATCTTGGGAAAAGCAAACTCATTTTCACTCAGGAAGAGTCAGCATGACTTCCGTGACAGCTGGATCTGCTGCCTTCTTTCGAACCATAACAAATATTGCATAGCAAGAATGAATGGCAGGCACAAAACCCATGCATATAACATGCTCAGCAAGCCATAGCTTCTTTAAGGTAAGTAACCATTCCTTAGTATTTCAAGTGACAGTCTGCACAATTTTCATCACTGTAGGATAGCAGTCGAAGATTTTCCAAGCAGCATGCACAGCTGACACAGGTTGCAGCAAGTTAAGTGGTAAAATCATAGATTCAACCCATCTCTACTGTTATACAAACCAGTCAGAATTTGCTTGCCCAAAGACCCAGCAGTGATTTACTGGTGCTGAGTCAAATGGATTCTGATTGATTCATCCAGTCTTTTTTCATTAAAAATGAGAAATTGTGCATACAATCTGAAATGTAGTATAACATTTGTATGAATATTGATCATTCTAATACCATTTTCACAGATTCAAGACAATTTCAAAGATGCCCTATGTCTATCTTATTCCATCCAGGTAAAAATAATAATTTCTGACTACACAGAATGTGAAGTGTTCCTTGGCTAGAGCAGAATGAATTAAGATGGGGAAAAGCACAACAAAACTGATCACTGCAGATGATTTCAAGCAGCATTCATAAATGGAGTAGGTGGAGCTGCAGTTACACAAAAAGCACCAAATTCTTACTGCTAATGATCAAATTTTGGAGCTAGGCAAGAAGGTTTAGTCAGTCCTGTTTCTCTGATATAAAGAGTTCCAGTAACCTATTTTGCAGCAAGAAGAACAGATCCTTAGATGACCATGAAGATTGCTCTGCTATGAAGTATAAAAAAGCTTCCAAAGCAAGACAGAATTTATATATGTTGAAATGGTTGGAACCATGTGACTAGATCTGAGCAGGAGCTTCTGAAACCATGGACCACAGCTGGTACCAGTGGTCTATACTGTGCATTGAGGGAAAGGCTAAAAGAATGCCTTCTGTACTTGCACTGCATTTCTTAGCTGTCAAAGTGGTATGGGTTGTTCAAAAAAAGCACTGGTGCCAGGTGATCAGCTCCAGGGATATTGCTGGTCTCTTCCACAGTCTGCCTGCATCTTCAGACTTCTGGAACTATCAATGAAGGAAGAAGCAAAACTAATCTATTGAAGGACTCTGTATTCCTGGAAGCCATTTCCAAGTTCAGTTTCTTTCTACTACAAGCAGTTCACCTCAAAGGAGCAGACCCAATGCTGCCAGCCTTCCGCTCCATCCTACAAATGTGGGGTAGAGTGATTTGCAGTCAGTTTAAAATTTTGCTAAATAATAACTAATGCCATGCAGGCTCACACAGCCCTTAGAAATTCACAGACTTCTCTCTTCCATCTTGCAAGTTTTTAACTTTGAGTGTTACAGACATACACACATTCCAGTTAAAGGCATATTTTAAGTTTCATGCCCTGAAATTTCCTTCCCAGTGCTGAATAAACCAAACATTTTAGTTTGCCAATATAAATTCTTTAGCCATGAGAGCCTTCTGCATCTAAGCTGGCAGTGATTTCAAACCTAACCAATCTTCTCCTCAGGCACATATCCAAAAGAGAACACAATTCTCCCACTTCTTTTTGAGCTAGTCTAAATAGTAAATGACTTAGCATACTTTAAATAGAAGAGGGATCACTACAGACATTGCTAGTACTTTGTAAAGGAGAAAAAATAATGCTATATCTACATCCTATACCAAGAGCTGCAGCACATACTTTTAGCTAAAGGGTGACTCTTATTTCTCTTTATTGCTTATTTGGTTCAAGCCCAAGATGAATCCCTCCAATGGACTCTGAAAAAAGACATCCCACTGTCACTCTGCTTTTTCGAGACTGCAAGATATCTCTGGAATCTCCCCATTAATCTCAATACAATAGTTGGGATTAATTATTTGGTTAGAGCCACTTTGTTCATTAAAGCCAAGGCACGAGGCTGCAAAAATCCTTGCTTTTCAGACTTTGGTGAGACTGAACAGACTTATACTTGTACAGCATATGCCTCCAAGTGTGAGGGTTCCAAGGCTAACTGAAAAACAGATGAAGAACACATTATTTACCAGCAAAAATTCCACTAGGTTTTAAGTATGTGATGTCAAACTGTACAAGTACTCTATCAAGATCCCTAAAAATGAACTGGTTTGCTCAGCTACAACTGAACCCAGACCTGCAAGGATCTGCAGTCCATGGCTATCGCAACACCACATGAAATAACTTTCATCATACAGGTAGTTCAGTATGTCATTCATCTCACCAGGTCAGAATGTCCCAGGCATATCTTCCACCCTTTTGTCACATTTCATTTAAAAAGTAGTTTTGTGTTGCCCCCTTAGCTCATGCCTGTTCCAGAATTTCATTTTTCTGATGGTTAGAAACATGCAACTTATTCATAGCCAGTTTACAGCCATCTGCATCCAGGTCCATATTGCTCTTCAATTTCCTAAATTCATTTGGCTTCCTGGCATACAGACAGGTAGCCAATATAGAATGTGTTCTCATTATCTCTAAGCCATCAGAAATACAGTGTGAAGTTATTTCTTACAATCAGCACCTACCTGTAACTATCATTCTGCTTGTTATATCTCACTAAGGCAAAAATATCTGTCATGCAGTTAAGGAAGTTAATCCAGTACTAATGAAGCTTGCATGTATTTTAATACATTTTTTTTTTCCGCAGCAGATTGCAGATTTAATAAAACTAAAATATATTAATCAATGAAATATATAAAATATTCTAGACTGCACACATTTTACTGTTCACAAAGGAGGTCTCATAGAAAATTTTATTGTTTGATCAACAATTAAAAAAAAATGAGCTAGTACCACAAATACAGATTTCTTGCCATTATATGAAGCATAAAATGTGCTATTTTCTTTAATGGGTATGTTTGATAGACTTGTGATTAAAAATGGTTCTAGTTGATAAAAAAACCTACTGATCCTGAACACCACTTGTACCAAAACTTCAGTTGAAGAAAAGATTCCAATGAAATAATTTAGCTAACAGAATTATATGAGAATAGAGAGGATGATTCAAAGTGTAAGTACACAAAAATGTACTACCAGTCTGGATTCATAACTTTGGGCAAATCTGGAGGATTAAAAAAAAACCCCACAAAACCCCAAACCAAACTGATAAATCCTTATGGTTGCCTTGCAAGCTATTTTTATTGAATCAAGCAGAGGCTTCTTGCTTTGATAGATTTCCTTAACAACACCTCTAAGATTTCAGTCCTTACAAACAGTGCTAAAGAAAACATAAATATGAATAGCTTCACTGGCTGTATGGGTTTGTTCCAGATTGAATGAAGAGACCTTTGCCAAGAGCTGTGATCAGCACTATTGGAGACTGCATGGTAAAAAAGGCTTACGATGGGATTTCACCGTAATCATCCAGTGCTATTTAAGATGCTTGGAAGTATATTGCCTTGTCTCCTGCTGCTATTCCCAAAGAGGCACAGATCTCCCGTAGGCCCAGAGTCACATCTGCCAGACATGTACCGACATTTCAGACATGTTGGGACATCTACATTGGTGCTGGATGCCTTTATTTGGGTAACTCAATCCTACCCTGCAGATGACACATGGCAAACCTGTACAGCAGCTACCACTGGTGTACAAGACAGCACAGTGGAATATCTGTATGCTAACTTTTCCCATCCTACAAGTAACAAAAAAGGGGTGCTATAGTATATAAGAAAGTAAGCACAAAGCGCAAGTACAGATCAAGTGAGCTTTGAGATTTACCACATCTGACAGGGATCAGCGTCAACACCCAGTTTTCTTGCAGACACCGTTATCCCTGGCTACTGTCAACTGGAAATATCAGGAAGGTGATACAACTCCATCAACCAGCTGAGGATCACTTAAAATTACTTAAATGATAACACGCTGTTATGCATTTAGGGCACATCTAACCCTCCAGTTCATTATGACAGCAAGGAGACATGAACCTCAAAATGTCTGTCAAAAATTGAAAAGAGTGAGGTGTATCAATTACACCATAAAAAGTCCTCGTAACAGCAATAAAGGAAGAATTATTCCTTTTTTATTAACATTGACACTCTGATGAAGTGGCATGCTGACCTGGTAAACATTTCTTATTAACATATTCAGGTTCCTCTAATATCTTAAGATTTTTTTTTTTTTAATTGTGGAATTCTTTTTGTTCTAGTCACTTCCTTTTAGAGTAGAAGAGGTTAATATTAAGAGTTTAAATCTAAAAAGTAAGACCAGGCATGGACAAAACTAGCAAGAAAGTTCCAACAACAGTGAGCCTGAGAACTAGGTTTAGAAGTCATAAGCTTTGTGATAATTTTTTAAAACTCTGCAACAGAGCATGGATAGAAATAAAAGTTTTCTTATTTTCATCAATTTTTCTTTGTTCCATTCCATCTATACCAAGAGATGCCAGATTGTGATCTATGTTCCAGTAATGTGACCCCATGATAATGCCAAGTGACTGGCATCTGGTTTTTGGAATTACATTGTCTTCAAAACGTTTTCAATCAAAAGTTTGAAAAAACACAGGCTGCCAAAAATCTGGAGAATACGTGGTTTACAGACTGAAAGATTGAAGAAAATACATAAATACCTAAAATAAACAGCATCTAAACATTAAAAGGCATTATTCAGTAGTTACTGCCAAATTAATTCACATCACTAACAGAAATGCTTTTACGAATTTATATTTTATGAAAAAGTATGACATTTAATTTGTGAAGTGATCCAAATAAATGCCTTCAATAAAAATATGATTTAAAAATTACATTCTTGTTTTGACCTTATCTTCTAAGTGGTTCAACATAGAAATTGTTTTATGAGGCAGACTTAGAGACTCCTAGTCAAGAAGCTGAAGGTAAAAAATGCAAGAATGCAATTGTCTTTCTAAAATAATTTTCGGTTCCATAAACAGCATGCAGGAAGGACTTAGGGTGGAATTAAAAGTAATACTGACCTTAAAAAAACCCAAACAAACAAACACACAAATCAAAAAATCCCAAAACCTAGAAAAATGTAAGGAAAAAGATACGTGTAAAATGAGAGCGAATCATGGATGGCTTGAATGCTGGAGAAGGCTCTTCACCTTCCTGAAATACGATAGTGACAATGTCATTTCCAATATGTCGCTTCCTTTCTACCTGAAAAAAAAAAAAAAAAATAAAATAAAAGAGAGAGACGTATACAATGACTTCAATAACTTGAAAGACATACATAAATACCTTAACAATTCTGTGAAAGAATAGTAGAACAATATTCCTAAACTGCAAACAGAAAAATTACAGTCACTGTGGTTGGAGTCACTGCCTGCCCCGAGCCTTGGCTATTCAGGTTTCCGGCTGCAGGGAGTGCCAGAGCCAGCTGCCGCTGGGGAGGACGGCCAGTGTCCCACCCGTGTGAGGGGGGAGCAGCTGCAAGATCTGCTCAGCATGGTCGCAAAACGTAAGGAGGAGGTTGAGACGCTGAGGTCCATCAGGGAGTGTGAAAAGGAGATCGACTGGTGGAGTAACTCCCTGGCGTGCCACTCAGAGAGGCTCCAGAGGGATACTCCCCAAAAGGTGATGGACCCCCTGCCCTGTCGGGCAGAAGGAGAAGGCCTGAGACAGCCCGTGCCCTGTCGCTGTCGGGCAGAGGTAGGGGACCGAAAAGATGACGAGGGTTAGAAGCAGGTTCTAGTTCGGCACCGTGAGCAACGCCATCCCCCCCCACCTGCTTTGCTTCCTCTTGAAGAGGTAGGTGAGGATGTGGTGCAAGGCCCACCTACGAGGTCACAGAGAAAGAGGCAGTTCACCCCACTCCTCAAGACCGCCTCAGATAAGAAAGAAAGGAGGGTAATTGGAGTAGGCAGTTCCCTTCTGAGAGGGTCAGAAGGCCCAATGTGCAGAGCTGACCCTCATCGTAGGGAAGGGTGCAGTCTACCTGGAGCCCGGACCAGGGACATCACCAGGATGCTCCCCAGCCTGGTGCACCCAACGGACTCCTACCCACTGCTGATCTTCAGACAGGTGGGGAGAAAGCTGCATCCCGCAGGCTGAGGGAAACGAAGACAGATTTCAAGGCCTTGAGACGGATGGTAAAAGAGTCTGGGGCTCAAGTGGTTTTCTCTTCCCTCCTTCTGGTTTTGGGTGACAACATGGGATGGAATAGAAAAATTCCGTCCCCGAACAATTGGCTCCGGGACTGGTGCTACAGGCAGGGCTTTGGGTTCTCTGATAACGGCTGGATTTACAAGACACCAGTCCAGACAGTGATATGCGGGAAAGGTTTATCTCGCAGGGGCAAAAGGATGCTGGGACAGGAATCAGCAGGGCTCATTTGCAGAGCTTTAAACTCGACTGAAGGCGGATGGGGTTGTAGCTGGGCTTGCACCAGTGGGGCAGCACTCTAGAGCTGATGGAGGCTGGGAGGCCTCCCACGCCCTGGGGGGAAATGGGTGCGCTCGGCTCGCTCTCTGACATGCCTGCACACCAATGCACAGCATGGGGAACAAGCAGGAGGAGTTAGAAACCTGTGTTAGGGCAGGAGATGATGACCTGGTGGCAATTCCGGAGACACGGTTGGACAGCACACGGGACTGGAATGTGGCCATGGATGGCTGTGGCCTTGTCAGGAAAGACAGGTCAGCCAGGCGTGCTGGTGGAGTTGCTCTTTACGTGAGAGAGCAACTACAATGTGTTGAGTATTGTCCAGGCCCGGATGAGGAGCGAGTTGAGAGTCCATGGGTGAGAATGAAGGGGCAGCCAGCAGGGGTGATACTGGTGTGGGTGTCTAGTACAGGCACCAGATCAGGGTGAGGAACCTGAGAAGGCCTCTACAGACAGGTGAGAGCAGCCTCGCAGCCACAGGCCCTGGTTGTGGTGGGGGATTTTAACTTCCCTGATGTTTGTTGGAAGGTCGACTCGGCCGGCCAGCCACAGTCTGGGAGGTTCCTCCACTGCCTTGACGAGAACTTTCTGATACAGAGGGTGGAGGAGCCGACTGGGAGAGGTGCCCAGCTGGACCTCATCCTGACTAACAAAGGAGGGTCTGGTTGAAGCAGTAAAGGTTGAGAGCCTTGGTTGCAGTGACCATGAGATGGTGGAGTTCAGGATCTTGTGTGGCAGGAGCAGGATAGCAAGCAGGATTGCAACCCTGGACTTCAGCAGGGCAAAATTTGGCCTTTTCAAGCAATTGCTGGGGGAAATCCCACGGGCAAGACTGCTTGAAGGTAAAGGGGCCCAAGATAGTTGGTTGGTGTTCAGGGACTGTTTCTACTGGGCACAAGATCAGAGCATCCCGACACGTAGGAAGTCAAGGAAGGGAGCCAGGAGACCTGCGTGGTTAAACAGGAACTGCTGGGCGTGCTCAAGTGGAAAAGGAGAGTTTATAGATCATGGAAGGAGGGGCTGGCCACTTGGGGAGAACATAAGGCTGTTGTCAGAGGGTGTAGGGAGGCAACTAGGAAAGCAAAGGCCTCCTTAGAATTAAACCTGGCGAGAGGGGTCAAGGACAACACGAAGAGCTTTTTCCAATACATGGTAGATAAAACTAACAGCAGAGGCAGTGCAGGCCCACTGATGAACGAGGTGGGTGCCCTGGTGACAGAAGATACAGAGAAGGCAGACTTACTGAACACCTTCTTTGTCTCTGTCTGCTCTGCCGGGGGCTGTCCTGAGGATCCCGCACCGCTGAGGCCCAGAGGAAGGCAGGACAATGGAGGAGTTTGCCTGGGTTGATGAGGACTGGGTTAGGGAGCAGTTAGGCAATCTGGACATCCATAAATCTGTGGGTCCGGATGGGATGCACCCACGGGTGCTGAGGGAGCTGGCAGAGGTCATTGCTGGACCGCTCTCCATCATCTTTGCCAAGTCTTGGGAAACGCGAGAGGTGCCCAAGGACTGGAGGAGAGCAAATGTCACTCCAGTCTTCAAAAAGGCCAACAAGGAGGACATGGGTAACTATAGACCAGTCAGCCTCACCTCCATCCCTGGGAAACTGATGGAACGACTTCTCCTTGGTGCCGTCTCAAGGCATATCAGGGATAAGAGGGTCATTAGGGGCAGTCAGCATGGCTTCACCAAGGGGAAGTCCTGCTTGACCGACCTCATTGACTGTTATGAGGACACAACAAGATGGATGGATGATGGCAGAGCGGTGGACGTGATCTACCCTGACTTGAGTGAGGCATTTGACACAGTCTCCCACAGCATCCTCACAGCTAAACTGAGGGAGTGTGGTCTGGATGAGCGGGTAGTGAGGTGACTGCGAACTGGCTGAAGGGAAGAAGCTAGAGAGTCGTGGTCAGTGGGGCAGAGTCCAGTTGAGGCCTGTATCCAGTGCAGTGCCTCAGGGGTCAGTACTGGGGCCGGTATTATTCAATATATTCATCAGTGATTTGGACGAGGGAATAGAGTGACTGTCAGCCAGTTTGCTGGTGACACCAAGCTGGGAGGAGTGGCTGACACTGGAAGCTGTGCTGCCATCAGAGACCTGGACAGGCTGGAGAGTTGGGCAGGGAAAAAATTTAATGGAATATAACAAGGGCAAGTGTAGAGTCTTGAATCTGGGCAGGAACAACCCCAGGTTCCAGTATAAGTTGGGGAATGACCTATTAGAGAGCCGCGTAGGGGAAAGGGACCTGGGGGTCCTGGGGACAGCAGGATGACCATGAGCCAGCACTGGGCCCTTGTGGCCAGGAAGCCAATGGTACCTGGGGTGGGTTAGAAGGGGGTGGTCAGTAGGTCAGAGAGGTTCTCCTGCCCCTCTGCTCTGCCCTGGGGAGACCACACCTGGAATATTGTGTCCAGTTGTGGCCCCTCAGTTCCAGCAGGACAGGGAACTGCTGGAGAGAGTCCAGCGCAGCCACCAAGATGCTGCAGGGAGTGGAGCATCTCCCGTGTGAGGAAAGGCTGAGGGAGCTGGGGCTCTGGAGCTGGACAAGAGGACACTGAGGGGGGACTCATTCAAGTTTACAGATATCTAAAGGGGGAGTGACAGGAGGATGGAGCCAGGCTCTTCTCGGTGACAACCAGTGACAGGACAAGGGGCAATGGGTTCAAGCTGGAACACAAAAGGTTCCACTTAAATTTGAGAAGGAACTTCTTCCCAGTGAGGGTGGCAGAGCCTGGCCCAGGGTGCCCAGGGGGGTTGTGGTGTCTCCTTCTCTGCAGACATTCCAACCCGCCTGGACACCTTCCTGTGTAACCTCATCTGGGTGTTCATGCTCCATGGGGGATTGCACTGGATGAGCTTTCCAGGTCCCTCCAACCCCTGACATTCCGTGATTCTGTGAAAATTATTACTTAACTATAAGCAAGTTAATCCAGCAATGCCATGGTGCACACACGTGACAGCTGCTTAAGCAGACACTATTGCATATTTTTAAGTTAGCAAAGCACTCATAATTTCCATAATTAAGAGTCACAAATTGGGCATGGAACACCTAGCATTCCAAAAAAGCAAATCCACCACTTGAAATAAAAGCAAAAAACCCCTGATGCTAAGCTGTTTAAAAACAATAAATGTCCCAATTGCCTTCCGTTTTCTGCTGTGATCTTGTCATCAATCTAAGGCAAAAGCATGAGAAAACTGACTTGTTTTGTTTTGTTTTTTTTTTTTTTTAAAAAGGACAATATAATTATATCATCTAATTGTATTATTATTATTATAATACATAATATATAATTATTGCTTAAATATGAAAAGAGTAAAACAAGTAATTTGTGGTAAATAATTATGGATATGTGATGTACAGGTAAGTGTATGTGTTTATAAAGTATTTTTTCATCATATAATGCATAGAAAGGTTCAAGTATGGATGGCAGCACATTTGAACAAGTGCCCAAGAACCCACGCAGTCAGTCTATGAGAGGCCAACAGCAGCTCTTCAGAGCAAATGCACAAAGCTTGCCATTAACATGCACACACAGTGAATTTCTTTCTAGCTACATGAATTCCTGAGTACAAGCTGTGTCTTACATATGCGAGTATTCGAACAATACACACACAAGTCTAATTTCCAACCTTCCTAAATTCTTTGAGGTAATGATAACTGCAACACTGAAGCTCTACAAGTCATCTGAATAACGGAATACTCAATCACTTCTCAGTCAATTTTGACATGCTTTGCAAATGTCTTTTGTATCATAACAGAGATGATACGATGCATTATGTTCTAACGAACATCATGATATTTTCAGCGCTAGGTATAATATTGAGGAAAAAATTACAGCAAAAGTCTTAAGAGTTACTTCTCTAAAATATTAACCATAAAAAACAAAAAAAGAGAACCATGTACCTGCTGCTTGTTCTCTCTAGAATATGGTAGCATGGTTGAAACATGGAACATAATTTCATGCCCTTGAAAAACTGTATAGATGGAACAGGTTCCTGTTGTATCATCTGCAAGGGAAGACAACATTCTCAGTAGCAATACGTCCTTTCAGTTTTCTAAAGATCAAAAGATATTTCAGGTCCTTCTACCAAATCTTCTTTAGTCATCCTTTTTTCTGACCCATTTTAGAAAATGTCCAAGCTGCCTGTTTTATGTGGGTTCAAACCTGAGTTTGGAACCTAATCTGCCTGTTCACACATTGACAACTATGAATCCTTCACCTAGCCTCCTGAAATCACACATGGTTCTTCAAGCCATGATGCCCCACTATCATGAAACAAGTAACATGCCAGGTTATTCTTCACCCCATTCCAATACAAAATTAAACTGTCCACCTTGAAAATACAGGTCATATAAATACTTTTCTTCAACTGCATTCTGTACCAGTGGTTTCAGCTAACCTGACTTTTCCTGGTGGAGCAGAGCACTTAGCATCCACATGAGGAAGTCTGTTTTGGGATTGTATTACTTCTACAATACACACAATATGCACATGCAATAAGCACAAACATTTATATTGCGGACTCCCACATTTTGCTTCAAAAGAGTTCTTACTTTTAGTGTCCAGTCCTCCTCTGTAGCCTGTCCAGCCTTTCAAAGTAATTGTGTCACCCAAGAGATGCAAAAATCTTTGAAAGCTTTCACTTCCGGTTTCTACATGTGGAAGAGAGAAGAGTTACAACAGAAAAGCACATGTAGTAACAGAAGAACTATAAAAAATAACCACAATACAGGAGCAGGTCTTGCTCCCAGGATACAAGGACCAAAGTTTCATCTGAAGTAGTTTCTCCTCATGTTGTTCAAGCCTTTACAAAAACAGCATCCCAGCCTTGCAGAACAGGCTGTGACATCCAACAGTGACCTCTTTTGCTAACTCCAAGACACTGTTCAAATGCATAGAAGAACATGAACGTACTGCAAAAACTTAAAAGAACTAGAAACAACAGTGACTTTTTGCAGGTATCATGAGTCGCCTCCTTCAGCTGCTTTCTTTCTCTAAATCTTACATTGTACAGTCTGCTGCTAGAAAAGAAATTTCAGTATCTTCCCAGTTGTAATACTAGGTTTCCTACAGCAACCTTTTATAGAAATAGAAGATTCTATGCTACAATTTTTCATCCAACATGAACATGAAAATGTAACAAAACTACTGTTCACTGTCCTACTTTTTTAATTTGAATGAATAAAACAATTAAGAAAAAGGTGAAACACTCACCATTGCTGAACATTTCATCATCTGTAAGCTGCCCATCCTTAGCATAAAGGATTCCAAATTTAAAATTCACAGACCCCTGAGACATAAAACCAAATACTATATGATAAAGCAAAAGACCTAAAATAATACTTTCTCTAAGAACTTTTATATACGTACCTTTGTATACAGCCTACACATTAAAACATACATTTCGTAACAACTCCGGTACATGCTCAAGTAGCAGATATCTAATAATTTACCTTTGATCACAGATTATGAATTTTATGATACAGTAAACTGGTGATCTATTAATATTATATTTAAGTTGGTGCTTAAAATTATTTTTCATCTCATATTTTGCAAAGAAATACTACATTTTTTTTAGTGCCATAAGTAATTGATTTCTAAGTTGTCACAAGCATGTCAGTGCAAATATTTCAAATACAAAGCTGTATTCGTTGAACAGGTCTGGGAGCTAGGAGTGGTAAGTTTACATTTACCTCTTGCTCTTCAAGAACCAATAAATCCTGTAAACAAAACAATATCTTTAGCATACTGGTATTAAAAAAACACAAATAAAATTGTAACTTCCTTGTATATTTAAGTTTTGGTTTGAAGTGGCCAGCTCAACTGATAAAGACAGTCTACTTTGTAGTATAACGTAACCCTACTCATCATCATTACCCTGCTACTGAAAGAAACAAACTCATAGTATATCTATTTTGTGACTTGTTTTTTCCATAAAATAATAAAGAAAAATAAGTCAAGAAAAAAAGAAGTCACCTCCTACCTTTTGTATCCCAGGATGAAAAATTTCCCTTGGGCTCTTCTCAAATTTGTCAAGACTCATAGCACTGAAATGTGAATGAAATACTGCTTTATAGAATGGCAAGTACAGATTTCAACATTAAACCACTAACTGGTTGCAGTTAGAACTGGTTAAAAAAGTTCAAAGAGCCTCTCTTACATGGAATGTTTTGTGGCATTGCCATTTCTAACCCACAATACTAACCTCCAAGAATTCCTAAACTTCTTTTGGATTTTAAACCCAGAAATTACTAAGAACCTGCAAGTAGACCAGGTATAAATTCACCACATTTACCTACAAAGTACAGAGCTTTACTCCATCACCCTTCGCTTTGGCTTTATACATAATCATTGTGAACATTTTAGAGGACTCAATAACCTCTTCTATTTTGTAACCTTTTCTCTCTCTTCTAAAATAATTCAAGGCAAGTCAAATGAAAAATGAGCAGCTCAGCATCAAATTCATATGCCAAGAATCCACAAACGGAAGAGAAAAAAGTATTTAAATGTCAAGCAAGATCAACTGCCTCAATAAAAAGAAATATCTATTTTATTGCATTTTTCCTAACTCGTGTTTCTGCATTTACTATTATTTTCACCCATTTTTTCCCCCGCAGCATTAATTTATACAACCGCACAGCATGTCATGGAGTGCTGAACGCAGTCTGTCTGGGCACAGTAAACTAACAGGGAGGTCAAATCTGATGCACCTTTCTGCTGTTGCTTATGCTAGATCACAATCCAGACAGGATTTGCTTTAGTTCCTTTTGAAAGGGATTAAATTGTTCCAATTAATTTAGAAAAAAATAGGTTTATAAACATAAACAGAATTATTTGAGACAGTCCGTAGCTAGATTCATACTGGCTGTGAACAGGGTGAAACGTCAAAGGAATATCAATCAGGCCTAAGGGAAGGCTCAAGGACTGTAAAAGGAAAAGAATAGTCAGGGGAGAGATTTTAGTCCAAGCCCGAGTGGGCTGATCCAGCTGATCACAGATGGCACAGACCCTATGAGAAGTGGGGAACAAGGTCTGAAACAAGCCTGCATTTTCCTCAGTAAAATACTGGAGCATCACAGGATAGAACAGATGAAGGTGTTTTAGCAGGAGTTATGACCTTAGCTAATAGAAGACAAAGCTTCTCCACTCCAGGTTACCTGACCAAAAACATACATGTGGGTGAGTGGAGGGAGAGGCTGGGTTAGAAAGGGGTGTTAGGAAGACGTACTTCAGCAAGTGGTGGGCAGACATGGAAGATCGGGTGCTTCTGCAGGTACAGCACCAAGTACTGACAACTCGGAACACTATCAAAGCCAGCGCTTTAATAGTTAGAAGAAAGGGCTTAGCTCATATTGATGAAGAAGATGAAAGACAGCTGACACTCCAAATCAGAGCCACAGCCCAGGAAATCAGAATTAAGAAGTGAGGCTCAATGGCCTGCTAGCCGCTCTGGCAAATTTAGTGGTCTGGGACCTCTCAGAAATCTTGCGCAGTTGTAGGAAAATCCAGATCTGGTGGTACTGCCTCCACAGCACAACGCATGCCCTACTCCCAGATCTCTCCTCTTAAATCAACACTGGCAGCATTATCCACTGGAGCAGCTTCAACACAGCAAGACACATTTGCTCGTACTCGTCACAGATGAAAGGTTTTGAAGACCCGCAAACTGCCCATTTATCTGGTACACACTACCTGTTCAGTAAATGAAGGCACTTTTTATGGGTTTCTAGAGGAGTTTAAATCCTTAGAGAAGATGTATTTGAAAGAAATAACCTAATGAAATTTAACAAGGGCAAGTGTGGAGTCCTGCATCTGGGCAGGAACAACCCCAGGTTCCAGTATAGGTTGGGAGATTACATATTAGAGAGCAGTGTAGGGGAAAGGGACCTGGGGGTCCTGGTGGACAGCAGGATGACCATGAGCCAGCACTGTGCCCTTGTGGCCAGGAAGGCCAATGGCATCCTGGGGTGTATTAGAAGGGGGGTGGTTAGTAGATCGAGAGAGGTCCTCCTTCCCCTCTACTCCACCCTGGTGAGACCACATCTGGAATATTGTGTCCAGTTCTGGGCCCCTCAGTTCCAGAAGGACAGGGAACTGCTGGAAAGGGTCCAGCGTAGGGCAATGAACATGATTAAGGGAGTAGAGCACCTCCCTTATGAAGAAAGGCTGAGGGAGCTGGGTCTCTTTAGTTTGGAGAAGAGGAGACTAAGGGGGGACCTTATTAATGTTTATAAATATATAAAGGGTGAGTGCCATGAGGATGGAGCCAGGCTGTTCTCGGTGGCAAACAATGATAGGACAAGGGGTAATGGGATCAAGCTGAAACACAAGAGGTTCCACTTAAATTTGAGAAGAAACTTCTTCTCAGTAAGGGTGACAGAGCACTGGAACAGGCTGCCCAGGGAAGTTGTGGAGTCTCCTTCTCTGCAGACATTCAAAACCCGCCTGGACATGTTCCTGTGCGACCTCACCTAGGCGTTCCTGCTCCAGCAGGGGGATTGGACTAGATAATCTTTTGAGGTCCCTTCCAATCCCAAACATACTGTGATACTGTGAAATAGAAACGGTGCCGGGCTTGCTCACTTTATATGCTCTTCTGCAACAAAAAAGAGGCAGGACAGAGTAGGAGCATGCCCACACAGACGCTGGTTGGGGAGGAATTTTCTTGGCTTCCCTGACAGTCTATGTAACACACTAACAGTGAGACTTAGATGGAGACAATCAACAGAATAAAAAATCCTGGTTTCTTCCCTGTTTGCTTCCTCCTGCTAGGGCCACATAAGAACCACTTCTCTAGTCAAAATCTGCAAAACAGTCCCTTTACTGAAGAAAAAAGTGCTAATAATCTTTTTCCATTTTATGTTCTCACTTTGCCTATTCCAGAACAGGCTTTAAAATGACTTTTTGCTGCCTTCTATGACTGAGATTTGGAAACCTGTTTTTATTTTCTTTTTTTAATAAACCTATCATGAAAGCCAAGTAACACAAGGTCTGAATTACAGGAAAAGGCATACAGACAAATATCTTAACTGATAACTTATACATACCTTAATATAGATTTCACTGATAATGTTTTTGTGGGACTATAAGGGAGACATATTTTCTGAGTACCCTATAAAGAAAAAAGCTAGGAGATATTACAGGACATTCAAATTGGAATATTAATAAAAACAAATAAAAGAACAAAACTGTACTAGTTTTACTCAGCCATATTTAGTACTGGTTTAGGAAAAAAAAAAGAAGAAAAACTGAATGTGAAAAGTCATGGATGGTGCAAAACTAATCTTTACTTTGTTTTGCCTGCCTCGCTCTATGGTGCACGGGCTGCTGAAACCAGCAGACTGGCAAACTATTTATTTTTTTATTTTTAAGTGAACCATGCATACAGGAGAGTTTGACGTCAATTGCTTGGATAAAAAGCTCTTGCTGAACATTAAGTGAAAAACAAATCATTAAATAGTATTAGTGAAACCATTATCACACCTGCTTATTTTCGTAACATTGTGTAAAAAAATCCTAAGAGTGGTATAATGTCATTGTCTAAATTGATCACACGACATAATCAAGAACAATTCAGGCAATATTTCTAAAAATCACACAGAGTTGCAGGTAAGAACAATTTAAAAATATCTGGCATCCCAGATTTCTGTCAGAAAGTTTAGTATACTGTTATCTACAAAGCTAGCTTGGTTTTATCTACTATGGAAGAGTTATACGTTCTTATGGTATAAAACAAAAGATATGTACAAAATACTGAAATTCTGAAGAAAGCAAAAAAGCATATGATAAACATATCCAACCCAAACAAGCAAACAACAACAACAACAGAGTAGCAGTTAAATATTTGTTTCTTACTGTTTTTCTCCAAAGTATTGAATGATATTGAGGAATACGCTGATTATTTTGATCAGACAGTACAACAGAGAGAAAGAAAGGGTTCTTCTCTGCATCTGTACCTATATAATTTTGATGAACTGTTAGGGAAAAACAAGGAGCATTATCAACTGCAAAGAAGACACACACAGCTGTTCACGTGTTCACACACAGAGACATGTGGACTAATGTGTAAATATATGCATTCATACGTAAGAATATATACCTATCTACATAAATAACGATATATTTATATACAGATGCGTAAAAAAACTCGAGATAGGTACAGCCTTCAAGGTCAATAAGGGTTTCAAAACATCCCTTTTTGGTATCAGGGATTCCACCACTTAAAGAAACCCATCCTTTGTCTTCAGGTTAAAAATACATTATTCAAGAACTTGTTTTCTGTGCAGAACAGAAAATGTATTAGTATTAAATTAATACCATACTTTTTTCCATATTTAATTAATAGCAATTCAAAGCTACATTGCATTTTCATTGATTGAAACTTCAATCCATTTGCAAAAAGATAATTACCTTTCCCTAAAAAATATCTGAAATACCATCTTGTATGGTACTCTGGGTTTTCCAAATGCACGTCTGTTCTGTGCCATGTACCTGGAGTGTAGTCTGCATTCTGAAATAGAATTGGAAGACTGTTAGATCAAATGCCAAGTGAAAAAAAGGAGAACATAATACAAGCAAAAGCCACTTGTGAGTGGCAGATTCACCAGAAGAGTTTTATTTGTATACTGTTTTTTTAAAAGGCAAATAATTACTTTGAAGTCAGTTGCTGTGCAGCTGAAATTAAAATTTCTCCCTCTCCTTTCTTCTCACTAACTACAGTCTTTTCCTATTGTAACACTGTTACAGGTAAAAGCTTAGTATTCCACTGAACAGAAGATAATTCAATGTGGAATTTTAAGACCAGTGTTTTTAAAACTTAAAGGTTTCGTTTTTTTCAGTTATTCCCAAAATAATCCTCGAGGAATTCTTGCTAGACCAGAGAATGCTCTGGAAGCTCTTCAGTATTGTTTCTGGATTGGCTGATTAAGGTAAATTCCCAAGCATCCCTCTAGTCCTTTTCCACTAACAATTAACATATGCAGAGAACAAGCCATTCTCCAGATCCATTCACCATGTGACCATCAACCATTCAGAGAATCTTTCTGTGATACAAGCTAATCAGCTTTTGAACTGCATGAAACCGAACTAAAAAGACAGTTTACGGAACACGATCCCACAGACATTCAGTGCAGAACAGTCAGATGGTTTTAAACTCTACACCCAGTGCTGATGCAAACAGATGGTTAGTAATAGTTTACTGTTAATATCAGTTCAATACAAGCTTACCAAGACCTTACATACGTTGCAAGAATATGAGCTCGCTTTGTTCTGATATTAAGATGATATAGGCAAGCATAGCTGCCAAAAGGCAACTAAGGGAGGAAAAAAAAAGCGCAGCTATAACCTCATCACACTGAGCAATAAACTTAAAAGCACAAAGGTGAGTTTGAACATATTAGTGTCACCAGGATACCAATTTAAAGGGATCACCTAGAGACTGTGAAGTGTTATTCAGAGGATAAGATAGGTATTTTTCTTCTAACATAATCAGTTGAGCAAAACGTTACCAAAACTAAATGAAATACCAGCTTTTCCCTTAGAAAATTAAATTGTTGAGATGGCATGCTCTTAAAAGAAAAGCTAAGGTAGACTTTGAGGGGCAGAAAAAAAAACCAACCCACAACACACCATCTCCCTCCTTTTACGTTCTTACATTCACAGATTATTCAGCATTTTTCAAGTCCTCTTAGTAACTGACTGCAAATACATCTTTCGGTGGTGAAGAATAACTGAGGCTGAATTATTTTTTCAGCTTTCTATGAGTATCTTAGCTACTTACCTCACCAGAGGAGCCGTTTTCCACACGGAACCGCCCAGCTCTTTGGATGGCTCCATCAGCATCACTAGATATAAGCTATAAGAGAGTTTAAGATAGAGGTTCTAGCTCCAAAACCAGCCATATCATCAGCACTCATAGCTTACTACGGTTTCTTCTTCTCATAGGGATCATACGACCATTCAGAGAGAAGGGATCAGCACAGATATTACTAATTTAACTCCAGATTTGGAATGACTCTAAGGAGGCATGAGCAGGATAGCTATTTACTCTTCTGGTAGATCCTAGTACTAATCAGAAATTCTCCCATCTCAGATTTTGGCTGCACTAACACACAGAACACCTACAGAGGGACCTGTCTGCTTTCCAGAAGTTCATCTTGAAGCTTGCTCCTTTCAAAACAATGGCATGATGATTCTTGTCTGATCAGTTTTACTAAGCTTAAAACTGTACTTGTTGGCAGTATTAGTGGAACTAGCCGTCTTCTACTGCATTTTCTTTATTGATATATTCAGGAGACAGCAGCAAAAATCTCCAAACATAATACTCAGTGATGATACAGAACAATATAAGGTACAGGAGATGACCTGGTTTGCTTCCAGCATTAACATCAGAAAATATGGCTCACAGAATCCCAGAGTGTCAGGGGTTGGAGTGTCCTGGAAAGCTCATCCAGTGCAATCCCCCCGGAGCAGGAACACCCAGATGAGGTTACACAAGAAGGTGTTACACAGGAATGAGTCACCCCTCAGTGTCCTCTTGTCCAGCTCCAGAGCCCCAGCTCCCTCAGCCTTTCCTCACACGGGAGATACTCCACTCCCTGCAGCATCTTGGTGGCTGCGCTGGACTCTCTCCAGCAGTTCCCTGTCCTGCTGGAACTGAGGGGCCACAACTGGACACAATATTCCAGGTGTGGTCTCCCCAGGGCAGAGCAGAGGGGCAGGAGAACCTCTCTGACCTACTGACCACCCCCTTCTAACCCACCCCAGGTCCCATTGGCTTCCTGGCCACAAGGGCCCAGTGCTGGCTCATGGTCACCCTGCTGTCCCCAGGACCCCCAGCTCCCTTTCCCCTACGCGGCTCTCTAATAGGTCATTCCCCAACTTATACTGGAACCTGGGGTTGTTCCTGCCCAGATTCAAGACTCTACACTTGCCCTTGTTATATTCCATTAAATTTTTTCCCTGCCCAACTCTCCAGCCTGTCCAGGTCTCTGATGGCAGCACAGCTTCCAGTGTCAGCCACTCCTCCCAGCTTGGTGTCACCAGCAAACTGGCTGACAGTCACTCTATTCCCTCGTCCAAATCACTGATGAATATATTGAATAATACCGGCCCCAGTACTGACCCCTGAGGCACTGCACTGGATACAGGCCTCAACTGGACTCTGCCCCACTGACCACGACTCTCTAGCTTCTTCCCTTCAGCCAGTTCGCAGTCACCTCACTACCCGCTCATCCAGACCACACTCCCTCAGTTTAGCTGTGAGGATGCTGTGGGAGACTGTGTCAAATGCCTCACTCAAGTCAGGGTAGATCACGTCCACCGCTCTGCCATCATCCATCCATCTTGTTGTGTCCTCATAACAGTCAATGAGGTCGGTCAAGCAGGACTTCCCCTTGGTGAAGCCATGCTGACTGCCCCTAATGACCCTCTTATCCCTGATATGCCTTGAGACGGCACCAAGGAGAAGTCGTTCCATCAGTTTCCCAGGGATGGAGGTGAGGCTGACTGGTCTATAGTTACCCATGTCCTCCTTGTTGGCCTTTTTGAAGACTGGAGTGACATTTGCTCTCCTCCAGTCCTTGGGCACCTCTCGCGTTTCCCAAGACTTGGCAAAGATGATGGAGAGCGGTCCAGCAATGACCTCTGCCAGCTCCCTCAGCACCCGTGGGTGCATCCCATCCGGACCCACAGATTTATGGATGTCCAGATTGCCTAACTGCTCCCTAACCCAGTCCTCATCAACCCAGGCAAACTCCTCCATTGTCCTGCCTTCCTCTGGGCCTCAGCGGTGCGGGATCCTCAGGACAGCCCCCGGAAGAGCAGACAGAGACAAAGAAGGTGTTCAGTAAGTCTGCCTCTCTGTATCTTCTCTCACCAGGGCACCCACCTCGTTCATCAGTGGGCCTGCACTGCCTCTGCTGTTAGTTTTATCTACCATGTATTGGAAAAAGCTCTTTGTGTTGTCCTTGACTCCTCTCGCCAGGTTTAATTCTAAGGAGGCCTTTGCTTTCCTAGTTGCCTCCCTACACCCTCTGACAACAGCCTTATGTTCTCCCCAAGTGGCCAGCCCCTCCTTCCATGATCTATAAACTCTCCTTTTCCACTTGAGTACGCCCAGCAGTTCCTGTTTAACCACGCAGGTCTCCTGGCTCCCTTCCTTGACTTCCTACGTGTCGGGATGCTCTGATCTTGTGCCCAGTAGAAACAGTCCCTGAACACCAACCAACTATCTTGGGCCCCTTTACCTTCAAGCAGCCTTGTCCGTGGGATTTCCCCCAGCAATTGCTTGAAAAGGCCAAATTTTGCCCTGCTGAAGTCCAGGGTTGCAATCCTGCTTGCTATCCTGCTCCTGCCACACAAGATCCTGAACTCCATCATCCCATGGTCACTGCAACCAAGGCTCTCAACCTTTACTGCTTCAACCAGACCCTCCTTTGTTAGTCAGGATGAGGTCCAGCAGGGCACCTCTCCCAGTCGGCTCCTCCACCCTCTGTATCAGAAAGTTCTCGTCAAGGCAGTGGAGGAACCTCCCAGACTGTGGCTGGCCGGCCGAGTCGACCTTCCAACAAACATCAGGGAAGTTAAAATCCCCCACCACAACCAGGGCCTGTGGCTGCGAGGCTGCTCTCACCTGTCTGTAGAGGCCTTCTCAGGTTCCTCACCCTGATCTGGTGCCTGTACTAGATCCTGCTTGCTATCCTGCTACTGCTCATTTGCAGCTGAAGACTTCAATGGTTTCAGAAATACTATGGAAAGACAGTCTGGTCTTTTTATAAGGGAATCCAGGGATTCTCAGCCCACTGAAACTCTCTTGGCTGTTAAAAAAGCTCAAGAAGTCAGTCAAACATACGATAACATGGTAATTCTGATGTGTTCATCAACACTGCTTAGGATCTCTTTAAGAGAAGAGGAGAAGCCTGACAATGACGTTACATGTTACTCCTCTCAAAACTGTAAAATACTAGGTTGCCATATTATCATAGCAAATTTTTGAAATGGGATCTGAACAACTATGCAATGGTGTATCATTCCTTGCTTCCCTCTAGCAATCCATGTTACTCTAGGATAATACTTTCTCCCTTCACTTAGTGGAAGATTTATCACAACATTTTGAAGTTCTCTTTGCTCCTTATTTGAAGTGGTCTGAGGCTATGTCGGGAATAAACTAACATGGCAAAAACTCCAACACTTCCTGGTGCCTTGTATACACTGTGAGAGAAATTATACGGACAACTGGTTGCATTAGACCAGCGGGAAAGACAGGAAATAACGTTTAGGGCAGACACGTAATAAATAAAAGGTGGAAATTACTGAGCAATTGAGATGCTGCTGTGCAAAATATTAAGCAAGAAAGCTTCAATATTGAATGCTTAAAATCTGAAAAGGCAACAAACAACTTTATACGTTTGTACTCCAAAAGCTAAAAAGGCACGCTTTCATAAAATGCTAGCAGAATTTTAAAGAAAACCAATCAAAAGACAAGAGCATTCATGTGAGCTTACTGTGAATTTATAATTACTGATACATTTTTTTTCAACAAAAGAATCCAAGCACAGGTGATGAAAGAGCCTGTTAGCAGAAAGCAGTTCACCTGCTTTTTTGATTAAAATACCACATCTAATGTACACAATGTATGGAAAGAAAAGAAAGATAACTGGTGTTCTTGCAGTGCAACTTCCAGCAACTACGACATCAGTTTACACCCTATTTACATACACACTAATAAATATACTATCCAAGAAATTTAAATTACAATAAGTAGAAAATTAATGATTAATGATTTCTTCTCCTCAGTTCTTTACCCCTCCCCACTTCTGTTTTCCTATAATAAGTTTATGAAATTTTCTTATGGCCTTATATACTGACTGATGTTATTTTAACTGCTGACATACTGTGATTTCCAGAGTGGATAATCACAGAATCGACTGGGTTGGAAAAGACCTCAAAGATCATCAAGTCCAGCCCTTGGTCCAACTCCAGTCCATTGACTAGATCCAATCTCAGTTTAAAAACCTCCAGGGCCAGAGAGTCCAGCACCTCCCTGGGCAGCCATTCCAAAGCCTGACCACTCTCGCTGCACAGAATTGCTTTCTAATCTCCAGCCTAAATTTCCCCTGGCAGGGTTGAAGCCCATGGCCCCTTGTCCTATTGCTGACTGCCTGGGAGAAGAGCCCAACCCCCACCTGGCTAGAACTGCCCTTCAGGTAGTTCTAGAGAGTGCTGAGCTCAGCTCTAAGCCTCCTCTTCTCCAGACTAAACAAGCCCAGCTCCCTCAGCCTCTCCCCACAGGGCTTGTGTTCAAGTCCCTTCCCCAGTCTTGTTGCTCTTCTCTAGACCTGCTCCAGCACTTCAATCTGTTTCGTGACCTGAGGGGCCCAGAACTGACCACAATACTCCAGGTGTGGCCTCCCCAATGCAGAGCACAGGGGAAGGATCACTGCCCTTGTCCTGCTGACCACGCTGGTTTGGATACAGGACAGGATCCCATTGGCCTTCTTGGCCACCTGGGCACACTGTTGGCTCATGTTGAGCTTCCTGTCCATTAGTCCCCCCAGGTCCCTTTCTGCCTGACTGCTCTCCAGCCACTCTGTGCCCAGCCTGGAGCGCTGCAGGGGGTTGTGGTGGCCAAAGTGCAGGACCCGGCACTTGGCCTTGTTGAACTTCATCCCATTGGAATGGGCCCATTTTTCCAGTCTATCCAGATCCCTCTGCAGAGCCCTCCTGCCTTCCAGCAGGTCCACACTCCCTCCCAACTTGGTGTCACCAGCAAATTTGCTGATGATGGTCTCAATCCCCTCATATATATTACAAAATCCCCTTTATATATGACAAAAAAAGAAGTGCCAACTTAATCTTCAAAGAAATGCAGAATAACCGACAGATTTTAGGGATTAGTTTTCAATCTCTTTATTCTGACTAGTTCTTTAATTGTAAACCCTCTCTCACTACTCTGAGGCATGTACACATAAAATCACACACACACGTACACATACACACATGAGCACGCACACAGTTTTTAACTCCTATAATTGCAAGCACTTCGTCAAATACTACCCTAATATTGGGCAATCTTCAGCTTATAAGAGGAAAAAAGGTCCATTTCTGGGCATAAACACGATATTTATATAACACTTCCTGTCCCATTATGATGAAATATTAATAAATGATGTAGTAAAAAGATTTCCTAGCACAGGTCTAATATAGCTATTCTGAAGCTTCTTTCTATTACCCTATAATTTTCAAGTCTGGCTTAGAAAATACCTTTTCCAAACTAGATCCAATGTTTTTTTCCTGGAAATGAAAAGGATTTGAGCTTTGCATTATGAGTTGCTAAAATCAAAGGACAGGTTACGTAAACTTACAAGCTCCACCGATCCGTAGTGCTTTCTGCTAAACTCTCCACGTCTGCAACCCAGATCTTCAGAGACAGAGCTGGAATAGAAATGCTTCATCAGTGTACATAAGTCAACTAGCCCTAGCGCTTCTGGAACACTATACCTGCCATCAACAAATGTGATTCCTGCTGAACAAGGCATTGTGAGTTTCCTATTATTTTTTTACTTTTACAGGAAAATCAGGTAATCATGGCAGTGCTAGAATTTTCCTTGTGTGCTACTTGTGTTCTACAAAATTCATTTTTGTGGGCAGGTGTACTAGTTGCCTTAGAAACCACTGTGAAAGCAATTCCGATCAATGAACACTTGTTACCATCAGTACAGGTGGCAGAATGTTATGGAAACAGCAGGCAAGAGAGATTTTGCTGTTGCTGAGCTCTGAAATTCAGTCTTTGACCAAATGAAGAAATATACATAAGGTGACAATTCAAGGACTGGGTTTAAAAACAAATAAATAAAACCCAACAACAGTCACTAGCACAATAAATCTTTCCAAGCCTTGGGAAAGCCAGGTCACTGTTTTATGTGTCTGACATCTGGACAACCCCAAACACAAATACAATACGAATTAGAAAGCCACCACAAAGAGCATCTGGTCTCCTGTGCTTTGAAAAGAGCCATCTCCACCGGGATAATTTTTAGACGCTTTTGAGACATGTCATATGTCCACAAAGCAAGAGAAAAACCAAACTGAGGTTCATAAAACTGAATTACTTTCTGCCTTGTGGCAAAGCTTATCTCAAAATGCACAAACCTAGAGGAAAATGTCATCTCATTAATTACCTGCATGATAAACCCTGGGAGGCATTTGACCCTATGAAGGCATTTGAGAACTATTTGCATACACACGAAGTCCTATAGCTTAAGTTGGTGATATTTCAGCTGAGTGAAAAGTCAAACTCTATCAGGAAAAGCATGCTGAGATCTGAGCATATTAATTCTGCAGAGATAACAAAGTCAGCAGCTGAGAAAAAGCTTTCAAAAATAAAATATGAAAAGAGTATTCAAAACCAAACATTGTATAACTAAGAAATGGATATAGGGATACATCACATGAATATACTAATGTAACAAAATGCGGGTTATCGAGTTAAAAGAAGGCATGACATGAAAGCCATTAATTCAGAAATAAAAGTCAAAAATGTATATTAAGGTATATGCCTGGCAGCTGAGGTAAAGAGTCTGGAAAGTAAGGTCCAAAACATGGTGGCAGAATTAAGAGCAGACCAGATACAGTGTCCTAATCTTAATTAAGATCATTAAGACACACTCCAACAACGACTACTGCAGTAACATTTCCCAACCAAGGAGTCACAACAAAACAAAGGACAAAGTGAGGTGCAGAGTAAGTTTGGGTTCTACTGTACATATATTTTTTTTTTTCCCTCAACATGGAAAAGATTATTGTCCTCCATACTCTGTCAGGGTGGTCAGCACGGCTTCTAGCAAGTTCTGGAGGCTGATTAGCCCCAAGAAATGTTCACCATAAAGACTCTCTGGTGTCTATGAGAGAGAGGATATTGAAGGAAACCACCTGATCAACAAATTTATAGTTTACCTGCACCTGCAAACACAAAGCTCTTCACAGCTGCTGTGATGTCTACCAAACTATATTCTCTATCCCATGAATATATCCTCTATTACAGATTATTAATAACAAAAGCAAAAAAACAAACAACAAATAAAACCAACAACCACCCACAAACAAAAAAAGAACCCAAACCCTTTGGTCTAAACAATCCTGGTATGGTTATTAGATTTCTCCTTTTTTTTTTTTTCCCTTAGGATTTCCGCGATGACAAGTCATAAACCAGCTGCCTGTGGGAGGCACTCCAACATACTCCGACACTTTGCATTTCATCAGCATTGCTGGCCACACACTGACAGGGAGCAGGGCTCTTTCAGAGTTCTGTCACTGTGTGACAGACACAACGAAAAGCATGTAGACAGCTGCCAACAGCATTATACACCAAATAACAAGGAGACAGCACCGTCATTCTGCAAGGAAACCGGCAGAGGCTTTGCACCGCTATTCATCAGGTCTGAAGAGCTACTGCAATAGCGTGGCCAGCCCCCAGTGCAAGCCCAGAGTCACGGACACCGATGGCAACACAGGTAAAAAAGAAAGACGATATCCATGCATGCTTTGTAAGGTGAACCCACAGGACTCCATGTCAGCCCAAATACCTAAGATCTATCCCTACTAAGGGTACAGAGATTCACAAATGCAGCGAGACGGCATATTCATCAAATGATGCAGAGAACACCAAAAGCAAGCTAGTTTGATGGGAGAAATAACCTATTTTCTTAGATCACATGATATAGATGGAAAACACAGACAAGCTCAGAAAAAGCATAAAGAAGTTTATGTGCCTGAAAAGTTTATGTTCCTATCCTCTCCACAAACTACATTCCAATAATTTAAGTAAATACAGTCTCTCACAAACTACATTCCAATAATTTAAGTAAATACATTCTCTAACCACAAACCACACCCTCTGGTATCAAAAGCATTCTTCCAACACTGTTCTCGCTATTTCAAAAACAGGCGTATATCTGATGAAAATGCTGATTAAAACAATAGTGTTTTAATATTAATATTCTTATCCATTTGTATCCCAATTCAAAGTACCTAAAACATAGTCAACTTTCAAACACACTAGCAGTCCTTTTAGAAAAACTAGAATTGTACTCAAGAGCTAACCTCCTCCTCTTCTCAGCCTAACCACTTCACATCACACTTCTATTTCACATCATACTTGTCATCTACTTCACACCCAGCAATTAAAGCAGAATCTCAAACCAACATAAATGCTACATAGAAAACCCCAGGAAAGTTAAGCATCTTAGCCTCAATATATGCATAGGTAAAATTTATATTATCATGCTATTTGCATAACTGCATATATTCCCCAATGAATTCTAGCCTGCATACCTCTTTGGCGCTCCATTCTTAGTTACCACCAAAATTTATACCGATCAACTCTCTGACATGTCACATCATTTAAATTTTAAAATATGCTATAATAGTAACTTTTCTTATTAATTTTCTTCATTGGATTACATCCTTCATCCACCCTGACCTGATCTACGTCAGGAAAACACTGTTCCTCCAGTTACGCCAGTTCCAAAATGGTTTTCATCCTACTAAGATGAACTGCCGGCACTGAAATACTTAGATTAGTTTACCAGTGGCTCAGGCCAGTTAGGCTTAATTATCTGAAATTCACTTATATCACGTTTTAATACAGATGAGCCTTTATTCACAGGAAGAAAAAGCATCTTACACACACTTTTACAGCACTTAGGGTGTACTCCACCTCGCTCTCCCATTTCTTTGGAAACACAACAGCTGCCATATAAATGTATAACAATGAAGAAGAGGAGAGAGGACTGGCTTCCTCCCATTTCAACAGAGGCTCCTACAAACTTTAACAGTCCTGAAAGCTGAACAACAGAGCAAGTTTAAACACATCTGCTAATCTAAACTTAGGTGGATATTTTTAGGATCCTAGTGTAAAATCACAAGTTCTGTCTCTTCGGAGCTTGACACTGGAAAGCACTTTGCTTGGGGGCCGGGGGGTAGTGGCAGAAGGAGGTGATTTTGCAGACTGACCCTGTGCGGTCACGACAGTCTGCATCCCTCCTGGGGTATCCATTCTCCCCGCTACCGGGATCTCCGCCTGCCAATCGGTTAACCCGTTTCCATGGCAGAGGCAGCTGCGAGCGCTCCGCAACCGGGTCGCTGCAGCTCCTGTTCCAGCGGCCTCCGCTCGCACGACCGTGACGCTGAACAAGCCACGAAACCGCGCCTGAAGCCGCCAGTGGGACTCCGCCCGCGCCACCTGCAGCAGCTCGAGGGAGGCGGCGGCAGCTCCGGCACTCCCGCTGTTCCGCCGCCCGCGGGCCTGGCGACTCTCCAGCTCCACCGGCCCCCCGGGAGCACAGCGCCGCCTCTCCACCACCGACAGCGCGGGCCCGCACCGCATCGCGCCCCGCCCGAGCCCGGCCCCCGCCTCCGGTACCGCTGAGTGAGACCGAAGAGCCGGGTGGAGGCCGCCTCTGCGCCGCTCAGCTCCATGCGGCCGGCCGGCCGGCCCGAGGGCCCCGTCGCTCCCGCGGCTCCGTCCCGCGCGGGAGAGGCGATGGGCGCTCCGCGCGCACATTGCGCTGCCTCGGCGCGCCCGCCCGCGAGCCACTCAGGCGCCGCGCGGCCCCGCGCTCCGGCTGCGCCCGCCGGGAGCTGTAGTCCCGCCCGGGCACGAGCGGAAACGGCGGGCCTGGGAGGCGGTGTCTCAGAGCTCGTCGCTGTTTAGGAGGCGCAAAAGCCTCGGCCAGCTTTGCACCCACCTGTGGTCTGTGCTGCACCTTGAAGTCAGGCTTAACGCTACCACTGCTGCATGAGTAACCGCACATAAAATGTTTTCTCAGCCCGCTCCCCGACAACTCGGAATCTTTACAAGTGCAGGCGTCTTATGGACTGATACCCTCTATTGTGTTCAATTGCAACTGGCCAACAGAGTGAAAGGTTACTGGGGAAGGAATGACAGCTCAAACCAGTATTTTTCTTTAACAAAGTAAAAAAGTCAGACAGCAGTTGGCCAGGCTTTGGCTTGCTAGCCCACTTAATCACAAGTGGGTCTTAAACGATCCCCACCTGTGTGACTTAACACGTAACAAACCAGCAGCACTTTCAAGTGTGTGAGGCTCTTGCCTCCATTTTCCTGTTTTACACAGACGCACACTGTCCTTCTCCACCTTGTCAGGAGGTGAACACAGTCTGTGCTCATCCTGTGGCAGGAACCCTGCCATCCAGAATCAAAGCATGCCAAGATGACCAAAAGTATTTTGACTGTGTGAAGACTTATTCTAAGACTTTTCAGTAGGAGTTAAAACCAATAATATGATCAACTATTAAGAATAAAGATGAACCAATATTTTGATAGAGTAACAACTTGTATCTTTGGTAATCATAACCTGGATGACTGTATTCTGTTTAGACAAATTTATTCAGTAAATTCAATTGCTTGTACGTTTTCTAATGAACTGCAATGTGTTACTGTGTTACTAAATACTGCAACCATCCATGTAGTAAACCAATAATGAGTTAATACATGATGAGATTGTGTATATATTCTTACATTTCTTTACAACAACTATTACAAAATAGGTAATGTATTAAAACTCTGCTTTGAGGTTTGAATTTGATGAAAAGCTTCCCTAGTGTTAAAATACAGTTCAGTTTCCAGAATTCATATAATTCTCAGTCTCTTTGCTTATTCTGAAGAGTGACACAAGACAGCAAAGGACACCCAGTATGCAGTAGAAGCCACCAGACAGCAACTTGTACTTAATGCTGGTTCAGGCTGGACTCAAGCTGGTGACGTACTGTTGAGGAATACTGTCAAGCATTAGCCTATTAGCTTATTAGAGTTAAGAGCCTATTAGCTTATTAGAGTTAAGACCTATTTGGATCTTCTATAAGCTAAATTTCCAACAAACAGTGACACCTGGAGAAAGCTTCAGAATGGAGCCTCTGGCAGCAACTCCAGTGACTCTGCAACCTCCAACAGTTACTTACTCCTTCTTCTGTGTCACAGCATCACCACTTGCTGTCAATTCTGCCACTGTGTTTGAACAGTCACACTATCAGCTGCTCAGTAAAGCACCTTGGAGTTGAAAAAAAAAAGGAAAAAAAGTATTTCAAACAGGGTAGGGAGAGACTCTTGGTTAACCATAGAATTAACAGGATACAGTTGGTAAGGGCAAGCATGAATAAAGTGATGGAACCCAGCATACTATTATTCCGAACCTCACATCATCACATAGTACCACCTACGAGTTACATGTCCCACAGCTCTCAGTTTGGCAGACAGTGCCTCAGGCCCAAATAAAAAAACCATACCTATACACCCAGCCTCTCACCGAAAACTAGTTCTTATTACTAGAGAAGTGCATCTCTGTCCGCAGGCACTTGATAGTCACATTTAAGTCTGTAACATATTGCTCAATGAACAAAATTTAAAATACAGTGAGAATTCCATGCATGGGGCACTACTGGAGTAACTTCTCTTCATGTGTTCTTATGCACATTGCTTTTTTCCTCATCCAGATAACTGTAGCATTTAATAGTTCTTCCAGCTAGAAATAATGTCATCAAATTTAAATCAGAAACATTTAACAATTTTTTGAATAATCTTCCTTCATCACCTATATTATTGTGCTTTTACGCAATGTTAAATGTATGGACATAGGTCAACCCTCTACAGTCTTTCTCCTCACAAATCCTCAAAGCTGACAGAAGACAGGAATCTGCACCTTAGCAACTACACCTTTGTTTTTAAAAATTAAACCTAAACCCCTCTATGTCTACAGGCAAGAAACTTCAAGAAGGTAACTGGTCAATTAGAGCAAACAATGCTTTGTACTAGTTGACTGTATCACTAAATACTGTTTGTGGTTTTTAAGGATTATGTATCATGCACAGATCTTCCAGTTTTATAATTCAATGGAAATAACTGATTTTAGCCCAGTAAAATAACACACTGTGAAGAATGTATTTTTTTGTTTGTAGGCTACCTGTATAGAGCCCATTACACCACGACTTAAATGTCTGAACACAAATCCAACCATGTGCCACTTTGAAGTTAATATCAACTGATAACACTGTAAACTCAGAACTGACTGCTTATATATCAAGAAATACCCTAATGAACATAAGTATGCATATCCAGTAAAATAACTTAAAAGGAACTTCTATGCTAAAGAAACAAAAATGTCTTTTTGAAGGAAATACCTCCAATAACCCCTATTCAGTATTTTGCACTCAGCCACAACTTTCCTTCTCTCTAAATATGCGTACTGCTTTACAAGATTGCCAAAAGTGAGGCAATCATACCCTGCTTCCGCATAGATCTTAGCAATTGCAACAACAGGTTTTTCTCAGTCAATTTCTTTATGTCTGCTGAAATGGAAAGCCTGAAAAAGTTCTGGGCCTCTCTTCTGCTGTACAGAAATGCAACAACACGCTGAAGTTTCAGCCATGGTGGAATGCAAGCACAGAGCCTCCGCATGAAAAAGAGCCACAAAAATTGAAGGTTTTTGTTTGTTTTGTTTTCAATTGTTTGGGGAAAAAAAGGCATTTCTATAGTATGCTATAATTTCAATACTGTGATAAATCTTGAACACAATAAAAACCACAATACTCTTTACATAGGGGCTGCCTCCCTTACAGCATGCTGCCAGCAATTCTTTTCCCATTTTCTCAATGAGCACACAAAGATGGAAATGAGAAAGATAGTAGCAAATTAAGAAAATACAGAGTCTAAAGAGGTGTGCTGCAAATGCATTGGCTTGGATCTGTCTAGTTAAAACCTGGGATTCCTGTTAGCAGCTTTTAGCAATGATAGATGTTTCTAGTGCAGTTTCTAGTTTCTAGTTGCAGGATGCAGCATGTCTCTGCAGTGGGAGGCTGGCAGAGACAGAAATAGCAGAACCACCTTAGCTTTATTTGTAATTACTGAAGATTTTATGTCAAGTTCCATACTGCCCCCAGAAGAAAAACAAACAAAATACTATATAAACAACTATATATATATATATGGTTTTTATAAGCATACGTACTGAGAAACGGAGAGAATTTTTTAAGAAAGAGACAGACAAAAAAGCCCACTGCCTATTAATTATAAAGAAGAAAGTCTGAGAAACAGAATGATGGGAATATTAAGAAAAATAAGTTATTCACTGGAAAAGATACCGGATGGCAATAAACCTGAAGGTGCATCAAAATGAACCTCTACTTTCTGTGTTTAAGTTCCAGAATTACATCTCCCTTAATCTGCTTCCACCTTTATGGCAGCACGGGTCATTCCAGTTCATTTTGTATGGATTATATGAAGACTGATGAAGAGCTCAGTTAACCAGGCTTGTAATATCTGCACTGTCAGTGATTTCAAATTCAGCTATTCTGTCAAAGCAAGGACTCCTCATCATTACTTTTGTTACGGCATTGTAAAACAAGTTTACTTTCTAACAAACTTCTGGGCAGATAAGATTCTCAGCACCTTGCAGACAAGGAATATACTTTGAAAATGACCGTAGGCTCTTAGACAGGAATACAGCTGGTTTATTCAGCCTGACACGTAACACTACAACTAAGATTTCAAAATAACTCTATCAATCCATTTTATCCCCTTGACTTCCCCAAAAGACCACAAACTCATTTTTAATGATGCTTTGAAAGGAAGAATTTTCCCTTTATAGCAAAACCATTTTGTAACTCTCTGCTGGTGATGCATCTCTCATGTTCTTCTGAAGCATGCAGTATAAAGTACTTACGTACTGTACACTGATCCAAAAAGAGAAGGTATGTTCGATTTCCTTTCATTAGACAAAATCAAAACTACTCATACTTTTCACAGCTGGATAGCTAAAAAAAGACAAGCGTAGAAGCAAAGTTGTCAAAAGCAGACCAAGCCACATAAATTGAAGTGCTTTTTTTGTTTGCAAAAGAAGCAATGAGGTCATGAAAACCCATGGCACATACAAGACTAGAATAAGATGGCTCAGATTCTACTTAAATCCACATAGCCAGCATTTTCTATCATCTCATTGGTTTTGGACCTTTAAATGTATTTTGCCAGTTAGGGACCGAAGTAGAATTCAGACCACTCCAATCTTGACCAGAAGGTCTGCATTACCTTGCATCCTGACATAAACATTTCTAGTGCACAGCCAAACTGTACTCACCATAACTACTTTCAAGCTTTCCCCTTCACACTGTGCAGACCTGAAGTGGCCTGGGTTGGCCACTGCCAGAGCAAGCTTGAGATGCTATACTCGGTGCAGCACACTTGCCATCTCTGAAGGCTTTCACACAGCTCAAGTCCAGCCCGCTTGCTAAACAACCACACTGAGAGACAAAGTATTTCACGTAAGCTATTAAACTGGCACACGCTCTCTCTCTACACATATATATGTACATATATATATATATATATATTTGCTTGGTGACAAAATGGACAAAGACCTTAAAAATTACAATGATCGGCGCAGAGGAAGTAGGAAAACAGTTTATGCTTAAAAAAAAAGGAGATTTCCAGAAAAACCCACAGTACTAGTACTACCAAGGTAAGGGACCCAGACAGAGAAGACCCTGAGCTGCTTCTTACTACTCTGCCATGCACTGATCATTTAATGGGTTGTAAAGGTATAACATAATTTCAGCCATCTGCAGAGAGTTTTCTGTGAAACATACACCTATTCAGCAAGCGTGCAAGTGCAGAAACCAGTCAATTACAAGACAGCCAAGCAGGTAGGTCAGATTTCCTGTGGCATGCTGCTCTCAAGTGAAAATGCCACACCAGAATGACTTCCATTCACATTATGCGACTAAAATAGTGGGCTCGCATGATGACTTGCCTGACAGATGAAAAGCGATGGAATTCAAGACGGATCTAGACAGCATTGAATACTCGGGAAAAGCCAGTCATCACAGTTTGTGCACATATGAAATACTAAAATAAAAATTTTACTTATAAGAAACTAGAAGTGCCACAACAGCATTCTCTGAAGTGCAGCCAGCATCACATTTGACACCAAGCAGACAGGCACAATCAGTGTGCAGCAGACAGCTTGGTGCATGAACGACAGTTGACAGTTCTGGCTTACTAGAAATTAGGGAAAAGTTCTTGCAATAACACAGCTGAGGCAAAGAAGGTGAAAATCCAAATAAAATCCAGTAAAGCAAATAAATCCCAAATCAGAATACTAGCTGTTAGGAAAAATCCACCAGCAACCAAGGGCAACTCCAACATGGGGATAAAACTTTTAAAGAATGCTAATGCACAAAACATGTAAGTTATGGAGAAAAAGGCACATGACCATTAAACTAAGTTTGTCCTGGGTAAAAAAGAAAAAAAGGTATATTACATACCTAAAACGGAAATAATTTTCTTCTAAAATGCACTGGAAACTTCACAAGATTGACTGAGTTCTAGCTGGTTTTCTGGGAAATTAGTTGGGCCAGCCATTTCCATAAAAACAATTATTCTCAGTAATTGAAATGTTTTAAATACCTCAGTGAAGCACTCAATCAAGAAGAAAAAATTATACCAGGTTTAATGAAAACAACAGAATGCCTCGGTTTTAAAAAAATTCTAAATTTCTCAAATGGAGCAATTCATCTGTACAGTTCTTTGTAAAGTTCTGAGTGATTTTAAAGGCAAAGTTAAAGGACAGGAATTTCTTTTCTCATAGGCAAGACTTCCCTGTGTCTGAGAATACGTGTGCACGCCTATCTGTACATCTACACAAAGGCGTAGGTACAACTGAATATAGAACACACATGTCACCAACAAAAGGTAGCTTATCAAGGTCTGGACGTTCCCCCAGACCTCATTCGGAAGAGTTCTTCAGAGACCGTCTGCTGGTTTATTAAGAGCAATCTCTGAAGGCGTTTTCTCGCGTCTCAGGCCCAGCAGCAGGCCGGGCAGGCCGCGGCCACCACACGCGCTTCGGCCGCCCCTCTCGGGCCGGTGACCCCGCCGGCGCTGCCGCCCCCGGGCCGCCCAGCGGAGAGGCCGCTCCCCCGCCCCGTCCGCGCTCCCGGAGCGGCGGTTCCCAGCGCCACCCCGCCGGCCGCTCCTCTCAGCCGCTCCCGAGCCAGGTAGTTACCAGAGGGCTCTCAGAGGCGCCGGGCACCAGCAGCAGCTGGCGGTGAAGCTGCCCGGCGCACCTGAGAAGGGCATCGGGACGCCCTCCCGCCGCGGTGCCCCCACGTTCCCGTCGGTTTCGGCGCTGCCGCGGAGCAGGCGGGCGCACGGGGGCGGGTCTGCGCTGCGACTCGCCCGCCCGCTCGCCCCCTCCACCGCGGCGGCGCTTCGGCAGCCGGGGGCCCTCGGCAGCGGACGAGGCCGCAGGCCGCGAACCCGGCCCGCGCCGGTCGCCGGGTCCTAGAGCCCGCGGGTCCACGGCAGCAGCGGGGGCGCAGCATTGCCTGTCGGGCAGCTGGAGGGGGGGACGCAACCCCCAGCTTCTGTCAGTGTCCTGGCCAGAGTCAGTTTCCCCTCCAGTGTCTGGAGTTTTTAGAGGCCGTGGTTTTTATCCTGTCTTGGCTGGACACAGCTCTACAAGCGATCTGAAGATCTGACTGCAAATACCGGGTGCTGTGGCTGCCACGTGCCAGCGTTCGCTATGGAGGGAGGACGAGGGCTCCATGTAGTGCAGAAACATAAATGCAGTAGGGGTGACAGGGGGCTGGGGAAGTGGTGCTGGGTGGCCAGTCTTCCTAGCTGTGCTATGGACAAGAAGCTTCTGGCAATAGTGTGCTGAACGGGCAGCGCCTTGGCAAGGGGCAGATGGTCCCCTGGCTTTCCTTCTCCTGTTTGTGGCTGGTGAGAGGTGACTGCTTGTTCCTCCTTTCCATGTTGGTTGTGTGCCAAGTGAAACACTTCCAGCATCGCAGTGTCAGCCTGTACCGCAGTTTCTCCAAGTACCACCATCTACCTGAAGGCTGGAAGGAGCTGGGTGGTAACGTGAACCTGATAGTCCTTGGGGCTGTGTGACATCCTAGGAATGAAATGAAGCTGGAGGAGATGGCCAAATGGGAATTACTGAGTTTGTTTTTTTTTAATTTCACTTTCAGCTTTACTGACCGAGTCAGACGCGCAGCAGCAGCAGTGTGAGGGCTGGAGCTGTGGTGGCAGATCCGTGAGCGCAGATCCCACTGGCGGCACGAGCCCGTCCCGCAGCCTCGCTGGGGTTGTCTCCTGCAGCGGTGCTGGAGGGAAGGGGCGAGACGCTTTCTAGTGTCGGCGGGAGCATTTCCTTTTCTGCTGAGCGTGTTCAAAATGGTGTCAGTTTGTCTTCATGTCGTCTTGAATTGGTCGAATTACTCTGGCTTTTAAAAGATACCTCGTGTTTTGAGGTGGCCTGTTTCCCTCGAATCCTCCATTAGCTCAGCTGCTGTCCTGTCCCTTATTCTGACTGAATTCCTCTGCTTTCTTCTGTGCTATTTTTTTATGATGCTGAGGATGCTAATTTGTTGTTGTTCAGAGGGGGAGCTGTGAACGCCTGATGCTCAGCAGACCCCCCAGCCCAGGCGGGGAACGGAACGTGGGGAGCAGCGCCCAAGTGGGAGACGCAGCACCGTCCTCCGTCCCCAGCGTGCCGGGGGGCAGCTGCCGGCCTGTGGGACGGGGGCTGTGACTGTTTGGGCCGCTGCCCCCCCTTTGTTTTCCTAGGGGAGCTCCCCCCACACTTTTTGGGGTTGTGGTATGTACATATGTAAATGGCATTTTACAGTGATAAGCTGCAGTTGGGGCTGTTTCCCTTGTTTTCTACCTTTTTTTTGGAGTGAATAAAAAGGGGGATTCAAGGGTGTGATGATGATGATGATGTCACTGGGGTGTGTGCTGATGGTGCTGGAGGAGCAGGCGAGTAAGAGGTGGGTGAATTCCCCCCCAAAAGAGGGGTTACAGCCCAAAAATGCCTGAAGAATAATGGGTGGGGTGTTTAGCGGTACTGTGGAGAGGAGAAATTTCTCCCTGTCCTCTGCAGGGAAAACAAAACAAAACAATCCCACATCAAAGCTGTCCTAGAGAAATACTTGCTGTTTGTCATTCAGGTTCTAGAACGGCCCAATGTCCTGTTAAAGGTTGCGGTGGTGCGGGTCAGGGATCCCCGGGCTGTGCCGGGCCCACAGGACGGCTGCTGGTGGAACAAAAGTCCAGGACAACTTCTCAGAGGTAAGAACCTTTCGATTTGATCTCCTCAGGACACATCCCTTTGCCTCTGTGCCTCTCACAGACTTACCCGCCGCATAGTTCCCTCAGAAACCCGTTTCCTTCCAGTTCCTCTGTGATTACCCTGCCTGCCTTTGGGTCCCTGCAGGCTCTTTGGTGCCTGTTTGACCTTTTGCCCCGTTAAATTCCCCTCTTTTTTTCTCTCTCTCTCTCTTCCCCTCAAAGCTTCCCCATTTGCTCTTGACACATCTCAGAGGCCTCATTTTTCCCTCTTGTCTCCTCTCAAGATGCCCCCTCTGTTTGCCCCCCGATCCCCTCAGAACTCCTCTGATTCCCATCTGCTCCTCTCAGGACAGCTGAGCTTGTCTTTTGGGGCACCTGAGAGCCCCCACTTGTAGCTGCCCCTCGTATTCTTGTTGCCAGGGGAACTGTTTGTGTATTTTGCAGCCCAGAGACCTCTGTTTGCCTTTCTTGTGATCCAGAGCCCTTGGTGTGCCCTCCAGTTGCTCCAGTTGCTCTCCACCTCTCCATTGGGCATCATGCCCTGAAGCCATCGCAGGCAACTTGATCAGCTCCCCACATCCCTCCGTACCCTTCGCGTGCCCTCTGTCCCCTTGAGTCCCCTTCATTTTCCTTCCAGGCACCAGAATCCACCTGTGTGACAAGTGGCCTCATCAAACCGTGTCCCTTCAAAGGGCCTTCTGTCACCTGCATGGTCCCCTTAGGAGGAGGACTTTAGTATCACTCTGTTTGCCTTTTTGACAGCTCTCCTGAGGGGTTTTGTAATTTATTTTTGTTTGAGATGCTTAAGTGTTACGTAAGGTGGTTGGTACTGTTTCTGACATGTGGGGTTTGTTGTTGTTTCCAGCCTATCCTGGTGTTTTCCATCCTTCGGGACTTACTTATTACTGTTATGAGAGTCAGAGAGAAAATGAAGAGTCACTGTGGCTTACAACTGTCATTGTTGATCTACAGTGTTTTAGAGACGGATTCTTGCAGGATTGATTTCTGGTTTGTCCTTCCCTCCTCCCCAGAACGTGGCGCTGGTGCGAGTTCCCCAGCACACGTGTGTGTGTCCAGCTGGTCCGTCTGGGGGCGAGCGCGTCAGGGCGGGCAGACGGCTGAACGGACGCGCTGTCAGCGACTGCCGGACGAGCTGGGACTTCTTCGACCGTGTCCAGCCTTGCACATGTGGTTTGTTTTCACTTGCAGGCAGAAACAGCAATTTCCTTAACTAAAAACACCCCAACATGTCACCCAGCCCCCAACGAAAAGAACGCCCAAAAAATCCCACAAAAAAAAACAGCCAGGGAGTTTTTTTTAAATTTCCTTCAGCTTTTTTTTTTTTTTTCCCCCTCCCCTGCTCTGCTGCGTTTAGTGCAGTGAATGAGCATTAGGAGATGACTGTGGATCTGGCTGTTGAAGGGTGTGTGGAGTTGAAGGAGATGGTCAGTGTAGAGCAGGATTGGTTGTGGAGGTGAGTGTAAGTGGTTTGGGTGTGGGGTTGTAAATTCCTTTTGGAGGCTTCCTAGTTTCTGGTGTCACCTGCGGGGTGAAGTGTGATTCTGTGTGCAGGTTTGAAAGGTGCAACGCGCAGAGCTCCCTCATTTGCCACCAGATCTCCAAGTCACAGAGACAATGTTGCTGTGCAGCTGGGAAGGACAGCCCGTGTCCCGTGCAGAATAACATCCTTTGTGCTCCGTGTGCGTGTTCCTCCTTTGAAATGAAGTTGCGCTGCCCGGTGTTTCCCGTTCCATGCGATACCTGCCGGGCTGAGTCTCCTCCCCCCGCTCCGGTCGGTTCCGTCGCGCTGCCGCAGCCTCGGCAGCTCCGTGGGGCTGGTTGGACGCGTTGTTGGCGGAGCCGGCACCGACGATCTCTGGACGTGTCGAGGCGCTGCGGTGGGTTTTCCTGGAAATTCCAAGGCCCTGGTGTTTTATTATTGTAACTACTTACTTACTGTAAGGCATTTAGAATTAAAACGTAAATAAGAGTAACCAGAAGAGTCTTTGGGAGTAAATAATGCCTGTCATCTACTCTAGCTGTTACTCAAAACTCTGCAGACAGTAATTATCTCCAATTGATGTAGTAAAATTTAAAAGAGTGGAATATAGATACTGGAGCACTAATTGGAAGTAATACCTGTAGAGAAAAAAACCTCTAGTTTCTATCTATAATAAAAAATAATGTGTGCTAGTTAATCCAGCTGGTAGTAATGTAATGATAAAAATGTTAAAGTGTAAATAAATGAAATTATTTAGGCGTGAGCAATAACTAAATTTAATTTCAGCTATTACTTGGTGAACTAGGCAGCAGTTATTCCCAATCTGAATCCTAGTTTAAAAACCACATTGTTTGGAATTCCTTTGAAATGGTAAAGGCAGAAAACTAATGTGGAGTCATCGGTAGCTACATTTGCACAACCGTTATGAAATAAACTGCAGGCACGAATGACTGCATAGGAAACAAAGTAAGGAAGCTTTAGATTTTAAACAGCATTGGAAAGTAATGGGGAGTGTTTAGTATTTAAATTATAACAGAGCCATGAGATTGGAGGCAACAAAGCCTAGAACCAAACGGAGTCAAAACGTTACTTTTGTGGTTTTTTTTAAAGAAAAGTAAAAAGGAACCACTACATAGTGGCTGTTTATAAATGGTGAGGATGCAGAGTGGGCCAATCAGATCGCTCGGGAGGGCTGGAGGAGCGGAGCGCTGATAGGCGGGGAGAATGGCAATTGATGTTCGTAGGCAGCCAATCAGGTTGCCGGAGGGGCGGGCGTTGAGGTGTCCGTACTGCGCATGCCCAAATTGCGCAGTCCTCAGTCAGGTCCGACCCTGAGGCGGGCACCTGGGCGCGGACCGCGGGAAGGCGTATCCAATAGGAGGACGGCGCGGTGGGGTGAAAAGCAGCCAATCAGAGCGTGCCGACTCAATCCCGTTTGAACAGCTGCCTGCCTGGCCAACGCGTCCGTGGTGTCTCGGGGCGGGTAGCGGGAGTTAACGGGGAAACGAGGGTCGGGGCGAGGGAGGGGAGGCTGTGGAGCGCCCATGTTGGCCTCTCCGTCCCGTTTGCCTCTCTCTCCCTCTCTCTGTGTCACCTCGTCTGGCTCCCTGTCACTGTCTTTCTCCGATAAGCTGACCTGCTCTTTGCCCTCCTTTTTTGTGGAATCACAGGCTCATTCTGCTTGGAAAAGACACGTGCAATTTTAAATTTGGGTTTGACTTCTAGGGGTTTTTTTCCCCATTAGTGTAAATCGATGGCACGTTGTCCTGTGGCTCAATCCCCGTTCTGTTCCATGGAGTCTTCAATTTAGGATGTTCAGGTAAGAAAGTTTGTCCTTCCAGAAAAGGAGCAGTCATTGGTAGGACTGAAAGAGGCTTTTAAGTGCATGATCAGAATTGAAGCCAAATTGCACTTCACGTTGTTGCTGTTGGTCTTGGCTTTCACTGGTTTCCCCACGGCTGCCTAGTGTTTGGGAGCTTGGAGTGGGTATGTTTTTTTCCCCCAGGAGTTCAGGAGGGACCCAGGAGTTCTGGGGGGACCCAGGAGTGGGTATGTTTTTTTCCCCCAGGAGTTCTGGGGGGACCCAGGAGTTCAGGAGGGACCCAGGAATTCTGGGGGGACAGAAATGACATTTGTGCCGTGGCTCTCTGTGTGCTTTTTTGTTTTGTTGCGTTTGTTTTTTGTTTTTTTTTTTTTTTTCCGGGATTCCCGCGACACGCGGCGCGACTGCTCGCCCGGGGCTGGCGCGGCGGGTCTCAGTGCCGCCGTCCTGTGGACAAAGCGCGGTACTGCACCCGGCCTCCCCAATGCTGTGCCGCGGCGCGCCTCAGTGCTGCCGCCCTGTGGCGAAACTCGGGTACTGCAGCGCACGGCCAGGGGGCAGAGACGCTGTTTGACCCGCAGGCTTCGCAGTCAGGCCTCTGCGTGTCAGTGTCCGTCCCCGCGACGGGGGTCAGGTCCCCGTTTGTGTGCAAACAACATCCCTCCCTCGATGGCTCCTTAGAAGGGTTAATCCCAATCCTCGTTCTTTTGGCAGCGGTGCATCTGTGACCTCGCGGGAAGCCCAGGCTGCTGCACAGAGCTCGTCGAGAGCGGGAGCTGCGGAGGCAGGGCCTCAACAAGCCAGAGCTGCGGCAGATGGACGGGGCGCGCTGCCCGGGGGCTGCGTCAGGCGGAGCCGAAGTGACCTGCGGCGGCAACGAGCGGGAGCCGCTCAGAGCTGGAGCGGTCGTTGGCCAGGCTGTCCCCGGGGAGGTGAGCGCGGGGAGCCCGGCCTCTCTCTCCCTCGGGGATTAAACCCGCGCCCGTCCGTGCCCTTCCCGGGGGCAGCAGCGAGGCGGGGTCCCCTGGCTCTCCCGAGGCGGCCCCGCTGCGAGGGGGCACGGGCGAGGCGGCAGCGCCTCCTCGGTGCCGGGGGGCGGAGGGGAGAGAGACCTGCCGGCCGGAGCTGCGGGGTGCGCAGCCCCTCGGGCAGGGTGCCCCCGGTCTCTTGGCCGCAGGCTGGGGGTGGCAGACGGGTTGAGGTGCTTTGGCCTGTTTTTTTGCCAGCGTCGCCTTCTCCGTGCCGTGAAGAAAATCCCGCGCGGTTGATTCCACTCGCTGCTCAGGAGATTCCGCATCTGGGGCCGTGGACTGGGGAAGAACGTTTGCGAGTTGGAGGACGCTACAAGATATTCCACGTGGAAACCGGAGAAGAGGCAAATTGGCTGACAGTTGTGTTCCGTGCAGTCTTCAGTTTAGGACATTCAGTTTGTCCTTCCAGAAAAGGAGCCGTCATTGGTAGAACTGAGAGAGGCTTTTAAGTGCATGATCAGAATTGAAGCCAAATTGCACTTCACGTTGCTGCTGTCGGTCTTGGCTTTCACTGGTTTCCCCACGGCTCCCTAGTGTTTGGGAGCTCGGAGTGGGCGTGTATTTTCTCCAAAGAGAGGCTGTGCTTAAAAATGAATTTGTTTCCTCAGAGAAGTGCAAGTCCGTGTGTGTAAGACAGACAAAAACCCCAGCCTAGTCAAGTTCTGAGTGTGCGTCTGTCAGACGGCTGCTTTATGTTGACGAGTTCACAGCTGTGCAATTGTAATGGCGAAGGGCAATGCAAGACGGAAGGGTTTTTTTCTGCTGTGGGGACCCACCCGCCCCCCTTTTCAGCGTAAAGCAGAGGAGCGCGGTTTGTTGTTTCCTTTTAAACGCGGCTGCTGGAAGCCGCGCGGCCAAAGGGCGTGGGGGTCCCGGCAGAGCAGGCGGGGAGGATCCAGAGCGGGCCAATCAGATCGCTCGGGAGGGCTGGAGGAGCGGAGCGCTGATAGGCGGGGAGAATGGCAATTGATGTTCGTAGGCAGCCAATCAGGTTGCCGGAGGGGCGGGCGTTGAGGTGTCCGTACTGCGCATGCCCAAATTGCGCAGTCCTCAGTCAGGTCCGACCCTGAGGCGGGCACCTGGGCGCGGACCGCGGGAAGGCGTATCCAATAGGAGGACGGCGCGGTGGGGTGAAAAGCAGCCAATCAGAGCGTGCCGACTCAATCCCGTTTGAACAACTGCCTGCCTGGCCAACGCGTCCGTGGTGTCTCGGGGCGGGTAGCGGGAGTTAACGGGGAAACGAGGGTCGGGGCGAGGGAGGGGAGGCTGTGGAGCGCCCATGTTGGCCTCTCCGTCCCGTTTGCCTCTCTCTCCCTCTCTCTGTGTCACCTTGTCTGGCTCCCTGTCACTGTCTTTCTCTGATAAGCTGACCTGCTCTTTGCCGTCCCTTTTTTGTGGAATCACAGGCTCGTTCTGCTTGGAAAAGACACGTGCCATTTTAAATTTGGGGCTGACTTCTAGGGTTCTTTTTCCCCATTAGTGAAAGTCGATGGCACGTTGTCCTGTGGCTCAATCCCCGTTCTGTTCCGTGGAGTCTTCAATTTAGGATGTTCAGATAAGAGCATCCGCAAGGAGAGGCTGTGCAGAGCGACCAATCAGATGGCGCGGGAGGGCTGGAGGGGCGGAGCGCTGGTTGGCTGCCTAGGCACGTCAGTTGCTACTCTGTCCGCCTATCGGATTGCTGGAGGGGCGGGCATTGACGGCTCCGTACTGCGCATGCCCCAAAGAGCGAGCGCTGATATGCGGAGAGAATGGTGACTGGCGTGTCGCCGGCAGCCAATGAGAATGCCGAAGAGGCGGGCGTTGCGGTCTCCCTACTGCGCATGCCCGTACTGGGAGCGCTTCTAGGCGGCGATCGGGGGCGGGGGGGGGGTAACCGGGAGCGAACGGGAACCGGGGTCGGTGCCCGGCGGGAAAGCGCGAGGGGAACGGAGCGGAACGGCGGAAGAGGCGGCAGGTGAGTGCGGCCACGGGGACCGTGCCGTTGGAACGGGGGGAGCGGGATGGGCTCCGTTTCCCCCCCGCCCTTACGGCCGAGCTGGCGAAGCTGGTGGGCGGCGTGCGACCCCGAGGGCAGGTGCGCTGAAGGCTTGCGGTCTGGAGCCGCGTCTCCCTCCGGCGCAGCGCCCGTGCCCGGTCCGGCAGTCCCTCCGGGAGCGGCGCAGCCCCCGTTAGTGGGGGCACGTTTAAAAGCGGAGCTGAGGCGCGGTTGCAGGCTTGGTGCTGGGGCGCCGCTTCGGCGGGAGCTCGGAGCGAGGCGCGGCGGGTTCCGTGTCCTGTAGGCGCGGCTTTCGTGCCGCGGCTCTCCGTGTGCTTGTTTTGTTGCGTTTGTTTTTTGGGGTTTTTTTTCGGGATTCCTGCGACACGTGGCGCGACCGCTCGCCCGGGGCTGGCGCGGCGGGTCTCAGTGTCGCCGTCCTGTGGACAAAGCGCGGTGCTGCACCCGGCCGCCCCAGTGCGGTGCCGCGGCGGGTCTGAGTGCTGCCGCCCTGTGGCGAAACTTGGGTACTGCAGCGCACGGCCAGGGGGCAGAGACGCTGTTTGCCCCGAGGCAGCCAGAGGTGCCAGATAAGAAACACAAGCAGCCAGAGGTGCCAGATAAGAAACACAAGCAGCCTGAGGTGCCAGATAAGAAAGAAACGTCAGAACCGGCAGGAGCTGCAGCTTCACAGCTCCATCAGCGTTGATCTTATGAGTCTGATTTTGATGCTAGTCATTTTGACTTACATTATGCTACAGTGTTCTGTTTGGCACTGCTAGTGGGTAACAAATAATTGTGCTGTACCACAGCACGAGATGATAATATTTTGTAGATTTATACTGCCAAAGAATTTGCAAGTATATTGCAAAGGGGGGAATTCAAGAGAAGCTGCCAAGTTAGTGTATGCTGTGATGAAGTTATAGAACTCATACCCTGATTAACCAGTTGATGTGAGGTAAATGCTTTCTGACCCCCTGCACGCTGAGGGGATATTTTTCACCTTTTAGATCCTTCTGCATGACAAGAGGGAGACAGAAGATTAAATAACACGTTGTTTAGAAGCAGAGTGCTTAGTTTCTGTTTAACTAATAGGTGTATTGTCAGTGTATTGGCCAGCGTGCCGCAGAGGAGCAGGAGGCGCCAGCCGGCCGGGGGCAGATGCCGGGTGCGTCCCCAGCTCGCCAGAGCTCCCCGTGAGCCTCCTCCCGCGGCCCCGCTCGCCCCGTGCAGCCGCCCCCAGCCGCGGCAGCTCCTGCGAACCCGTCCCGTGTTCCCGGGCCGCTCCCGAGCCCCACGGTGAAGGCGGCAGGCCGGCCCTCGGCACCTCTCCGGTGGCCCGTGCGGAAGGAGCAGGCTCAGGCAGGGGTGAGCTACGGTGCTAACGGCCGCTGCTTCTTCTTTCCCGCTCCCAGAGGCCACGCTGAGGATGCAGCCGTTCGCTGCCACCCCGGGGATGCCGTCGGCTGCGCCCGCCTCGGGCTGGCGAGGCTCGTCTGGCAGCGCGGCGGGAAAAGGGACGGGGGAGCGCGTCCCGTCCGTGGACGGGTGCTGCCGCGGCTGGAGCCGGAGAGGTAAAGAGGAAGAAATGCGGGTCCGTCGGCCCGACGTCTGCTTCCTGCGGCGGGCAAGAGAGGGAGCCCCTCTCTCCGGGTGGCGAAGGGTCCCTCTGCGTGGCGTGCAGCGGGCCAGGCCGTCAACGTGCGCGGCAGGTCCGTGCGCGTATCCTGGAGCGGGACGGCTGCGTGGCGAGCGAGCCAGGGAGGCTCCGTGTCCCCGAAGCCTCGTCTCGTAGCAGCCCTGACACCCCACCGTGTTCTCCTAGGCTGAGGACGGCCGAGCGCCCCGAGGGAGGAGAGGAGGGGACAGGAGCGTCTGAGCTGTTAGAAGCCTCCTGGCAGCCACCGAAAGCGAGAGCCGCTGTGAGTCCCTGGCCCTCGGGCCTCGTCCCCGGCTTCTGTGTCCTGGTGCCTCCCTGCCCCTCCGTCTCCTTTTTCCCCACGCTTTCTCTGGCCCGTTCTTGTCCCCGCTGTTCTCTTGTCCCCGCTGTGCTCTCTCGTCTGTGTGCGTGTCCCCCCGCTGTGCTCTCTCCTCTGTGTCCGTCCCCGCTGCGCTCTCTCGTCCGTGTGCGTGTCCCCCCGCTGCGCTCTCGTCTGTCCCCCCGCTGCGCTCTCGTCTGTCCCCCCGCTGCGCTCTCGTCTGTGTGTCCCCCCGCTGTTCTCTTTCTCTCTGTGTCTGTACGTGCTGCTCTGTCCCCCGACCTTCCTGTCTTTCTCTTTCCTTCCTCCCTCCCTTCGTCTTCTCTCTCTGTGCCTTTGTCGTGCTCAGCGTTGCTGGCTTTCTTCATTCTGTACGGCACTGTTCCCGTCCTCGTTCCTGTTCTGAGCCTTCGTGCTGCCCCCCGCCCCGTTTTTCTCTTTTTTTGTTGTTTTTTCCCTGCCCTCCGTCTCTCCGCGGGGCTCCTCATTCCTGTCTTTCTTCCTCCAGCCCCCTGTGCTCCCCGTGGTCTCTCTCGCTCTGCCATCGGTTTTGCCTGTTGCTCTCCCTCTTGCTTCCCGTTGATAGGAGGAACAAAAATCTTTTAGAAAACCCTCGGCATAAGGTAGCAAGACCAGGCCTAACGTAACAGAAACCTAACAGAGAAAAACTAGCTCTACAGGGACTGGAGGTGGGGCAAAGCGGGATGTCCCTGGCTCGCAGGCTGGGAAAATGGAACGTTCCACTGAATGGAGAAGGAGCTACTTGAGTAGCAGCACAAAATGACAGTGGGCGTGCTCAAGAAATGAGGTCGAGAAGCCGACACCGGGGCGGGGCGGCACCGGGGACCGCTGGAGACCCTTGATGGACACGCTGGCATACCAACGATGGACTGCCAGCGAAGGGTGGGGTTATGGAAAGAGCTTCCGTCTAATGCATTAACTAAGCGCTGGGAGCAAATGAATATCCAATAGGTAGATGTAATAAATACCAAGAAGCGTGAGTCACATGCACGCTCGATTACAGGGGCGATCCTTGAGCGTGCGGTGCGCTGTATTGAAATTGCCTGCCGTTTAACACTTTCAGAACAGTGTTCAAGAGTCTTTTTTGCCGACGTTTTGGTATCTCCCCGCGTCCCGTGGTTTCTCGCTGCGTCCCCGTGTCCCGCTCCCCGCCCGTGGCCGCGTTCCTCTCTGTCCCATTGACCGTGCCGGGCTTTTTTCCTCCGTCTCCGCCCCGCCGCGCCGATTTGTTTCTTCCTCTGCCCTGTTCCTCGGTGCTCTTCCGGCCTCTTTTCCTCTGTCCCCCCCGCTGCTGTGTTCTTTGCCTTGTTTTTTCAGATACCTGTCCCTGTTTTCCCTTCTCGCTTGTGAAGAGAAGCTGCCAAGTTAATGTATGTTATGTAATGTATTGCAGTGTAGAGCCGGCTCTGTATGTAGCGGTGAGGCGTACCGTAGTTCGGTTTAATTCTCGGATAGGCCTTGGTTCTGACCGTGCACTGGAACGGCAAAAACTACAGCTTTTCCCTTTTCCAGGTTCAGAGCCCGTGCCTCATTTGGTTATATCTGTAAACGTTCAACATCTTAGCACGAATCACAGGTGAATTTTTGACAGTTGCCACGTTTTCTTTTTATCCTCTTGATTCGTGCTTTGGCCTCAAAGTTAGCTAGTACTTGCCTAGCGGCGGCCAGGTCCAGTTTGGTGTTATCTTTGAAAATCATCAATTTATACCCTGTTCCTTTTGTTGCCATTTCAGGATCTATAGGCATGGCTGAGATTTGCATGGCTTGGCGTACTGAATGTATTAACCGATTAAAGCACGGGATCATACACGGTACAAACAGCTCCCCCAAAGAAGTGATCCCACCAATGGCCGGTAAGTATAGAATTCCATTTCTGTACTGGGACACGCGCAACTCGTGTTATCTCCTCTGCTATTTTCATGATAGCTTCCCCATTACCATCTATTTCTAAACAACACTCAGAAGTATCCCATTTCCCACAGACACCCCCTTCTTCAGCTAAAAGATAATCTAAGGCTACCCGATTTTGGTCCACTGCAGCCCTGGTCTGAGACAATTGTCTCGCTATGAGATTCAGTGCCTCAGCTGTCCGGTTGCTTAGTATTTCAACCACTGCTTGCAACCGGATAATTCGGTTTAGCATGTATATTGGGGTACGGTATCCCCAGCTTCCATCTTGGGCCCAGGTGGCTGGATCATAGTATTCAATTATCCTTTTCGCAGGCCATTCATCATCTTTCCAAGTTTGCGTTCCTCCTATGGGGACATTTATTAAACCCCTCTTCTCTCTCTTTAAAGTTTCGTACAGAGGTTTCCCCAGATGACTCCCTTTTTCCTTTGGTAAAAGGAAAAATGCTGGTTGAATTATCCCTATTGTACAAGACCCTCTCCATTTAGGCATTAACTCGTTCTAAGCTCTATTCCCACATATCCAAAATAATCCATCGGGGGCTTTCCATGGTTCGTTGACATCAGTAGAGCCAGGATTCTGCCAAGATCCCCTTAAATCCCCATTTCCTCCAAGGGGTTTGCTTTGCTTCGATTCTTCCAGCATATCGTTTCATTTCCCAGGCTACAATTTCGAGACCAATATCCATTAGGTGGACCTGGCCACTGAGTGGGAGGAATAGAGGTATTTGATGAATTTGCCCGTAACACTAACTTACAAGGGGTTTGTCCAGCGTATTCAGTAAAATCCAGTTTACCATCATCCCTTGACAGGCATATCTGCCCTATTATTAAGTGACTTAATACCCATCCTTCTGGTCTTTTTTCTCCCGAGTTACGTGAGTTCTGTTCCATCCCAGTAATCCTTCTGGGCTTACACTCTTTCCTCTCCAAGGCCACCGTTCTGCCGTTGGAGACCCCCCACATATCCAGCATGATGTGACGTTTAATTCCCGGGCTATCTTTTCCATAAGATCTATAAACAGGTTTTTCCCTACTGTTGGTAATTGTAATCCCTTGTCTTTTTTCCTTATTTCTTCATACCGATCGCTATTTTTCGGTACCAGTTTCTGTTTCTCTTGCCTTCTTTTCAATTCCTCAGTGGCACTCTTAACTAACTCCTCCTTATACTGATCTTGCGCCCCCCCTCCATGTCGAGGGTTAAGATTGCGGGGTGACAATAAAACCCTGGCAGATGTATTGTTAACCCCCTCTCCCCCCACTTCCCCCTTTTTCTTGCGCCTCCCTCTCCCCCCTTCCCACTCAGGACAGGCGATCGGGAGGGAAAGAAGGACAGAGAGAAGAGAGTTGGAAAAATTAAAGATGTTTTACTAATGCTACTAATAAGAATAGAGAAAATAATACAAAATATACAAAACCAATCTTGAAAGTCTCAGCAACTGCAGAGCCGGCACCCAAAGTCCTGGATTGGACTCTGCAGCCAACTGGAGCTGGATTCAGTCTGTCACTAGGCCTCAGTTCTCAGGGATGAGTAGCAAGATCCTCTCCTAATGTCGGCCATAAGGAAAAAGGGGCGAGATCCTCGTGGTCTCCCACTTTTATATGAAGTATTCACGTGAATGGAATGTTATACACAGTTGGTCAGTTTCTTGGTCCCTTGTTTCTTGTTGTCCCTCTGGCGAGATGTCCATCCATGCTTATCAATATGTTTGCATTCCATTGCTAGGTTTACCAAAACATGTGTCTGGTTCTCCAGGAAAATGCAGTTAATATGGAGGCTTTAGCTGACAGGCAAAATTCACTGAAAGAGAAACTTGTTTTTAACAAAACCAGGACACTCCATCTGAACAGCCGCACATAGCAGCTTGTGTAAAACAGATACTCTGTTCTCCCCTAGGGCAGGAGACAGAGCCCACACCGAGTCCACCTTTCCCTAGGTGAGTTGCTACCCATAACTTCTGCCCTTGGATTTCACATTTTTCCAATTTTGTTCTGTCATAACACCCAGAATTAACATGAGTGTGCTAACTGAGAACATCCTGTGTCAGTCGTCCTATTCTCACGCGCTCATAGCATTTGGTACAGGGGTTGGCCAGGCTAAGTTGGGAACAGTAAGTCCCCACTCCTAGCAAGAGGATCAGGTCCAGGTTTCTACACCCTCTGCCTCTCTGGCCGACCAGGTTGCAGCCGGCAGCCGAGTTCGTCATCGTCTCAGCAGCAAGGGCGGCGTGGAGTCGAGGACATTCTCGGCGCGCCCCAGGGATTTCTCTGGACGTGGCTCCGGTATGTACGTATGTAAACAGCATTTTAAAGTAATGAGCTGCCCAGTGGGGCTGTTTTCCTTTTCTACCTTTTGTTTTGGAGTGAATCAATGGGGGGACTCGGGGGGTGACGATGATGTTACCGGAGGAGCAGGCCAGCGAGAGCTGGGGGCTCACAGCCCCAAAATGCCTGAAGAATCAGGGTGTTCAGCGGCACTGTGGGGAGGAGAAATTTCTCCCTGTCCGCTGCAGGGAAAACAGAACAATCCCCCATCAAAGCTGTCCTAGAGAAATACTTGCTGTTTGTCATTCAGGCTCTAGAAGGGCCCAGTGTCCCGTTAAAGGTTGCGGTGGTGCGGGTCAGGGATCCCCAGGCTGTGCTGGGACCACAGGATGGCTGCTGGTGGAACCAAAGTCCAGGACAACTTCTCCGAGGTAAGAACCTTTCGATTTGTTCTCCTCAGGACACGTCCCTTTGCCTCTGGCCTCCTCACAAGCTTACTCGCCTAATGTCGCCATAAGCAGAAGGGACGAAAAAGGGCCAAGAGGACAAGATCCTCATGATCTCCCACTTTTATATGAAGTATTCACGTGAATGGGATGTTATACACAGTCGGTCAGTTTCTCGGTCACCTGTTTCTTGTTGCCCCTCTTGCAAGATGTGAATGTGTCCTTAGCAACAAGTTAGCATTCCATTGCTCTGTTTACCACAACGTGTATCTGGCTCTCCAGGAAAATGCAGCTAATATGAAGCTTTAGCTGACAGGCAAATTCACTAAAAGAGAAACTTGTTTTGTAACAAAACCATCACAGCCCCCCACCGCGAGGGGCATGTTTTTTTTCCCTCAGGAGGTCGGGGGGGGGACCCAGGAGGTCGGGGGGGGGGGGACAGAAATGCCATTTGTGCCGCGGCGGGTCTCAGTGTCGCCGTCCTGTGGACAAAGCGCGGTGCTGCACCCGGCCGCCCCAATGCGGTGCTGCGGCGCGCCTCAGTGCTGCCGCCCTCTGGCGAAACTCGGGTACTGCAGCGCACGGCTGACAGGCAAATTCACTAAAAGAGAAACTTGTTTTTTACTAAAGCCAGGACAGCCCCCCACCGCGATCCCCTCAGAACTCCTCCGATTCCCATCTGCTCCTCTCAGGACAGCTGAGCTTGTCTTTTGTGACCCTGAGAGCCCCCATTCACCTTCTTTTACCTACCTTTGTTGTTGTTCCCAGCCTGTCCTGGTGTTTTCCATCCTTCAGGACTTGTTACTGTTGTGAGAGTCAGAGAGAAAATGAGGAGTCTCTGTGACTTACGACTGTCATTGTTGATCTACAGTGTTTTAGAGACGGATTCTTGCAGGATTGATTTCTGGTTTGTCCTTCCCTCCTCCCCAGAACGTGGCGCTGGTGCGAGTTCCCCAGTACATGTGTGTGTGTCCTGCCGGTCCGTCTGGGGGCGAGCGCGTCAGGGCGGGCAGACGGCTGAACGGACGCGCTGTCAGCGACTGCCGGACGAGCTGGGACTTCTTCGACCATGTCCAGCCTTGTGCGCGGTTTGTTTTCACTTGCAGGCTGAAACAGCAGTTTCCTTAACGAAAAACACCCCAGCGTGTCCCCCAACCCCCAACAAAAATAACGCCAAATTGCCACCGAAAAAAACACAGGGAGTTTTTAAACGCACTGTTGGCGGAGCCGGCGCCGACGATCTCTGGACACGTCGAGGCGCTGCGGTGGGTTTTCCTGGAAATTCCAAGGCCCTGGTGTTTTATGATTGTAACTACTTACTTACTGTAAGACATTTAGAATTAAAACGTAAATAAGAGTAACCAGAAGAGTCTTTGGGAGTAAATAATGCCTGTCATCTCCTCTAGCTGTTACTCAAAACTCTGCAGACAGTAATTATCTCCAATTGATGTAGTAAAATTTAAAAGAGTGGAATATAGATACTGGAGCACTAATTGGAAGTAATACTTGTAGAGAAAAAATCTCTAGTTTATAATAAAAAATAATGTGTGCTAGTTAATCCGGCTGGTAGTAATGTAATGATAAAAATGTTAGAGTGTAAATAAATGAAATTATTTAGGCGTGAGCAATAACTGAATTTAATTTCAGCTATTACTTCTTGGTGAACTAGGCAGCAGTTATTCCCAATCTGAATCCCAGTTTAAAAACCACATTGTTTGGAATTCCTTTGAAATGGTAAAGGCAGGAAACTAATGTGGAGTCATTGGTAGCTCCATTTGCACAACCGTTATGAAATAAACTGCAGGCACGAATGACTGCATAGGAAACAAAGTAAGGAAGCTTTAGATTTTAAACAGCCTTGGAAAGTAATCGGGAGTGTTTAGTATTTAAATTATAACAGAGCCATGAGATTGGAGGCAACAAAGCCTAGAACCAAACGGAGTCACAATGTTACATTTTTTTTAAAGAGAAGTAAAAAGGAACCACTAAATAGTGGCTGTTTATAAATAGAGGTATTAAAAAGTTCCCAGGCAGTAATGATTCCCAACGGAACAGTAAAAGATATTTAGATGTAAAATAAAATCAGAAAACAGTGAGTTATGACAGTCTGAATTTAACCACAGCTTTTCTGGGGTTGTGCAAAAACATGACTGGTATTAATTACCTCTGAGTTAAAATAAAAGACAGCAAACTCGATGTGGTTAACAACAGGTAATTTTAATTTTTCAGTGTGCTGTCCAGTCTGGCCTCTCCCTCCAAGGGCGTGGTCTGAGAAAGCCACACCCCCAACTCCACCCCGTCCAAGCTCCGCCCCTGCCTGTCTGTGCCCTCCCCGAGGCGCGTGTCCCTTACAGACCCCTCCCCTTTCATCCCGCCCACCCCCAGCAGCATGACGCATCGAAGCCCCGCCCCCAGCTCCACCCCCAAACTGAGCCCCTGCTAAACCACGCCCCCTCAGAGCACGTGCTGTACAGAGCCCACCCTTATCTCGGCCCGACCCCTCCCTTCCTAAGCCACGCCCTTTGGGCGTGTCCCTCTCCCTACCCCAAGAGGCTCCTCCTATGGGGGCGTGACACGCAGAGGCTCCACCCCCCGGCCACTTTCCCCAGGCAGACCTCCCAATGGGCGTGTCCTCCCAGTCCCCGCCCCTCAGCACTGACCCCACCCCCGTGGGTGGGGCCACACTCAGCTGCGCGCGCTCTGCCCCCCCCCCCAGGTGACCCCAAAGTAACTCCATAGCAGCCCTATGGCTGCCCCACAGGTACCGCTATAGCAGCCCCGTTCCTGCCCCATAAGCTCCAGACTCGCCTCTGAAGAGCCCCCACAGCAGCCACTTCAGTGCCCCGCAGGTTATCACCACAGCCGCCCCTCCCGCCCCACGGCCGCCGCTCGGGACCCCCGGAGCCCCGGCCCCGCACCCGCCCGCAGCCCCGCAGCGCGCGGGCTCGCGCCCCCGGTGCCGGTGAAGCCACGTCCTGGCGGCGGCCGGAGAAGCCGCCGGTTCCCGCCCCCCCCACATCCCCGATCGCTGCTGCTGCCGCGGCCGGAAAAGCCGCCGGTTCCCGCCCCCACATCCCCCCGATCGCTGCTGCTGCCGCGGCCGGAGGAGCCGCCGGTTTTCCGCCCAGCCCCGACTGTCCGCCTTCCTCCTCAATCGCCGCCGCACGCCGCCATGACGTCTCCTCTGCCGCCATCTTGTCTCCCTCTTCTGGTCGCATTCGCTATTTTATACCGAGGGAGGGAGGAGGCGCTCGCTGATTGGCTGACGGTGTCAGCCATGGAAGTCGTCCATTGGCTCATCCCCACGTGGGGTTCTCAGAGGGGGTGAGACAAAGGCGCTGATTGGTCATCGTGTGGCTGAGGGGAGGAAGGCACTGATTGGTCACTGCCTTTCTGCCAAATTTCGCGCTCCCAGTAACCGGCGCTGATTCGCTAGCGCTCCTGAGGTAGAAAAGGCGCTGATTGGTCGACGTTTTCCCGCCGACGTTCGCCCACAGCAACGAAGCGCTGATTGGGCAGCGCGGCTGAGGGGGGCGGCTCGTCCATTGGCCGGAGGGCGGGCGGGGGGCGGGACAACGAGGTGATAAAGGGGGCGGCGCAGGGCGCGCGCGGGACCAGAAACGTGGGGGCTGCAGCGGCTGCGCGAGCTCCTGAGCGCTGACGAACCGGCTGAGCACCCCCCCCCCCCCCCCCCCCCCCCGCGGCGGGAAACCCGAGAGCGGCCGGAGTCGGGTAACGGGGCGGGCTAGGGCGGTAATTATCGTGCGGGTGTTAATTGGGGCTCGGCGGGTTAATGAGCGAGCGGCGGGCTGGGGTGGGTTTGGGGGTTTTGATGGAAATTGGGGTTTTAAAGCCGCGGGTTTGTGATTGGGGGGGGGGGGCGGTTAAGGCTCCCGGAGCCGCTTTAACGGTTTGAATCGTTGTGTTGGAAGCGGGAGGAGCCGGTTCGGGGCTTTTTCTCAGCAATTCGGCTTTTAAAAGTTTTTTTTACGTACTTTTTGGGTATTTTGGTGCCGATTTGTGCCAAAAGGCGCCTTTAAAATCTGTTTATTGAGGGTTTATCAGGAGAATTAACGTTTAAAGCTCGGGGGGATTTGGGGCTTTTCCCGGGATTGTGAGTCCCAATCAGGGTTTTTAGAGCCCTTATTTATTTGAACTATTGTGTTCAAAGCGCTGTTCGCGGTTTTGTTCCCGCGCGGTTCGTTTATCGCGTTCGGAGCCCGAGCGGCCGATTCGCCACTTTAGAGCTTTTGAATCCACTTTGATCAGAATTTCTGCAGTAGATTGATGTTTAGAGCCGGGGGGATTCGGGGCTGTTTCCAGGGCTGCGAGTCCAAATGCGTTGTTTTCTTTAACCGCTTATTAATTTAAATTATTATATTTAAACGGGGCTTTTTAAGGTTTTATGAGTGTGGTTTTTTTTTTTTTTTTGAGCATTTTGGGCGGTTCGGAGGCTCCTAAAGCCGCTTAATTGTTTAAATTATTAATTGTTAATTTAAATTTAAATTTAAATAGTTGTTGAAATCAGTGTGTAAATTATTGTGTTTAAAGTCGGGAGGGGCATTTCGTTGCTTTTTGGGGGTTTGGGGCTGAATTCACTTTATTGAACGTGTCTGGGGGGGTCCCAGATCTGGTGCTGATTTGCGCCCCAAAAAAGCTTTAAAAATCTATTTATTTACAATTTACTGAGTTAATATTTAAGCGGGAACAAATTCGGCTTTTTAACCCGCCGCCATTTTGTGTCCCCGTTCCGTTCTCCCCCCACTCTGAGGGGCCGAGGAGCCGCTCGCTGATTGGCCGGTGCCGTCTGGGAACCTCCCGCTGGCTCCGCCCCGCTCGCTGGCTCCGCCCCGCTCGCTGGCTCCGCCCCGCTCGCTGGCTCCGCCCCGCTCGCTGGCTCCGCCCCGCTCGCTGGCTCCGCCCCGCTCGCTGGCTCCGCCCCGCTCGCTGGCTGCGAGGAGAGAAAGGTAAACCCATTGAATTGTTTACATTGGATTTTTACATTTAGTTATGTATTTTAATTTAATTTAAATTAATTTAATTTATTATTTAATTTATTAAATAACATATTAATATTCAATATATAGATAAAATCCATATAGTAATATACTACAATAAGATATAATATGATGAATAGCAGAAATATATATAATATATAATCTGATATAATTAACCGATCAACTAATATTCAATGATATTACTTAATGTAATTTATAATTAGTATATAATGGCATAATATAATGATAACTAAATATTGTAATATTAATGATATTCATTATATAATATGAATATCTATATTAATATATAATTACTATGTAACGTATCTAATCTATTTTTACATATCTATCTTATTATATAAAGCTGTGAGGGACCATATTTGGGCGGGTTTTTGAGATTTTTAAGGCTGTTTGGTCTCCAATTCAATTTACTTCATTTTGGGGCTATTTTTAGGATAATTTGTGCTCAAAGGAGCTTTTAAGATCCATTTTTTTGGCAGTTAATTTGCTCACTGGGTTAATACTGAAGCGGGGGGATTCGGGGCTGTTTCCCAGGACTGTGACACAAATAACGGCCCTTTCCTTCCCTTTCCCACTGCAGCTCCTGCTCAGAGAACAGCGAAGGCAGCCTGGCCGCCCCCCTCCGGCTGGCTGCGCCCCCCCCCTCCGGCTGGCTGCGCCCCCCCCCTCCGGCTGGCTGCGCCCCCCAACTCCGGCTGGCTGCGCCCCCCAACTCCGGCTGGCTGCGCCCCCCAACTCCGGCTGACTGCGCCTCCACTGCACACCATGGCGGGGACGGGAGGGGGGATCACAAGGGTCTATGGGGCGGTGTGGGGGTCAGGGCGGCTGTGAGGTCAACGGGGCTGTTGTGGGGTGAAACACCCCTGAAGAGGCTGAACACCCTGCAGGTGAGTGAACCACATGCTGACCCACAGTGACCCACAGTGCTCCATAGCACCTCCATTCTGCCCTATAGATCCACAACACTGCCCCACAGCACACTATAGCTCCTGTACTCTGCCCCATACATCCACAGTAGTGCCCCCCAGCACCCCATGGCTCCTGCACTCTGCCCTATAGATGCCCAGTACTGCCCCACAGCACCATATAGCTCCTGTACTCTGCCATATAGATGCCCAGTACTGCCCCACAGCACCATATAGCTCCTGTGCTCTGCCCTATAGATGCCCAGTACTGCCCCACAGCACCATATAGCTCCTGTACTCTGCCATATAGATGCCCAGTACTGCCCCACAGCACCATATAGCTCCTGTGCTCTGCCCCATAGATGCCCAGTAGTGGCCCCCAGCACCATATAGCTCCTGCACTCTGCCCCATACATCCACAGTAGTGCCCCACATCACCATATAGCTCCTGTACTCTGCCCTATACATCCACAGTAGTGCCCCCCAGCACCCCATGGCTCCTGCACTCTGCCCTATAGATGCCCAGTACTGCCCCACAGCACCATATAGCTCCTGCACTCTGCCCTATAGATGCCCAGTACTGCCCCACAGCACCATATAGCTCCTGTACTCTGCCCTATACGACCACAGTAGTGCCCCACAGCACCATATAGCTCCTGTACTCTGCCCTATACATCCACAGTAGTGCCCCCCAGCACCCCATGGCTCCTGCACTCTGCCCTATAGATGCCCAGTACTGCCCCACAGCACCATATAGCTCCTGTAGTCTGCCCTATAGATGCCCAGTACTGCCCCCCAGCAACATATAGATCCTGTACTCTGCCCCATACATCCACAGCAGTGCCCCCCAGCACCATATAGCTCCTGTACTCTGCTCCATACATCCACAGTAGTGCCCCCCAGCACCCCATGGCTCCTGCACTCTGCCCTGTAGATGCCCAGTAGTGCCCCCCAGCACCATATAGCTCCTGTACCCTGCCCCATATATCCACAGTAGTGACCCCCAGCACCATGTAGCTCCTGTGCTCTGCCCTGTAGATGCCCAGTACTGCCCCACAGCACCATATAGCTCCTGTACTCTGCCCCATACATCCACAGCAGTGCCCCCCAGCACCATATAGCTCCTGTACTCTGCCCTATAGATGCCCAGTACTGCCCCCCAGCACCATATAGCTCCTGTACTCTGCCCCATACATCCACAGTAGTGCCTCCCAGTAGCCCATGGCTCCTGCACTCTGCCCTTTAGATGCCCAGTAGTGCCCCCCAGCACCATGTAGTTCCTGTGCTCTGCCCCATACATCCACAGTACTGCCCCCCAGTACCATATAGCTCCTGTACTCTGCCCCATACATCCACAGTAGTGCCCCCCAGCACCCCATGGCTCCTGCACTCTGCCCTGTAGATGCCCAGTAGTGCCCCCCAGCACCATATAGCTCCTGTACTCTGCCCCATACATCCACAGTAGTGCCCCCCAGCACCCCATGGCTCCTGCACTCTGCCCTGTAGATGCCCAGCAGTGCCCCCAGCACCATATAGCTCCTGTACTCTGCCCCATAGATGTCCAGTAGTGCCCCCCAGCACCATATAGCTCCTGTACTCTCCCCCATACATCCACACTAGTGCCCCCCAGCACATCATGGCTCTTGCACTCTGCCCCATAGATGCCCAGTAGTGCACCCCAGCACCATATAGCTCCTGTACTCTGCCCCATGCACCCACAGTAGTGCCCCCCAGCACCCCATGGCTCCTGCACTCTGCCCTAAAGATCCCCAGTACTGCCCCCTAGCACCATATAGCTCCTGTACTCTGCCCCATACATTCACAGTAGTGTCCCCCAGCACCCCATGGCTCTTGCACTCTGCCCTATAGATGCCCAGTACTGCCCCACAGCACCATATAGCTCCTATACTCTGCCCTATAGATGCCCAGTACTGCCCCACAGCACCATATAGCTCCTGTACTCTGCCCCATACATGCACAGCAGTGCCCCCCCAGCACCCCATGGCTCCTGCTCTCTGCTCTAAAGATGCCCAGTACTGCCCCACAGCACCACATAGCTCTTGTAATTTGCCCCATACATCCAAAGCAGTGCCCCCCAGCACCCCATAGTGACTCTACTCTGCTCCATAGATCCACAGTGCTGCCCCACAGGACCCCATAGGACTTGACTCTGCCCCTTAGACCCAGAGAGCTGCCCCACAGCAGCCTGTAGGTGCTGCATTCTGCCCCGTTGGTGCAACGTGCTGCCCCACAGCACCACACACCTCTGTCCACCTGACCACCCCTCCCTCCTGACCATGCCTGCACTGCCCACTATGGGTGGGTCACAGGGTCTATGGGGCGGGTGTGGGGGTCAGGGGGGCTGTGGGGTCAATGGGATTGTTGTCAGGTGAAACACCCGTGAAGAGGCTGAACCCTCTATGAGTGAGTGACCCACACAGTGACCCACAGCAGCCCATAGCCCCTCTGCCCTATAGAGTCACTGCACCCCATAGCTGCTTTTACTCTGCCCCATAAATGGACAGCACTGCTCTGCAGCACCCTATGTCTCCACTCTGCCCCGTACATCACCCACAGCACCCTGTATCTTGTGTACTCTGCCCTATAGACCCACAGTGTAACCCCACAGCACCCCACAGTTCTTCTGCCCTATAGATCAACAGCACTGTCCCAGAAAACACTGTAGCTTGTTCACACTAGCCCATAGGCCAGCAATGCTACCCCACAGCACACTGTAGCTCCTGCACCCTGCCCCATAGACCCACAGCAGTGCCCCACAGTGCCCCACACATCCAGTCTGCCCTATACATCCACAGCACTGCTCTGCAGCACCATATAGTTCCAGCACTCTGCCCCATTGATATGTAGCACCCCACAGCTACTGGGTTCTGCGCATAGATCCACATTCCTGGGTCCTGTCACCCTACCAGATGTCCTGGGTTGTGATGCTGCACGGGGCCCTGTGCACAACAGAAAATGAGGGCAGCATGGCTGCTGGGCTCCACCCGGCTTGGAATCCAAGATGGCTGGGGGGGGGCTGGCAGCCCTGCTGGCACTGCCGGAGGGGCTGTTCATCTGGGCCCTGCTCAGGCGGCAGCTCCCGGCTGTATCGGCTGCTCCCATTGGCTGCCCCTGTGGCCCTGCACCCTGCCCATGGGAACAAGATGGCTGCCCTGATGGGTGGCCGTCTCGGCTGCTCTGTCCCTGCTGGTGGGTGGGGCCATGGCTGCCATGGCTGTGCTGGAAGGGTGGGGCTGAGGTGGGGGGGGCCTGCCTAGGGTGGCCATTTTGGGGTGGGGCCCAAGGTGGGTGGTGGGACCTGTGACTCTGTTTACCCCGATGGCCATCTTGGAAAAGGGCAGCGCTGTGCCGCTGCTATCCTGACGTTGCTCCCCCAGGGCCATGCTGGGGGATTTTTAACCTGGTTTTGGGGCCAATTTTCACCCAATAAAATTAAATAATGTAAAAAACCTTAAGCATGTGGTTTGTTCCATTTCGAGTGAGGAATTTGGGGGTGGGGTTTAGGGTTGAGGGTGGGGCTGAAAGTGTGGGCGGGGCCACTGCCAACCCCACCCCCCTCCCAAGCTCTCCCCAATGTGCCTTCCTGGAGGGGTGTGCCCCAACCAGGCCCCACCCCCTTTCCAAGCACTCCACCCTCCCAGCTGGGCTCCTCCCCCTTGACCCACACTTCCACCCCCATTGGTGGGCTCCCTGCAGGGGGTGTGGCCTACAGACCTACAACTCCTTCCCCGCCCCTGCTGAGCCGTGTACCTGACAGAGCATGACAGGGGCAGACAAAGCTCAGGAAGGACCAACAGAGCCAGGCAGGGCCTGAGAGCTTGAGAAAGTCCAACAGGTCTCAACACTGCCTGACAAAGCCCGACAGGGCCCGAGAGAGTTTGGCGGATCCTCACAGAGCCTGACAAAGCTTGACAGAGCCCAACAGGACCCGTCAGGGCCTGACAAATCTTGTCAGTTCCTGATAGAGCCTCAATGTGTATGACCGAGCCCTGGGGGCCTCAACAGAGCCTGAGAAATCTTGACAGGGCTCAGCAGAGCCCAACAGGTCTCGACAGAGCCCTACAGAGCCCATCAAAGCCTGATAGAGCCTGACTGACCCCAAGAGGTCTCGACAGAGCCCTACAGAGCCCATCGCAGCCTGATAGAGCCTGACAGACCCCAAGAGGTCTCGACAGAGCCCTACAGAGCCCATCGCAGCCTGATAGAGCCTGACAGACCCCAAGAGGTCTCGACAGAGCCCTACAGAGCCCATCAAAGCCTGATAGAGCCTGACAGACCCCAAGAGGTCTCGACAGGGCTTCACAAAAACCAACAGTGTCTGACAGAGCCCGACAGGAGTGCAGGTGCTGTCATTTCCAGTGAGGGTCCAGGTGATTTGATAAGGGTGGTGGGCGGGGCCTGGGGTGATTGATCCCTCCCCTTTCCAGGGGATTGTGGGAAGGAGTGGGTGGGGCTCAGGGTATTTGAGCCCCAGTCCCCGGGTAGGGAGCTCACTCCGCTCCAGGATGGCTTTGGTGCAGGTTCTCTGTTGCTCCTTCAGCAGTCAGCAGCTTTTGAGCCATTTCAGCTACGTGGGCAGACGTCTCAGGAGAAGCGGAGGTGTCCGTTTGAGGGAAGAGCTTCGGGCGCAGCAAAGGTTCAGTAGCAGCTGTAGTAGAAAGGTTGTTTGTCATTATGTTTCATTTGTTGATTCAGTTCCAGGGGCTTTGCATTTTCCAGTAGTTCCTGACCATGATGAAGATGGAGCATTGGTTATTGTATCTCCTTTCTATCTGCTCCCTAGAAAACCTAAGTTGACATCCATACTGAGTCTCATTGTAGATGCAATAACAGTAATAAAGTGCAGGTGCTGTCACTTCAAGTGAGATTCCAGGTAATTTGATAAGGGTGGTGGACGGGGCCTGGGGTGATTGATCCCTCCCCTTTCTCCGGGGATTGTGGGCAGGGGTGGGTGGGGCTCAGGGTATTTGAGCCCCAGTCCCCGGGTAGGGAGCTCATTCCTTTCCAGGACGGCTCCGGTGCAGGTCCTCTGCTGCTCCTTTGGCAGTCGGCAGCTTTTGAGCCGTTTCAGCTACGTGGGCAGACGTCTTAGGAGAAGCGGAGGTGTCCGTTTGAGGGAAGAGCTTCGGGCGCAGCAAAGGTTCAGTAGCAGCTGTAGTAGAAAGGTTGTTTGTCATTATGTTTCATTTGTTGATTCAGTTCCAGGGGCTTTGCATTTTCCAGTAGTTCCTGACTACGATGAAGATGGAGTGTTGTTTTTTGGTTTGTATTGCTGTATTAATAGCTGTTAATATAATCTCTTCTCCTAGCAGAGTGTTTTGTTTCCAGAACCTTTGCAGCATGCAGCGGCCCCCGGTAGGTCATTCAAATGTACCTCCCGGAACTCAGCCAAGGTGAGCAATGACTCGTAGGTTACTACCGATAAATATTATGTGGGTGCCTAATGTACACATGTCCTTGCTTTCCTTATTGTAGGTGATGATGGAGAAAGCGACAACTGCAGGAAGATCCCCGTTAGCCCACATCGTGTTTTCCTCTGTTGAAGATGGATTCGGTCCCTTGGCCCTCTGAAAGTTAAGTGGAGGCATGAGGGCTGGGAAGGGGCTGGGAATTGCAGGGAGGGTTTAAAGTTCTCAGACAGAAAAGGGCAGTCCAGGAGCAGTCCCCTTTGGGCAGATAAATGGGGTCAGGGACCTTTACGGTGCCATGCCAGCGTGTGCCGGGCAGGGCAGCTCCAGCCCGCGTCTGTTGTCGCGTAGTTCGGGAAGCCGCCTCGCGCCCGTCAGACTATCCCGGGGTATCATTGCACTCCAGGGGCACGAAAGTCATTTCAAGCGCCATCCCGGGGTCTGGAAAGGCGGTGCTGATCGGCGTAGCACCAATCGGCTGCCGGTTTTCTTGTATCGGCAGCCGAAAGGGTGCACGGTTCTTGCATCTTGAACATTTTCGGTCAGTTGTGTTTTACGGTGTAGTTCTGGGCTGTAACAGCAGCTCTGCTCTCTACCCATCCAGTCTAAGGGACTGGCACTTCTTCCCAGCATCTTGAAGGTTTTAAGTCTTGCAGCAGCTTCTTGTATTTGCACCCTCTCTGTGTGTTTGCGCCAGCGCCGCCGTCTCTGTGTGTTTGCGCCAGCGCCGCCGTCTCTGTGTGTTTGCGCCAGCGCCGCCGTCTCATAAGGGGCTGTGCCGTTCGGCTCTTATTTTTTTCTGGGGTTGCAGTAGAGGCTCCTCGCCTCACCGCTGCCTCCCTGCAGGTTCTTTTGATCGATGCAGTCTCTGGTTTGGAGTCGTTCTTGTTATAGAGCGTTTTTGGTGCTGTTGATGTGTTGTCTATAACGTTCTGAGGTGCGTCTGTCTGGGCACGTGCGCCTTTGGCTGGGAGCTGCTCTGCCCGGAGGCGTGGAGTCCGGGTTGGGTGGACGGAGGTCTAGGGGTGCACGGTTGATCTGTTGACGTGTTAAACTGCGCAGGCCAAGGTGGTGCAGTCATCTGGGATGGAGTAGCTGTGGGCAGGGGAGCAGACTGTCCCTTCTGCAGTGTTTTAGAGACTCAATTAGAGCTTCTGGTGGGATTCCTAAACAGAAAGCAGACCTGTGGGATGGTCAAGCTGTTGATGATCATCTGGGTGACTTGTTGAATACCTTGATTTCAGGTGCAGAGGGACAACTTGGCCTGGAAGAGCGACGGAGGAGGCGAGCCGTGCGCCATAAGCAGGTGGGTCGTTGCGTGGCGCCAGAGGGAAGCTGTGCCGTGTGGCTCTCGCTGAGCTTGGTCGTTTCTCTGTTTCCTAGGTGTTCCTGCAGACGCTGAAGAGGAACCCGGCGATGCTGGAAGATCCCTGTCAGCGCACGTGGCGTTTTCATCCGTTGAAGATGGATTCGGTCCCTTGGCCCTCTGAAAGCTAAGTGGAGGCTGGGGGGCTGGGAAGGGGCTGGGAATCACAGGGATGGGGGTAAAGTTCTGGTAAGGGAAAGGGCTGTCCAGGAACAGTCCCCTTTGGGCAGGTAAAGGGTCCAGGGAATTTCACAGTGCGACGCCAGCGTGTGCCGGGCAGGGCAGCTCCAGCCTGTCTGCGTTGTGGTGTAGCTCGGGAAGCCTGCCTTGCGCCTGTCAGACGATCCTGGGGTCTTGTTGTGCTCAAGGGGCACAACGTGCATCTCGGGTGCCGTCCCGGGATCTGGATGCGAGTGCCAATTGGCTTGGTGCCAATTGGGTCCTGGATTCTTGTGTCATCAGCCAAAAGCGTGGATGGTGTTTGCATTTTGGATGTTTCCGGTCAGTTGTGATTTATGGTGTTGTTTTGGGCTGCATCATCAGCAGCTCTGCTCTCTACCCATCCAGTCTAAGGGACTGGCACTTCAAGATGCTGGGAAGAAGTTCTTAGTCTTGCAGCAGCCTCGTGTGTTTGCGCCAGCGCCGCCGTCTCTGTGTGTTTGCGCCAGCGCCGCCGTCTCATAAGGGGCCGTGATGTTCAGCTCTTATTTTTTTCTGGGGTTGCAGTAGACACTCCTCGCCTCACCGCTGCCTCCCTGCAGGTTCTTTTGATTGATGCAGTCTCTGGTTTGGAGTCGTTCTTGTTATAGAGCGTTTTTGGTGCTGTTGATGTGTTGTCCATCATGTTCTGAGGGGCGTCTGTGTGCGCACGTGCGCATTTGGCTGGAGCTGCTCTGCCCGGAGGCGTGGAGTCCGGGTTGGGTGGACGGAGGTCTAGGGGTGCACGGTTGATCTGTTGACGTGTTAAACTGTGCAGGCCAAGGTGGTGCAGTCATCTGGGATGGAGTAGCTGTGGGCAGGGGAGCAGACTGTCCCTTCCCCAGCGTTTTAGAGACTCAATTAGAGCTTCTGGTGGGATTCCTAAACAGAAAGTAGACCTGTGGGATGGTCAAGCTGTTGATGATCATCTGGGTGACTTGTTGAATACCTTGATTTCAGGTGCAGAGGGACAACTTGGCCTGGAAGAGCGACGCAGGAGGCGAGCCGCGCGCCGTAAGCAGGTGGGTCGTTGCGTGGCGCCAGAGGGAAGCTGTGCCGTGTGGCTCTCGCTGAGCTTGGTCGTTTCTCTGTTTCCTAGGTGTTCCTGTAGACATTGAAGTGGAACCCGGCGATGCAGGAAGATCCCCGTTAGCACACGTGGCGTTTTCATCCGTTGAAGATGGATTCGGTCCCTTGGCCCTCTGAAAGCTAAGTGGAGGCACGGGTGCTGGGAAGGGGCTGGGAACCGCAGGGATGGGGGTAAAGTTCTGGTAAGGGAAAGGGCTGTCCAGGAACAGTCCCCTTTGGGCAGGTAAAGGGACCAGGGAACTTTACCATGCGACGCCAGCGTGTGCCGGGCAGGGCAGCTCCAGCCTGTCTGCGTTGTGGTGTAGCTCGGGAAGCCTGCCTTACGCCTGTCAGACGATCCTGGGGTCTCGTTGTGCTCAAGGGGCACAACGTGCATCTCGGGTGCCATCCCGGGATCTGGATGCGAGTGCCAATTGGCTTGGTGCCAATTGGGTCCTGGATTCTTGTGTCATCAGCCAAAAGTGTGGATGGTGTTTGCATTTTGGATGTTTCCGGTCAGTTGTGATTTATGGTGTTGTTTTGGGCTGCATCATCAGCAGCTCTGCTCTCTACCCATCCAGTCTAAGGGACTGGCACTTCAAGATGCTGGGAAGAAGTTCTTAGTCTTGCAGCAGCCTCGTGTGTTTGCGCCAGCGCCGCCGTCTCTGTGTGTTTGCGCCAGCGCCGCCGTCTCTGTGTGTTTGCGCCAGCGCCGCCGTCTCTGTGTGTTTGCGCCAGCGCCGCCGTCTCATAAGGGGCCGTGATGTTCGGCTCTTATTTTTTTCTGGGGTTGCAGTAGAGACTCCTCGCCTCACCGCTGCCTCCCTGCAGGTTCTTTTGATTGATGCAGTCTCTGGTTTGGAGTCGTTCTTGTTATAGAGCGTTTTTGGTGCTGTTGATGTGTTGTCGATCATGTTCTGAGGGGCGTCTGTGTGCGCACGTGCGCATTTGGCTGGAGCTGCTCTGCCCGGAGGCGTGGAGTCCGGGTTGGGTGGACGGAGGTCTAGGGGTGCACGGTTGATCTGTTGACGTGTTAAACTGTGCAGGCCAAGGTGGTGCAGTCATCTGGGATGGAGTAGCTGTGGGCAGGGGAGCAGACTGTCCCTTCCCCAGTGTTTTAGAGACTCAATTAGAGCTTCTGGTGGGATTCCTAAACAGAAAGTAGACCTGTGGGATGGTCAAGCTGTTGATGATCATCTGGGTGACTTGTTGAATACCTTGATTTCAGGTGCAGAGGGACAACTTGGCCTGGAAGAGCGACGCAGGAGGCGAGCCGCGCGCCGTAAGCAGGTGGGTCATTGCGTGGCGCCAGAGGGAAGCTGTGCCGTGTGGCTCTTGCTGAGCTTGGTCGTTTCTCTGTTTCCTAGGTGTTCCTGTAGACATTGAAGTGGAACCCGGCGATGCAGGAAGATCCCCGTTAGCACACGTGGCGTTTTCATCCGTTGAAGATGGATTCGGTCCCTTGGCCCTCTGAAAGCTAAGTGGAGGCACGGGTGCTGGGAAGGGGCTGGGAACCGCAGGGATGGGGGTAAAGTTCTGGTAAGGGAAAGGGCTGTCCAGGAACAGTCCCCTTTGGGCAGGTAAAGGGACCAGGGAACTTTACCATGCGACGCCAGCGTGTGCCGGGCAGGGCAGCTCCAGCCTGTCTGCGTTGTGGTGTAGCTCGGGAAGCCTGCCTTGCGCCTGTCAGACGATCCTGGGGTCTCGTTGTGCTCAAGGGGCACAACGTGCATCTCGGGTGCCATCCCGGGATCTGGATGCGAGTGCCAATTGGCTTGGTGCCAATTGGGTCCTGGATTCTTGTGTCATCAGCCAAAAGTGTGGAGGGTGTTTGCATTTTGGATGTTTCCAGTCAGTTGTGATTTATGGTGTTGTTTTGGGCTGCATCATCAGCAGCTCTGCTCTCTACCCATCCAGTCTAAGGGACTGGCACTTCAAGATGCTGGGAAGAAGTTCTTAGTCTTGCAGCAGCCTCGTTTGTTTGCGCCAGCGCCGCCGTCTCTGTGTGTTTGCGCCAGCGCCGCCGTCTCATAAGGGGCCGTGATGTTCAGCTCTTATTTTTTTTCTGGGGTTGCAGTAGAGGCTCCTCGCCTCACCGCTGCCTCCCTGCAGGTTCTTTTGATTGATGCAGTCTCTGGTTTGGAGTCGTTCTTGTTATAGAGCGTTTTTGGTGCTGTTGATGTGTTGTCGATCATGTTCTGAGGGGCGTCTGTGTGCGCACGTGCTCATTTGGCTGGAGCTGCTCTGCCCGGAGGCGTGGAGTCCGGGTTGGGTGGACGGAGGTCTAGGGGTGCACGGTTGATCTGTTGACGTGTTAAACTGCGCAGGCCAAGGTGGTGCAGTCATCTGGGATGGAGTAGCTGTGGGCAGGGGAGCGGACTGTCCCTTCCGCAGTGTTTTAGAGACTCAATTAGAGCTTCTGGTGGGATTCCTAAACACAAAGCAGACCTGTGGGATGGTCAAGCTGTTGATGATCATCTGGGTGACTTGTTGAATACCTTGATTTCAGGTGCAGAGGGACAACTTGGCCTGGAAGAGCGACGGAGGAGGCGAGCCGTGCGCCATAAGCAGGTGGGTCGTTGCGTGGCGCCAGAGGGAAGCTGTGCCGTGTGGCTCTCGCTGAGCTTGGTCGTTTCTCTGTTTCCTAGGTGTTCCTGCAGATGCTGAAGAGGAACCCGGCGATGCTGGAAGATCCCTGTCAGCGCACGTGGCGTTTTCATCCGTTGAAGATGGATTCAGTCTCTTGGCCCTCTGAAAGCTAAGTGGAGGCTGGGGGGCTGGGAAGGGGCTGGGAACCGCAGGGATGGGGGTAAAGTTCTGGTAAGGGAAAGGGCTGTCCAGGAACAGTCCCCTTTGGGCAGGTAAAGGGTCCAGGGAATTTCACAGTGCGACGCCAGCGTGTGCCGGGCAGGGCAGCTCCAGCCTGTCTGCGTTGTGGTGTAGCTCGGGAAGCCTGCCTTGCGCCTGTCAGACGATCCTGGGGTCTCGTTGTGCTCAAGGGGCACAACGTGCATCTCGGGTGCCATCCCGGGATCTGGATGCGAGTGCCAATTGGCTTGGTGCCAATTGGGTCCTGGATTCTTGTGTCATCAGCCAAAAGCGTGGATGGTGTTTGCATTTCGGATGTTTCCGGTCAGTTGTGATTTATGGTGTTGTTTTGGGCTGCATCATCAGCAGCTCTGCTCTCTACCCATCCAGTCTAAGGGACTGGCACTTCAAGATGCTGGGAAGAAGTTCTTAGTCTTGCAGCAGCCTCATGTGTTTGCGCCAGCGCCGCCGTCTCTGTGTGTTTGCGCCAGCGCCGCCGTCTCTGTGTGTTTGCGCCAGCGCCGCCGTCTCTGTGTGTTTGCGCCAGCGCCGCCGTCTCTGTGTGTTTGCGCCAGCGCCGCCGTCTCATAAGGGGCCGTGATGTTCGGCTCTTATTTTTTTCTGGGGTTGCAGTAGAGACTCCTCGCCTCACCGCTGCCTCCCTGCAGGTTCTTTTGATTGATGCAGTCTCTGGTTTGGAGTCGTTCTTGTTATAGAGCGTTTTTGGTGCTGTTGATGTGTTGTCGATCATGTTCTGAGGGGCGTCTGTGTGCGCACGTGCGCATTTGGCTGGAGCTGCTCTGCCCGGAGGCGTGGAGTCCGGGTTGGGTGGACGGAGGTCTAGGGGTGCACGGTTGATCTGTTGACGTGTTAAACTGTGCAGGCCAAGGTGGTGCAGTCATCTGGGATGGAGTAGCTGTGGGCAGGGGAGCAGACTGTCCCTTCCCCAGTGTTTTAGAGACTCAATTAGAGCTTCTGGTGGGATTCCTAAACAGAAAGTAGACCTGTGGGATGGTCAAGCTGTTGATGATCATCTGGGTGACTTGTTGAATACCTTGATTTCAGGTGCAGAGGGACAACTTGGCCTGGAAGAGCGACGGAGGAGGCGAGCCGCGCGCCGTAAGCAGGTGGGTCGTTGCGTGGCGCCAGAGGGAAGCTGTGCCGTGTGGCTCTCGCTGAGCTTGGTCGTTTCTCTGTTTCCTAGGTGTTCCTGTAGACATTGAAGTGGAACCCGGCGATGCAGGAAGATCCCCGTTAGCACACGTGGCGTTTTCATCCGTTGAAGATGGATTCGGTCCCTTGGCCCTCTGAAAGCTAAGTGGAGGCACGGGTGCTGGGAAGGGGCTGGGAACCGCAGGGATGGGGGTAAAGTTCTGGTAAGGGAAAGGGCTGTCCAGGAACAGTCCCCTTTGGGCAGGTAAAGGGACCAGGGAACTTTACCGTGCGACGCCAGCGTGTGCCGGGCAGGGCAGCTCCAGCCTGTCTGCGTTGTGGTGTAGCTCGGGAAGCCTGCCGTGCGCCTGTCAGACGATCCTGGGGTCTCGTTGTGCTCAAGGGGCACAACGAGCATCTCGGGTGTCATCCCGGGATCTGGAATGCCAGTGCCAATTGGCTTGGTGCCAATTGGGTCCTGGATTCTTGTGTCATCAGCCAAAAGTGTGGATGGTGTTTGCATTTTGGATGTTTCCGGTCAGTTGTGATTTATGGTGTTGTTTTGGGCTGCATCATCAGCAGCTCTGCTCTCTACCCATCCAGTCTAAGGGACTGGCACTTCAAGATGCTGGGAAGAAGTTCTTAGTCTTGCAGCAGCCTCGTGTGTTTGCGCCAGCGCCGCCGTCTCTGTGTGTTTGCGCCAGCGCCGCCGTCTCTGTGTGTTTGCGCCAGCGCCGCCGTCTCTGTGTGTTTGCGCCAGCGCCGCCGTCTCTGTGTGTTTGCGCCAGCGCCGCCGTCTCATAAGGGGCCGTGATGTTCGGCTCTTATTTTTTTCTGGGGTTGCAGTAGAGGCTCCTCGCCTCACCGCTGCCTCCCTGCAGGTTCTTTTGATCGATGCAGTCTCTGGTTTGGAGTCGTTCTTGTTGTAGAGCGTTTTTGGTGCTGTTGATGTGTTGTCTATAACGTTCTGAGGCGCGTCTGTGTGCGCACATGCGCATTTGGCTGGAGCTGCTCTGCCCGGAGGCGTGGAGTCAGGGGTGGGTGGATGGAGCTCTAGGGGTGCACGGTTGATCTGTTGACGTGTTAAACTGTGCAGGCCAAGGTGGTGCGGTCATCTGGGATGGAGTAGCTGTGGGCAGGGGAGCGGACTGTCCCTTCCGCAGTGTTTTAGAGACTCAATTAGAGCTTCTGGTGGGATTCCTAAACAGAAAGCAGACCTGTGGGATGGTCAAGCTGTTGATGATCATCTGGGTGACTTGTTGAATACCTTGATTTCAGGTGCAGAGGGACAACCTGGCACAGAAGGGACGACGCAGGAGGCGAGCCGTGCGCCGTAAGCAGGTGGGTTGTTGCGTGTTGTCAGTGGGAATATGTGCCTTGTGCCTTTATACTGTGTGCTCGCTCTGCTTAGTGAGGTTGTGTTTTCTCATGTTGCTGTAGATGTTCAGGAGGAACCTGGCGATGCTGGAATATCCCCGTCAGCGCACGTGGCGTTTTCATCTGTTGAAGATGGATTCAGTCTCTTGGCCCTCTCAAAGCTAAGTGGAGGCTGGGGGGCTGGGAAGGGGCTGGGAACCGCAGGGAGGGGGGTAAAGTTCTGTTCGGGGCAAGGGCTATCCAGGAACAGTCCCCTTTGGGCAGGTGAAGGGCCCGGGGACCTTTCCAGTGCGATGCCAGCGTGTGCCGGGCAGGGCAGCTCCAGCCTGTGTCTGCGTTGTGGTGTAGTTCGGGAAGCCTGTCTTGCGCCTGTCAGATGATCCTGGGGTCTTGTTGCGTTTGAGGGACACGAAAGGCGTCTTGGGTGCCGTCCCGGGATCTGGAATGCCGGTGCTGATTGGCGTAGCGCCAATTGGGTGCTGGTTTTCCCATATCAGCAGCTGAAAGCGTGGCAGGTAATTGTGTTTTGGATGTTTCTGGTCAGTTGGTGTTGTTGAGGGCTGCGTTGGCACCTCTGCTCTCTACCCATCCAGTCTCAGGGACTGGCACTTCTTCCCAGCATCTTGAAGTTTTTAAGCCGTTCTGCCGTCTCTGTGTGTGTTTGCGCCAGCGCCGCCGTCTCTGTGTGTGTTTGCGCCAGCGCCGCCGTCTCTGTGTGTGTTTGCGCCAGCGCCGCCGTCTCTGTGTGTGTTTGCGCCAGCGCCGCCGTCTCTGTGTGTGTTTGCGCCAGCGCCGCCGTCTCTGTGTGTGTTTGCGCCAGCGCCGCCGTCTCTGTGTGTGTTTGCGCCAGCGCCGCCGTCTCTGTGTGTGTTTGCGCCAGCGCCGCCGTCTCTGTGTGTGTTTGCGCCAGCGCCGCCGTCTCTGTGTGTGTTTGCGCCAGCGCCGCCGTCTCTGTGTGTGTTTGCGCCAGCGCCGCCGTCTCTGTGTGTGTTTGCGCCAGCGCCGCCGTCTCATAAGGGGCCCTGACTTTTAGCTCCTTTGTTTTCTGGGGTCGCAGTGGAGGCTCCTTGCCGCACCAGTGCCTCCCCGCAGGTTATTTTGATCAATGTGTGTCGGGTTTGGAGTCGTTCTCATCATTGGGTGTTGTTGGTGCCGTTGCCATCGTGTGGTCCATAACATGCTGTGGAGCGTCTGTCTGCGCACGTGCGCATTTGGCCGGAGCTGCTCTGCCTGGACACGTGGAGTCCGGGGTGGGTGGGCGGAGGTCTGGGAGTCCCCAGTTAATCTGCTGACGTGTTAAATTGCGTAGGCAGAGGTTGTGCAGTCATGTGGGATGGAGTAGCTGTGGGCAGGGGAGTCGATAGTCCTTTCAGTGGTGTTTTGCAGTTGTTACTAAGAACATTGTTCACTAGTGTTTTCTGTAGTGTGCTGTTTTTTCAGTGATGAAGCGTGTTTTAATGAAATATTTTTTTTTTCTTTCCTTTGCAGGTGATCACATTGTCAAATTGGGTCACTTACTTATAAAAAGGCATTTTGTTAGGCTATGTAACACTCAGTTATAGCCTTTTTTGATGGTAACCAAAGCAGCTACAGACTCTGATCAACACTCATGAGATAAGGCCTGCTTTACACCTTTTTGAAGAAATAGGCTTCTTTCAGTGAAAACGCCACAGTCAAGGCCGGAAGGAAGCTCCTACGGACCATAAACAAAATCTACAGCTGTGCGGAGCCAAGTCCGGTCCGAGGTCAGCGCAAAGGATCCACTGAGAAGCAAGAAGACCACAGACTCAGCTATTGCTATTGGCCTGAATCACAGTGTAGAGGGGTGGGTGAATAGTTTGTAAGGGTATCAATACCCAGGGATTTCTATGCTTGGCTGGGACTTAAGCAGAAGCAGCAGCTCCAGTCAGCCTTCCCGACGTACTGTTCTGTTTGGTTAGTTATTTACACGGTTTTTGCCTGAGAGTTTGCCCCAATAGATCAAGGATTTAGACCCCATCCCACCTGTCCCCATGCCCCCGGAAGGGAGGTAGGGACATTGAGGTGTAGAGTGATACAATTCTGAAATTCAGGCTGAGCGATATAAGGAATGAGGTGTACACGTACAATCCTTTGGCTGTATGTAAATATAATACCTTAGGTGTTTCCCCTATCCCCTGCGAGTCTGGGAGCCAAGCCGTAGATCCGCCGCGGGGCTAAGTTCGGATCCAGCCGCACCTAGACTCCCCTCTTGGAGGAGTTTAGAAAGCAAGGGGGTCCATTCTGAACCTCACGACTCAAGGGAAAGGCCTCCCTCTAGCCTTTGGCGTCTCCCGTCCATGTAGAAATCAATCTGAATGAAGTTCCAGCCGATTTTGATCGGCATATTTTGTCCACTTAGCAAGCAATAGCGTCCCTCACCATCACATTCCACGACGTCACGATCGGGACGCTGTGGAAGAATAGGTCACCGTGGTCAAGAGCTATATGAAGGATGGCAAGGGAATTAAGTGCAAACTGTTTTCCTTTCCTGACAATTAGCTCGAGGCAGGTACTTAAAAGGGTCGGTGCGGTAGATGACGTGCAGCACGTTGGGATAGCGTGAAACCTCGAGCGAATGTAGCTCGGGGTTTTAGGTTTTTTTTCCTTGGACGGGTTAGGGCGTCGGGTTAGGGCGTCGGGTTAGGGCGTCGGGTTAGGGCGTCGGGTTAGGGCGTCGGGTTAGGGCGTCGGGTTAGGGCGTCGGGTTAGGGCGTCGGGTTAGGGCGTCGGGTTAGGGCGTCGGGTTAGGGCGTCGGGGCTGCCGCGGCGGGTCTCAGTGTCGCCGCCCTGTGGCGAAACTCGGGTACTGCAGCGCATGGCCAGGGGACAGAGACGCTGCTTGACCCGAAGCAGTCAGAGGTGCCAGATGAGAAGTGTGGTGAGCCGGCACCCAGCCACGGGGTTGGTTGGGCGCGTCGTTGGCGGAGCCGACACCGACGATCTCTGGACACGTCGAGGCGCTGCGGTGGGTTTTCCTGAAAATTCCAAGGCCCTGGTGTTTTGTGATTGTAACTACTTACTTACTGTAAGACATTTAGAATGAAAACGTAAATAAGAGTAACCAGAAGAGTCTTTGGGAGTAAATAATGCCTGTCATCTCCTCTAGCTGTTACTCAAAACTCTGCAGACAGTAATTATCTCCAATTGATGTAGTAAAATTTAAAAGAGTGGAATATAAATAGTGGAGCACTAATTGGAAGTAATACCTGTGGAGAAAAAATCTCTATAATAAAAAATAATGTGTGCTAGTTAATCCGGCTGGTAGTAATGTAATGATAAAAATGTTAAAGTGTAAATAAATGAAATTATTTAGGCGTGAGCAATAACTAAATTTAATTTCAGCTATTACTTCTTGGTGCACTAGGCAGCAGTTATTCCCAATCTGAATCCTAGTTTAAAAACCACGTTGTTTGGAATTCCTTTGAAATGGTAAAGGCAGAAAACTAATGTGGAGTCATTGGTAGCTCCATTTGCACAACCATTATGAAATAAACTGCAGGCACGACTGACTGCATAGGAAACAAAGTAAGGAAGCTTTAGATTTTAAACAGCATTGGAAAGTAAGCGGGAGTGTTTAGTATTTAAATTATAACAGAGCCATGAGATTGGAGGCAACAACGCTCAGACCCAAACGGAGTCAAAACGTTACTTTTTTTTTTTTTTTTTAAAGAGAAGTAAAAAGGAACCACTAAATAGCGGCTGTTTCTAAATGGTGAGGATTCAGAATGGACCAATGAGATGGCTCGGGAGGGCTGGAGGGGCGGAGCGCTGATAGGCGGGGAGAATGGCAATTGATGTTCGTAGGCAGCCAATCAGGTTGCCGGAGGGGCGGGCTTGGGCTGTCCGTACTGCGCATGCCCAAAGTGCGCAGTCCTCAGTCAGGTCCGACCCTGAGGCGGGCACCTGGGCGCGGACCACGGAAGGCGCATCCAATAGGAGGACGGCGCGGTGGGGTGGAAAGCAGCCAATCAGAGTGCGCCGACTCAATCCCGTTTGAATAGCTGCCTGCCTTGCAAACGCTTCCGTGGTGTCTCGGGGCGAGGGGGGGGAGGCTGTGGAGCGCTCATTTTGGCCTCTCCGTCCCGTTTGCCTCGCTCTCCCTCTTTCTGTGTCACCTTGTCTGGCTCCCTGTCACTCTCTTTCTCTGATAAGCTGACCTGCTCTTTGCCCTCCTTTTTTGTGGAATCACAGGCTCATTCTGCCTGGAAAAGACACGTGCCATTTTAAATTTGGGGTTGACTTCTAGGGGTTTTTTTCCCCATTAGTGTAAATCGATGGCACGTTGTCCTGCGGCTCAATCCCCGTTCTGTTCCGTGGAGTCTTCAATTTAGGATGTTCAGGTAAGAAAGTTTGTCCTTCCAGAAAAGGAGCAGTCATTGGTAGGACTGAGAGAGGCTTTGAAGTGCACGATCAGAATTGAAGCCAGATTGCACTTGCCGTTGCTGCTGTCCGTCTTGTCTCTCACTGGTTTCCCCACGGCTCCCTAGTGTTTGGGCATGTTTTTTCCGCAAGGAGAGGCCGTGCGGGTGAGGATTGAGAGGATTCGGAGCGGGCCAATCAGATGGCGCGGGAGGGCTGGAGGGCTGGAGGGGCGGAGCGCTGGTTGGCTGCCTAGGCACGTCAGTTGCCACTCTGTCCGCCTATCAGGTTGCTGGAGGGGCGGGCGTTGAGTGCTCCGTACTGCGCATGCCCCAAAGAGCTAGCGCTGATAGGCGGAGAACATGGTGATTGGCGTGCAGCCGGCAGCCAATGATGTTGCCGAAGAGGCGGGCGTTGCTGTCTCCCTACTGCGCATGCCCCAATAGCGAGCGCTGATAGGCGGCGAGAGAGGTGATTGACGTGTCCTAGGCAGCCAACCGGGACGCGGCAAGGGGCGGGTGCTGCGGTATCCCTACTGCGCATGTCCAAGCCGCGAGCGCCTCGGTTTGGGGCGGGGGGGGGTAACCGGGAGCGAACGGGAACGGGGGTCGGGGCTGCTGCGGAGCGCTCGCTGCGGCCGGCGGGGTCGGTGCCCGCGGAGCCCGGCGGGACGGCGGGAGAGCGTGAGGGGAACGGAGCGGCGAGAGACGCGGCAGGTGAGTGCAGCCACGGCCACGGGGACCGTGCCGCTGGAACGGGGGGAGCGGGAGGGGCTCCGTTTCCCCCCCGCCCTTACGGCCGAGCTGGCGTAGCTGGTGGGCGGCGTGCGACCCCGAGGGCAGGTGCGCTGAAGGCTTGCGGTCTGGAGCCGCGTCTCCCTCCGGCGCAGCGCCCGTGCCCGGTCCGGCAGTCCCTCCGGGAGCCGCGCAGCCCCCGTTAGTGGGGGCACGTTTAAAAGCGGAGCTGAGGCGCGGTTGCAGGCTCGGTGGTGGAGCGCCGCTTCGGCGGGAGCTCGGGGCGAGGCGCGGCGGGTTCCGTGTCCCGTAGGCGCGGCTTTCGTGCCGCGGCTCTCCGTGTGCTTTTTTGTTTTGTTGCGTTTGTTTTTTGGGGTTTTTTTTTCGGGATTCCCGCGACACGCGGCGCGACCGCTCGCCCGGGGCTGCCGCGGCGGGTCTCAGTGTCGCCGCCCTGTGGCGAAACTCGGGTACTGCAGCGCACGGCCAGGGGGCAGAGACGCTGCTTGACCCGAAGCAGCCAGCGGTGCCAAATAAGAAACACAAGCACTCAAAAGTGCCAGATAAGAAACAACCGTCAGAACCGGCAGGAGCTGCGGCTTCAGAGCTCCATCAGCGTTGATCTTATTGAGTCTGATGTTGATGCTAGTCATTTTGACTTACATTATGCTACAGTGTTCTGTTTGGCACTGCTAGTGGGTAACAAATAATTGTGCTGTACCACAGCACGAGATGATAATATTTTATAGATTTATACTGCCAAAGAATTTGCAAGTATATTGCAAAGGGGGGAATTCAAGAGAAGCTGCCAAGTTAGTGTATGCTGTGATGAAGTTATAGAACTCATACCCTCATTAACCAGTTGATGTGAGGTAAAATGCTTTCTGACCCCCTGCACGCTGAGGGGATATTTTTCACCTTTTAGATCCTTCTGCATGACAAGAGGGAGACAGAAGATTAAATAACACGTTGTTTAGAAGCAGAGTGCTTAGTTTCTATTTAACTAATAGGTGTATTGTCAGTGTATTGGCCAGCGTGCCGCAGAGGAGCAGGAGGCGCCAGCCGGCCGGGGGCAGATGCCGGGTGCGTCCCCAGCTCGCCAGAGCTCCCCGTGAGCCTCCTCCCGCGGCCCCGCTCGCCCCGTGCAGCCGCCCCCAGCCGCGGCAGCTCCTGCGAACCCGTCCCGTGTTCCCGGGCCGCTCGCGAGCCCCATGGTGAAGGCGGCAGGCCGGCCGGTCCTCGGCACCTCTCCGGTGGCCCGTGCGGAAGGAGCAGGCTCAGGCAGGGGTGAGCTACGGTGCTAACGGCCGCCGCTTCTTCTTTCCCGCTCCCAGAGGCCACGCTGAGGATGCAGCCGTTCGCTGCCACCCCGGGGATGCCGTCGGCTGCGCCCGCCTCGGGCTGGCGAGGCTCGTCTGGCAGCGCGTCGGGAAAAGCGACGAGGGAGTGCGTCCCGTCCGTGGACGGGTGCTGCCGCGGCTGGAGCCGGAGAGGTAAAGAGGAAGAAATGCGGGGCCGTCGGCCCGACGTCTGCTTCCTGCGGCGGGCAAGAGAGGGAGCCCCTCTCTCCGGGTGGCGAAGGGTCCCTCTGCGTGGCGTGCAGCGGGCCAGGCCGTCAACGTGCGCGGCAGGTCCGTGCGCGTATCCTGGAGCGGGACGGCTGCGTGGCGAGCGAGCCAGCGAGGCTCCGTGTCCCCAAAGCCTCGTCTCGTAGCAGCCCTGACACCCCACCGTGTTCTCCTAGGCTGAGGACGGCCGAGCGCCCCGAGGGAGGAGAGGAGGGGACAGGAGCGTCTGAGCTGTTAGAAGCCTCCTGGCAGCCACCGAAAGCGAGAGCCGCTGTGAGTCCCTGGCCCTCGGGCCTCGTCCCCGGCTTCCGTGTCCTGGTGCCTCCCTGCCCCTCCGTCTCCTTTTTCCCCACGCTTTCTCTGGCCCGTTCTTGTCCCCGCTGTTCTCTTGTCCCCGCTGCGCTCTCGTGTCCGTGTCCGTCCCCCCGCTGCGCTCTCGTGTGCGTCCGTCCCCCTGCTGCGCTCTCTTGTGCGTCCGTCCCCTCGCTGCGCTCTCGTCCGTGTGCGTGTCCCCCCGCTGCGCTCTCGTCTGTCCCCCCGCTGCGCTCTCGTCTGTGTGTCCCCGCGCTCTTCTCTTCTTCTCTGTGTCTGTACGTGCTGCTCTGTCCCCTGACCTTCCTGTCTTTCTCTTTCCTTCCTCCCTCCCTTCGTCTGCTCTCTTTGTGCCTTTGTCGTGCTCAGCGTTGCTGGCGTTCTTCATTCTGTACGGCGCTGTTCCCGTCCTCGTTCCTGTTCTGAGCCTTCGTGCTGCCCCCCGCCCCGTTTTTATCTTTTTTTGTTGTTTTTTCCCTGCCCTCCGTCTCTCCGCGGGGCTCCTCATTCCTCTCTTTCTTCCTCCAGCCCCCTGTGCTCCCCGTGGTCTCTCTCGCTCTGCCATCGGTTTTGCCTGTTGCTCTCCCTCTTGCTTCCCGTTGATAGGAGGAACAAAAATCTTTTAGAAAGCCCTCGGCATAAGGTAGCAAGACCAGGCCTAACGTAACAGAAACCTAACAGAGAAAAACTGGCTCTACAGGGACTGGAGGTGGGGCAAAGCGGGATGTCCTTGGCTTGCAGGCTGGGAAAATGGAACGTTCCACTGAATGGAGAAGGAGCTACTTGAGTAGCAGCACAAAATGACAGTGGGCGTGCTCAAGAAATGAGGTCGAGAAGCCGACACCGGGGCGGGGGGGCACCGGGGACCGCTGGAGACCCTTGGTGGACACGCTGGCACACCAAGGAGGGACTGCCAGCGAAGGGTGGGGTTATGGAAAGAGCTTCCGTCTAATGCATTAACTAAGCGCTGGGAGCAAATGAATATCCAATAGGTAGATGTAATCAATACCAAGAAGCGTGAGTCACATGCGCGCTGGATTACAGGGGCGATCCTTGAGCGTGCGGTGCGCTGTATTAAAATTGCCTGCCGTTTAACACTTTCAGAACAGTGTTAAGGAGTCTTTTTTGCCGACGTTTTGGTATCTCCCCGCGTCCCGTGGTTTCTCGCTGCGTCCCCGTGTCCCGCTCCCCGCCCGTGGCCGCGTTCCTCTCTGTCCCATTGACCATGCCGGGCTTTTTTCCTCCGTCTCCGCCCCGCCGCGCCGATTTGTTTCTTCCTCTGCCCTGTTCCTCGGTGCTCTTCCGGCCTCTTTTCCTCTGTCCCCCCCGCTGCTGTGTTCTCTGCCTTGTTTTTTCAGATACCTGTCCCTGTTTTCTCTTCTCGCTTGTGAAGAGAAGCTGCCAGGGGGCAGAGACGCTGTGTGACCCGCGGGGTTCGCAGTCAGGTCTCCGCGTGTCAGCGTCCGTCCCCCCGACGGGGGTCAGGTCCCCGTTTGTGTGCAAACAACATCCCTCTCTCGGTGCCTCCTTAGAACGTTTAATGACGTAAATATTGCTACTGCTAACGTTGTCGGTGCGGCTTCTTTCCTCAGTGGATCCGTCTTGCAGTCGGTGGCCCACGAATGCTCGGCAACAGCAGGAGCGGATCGAAAGGACCGGCCGCTGGAGGATGCCGAAGACTCCCGGGTCACTGATGGAAGCAGCTTTGCGTAAAGCAAGGGGTACGTGAAGCCGGGCGTGCGGGGACGGCTGCCCAGCAGGTAATGGGAGCTGAACCTTTACCTCCAGGGACTTCTGCCCAGAAAGCTGAAGAACTTGCTCTCCCGCGAGAGAGCGAAGGGGGGTATCGATATTGGCCGGCACGAACAGCTCCCTGCTCAGGTTGGCCAGCAGCATTGCCGTGCCGGGGGGCAGCTGCTGGCCTGCGGGCCGGGGGCTGCGGCTGTTTGGGGCGCTGCCCCCGCTTTGTTTTCCTAGGGGAGCCCCCCCACTTTTGGGGGGTGGTGGTACGTGCACGTGTAAATGACACGATGTTCCCAGCTGCTTTGTTCTCTGCCTTGTTTTTTCAGGTGCCTGTCCCTGTGTTCTCTTCTCGCTTTTGAAGAGAAGCTGCCAAGTTAACGTATGCTGCGATGAAGTTATAGAAGATGTAGCCCTCATGAACCGGTTGACGTGAGGGAAATGCTTTCTGAGTGCCTGCACGGTGAGGGGACACTTTTCGCCTTTTAGATCCTTCTGCATGAGAGGAGGGAGACAGAAGATTAAATAACACGTTGTTTAGAAGCTGAGAGCTTAGTTTATATTTAACTAATAATTAACAGATGTGTTGTCAGCCAGAAACTAAACGGTTATAACTAACCTCATCCAATGCAGTACAGCACGCGGCTTAGCAGCGCCGCTGACTCTGCCGTCCCGTTTCTTTCCCCGTGTCAGGCGGCGAGGCGGCCGGAGGACCCGCTCTGTGCGGCCGCAGGACCCGTGGAGTCGAGGACTCTCTCGGCGCGCCCCAGGGATTTCTGTGGAGAGACTCCTCGTCTGGGTCGGGTCGCCGCGGGGATGCGCGAGGACGGGTGAGGAGTCTTTCTTTGCGGAGAGCTGGGGCCGGGCTTTTGGTACCGGTTGTTGCGGTGCTCCGTTGCGGTGTAAAGCCGGCTCTGTATGTAGCGGTGAGGCGTGCCGTAGTTCGGTTTAATTCTTGGATAGGCCTTGGTTCTGACCGTGCACTGGAACGGCAAAAACTACAGCTTTTCCTTTTTCCAGGTTCAGAGCCCGTGCCTCATTTGGTTATATCTGTAAACATTCAACATCTTAGCACGAATCACAAGTGCATTTTTGACAGTTGCCACGTTTTCTTTTTATCCTCTTGATTCGTGCTTTGGCCTCAACGTTAGCTAGTACTTGCCTAGCGGCGGCCAGGTCCGGTTTGGTGTTATCTTTGAAAATCATCAATTTATACCCTGTTCCTTTTGTTGCCATTTCAGGATCTATAGGCACGGCTGAGATTTGCATGGCTTGGCGTACTGAATGTATTAACCGATTAAAGCACGGGATCATACACGGTACAAACAGCTCCCCCAAAGAAGTGATCCCACCAATGGCCGGTAAGTATAGAATTCCATTTCTGTACTGGGACACGCGCAGTCGTTTTATCTCCTCTGCTGTTTTTGTTATAGCTTCCCCATTACCATCTCTTTCTAAACAACACTCAGAAGTATTCCATTTCCCACAGACACCCCCTTCTTCAGCTAAAAGATAATCTAAGGCTACCCGATTTTGGTCCACTGCAGCCCTGGTCTGAGACAATTGTCTCGCTATGAGATTCAGTGCCTCAGCTGTCCGGTTGCTTATTATTTCAACCACTGCTTGCAACCAGATAATTCGGTTTAGCATGTATATTGGGGTACGGTATCCCCAGCTTCCATCTTGGGCCCAGGTGGCTGGATCATAGTATTCAATTATCCTTTTCGCAGGCCATTCATCATCTTTCCAAGTTTGCGTTCCTCCTATGGGGACATTTGTTAAACCCCTCTTCTCTCTCTTTAAAGTTTCGTGCAGAGGTTTCCCCAGATGACTCCCTTTTTCCTTTGGGAAAAAGAAAAATGCTGGTTGAATTATCCCTATTGTACAAGACCCTCTCCATTTAGGCATTAACTCGTTCTAAGCTCTATTCCCACATATCCAAAATAATCCATCGGGGGCTTTCCATGGTTCGTTGACATCAGTAGAGGCAGGATTCTGCCAAGATCCCCTTAAATCCCCCATTTCCTCCAAGGGGTTTGCTTTGCTTCGATTCTTCCAGCATGTCGTTTCATTTCCCAGGCTACAATTTCGAGACCAATATCCATTAGGTGGACCTGGCCACCGGGTGGGAGGAATAGAGGTATTTGATGAATTTGCCCGTAACACTAACTTACAAGGGGTTTGTCCAGCGTATTCAGTGAAATCCAGTTTACCATCATCCCTTGACAGGCATATCTGCCCTATTATTAAGTGACTTAATAGCCATCCTTCTGGTCTTTTTTCTCGAGTTACGTGAGTTCTGTTCCATCCCAGTAATCCTTCTGGGCTTACACTCTTTCCTCTCCAAGGCCACCGTTCTGCCATTGGAGACCCCCCACATATCCAGCATGATGTGACGTTTAATTCCCGGGCTCTCTTTTCCATAAGATCTATAAACAGGTTTTTCCCTACTGTTGGTAATTGTAATCCCTTGTCTTTTTTCCTTATTTCTTCATACCGATCGCTATTTTTCGGTACCAATTTTGTTTCTCTTGCCTTCTTTTCAATTCCTGAGTGGCACTCTTAACTAACTCCTCCTTATACTGATCTTGCACCCCCCCTCCATCTGAACAGCCGCACATACCAGCTTGTGTAAAACAGATACTCTGTTCTCCCCTAGGGCAGGAGACAGAGCCCACACCGAGTCCACCTTTCCCTAGGTGAGTTGCTACCCGTAACTTCTGCCCTTGGATTTCACATTTTTCCAATTTTGTTCTGTCATAACACCCAGAATTAACATGAGTGTGATAACTGAGAACATCCTGTGTCAGTCGTCCTATTCTCACGCGCTCATAGCATTTGGTACAGGGATTGGCCAGGCTAAGTTGGGAACAGTAAGTCCCCACTCCTAGCAAGAGGATCAGGTCCAGGTTTCTACACGCTCTGCCTCTCTGGCCGACCAGGTTGCAGCCGGCAGCCGAGTTCGTCATCTTCTCGGCAGCAAGGGCGGCGCGGAGTCGAGGACGTTCTCGGCGCGCCCCAGGGATTTCTCTGGAGGTGGCTCTGGTATGTACGTATGGAAATGGCATTTTAAAGTAATGAGCTGCCCAGTGGGGCTGTTTTCCTTTTCTAACTTTTTTTTTGGAGTGAATCAATGGGGGGACTCGGGGGATGACGATGATGTTACCGGAGGAGCAGGCCAGCGAGAGCTGGGGGCTCACAGCCCCAAAATGCCTGAAGAATCACGGGCGGGGTGTTCAGTGGTAGTGTGAGGAGGAGAAATTTCTCCCTGTCCGCTGCAGGGAAAACAGAACAATCCCCCATCAAAGCTGTCCTAGAGAAATACTTGCTGTTTGTCATTCAGGCTCTAGAACAGCCCAGTGTCCTGTTAAAGGTTGCGGTGGTGCAGGTCAGGGATCCCCAGGCTGTGCCGGGCCCACAGCACGGCTGCTGGCGGAACCAAAGTCCAGGACAACTTCTCGGAGGTAAGAACCTTTCGATTTGTTCTCCTCAGGGCACATCCCTTTGCCTCTGGACCCTTCACCAGCTTACTCGCCTAATGTTGCCATAAGCAGAAGGGACGAAAAAGGGCAAAGAGGACGAGATCCTCATGATCTCCCACTTTTATATGAAGTATTCACGTGAATGGGATGTTATACACAGTTGGCCAGTTTCTCGGTCACCTGTTTCTTGTTGCCCCTCTTGCAAGATGTGAATCTGTCCTTAGCAACAAGTTAGCATTCCATTACTCTGTTTACCACAACATGTATCTGGTTCTCCAGGAAAATGCAGCTAATATGAAGCTTTAGATGACAGGCAAATTCACTAAAAGAGAAACTTGGTTTTTAACAAAGCCAGGACAGCCCCCCACCGTGAGGGGCATGTTTTTTTCCCCCAGGAGTTCAGGAGGGGTGGACCCAGGAGTTCAGAGGGGGGGGACCCAGGAGTTCCAGAGGGGACCCAGGAGTTCAGGGAGGTCCCAGGAGTTCAGGGGGGGGACCCAGGAGTTCCGGAGGGGACCCAGGAGTTCCGGAGGGGACCCAGGAGTTCAGGGGGGGACCCAGGAGTTCTGGGGGGACAGAAACGATGCACAAATGAGATTTGTGCCGCGGCGGGTCTCAGTGTCGCCGTCCTGTGGACAAAGCGCGGTGCTGCACCCGGCCGCCCCAATGCGGTGCCGCGGCGCGCCTCACTGCTGGCACCCTGTGGCGAAACTCGGGTACTGCAGCGCACGGCTGACAGGCAAATTCACTAAAAGAGAAACTTGTTTTTTACCAAAACCAGGACAGCCCCCCACCGCGATCCCCTCAGAACTCCTCTGATTCCCATCTGCTCCTCTCAGGACAGCTGAGCTTGTCTTTTGTGACCCTGAGAGCCCCCATTTACCTTCTTTTACCTACCTTTGTTGTTGTTCCCAGCCTATCCTGGTGTTTTCCATCCTTCGGGACTTCCTTGTTACTGTTGTGAGAGTCAGAGAGAAAATGAGGAGTCTCTGTGACTTACGACTGTCATTGTTGGTCTGTAGTGTTTTAGAGACGGATTCTTGCAGGATTGATTTCTGGTTTGTCCTTCCCTCCTCCCCAGAACGCGGCGCTGGTGCGAGTTCCCCAGTACACGTGTATGTGTCCAGCCGGTCCGTCTGGGGGCGAGCACGTCAGGGTGGGCAGACGGCTGAACGGACGCGCTGTCAGCGACTGCCGGACGAGCTGGGACTTCTTCGACCGTGTCCAGCCTTGTGCGTGTGGTTTGTTTTCACTTGCAGGCTGAAACAGCAGTTTCCTTAACGAAAAACACCCCAGCATGTCCCCCAACCCCCAACAAAAATAACGCCAGAACTGCCACCGAAAAAAACACAGGGAGTTTTTAAAAAAATTCCTTTAGCTTTCTCCCCCCGCCCTGCTGCGTTTAGTGGAGTGAGTGACCGTGAGGAGCTGGCTGTGGATCTGGCTGTTGAAGGGTGTGTGAAGGAGGAGGAGATGTGTGTAGAGCAGGATTGGTTGTGGAGGTGAGTGTAACTGTTTTGGGTGTGGGGTTGTGAATTCTTTTTGGAGGCTTCCTAGTTTCTGGTGTCACCTGCGGGGTGCAGTGTGATTCTGTGTGCAGGTTTGAAAGGTGCAACGCGCAGAGCTCCCTCATTTGCCACCAGATCTCCAAGTCACAGAGAGAACGTTGCCGTGCAGCTGCCAAGGACAGCGCGTGTCCCGTGCAGAATAACATCCTTTGTGCTCCGTGTGCGTGTTCCTCCTTTGAAATGAAGTTGCGCTGCCCGGTGTTTCCCGTTCCGTGCGGTACCTGCCGGGCTGAGTCTCCTTCCCCCGCTCCGGTCGGTTCTGTCGCGCTGCCGCAGCCTTGGCAGCACGGTGGGGCTGGTTGGACGCGTCGTTGGCGGAGCCGGCACCGACGATCTCTGGACGTGTCGAGGCGCTGCGGTGGGTTTTCCTGGAAATTCCAAGGCCCTGGTGTTTTATGATTGTAACTACTTACTTACTGTAAGACATTTAGAATGAAAACGTAAATAAGAGTAACCAGAAGAGTCTTTGGGAGTAAATAATGCCTGTCATCTACTCTAGCTGTTACTCAAAACTCTGCAGACAGTAATTATCTCCAATTGATGTAGTAAAATTTAAAAGAGTGGAATATAAATACTGGAGCACTAATTGGAAGTAATACCTGTGGAGAAAAAATCTCTAGTTTATAATAAAAAAATAATGTGTGCTAGTTAATCCGGCTGGTAGTAATGTAGTGATAAAAATGTTAAAGTGTAAATAAATGAAATTATTTAGGCGTGAGCAATAACTAAATTTAATTTCAGCTATTACTTCTTGGTGAACTTGGCAGCAGTTATTCCCAATCTGAATCCTAGTTTAAAACCACATTGTTTGGAATTCCTTTGAAATGCTAAAGGCAGGAAACTAATGTGGAGTCATTGGTAGCTCCATTTGCACAACCGTTATGAAATAAACTGCAGGCACGAATGACTGCATAGGAAACAAAGTAAGGAAGCTTTAGATTTTAAACAGCCTTGGAAAGTAATGGGGAGTGTTTAGTATTTAAATTATAACAGAGCCATGAGATTGGAGGCAACAAAGCTCAGAACCAAACGGAGTCAAAATGTTACTTTTTTTTTTAAAGAGAAGTAAAAAGGAACCACTAAATAGTGGCTGTTTATAAATAGAGGTATTAAAAAGTTCCCAGGCAGTGATGATTCCCAACAGAACAGTAAAAGATATTTAGATGTAAAATAAAATCAGAAAACAGTGAGTTATGACAGTCTGAATTTAACCACAGCTTTTCTGGGGTTGTGCAAAAACATGACTGGTATTACCTCTGAGTTAAAATAAAAGACAGCAAACTCGATGTGGTTAACAACAGGTAATTTTAATTTTTCAGTGTGCTGTCCAGTCTGGCCTCTCCCTCCAAGGGCGTGGTCTGACAAAGCCACACCCCCAACTCCACCCCATCAAAAGCTCCGCCCCTGCCAGTCTGTGCCCTCCCCGAGGGGCGTGTCCCTTACAGATCCCTCCCCTTTCATCGCGCCCACCCCCCAGCATCATGATGTATCAAAGCCCCGCCCCCATACTCAGCCCCTCCTAAGCCACGCCCCTCAGAGCACGTGCTGTACAGAGCCCACCCTTATATCGGCTCCACCCCTCCCTCCCTAAGCTACGCCCCCTTCGGGCGTGCCCCTCTCCCTACCCCAAGAGGCTCCTCCTATGGGGGCGTGACACAAGGAGGCTCCACCCCCTGCCCACTTTCCCCAGGGGGACCTCCCCATGGGCGTGTCCTCCCAGTCCCGCCCCTCAGCACTGACCCCACCCCCCGTGGGTGGGGCCACACTCAGCTGCGCGCGCTGCCGCCCCCCCCCCCCCCAGGTGACCCCAAAGTAACTCCATAGCAGCCCTATGGCTGCCCCACAGGTACCGCTATAGCAGCCCCGTTCCTGCCCCATAAGCTCCAGACTCGCCTCTGAGGAGCCCCCACAGCAGCCACTTCAGTGCCCCGCAGGTTATCACCACAGCCGCCCCTCCCGCCCCACGGCCGCCGCTCGGGACCCCCGGAGCCCCCGGCCCCGCACCCGCCCGCAGCGCGCGGGCTCGCGCCCCCGGTGCCGGTGAAGCCACGTCCTGGCCGCGGCCGGAGAAGCCGCCGGTTCCCGCCCCCCCCACATCCCCGATCGCTGCTGCTGCCGCGGCCGGAGAAGCCGCCGCTGTTCCGTCCCCCCACATCCCCGATCGCTGCTGCTGTCGCTGCCGGAGGAGCCGCCGCGGCCGGAGGAGCCGCCGGTTTTCCGCCCAGCCCCGACTGTCCTCCTTCCTCCTCAATCGCCGCCGCACGCAGCCAGGACGTTTCTTTTTCCGCCATCTTGTCGCCCTCTTCTGTTCGCATTCGCTCTTTTATACGGAGGGAGGGAGGAGGCGCTCGCTGATTGGCTGACGGTGTCAGCCACGGGAGTCGTCCATTGGCTCATCCCCACGTGGGGTTCTCAGAGGGGGTGAGAGAAAGGCGCTGATTGGTCACCGTGTGGCTGAGGGGAGGAAGGCACTGATTGGTCACTGCCTTTCTGCCAAATTTCGCGCTCCCAGTAACCGGCGCTGATTCGCTAGCGCTCCTGAGGTAGAGAAGGCGCTGATTGGTCGTCGTTTTCCCGCCGACGTTTGCCCACAGCAACGGAGCGCTGATTGGGCAGCGCGGCTGAGGGCGCCGCTCGCCCATTGGCCGGAGGGCGGGCGGGGGGCGGGACTGGGCGGGACAACGAGGTGATAAAGGGGGCGGCGCAGAGCCCGCGCAGGACCAGACACGTGGAGGCTGCAGCGGCTGCTGGAGCTCGTCAGCGCTGACGAACCGGCTGAGCCCCCCCCCCCCCCCCCCGCCCCGAAACCCGAGAGCGGCCGGAGTCGGGTAACGGGGCGGGCTAGGGCGGTAATTATCGTGCGGGTGTTAATTGGGGCTCGGCGGGTTAATGAGCGAGCGGCGGGCTGGGGTGGGTTTGGGGGTTTTGATGGAAATTGGGGTTTTAAAGCCGCGGGTTTGTGATTGGGGGGGGGGGGCGGTTAAGGCTCCCGGAGCCGCTTTAACGGTTTGAATCGTTGTGTTGAGAGCGGAGCCGGTTCGGGGCTTTTCTCAGGAATCGCGGCTGGTTTGGGTCGAATTCGGCTTTTAAAAGTTTTTTTACGTACTTTTTGGGTATTTTGGGTCCCGATTTGTGCCAAAAGGCGCCTTTAAAATCTGTTTATTGGCGGTTTATCGGGAGAATTCAAGTTCAAAGCTCGGGGGGATTTGGGGCTTTTCCCGGGATTGTGAGTCCCAATCAGGGTTTTTAGAGCCCTTATGCATTTAAATTACGATGTTTAAAGCGCTGTTGGCGGTTTTGTTCCCGCGCGGGTCGGGCCGGGCTCCTGCAGCTCTGCACTGTCCATCGCTCAGCGCTCGGAGCCGCTCGGGCCGTTGGGCTCCATCGGCTTTTAAAGGTTCGTTTATCGCGTTCGGAGCCCGAGCGGCCGATTCGCCACTTTAGAGCTTTTGAATCCACTGTGATCAGAATTTCTGCAGCAGATTGATGTTTAAAGCCCGGGGGGATTCGGGGCTGTTTCCAGGGCTGCGAGTCCAAATGCGTTGTTTTCTTTTAACCGCTTATTAATTTAAATTATTATATTTAAACGGGGCTTTTTGAGGTTTTATGAGGGTTTTTTTGAGCATTTTGGGCGGTTCGGAGGCTCCTAAAGCCGCTTAATTGTTTAAATTATTAAGTGTTAAAATAATTTAAATAGTTATTGAAATCAGTGTGTAAATTATTGTGTTTAAAGTCGGGAGGGGCATTTCGTTGCTTTTTGGGGGTTTTAGGGCTGAATTCACTTTATTGAACGTGTCTAGAGCTGGGGGTCCCAGATCTGGTGCTGATTTGCGCCCCAAAAAAAGCTTTAAAAATCTATTTATTTATAATTTACTGAATTAATATTTAAGCGGGAACAAATTCGGCTTTTTAACCCGCCGCCATTTTGTCTCCCCGTCCCGTTCTCCCCGCACGCTGAGGGGCCGAGGAGACGCTCGCTGATTGGCCGGTGCCGTCTGGCGGGAAAGCCTCCCGCTGGCTCCGCCCCGCGTGCTGTCTGCGAGGGAGAGAAAGGTGAACCCGCTGCATTGGTTACATGGGATTTTTACATTTAGTTATGTATTTTAATTTAATTTAAATTAATTTTAATTTATTATTTAATTTATTAAATAATATATTAATATTAAATGTATAGATAAAATCCATATAGTAATATACTACAACAAGATATAATATGATGAATAGCAGAAATATATATAATATATAATCTGATAAAATTAACTGATCAACTAATATTCAATGATATTACTTAATGTAATTTATAATTAATATATAATGGCATAATATAATGATATATAACTTAATATTGTAATAATAATGATATTCATTATATATTATTAATATCTATATTAATATATAATTACTATGTAATGTATCTAATCTGTTTTTACATAGATATCTTATTATATAAAGCTGTGAGGGACCATATTTGGGCGGGTTTTTGAGATTTTTAAGCCTCTTTGGTCTCAAATTCAATTTACTTCATTTTGGGGCTGTTTTTAGGATAATTTGTGCTCAAAGGAGCTTTTAAGATCCATTTTTTTGGCAGTTAATTTGCTCACTGGGTTAATACTGAAGCGGGGGGATTCGGGGCTGTTTCCCAGGACTGTGACACAAATAACGGCCCTTTCCTTCCCTTTCCCACTGCAGCTCCTGCTCAGAGAACAGCGAAGGCAGCCTGGCCGCCCCCCTCCGGCTGGCTGCGCCCCCCAACTCCGGCTGGCTGCGCCCCCCAACTCCGGCTGACTGCCCCCCCAACTCCGGCTGGCTGCGCCCCCCCCCTCCGGCTGGCTGCGCCCCCCAACTCCGGCTGACTGCCCCCCCAACTCCGGCTGGCTGCGCCCCCCAACTCCGGCTGACCGCGCCCCCCAACTCCGGCTGACCGCGCCCCCCAGCTCCGGCTGCCTGCGTCCCCCAACTCCGGCTGCCTGCGCCCCCCAACTCCGGCTGCCTGCGCCCCCCAACTCCGGCTGACTGCGCTTCCACTGCACACCATGGCGGGGACGGGAGGGGGGATCACAAGGGTCTATGGGGCGGTGTGGGGGTCAGGGCGGCTCTGAGGTCAATGGGGCTGTTGTGGGGTGAAACACCCCTGAACAGGCTGAACGCCCTGCAGGTGAGTGATCCACAGGCTGACCCACACTGACCCACAGTGCTCCATAGCACCTCCATTCTGCCCTATAGATCCACAACACTGCCCCACAGCACCCTATAGCTCCTGTACTCTGCCCCATACATCCACAGTAGTGCCCCCCAGCACCCCATGGCTCCTGCACTCTGCCCTATAGATGCCCAGTACTGCCCCACAGCACCATATAGCTCCTGTACTCTGCCCCATAGATACCCAGTACTGCCCCACAGCACCATATAGCTCCTGTACTCTGCCGTATAGATGCCCAGTACTGCCCCACACCACCATATAGTTCCTGTACTCTGCCATATAGATGCCCAGTACTGCCCCACAGCACCGTATAGCTCCTGTACTCTGCCCCATACATCGACAGTAGTGCCCCACAGCACCATATAGCTCCTGTACTCTGCCCCATACATCACAGTGCCCCACAGCACCATATAGCTCCTGTACTCTGCCCTATACATCCACAGTAGTGCCCCCCAGCACCCCATGGCTCCTGCACTCTGCCCTATAGATGCCCAGTAGTGCCCCCCAGCACCATATAGCTCCTGTAGTCTGCCCTATAGATGCCCAGTAGTGCCCCCCAGCAACCTATAGATCCTGTACTCTGCCCCATACATCCACAGCAGTGCCCCCCAGCACCATATAGCTCCTGTACTCTGCCCCATACATCCACAGTAGTGCCCGCCAGCACCCCGTGGCTCCTGTGCTCTGCCCTGTAGATGCCCAGTACTGCTGCACAACACCATATAGCTCCTGTACTCTGCCCCATACATCCACAGCAGTGTCCCCAGCACCATATAGCTCCTGTACTCTGCCCTATAGATGCCCAGTAGTGCCCCCCAGCACAATATAGCTCTTGTACTCTGCCCCATACATCCACAGTAGTGCCCCCCAGCACACCATGGCTCCTGCACTCTGCCCTATAGATGCCCAGTACTGCCCCACAGCACCATATAGCTCCTGCACTCTGCCCTATAGATGCCCAGTAGTGCCCCCCAGCACCATATAGCTCCTGTACTCTGCCCCATACATCCACAGTACTGCCCCCCAGCACCATATAGCTCCTGTACTCTGCCCCATACATCCACAGTAGTGCCCCCCAGCACCCCATGGCTCCTGCACTCTGTCCTGTAGATGCTCAGTACTGCCCCCCAGCACCATATAGCTCCTGTACTCTGCCCCATATATCCACAGTAGTGCCCCCCAGCACCATATAGCTCCTGTACTCTGCCCCATACATCCACAGTAGTGCCTCCCAGCACCCCATGGCTCCTGCACTCTGCCCTATAGATGCCCAGTAGTGCCCCACAGCACCATATAGCTCCTGCACTCTGCCCTATAGATGCCCAGTAGTGCCCCCCAGCACCATATAGCTCCGGTACTCTGCCCTATACATCCACAGTAGTGCCCCCCAGCACCCCATGGCTCCTGCACTCTGCCCTGTAGATGCCCAGTACTGCCCCCCAGTACCATATAGCTCCTGTACTCTGCCCCATAGATGCCCAGTAGTGCCCCCCAGCACCATATAGCTCCTGTACTCTGCCCCATAGATGTCCAGTAGTGCCCCCCAGCACCATGTAGGTCCTGTACTGTGCCCCATACATCTACACTAGTGCCCCCCAGCACCCCATGGCTCCTGCACTCTGCCCTCTAGATGCCCAGTACTGCCCACCAGTACCATATAGCTCCTGTACTCTGCCCCATAAATGCCCAGTAGTGCCCCCCAGCACCATATAGCTCCTGTACTCTGCCCCATAGATGTCCAGTAGTGCCCCCCAGCACCATATAGCTCCTGTACTCTGCCCCATACATCGACAGTAGTGCCCCCCGGCACATCATGGCTCTTGCACTGTGCCCCATAGATGCCCAGTACTGCCCCACAGCACCATATAGCTCCTGTACTCTGCGCCATGCACCCACAGTAGTGCGCCCCAGCACCCCATGGTTCCTGCACTCTGCCCTAAAGATCCCCAGTACTGCCCCACAGCACCATATAGCTCCTGTACTCTGCCCCATAGATGCTCAGTACTGCCCCACAGCACCATATAGCTCCTGTACTCTGCCCCATACGTCCCCAGTAGTGCCCCTCAGCACCATATAGCTCCTGTACTCTGCCCCATACATCCACAGTAGTGCCCCCCAGCACCCCATGGCTCCTGCACTCTGCCCTATAGATGCCCAGTAGTGCCCCACAGCACCATATAGCTCCTGCACTCTGCCCTATAGATGCCCAGTAGTGCCCCCCAGCACCATATAGCTCCGGTACTCTGCCCTATACATCCACAGTAGTGCCCCCCAGCACCCCATGGCTCCTGCACTCTGCCCTATAGATGCCCAGTAGTGCCCAACAGCACCATATAGCTCCTGCACTCTGCCCTATAGATGCCCAGTAGTGCCCCCCAGCACCATATAGCTCTGGTACTCTGCCCTATACATCCACAGTAGTGCCCCCCAGCACCCCATGGCTCCTGCACTCTGCCCTGTAGATGCCCAGTACTGCCCCCCAGTACCATATAGCTCCTGTACTCTGCCCCATAGATGCCCAGTAGTGCCCCCCAGCACCATATAGCTCCTGTACTCTGCCCCATAGATGTCCAGTAGTGCCCCCCAGCACCATGTAGGTCCTGTACTGTGCCCCATACATCTACACTAGTGCCCCCCAGCACCCCATGGCTCCTGCACTCTGCCCTCTAGATGCCCAGTACTGCCCACCAGTACCATATAGCTCCTGTACTCTGCCCCATAAATGCCCAGTAGTGCCCCCCAGCATCATATACCTCCTGTACTCTGCCCCATAGATGTCCAGTAGTGCCCCCCAGCACCATATAGCTCCTGTACTCTGCCCCATACATCGACAGTAGTGCCCCCCGGCACATCATGGCTCTTGCACTGTGCCCCATAGATGCCCAGTACTGCCCCACAGCACCATATAGCTCCTGTACTCTGCGCCATGCACCCACAGTAGTGCGCCCCAGCACCCCATGGCTCCTGCACTCTGCCCTAAAGATCCCCAGTACTGCCCCACAGCACCATATAGCTCCTGTACACTGCCCCATAGATGCTCAGTACTGCCCCACAGCACCATATAGCTCCTGTACTCTGCCCCATACGTCCCCAGTAGTGCCCCCCAGCACCATATAGCTCCTGTACTCTGCCCCATACATCCACAGTAGTGCCCCCCAGCACCCCATGGCTCCTGCACTCTGCCCTATAGATGCCCAGTACTGCCCCACAGCACCATATAGCTCCTGTAGTCTGCCCTATAGATGCCCAGTACTGCCCCCCAGCAACATATAGATCCTGTACTCTGCCCTATACATCCACAGCAGTGCCCCCCAGCACCATATAGCTCCTGTACTCTGCCCTATACATCCACAGTAGTGCCCGCCAGCACCCCGTGGCTCCTATGCTCTGCCCTGTAGATGCCCAGTACTGCCGCACAGCACCTTATAGCTCCTGTGCTCTGCCCCATACATCCACAGTACTGCCCCCAGTACCATATAGCTCCTGTACTTTGCCCCATACATCCACAGTAGTGCTCCCCAGCATCCCATGGCTCCTGTACTCTGCCCTATAGATGCCCAGTACTGCCCCCCAGCACCATATAGCTCCTGTACTCTGCCCCATACATCCACAGTAGTGCCCCCCAGCACCCCATGGCTCCTGCACTCTGCCCTGTAGATGCCCAGTACTGCCCCCCAGCACCATATAGCTCCTGTACTCTGCCCCATATATCCACAGTACTGCCCCCCAGCACCACATAGCTCCTGTACTCTGCCCCATAGATGTCCAGTAGTGCCCCCCAGCACCATATAGCTCATGTACTCTGCCCCATACATCCACAGTAGTGCCCCCCAGCACCCCATGGCTCCTGCATTCTGCCCTGTAGATGCCCAGTACTGCCCCCCAGTACCATATAGCTCCTGTACTCTGCCCCATACATCCACAGTAGTGCCCCCCGGCACATCATGGCTCTTGCACTGTGCCCCATAGATGCCCAGTACTGCCCCCCAGCACCATACAGCTTCTGTACTCTGCCCCATGCACCCACAGTAGTGCCCCCCAGCACCCCATGGCTCTTGCACTCTGCCCTATAGATGCTCAGTACTGCCCCACAGCACCATATAGCTTTTATACTCTTCCCCATACATGCACAGCAGTGCCCCCCAGCACCCCATGGCTCCTGCTCTCTGCCCTAAAGATGCCCAGTACTGCCCCACAGCACCACATAGCTCTTGTAATTTGCCCCATACATCCATAGCAGTGCCCCCCAGCACCCCATAGTGACTCTACTCTGCTCCATAGACCCACAGTGCTGCCCCACAGGACCCCATAGGACTCGACTCAGCCCCTTAGACCCAGAGAGCTGCCCCACAGCAGCCTGTAGGTGCTGCATTCTGCCCCGTTGGTGCAACGTGCTGCCTCACAGCACCACACACCTCTGTCCACCTGACCACCCCTCCCTGCTGGCCATGCCTGCACTGCCCACTATGGGTGGGTCACAAGGGTCTATGGGGCGGGTGTGGGGGTCAGGGGGGCTGTGGGGTCAATGGGATTGTTGTCGGGTGAAACACCCCTGAAGAGGCTGAACCCTCTATGAGTGAGTGACCCACACAGTGACCCACAGCAGCCCATAGCCCCTCTGCCCTATAGAGTCACTGCACTCCATAGCTGCTTTTACTCTGCCCCATAAATGGACAGCACTGCTCTACAGCACCCTATGTCTCCACTCTGCCCCGTACATCACCCACAGCACCCTGTATCTTGTGTACTCTGCCCTATAGACCCACAGTGTAACCCCACAGCACCCCACAGTTCTTCTGCCCTATAGATCAACAGCACTGTCCCAGAAAACACCGTAGGTTCTTCACAGTAGCCCATAGGCCAGCAGTGCTGCCCCACAGCACACTGTAGCTCCTGCACCCTGCCCCATAGAACCACAGCAATGCCCCTCAGTGCCCTACACATCCAGTGTGCCCTATACATCCACAGCACTGCTCTGCACCACCATATAGTTCCAGAACTCTGCCCCATTGATATGTAGCAGCCCACAGCTACTGGGTTCTGCGCATAGATCCACATTCCTGGGTCCCCTCACCCCACCAGATGTCCTGGGTTGTGATGCTGCACAGGGCCCTGTGTACAATAGAAAATGAGGACAGCATGGCTGCTGGGCTCCACCCGGCTTGGAATCCAAGATGGCTGGGGGGGGGCTGGCAGCCCTGCTGGCACTGCCGGAGGGGCTGTTCATCTGGGCCGTGCTCAGGCGGCAGCTCCCGGCTGTATCGGCTGCTCCCATTGGCTGCCCCTGTGGCCCTGCACCCTGCCCATGGGAACAAGATGGCTGCCCTGGTGGGTGTGGCCCTCTCGGCCGCTGTGTCCCTGCTGGTGGGCGGGGCCATGGCTGCCATGGCTGTGCTGGAAGGGTGGGGCTGAGGTGGGCGGGGCCTGCCTAAGGTGGCCATTTTGGGGTGGGGCCCAAGGTGGGTGGTGGGACCTGTGACTCTGTTTACCCCAATGGCCATCTTGGAAAAGGGCAGCGCTGTGCCGCTGCCATCCTGACATTGCTCCCCTGGGCCATACTGGGGGATTTTTAACCTGGTTTTGGGGCCAATTCTCACCCAATAAAATAATGTTAAAAACCTTAAGCATGTGGTTTGTTTCATTTCCAGTGAGGAATTTGGGGGTGAGGTTTAGGGTTGAGGGTGGGGCTGAAAGTGTGGGCGGGGCCACTGCCAACCCCACTCCCCTCCCAAGCTGTCCCCAATGTGCCTTCCCGGAGGGGTGTGCCCCAACCAGGCCCCACCCCCTTTCCAAGCACCCCACCCTCCCAGCTGGGCTCCTCCCCCTTCACCCACACTTCCACCCCCCTTGGTGGGCTCCCTGCAGGGGGTGTGGCCTACAGACCTACAACTCCTTCCCCGCCCCTGCTGAGCCATGTACCCATCAGGGCATGACAGGGGCAGACAAAGCTCAGGAAAGACCAACAGAGCCAGGCAGGGCCTGAGAGAGCTCGAGAAAGTCCGACAGGTCTCAACACTGCCTGACAAAGCCCGACAGGGCCCGAGAGAGTTTGACGGATCCTCACAGAGCCCGACAAAGCTTGACAGAGCCCAACAGGACCCGTCAGGGCCTGACAAATCTTGTCAGTTCCTGAGAGAGCCTCAATGTGTATGACAGAGCCCTGGGGGCCTCAACAGAGCCTGAGAAATCTTGACAGGGCTCAGCAGAGCCCAAGAGGTCTCGACAGAGCCCTGCAGAGCCCATCAAAGCCTGATAGAGCCTGACAGACCCCAACAGGTCTCGACAGAGCCCTACAGAGCCCATCGCAGCCTGATAGAGCCTGACAGGCCCCAAGAGGTCTCGACAGGGCTTCACAAAAACCAACAGTGTCTGACAGAGCCTGACAGGAGTGCAGGTGCTGTCATTTCCAGTGAGGGTCCAGGTAATTTGATAAGGGTGGTGGGCGGGGCCTGGGGTGATTGATCCCTCCCCTTTCCCAGGGGATTGTGGGAAGGGGAGGGCGGGGCTCAGGGTATTTGAGCCCCAGTCCCCGGGTAGGGAGCTCATTCTGCTCCAGGACGGCTGTGGTGCTGGTTCTCTGCTGCTCCTTCAGCAGTCGGCAGCTTTTGAGCTGTTTAAGCTACATGGGCAGAAGTCTTAGGAGAAGCGGAGGTGTCCGTTTGAGGTAAGAGCTTCGGGCACAGCAAAGGTTCAGTAACAGCTGTAGTAGAAAGGTTGTTTGTCATTATGTTTCATTTGTTGATTCAGTTCCAGGTGCTTTGCATTTTCCAGTAGTTCCTGACTACGATGAAGATGGAGCATTGGTTATTGTATCTCCTTTTCTATCTGCTCCCTAGAAAACCTAAGTTGACATCCATACTGAGTCTCATTGTAGTTGCAATAGCAGTAACGAAGTGCAGGTGCTGTCACTTCAAGTGAGATTCCAGGTAATTTGATAAGGGTGGTGGGCAGGGCCTGGGGTGATTGATCCCTCCCCTTTCCCAGGGGATTGTGGGCAGGGGTGGGTGGGGCTCTGGGTATTTGAGCCCCAGTCCCCGGGTAGGGAGCTCATTCCACTCCAGGACGGCTTCGGTGCCGGTTCTCTGTCGCTCCTTTGGCAGTCGGCAGCTTTTGAGCCGTTTAAGCTACGTGGGCAGACGTCTTAGGAGAAGCGGAGGTGTCCGTTTGAGGTAAGAGCTTCGGGCGCAGCAAAGGTTCAGTAGCAGCTGTAGTAGAAAGGTTGTTTGTCATTATGTTTCATTTGCTGATTCAGTTCCAGGGGCTTTGCATTTTCCAGTAATTCCTGACCACGATGAAGATGGAGTGTTGTTTTTTGGTTTGTATTGCTGTATTAATAGCTGTTAATATAATCTCCTATCCTAGAAGAGTGTTTTGTCTCCAGAACCTTTGCAGCGTGCAATGGCCCCCGGTAGGTCATTCAAATGTACCTCCCGGAAATCAGCCAAGGTGAGCAATGACTCGTAGGCTGCTACCGATAAATATTATTCGGGTGCCTAATCGTACGCATGTCCTTGTTTTCCTTATTGTAGGTGATGATGGAGAAAGTGACAACTGCAGGAAGAACTCCGTTAGTCCACGTCACGTTTTCCTCTGTTGAAGATGGATTCGGTCCCTTGGCCCTCTGAAAGTTAAGTGCAGGCACAAGGGCTGGGAATTGCAGGGAGGGTTTGAAGTTCTGAGATAGAAGAGGGCAGTCAGGAGCAGTCCCCTTTGGGCAGATAAATAGGGTCAGGGACCTTTACAGTGCGATGCCAGCGTGTGCCGGGCAGGGCAGCTCCAGCCCACGTCTGTTGTCGCGTAGTTCGGGAAGCCGCCTCCCGCCTGTCAGACGATCCTGGGGTATCATTGCGCTCCAGGGGCACGAAAGTCATTTCAAGCGCCATCCCGGGGTCTGGAAAGCCGGTGCCGATCGGCGTAGCACCAATCGGCTGCCAGTTTTCTTGTATCGGCAGCCGAAAGGGTGCACGGTTCTTGCATCTTGAACGTTTTCGGTCAGTTGTGTTTTACGGTGTAGTTGTGGGCTGCAACAGCAGCTCTGCTCTCTACCCATCCAGTCTAAGGGACTGGCACTTCTTCCCAGCATCTTGAAGGTTTTAAGTCTTGCAGCAGCTTCTCGTATTTGCGCCGTCTCCGTGTGTTTGCGCCAGCGCCACTGCCTCATAAGGGGCCGTGATGTTCCGCTCTTATTTTTTTCTGGGGATGCAGTAGAGACTCCTCGCCTCACCGCTGCCTCCCTGCAGGTTCTTTTGGTCGATGCAGTCTCTGGTTTGGAGTCGTTGCTGTTATAGAGCGTTTTTGGTCTTGTTGATGTGTTGTCGATAATGTTCTGAGGTGCGTCTGTCTGCGCACATGCACCTTTGGCTGGGAGCTGCTCTGCCCGGAGGCGTGGAGTCCGGGGTGGGTGGACGGAGCTCTAGGGGTGCGCGGTTGATCTGTTGACGTGTTAAACTGTGCAGGCAAAGGTTGTGCAGTCATCTGGGATGGAGTAGCTGTGGGCAGGGGAGCGGACTGTCCCTTCCGCAGTGTTTTAGAGACTCAATTAGAGCTTCTGGTGGGATTCCTAAACAGAAAGCAGACCTGTGGGATGGTCAAGCTGTTGATGATCATCTGGGTGACTTGTTGAATACCTTGATTTCAGGTGCAGAGGGACAACTTGGCCTGGAAGAGCGACGGAGGAGGCGACCCGCGCGCCATAAGCAGGTGGGTCGGTGCGTGGCGCCAGAGGGAAGCTGTGCCGTGTGGCTCTCGCTGAGCTTGGTCGTTTCTCTGTTTCCTAGGTGTTCATGTAGACATTGAAGAGGAACCCGGCGATGCAGGAAGACGGCCGTTCGCGCACTTGGCGTTTTCATCCGTTGAAGATGGATTCGGTACCTTGGCCCTCTGAAAGCTAAGTGGAGGCTGGGGGGGCTGGGGAGGGGCTGGGAATCACAGGGATGGGGGTAAAGTTCTGGTAAGGGAAAGGGCCGTCCAGGAACAGTCCCCTTTGGGCGGGTAAAGGGCGCAGGGAACTTTGCAGTGCGACGCCAGCATGTGCCGGGCAGGGCAGCTCCAGCCTGTGTCTGCGTTGTGTAGTTCGGGAAGCCTGCCTTGAGCCTGTCAGATGATCCTGGGGTCTCGTTGTGCTCAAGGGGCACAACGTGCATCTCGGGTGCCATCCCGGGATCTGGATGCCAGTGCCAATTGGCTTGGTGCCAATTGGGTCCTGGATTCTTGTGTCATCAGCCAAAAGTGTGGATGGTGTTTGCATTTTGGATGTTTCCGGTCAGTTGTGATTTATGGTGTTGTTTTGGGCTGCATCATCAGCAGCTCTGCTCTCTACCCATCCAGTCTAAGGGACTGGTACTTCAAGATGCTGGGAAGAAGTTCTTAGTCTTGCAGCAGCCTCATGTGTTTGCGCCAGCGCCGCTGTCTCTGTGTGTTTGCGCCAGCGCCGCCGTCTCCTAAGGGGCCGTGCCGTTCGGCTCTTATTTTTTTCTGGGGTTGCAGTAGAGCCTCCTTGCCTCACCCCTGCCTCCCTGCAGGTTCTTTTGGTCGATGCAGTCTCTGGTTTGGAGTCGTTCTTGTTATAGAGTGTCTTTGGTGCTGTTGATGTGTTGTCTATAACGTTCTGAGCTGCGTCTGTCTGCGCACGTGCACCTTTGGCTGGGAGCTGCTCTGCCCGGAGGCGTGGAGTCAGGGGTGGGTGGACAGAGCTCTAGGGGTGCACGGTTAATCTGTTGACAGGTTAAACTGCATAGGAAAAGGTTGTGCAGTCATCTGGGATGGAGTAGCCGTGGGCAGGGGAGCGGACTGTCCCTTTGCCAGTGTTTTAGAGACTCAATTAGAGCTTCTGGTGGGATTCCTAAACAGAAAGCAGACCTGTGGGATGGTCAAGCTGTTGATGATCATCTGGGTGACTTGTTGAATACCTTGATTTCAGGTGCAGAGGGACAACTTGGCACGGAAGAGCGACGGAGGAGGCGAGCCGTGCCCCGTAAGCAGGTGGGTCGGTGCGTGGCACCAGAGGGAAGCTGTGCCGTGTGGCTCTCGCTGAGCTTGGTCGTTTCTCTGTTTCCTAGGTGTTCCTGTAGACAATGAAGAGGAACCCGGCGATGCAGGAAGACGGCCGTTCGCTCACGTGGCGTTTTCATCCGTTGAAGATGGATTCGGTCCCTTGGCCCTCTGAAAGCTAAGTGGAGGCTGGGGGCCTGGGAAGGGGCTGGGAACCGCAGGGAGGGGGGTAAAGTTCTGGTAAGGGAAAGGGCCATCCAGGAACAGTCCCCTTTGGGCGGGTAAAGGGCACAGGGAACTTTACGGTGCGACGCCAGCGTGTGCCAGGCAGGGCAGCTCCAGCCTGTGTCTGCGTTGTGTAGTTCGGGAAGCCTGCCTTGCGCCTGTCAGACGATCCTGGGGTCTCGTTGTGCTCAAGGGGCACAACGTGCCTCTCGGGTGCCATCCCGGGATCTGGAACGCCAGTGCCAATCGACTTGGTGCCAATTCGGTCCTGGATTCTTGTGTCGTCAGCCAAAAGTGTGGATGGTGTTTGCATTTGGGATGTTTCCGGTCAGTTGTGATTTATGGCATTGTTCTGGGCTGCATCATCAGCAGCTCTGCTCTCTACCCATCCAGTCTAAGGGACTGGCACTTCAAGATGCTGGGAAGAAGTTCTTGGTCTTGCCGCCGTCTCTCTGTGTGTTTGCGCCTGCGCCGCCGTCTCTCTGTGTGTTTGCGCCAGCGCCGCCGTCTCTCTGTGTGTTTGCGCCAGCGCCGCCGTCTCATAAGGGGCCGTGCCGTTCGGCTCTTATTTTTTTCTGGGGTTGCAGTAGAGGCTCCTCGCCTCACCCCTGCCTCCCTGCAGGTTCTTTTGGTCGATGCAGTCTCTGGTTTGGAGTCGTTCTTGTTGTAGAGCGTTTTTGGTGCTGTTGATGTGTTGTCTATAATGTTCTGAGCTGCGTCTGTCTGCGCACGTGCACCTTTGGCTGGGAGCTGCTCTGCCCGGAGGCGTGGAGTCCGGGGTGGGTGGACGGAGCTCTAGGGGGGCGCGGTTGATCTGTTGACATGTTAAACTGCGCAGGCAAAGGTTGTGCAGTCATCTGGGATGGAGTAGCCGTGGGCAGGGGAGCGGACCGTCCCTTCCCTAGTGTTTTAGAGACTCAATTACAGCTTCTGGTGGGATTCCTAAACAGAAAGCAGACCTGTGGGGTGGTCAAGCTGTTGATGATCATCTGGGTGACTTGTTGAATAACTTGATTTCAGGTGCAGAGGGACAACTTGGCCTGGAAGAGCGACGGAGGAGGCGACCCGCACGCCATAAGCAGGTGGGTCGGTGCGTGGCGCCAGAGGGAAGCTGTGCCGTGTGGCTCTCGCTGAGCTTGGTCGTTTCTCTGTTTCCTAGGTGTTCCTGTAGACATTGAAGAGGAACCCGGCGATGCAGGAAGATGGCCGTTTGCGCACGTGGCGTTTTCTCTGCTGAAGATGGATTCAGTCTCTTGGCCCTCTGAAAGCTAAGTGGAGGCTGGGGGGCTGGGGAGGGGCTGGGAACCGCAGGGAGGGGGGTAAAGTTCTGGTAAGGGAAAGGGCCATCCAGGAGCAGTCCCCTTTGGGCGGGTAAAGGGCGCAGGGAACTTTACAGTGCGACGCCAGCGTGTGCCGGGCAGGGCAGCTCCAGCCTGTGTCTGCGTTGTGTAGTTCGGGAAGCCTGCCTTGCGCCTGTCAGACGATCCTGGGGTCTCGTTGTGCTCAAGGGGCACAACGTGCCTCTCGGGTGCCGTCCCAGGATGTGGAACGCCAGTGCCAATGGGCTTGGTGCCAATTGGGTGCTGGATTCTTGTGTCATCAGCCAAAAGTGTGGATGGTGTTTGCATTTCGGATGTTTCCGGTCAGTTGTGATTTGTGGCGTTGTTCTGTGCTGCATCATCAGCAGCTCTGCTCTCTACCCACCCAGTCTAAGGGACTGGCACTTCAAGATGCTGGGAAGAAGTTCTTAGTCTTGCAGCAGCCTCGTGTGTTTGCGCCAGCGCCGCCGTCTCTGTGTGTTTGCGCCAGTGCCGCCGTCTCCTAAGGGGCCGTGCCGTTTGGCTCTTATTTTTTTCTGGGGTTGCAGTGGAGACTTCTCGCCTCACCCCTGCCTCCCTGCAGGTTCTTTTGGTCGATGCAGTCTCTGGTTTGGAGTCGTTCTTGTTATAGAGTGTCTTTGGTGCTGTTGATGTGTTGTCGATAACGTTCTGAGCTGCGTCTGTCTGCGCACGTGCACCTTCGGCTGGGAGCTGCTCTGCCCGGAGGCGTGGAGTCAGGGGTGGGTGGATGGAGCTCTAGGGGGGCGCGGTTGATCTGTTGACATGTTAAACTGCGCAGGCAAAGGTTGTGCAGTCATCTGGGATGGAGTAGCCGTGGGCAGGGGAGCGGACTGTCCCTTCGCCAGTATTTTAGAGACTCAATTAGAGCTTCTGGTGGGATTCCTAAACAGAAAGCAGACCTGTGGGATGGTCAAGCTGTTGATGATCAGCTGGGTGACTTGTTGAATACCTTGATTTCAGGTGCAGAGGGACAACTTGGCACGGAAGAGGGACGGAGGAGGCGAGCCGTGCGCTGCAAGCAGGTGGGTTGTTGCGTGGTGTCAGTGGGAAGATTTGCCTTGTGCCTTTATACTGTGTGCTCGCTATGCTTAGTGAGCTTGTTTTCTCGTCTTGCTGTAGATGTTGAGGAGGAAGCTGGCGATGCTGGAAGATCCCTGTCAGCGCACGTGGCGTTTTCATCCGTTGAAGATGGATTCAGTCTCTTGGCCCTCTGAAAGCTAAGTGGAGGCTGGGGGGCTGGGAAGGGGCTGGGAACCGCAGGGAGGTGGGTAAAGTTCTGTTCGGGGCAAGGGCCCTCCAGGAACTGTCCCTTTGGGCAGGTGAAGGGTCCAGAGAATTTCCGAGTGCGACACCAGCGTGTGCCGGGCAGGGCAGCTCCAGCTTGTGTCTGCGTTGTGGTGTAGTTCGGGAAGCCTGCCTTGCGCCTGTCAGACGATCCTGGGGTCTTATTGCATTTGAGGGACATGAAAGGCACCTCAGGTGCCATCCTGGGATCTGGAACACCGGTGCTGACTGACGTAGCGCCAATTGGGTGCTGGTTTTCCCATATCAGCAGCTGAAAGCGTGGCAGGTCGTGGCGTTTTGGATGTTTCTGGTCAGTTGGTGTTGCTGAGGGCTGCGTCGGCAGCTCTGCTCTCTACCCATCCAGTCTCAGGGACTGGCACTTCTTCCCAGCATCTTGAAGTTTTTAAGCTGTGCCGCCGTCTCTGTGTGTGTTTGCGCCAGCGCCGCCGTCTCTGTGTGTGTTTGCGCCAGCGCCGCCGTCTCTGTGTGTGTTTGCGCCAGCGCCGCCGTCTCTGTGTGTGTTTGCGCCAGCGCCGCCGTCTCTGTGTGTGTTTGCGCCAGCGCCGCCGTCTCTGTGTGTGTTTGCGCCAGCGCCGCCGTCTCTGTGTGTGTTTGCGCCAGCGCCGCCGTCTCTGTGTGTGTTTGCGCCAGCGCCGCCGTCTCATAAGGGGCCTTGAGGTTCGGCTCTTATGTTTTTCTGGGGTTGCAGTAGAGGCTCCTTGCCTCACCGCTGCCTCCCTGCAGGTTGTTTTGATTGATGCAGTCTCTGGTTTGGAGTCGTTCTTGTCGTTCAGTGCTGCCGTCTCATAAGGGGCCCTGACTTTCGGCTCCTTTGTTTTCTGGGGTCACAGTGGAGGCTCCTTGCTATGCCACTGTCTCCCCGCAGGTTATTTTGGTCGATGCGTGTCTGGTTTCGCGTTGTTCTCATCGTTGGGTGTTGTCGGTGCCGTTGGCATCGTGTGGTCTATAACATGCTGTGCAGCATCTGTCTGCACGGGTGCGCGTTTGGCTGGAGCTGCTCTGCCCGGACACGTGGAGTTGGGGGGGGTGGGCGGAGGTCTGGGAGTCCCCAGTTAATCTGCTGACGTGTTAAATTGCATAGGCAGAGGTTGTGCAGTCATGTGGGATGGAGTAGCTGTGGGCAGGGGAGTCCATAGTCCTTTTAGTGGTGTTTTGCAGTTGTTACTAAGAACATTGTTCACTAGTGTTTTCCGTAGTGTGCTGTTTTATCAGAGATGAAGCGTGTTTTAATGAAATCTTTTATTTTCTTTTCTTTGCAGGTGATCACATTGTCAATATGAGTCACTTACTTACAAAAAGGCATTTTGTTAGGCTATGTAACACTCAGTTATAGCCTTTTTTGATCTTAACAAAAGCAGCTACAGACTCCGATTAACACTCGTGAGATAAGGCCCGCTTTACACCTTTTTGAAGAAATAGGCTTCTTTCAGTGAAAACGCCACATTCAAGGCCGGAAAGGAGCTCCTACGGACCGTAAACAAAATCTACAGCTGTGCGGAGCCAAGTCCTGTCCGAGGTCAGCGCAAAGGATCCACTGAGAAGCAAGAAGACCACAGACTCAGCTATTGCTATTGGCCCGAATCACAGTGTAGAGGGGTGGGTGAATAGTTTGTAAGGGTATCAATACCCAGGGATCTCTATGCTTGGCTGGGACTTAAGCAGAAGCAGCAGCTCCACTCAGCCTTCCCACTGTACTGTTCTGTTTGGTTAGTTATTTACAGGGTTTTTGTCTGAGAGTTTGCCCCAATAGATCAAGGATTTAGACCCCAACCCACCTGTCCCCACGCCCCCGGGAGGGAGGCAGGGATGTCGAGGTGTAGAGCGATGCAATTCTGAAATTCAGGCTGAGCGATATAAGGAATGAGGTGTACACGTACAATCCTTTGGCCTTAGGTAAATATAATACCTTAGGTGTTTCCCCTATCCCCTGCGAGTCTGGGAGCCAAGCCGTAGATCCGCCGCGGGGCTAAGTTCGGATCCAGCCGCACCTAGACTCCCCTCTTGGAGGAGTTTAGAAAGCAAGGGGGTCCATTCTGAACCTCACGACTCAAGGGAAAGGCCTCCCTCTAGCCTTTGGCGTCTCCCGTCCATGTAGAAATCAATCTGAATGAAGTTCCAGCCGATTTTGATCGGCATATTTTGTCCACTTAGCAAGTAATAGCGTCCCTCGCCATCACTTTCCACGACGTCACGATCGGGAAGCCGTGGAAGAATAGGTCACCATGGTCAAGAACTATATGAAGGATGGCAAGGGAATTAAGTGCAAACTGTTTTCCTCTCCTGACAATTAGCTCGAGGCAGGTACTTAAAAGGGTCGGTGCGGTAGATGACGCGCAGCACGTTGGGATAGCGTGAAACCTGGAGCGAATGTAGCTCGGGGTTTTAGGTTTTTTTTTCCTTGGACGTTCAAATTTTTTTCCTTTTCAGGTAAATTCCAAAGGTAAAGAATTAAAAAAGCCCCAGCTGGGGGGTTTTACCCCCTGTCCAGGTTTTATTTCCCCCGGTCCCGGCGGCTCTGCGAGGTGACGTTAATCCCCAACGTATGGACGGAGGTCTGGCCGGGGCTGGGGTTTAGGCAGGCGGGGTGAGTTTAGAGGGCGCCAGGAATGGTGTTTCTGAGGGGCGATGCAGAGATGGGCGAAGGCACAGGGGGAGAAGGGCAGAGAATGGGTGCAGTGGTGTCGGTAGGCGAATGAGTGGTGCGTTAGAGTTGTGTGATGTGGTAATACTGTGTTTTGGGGTTGTAGTTATTGGTTCTGGCAGGTTAATGGTTTTTCCCTTTCAGATAAATGTTTAATTTAAAATAGAATAAAAAAACCCCAGCCGGGGGATTTTTTTTTTTTTCCCCCGGCTGGGTTTTTTTTTCCCCGGTCCCGGCTGCTCCGTGAGGCGACGTTCATCGCCAAGGTTTGGATGCGGGTGCCCGTCGGGCCGGGGTTTTGGTAGGCAGGGTCATTTTTGAAGCTCTCGGGAACGGCGTTCCCGAGGGGAGACGGCGTCACGGCACACAGGGAGAACGGCAGAGAATGGCTGTGGTGTGAGTGTGCGGTGGTGTCGGTAGGGGTATGAGCGGTGTGGTTAGCTGTGTGAATTGGAATGGTTGTGTTTTGGTCCTGTATTTGTTTCTTTCAGGTTAATATTTTTTTTCTTTTCAGCTAAATTTAAAATTTAAACTAGAATAAAAAAACCCCAGCTGGGGGATTTTTTTTTTTTTCCCCCGGCTGGGTTTTTTTTTCCCCGGTCCCGGCCGCTCCGTGAGGCGATGTTCATCGCCAAGGTTCGGATGCGGGCGCCCGTCGGGCCGGGGTTTTGGTAGGCAGGGTCATTTTTGAAGCTCCTGGGAACGGCGTTCCCGAGGGGAGACGGCGTCACGGCACACAGGGAGAACGTCAGAGAATGGCTGTGGTGTGAGTGTGCGGTGGTGTCGGTAGGGGTATGAGCGGTGTGGTTAGCTGTGTGAATTGGAATGGTTGTGTTTTGGTCCTGTATTTGTTTCTTTCAGGTTAATATTTTTTTTCTTTTCAGCTAAATTTAAAATTTAAACTAGAATAAAAAAACCCCAGCTGGGGGATTTTTTTTTTTTTCCCCCGGCTGGGTTTTTTTTTCCCCGGTCCCGGCCGCTCCGTGAGGCGATGTTCATCGCCAAGGTTCGGATGCGGGCGCCCGTCGGGCCGGGGTTTTGGTAGGCAGGGTCATTTTTGAAGCTCCTGGGAACGGCGTTCCCGAGGGGAGACGGCGTCACGGCACACAGGGAGAACGGCAGAGAATGGCTGTGGTGTGAGTGTGCGGTGGTGTCGGTAGGGGTATGAGCGGTGTGGTTAGCTGTGTGAATTGGAATGGTTGTGTTTTGGTCCTGTATTTGTTTCTTTCAGGTTAATATTTTTTTTCTTTTCAGCTAAATTTAAAATTTAAACTAGAATAAAAAAACCCCAGCTGGGGGATTTTTTTTTTTTTCCCCCGGCTGGGTTTTTTTTTCCCCGGTCCCGGCCGCTCCGTGAGGCGATGTTCATCGCCAAGGTTCGGATGCGGGCGCCCGTCGGGCCGGGGTTTTGGTAGGCAGGGTCATTTTTGAAGCTCCTGGGAACGGCGTTCCCGAGGGGAGACGGCGTCACGGCACACAGGGAGAACGTCAGAGAATGGCTGTGGTGTGAGTGTGCGGTGGTGTCGGTAGGGGTATGAGCGGTGTGGTTAGCTGTGTGAATTGGAATGGTTGTGTTTTGGTCCTGTATTTGTTTCTTTCAGGTTAATATTTTTTTTCTTTTCAGCTAAATTTAAAATTTAAACTAGAATAAAAAAACCCCAGCTGGGGGATTTTTTTTTTTTTCCCCCGGCTGGGTTTTTTTTTCCCCGGTCCCGGCCGCTCCGTGAGGCGATGTTCATCGCCAAGGTTCGGATGCGGGCGCCCGTCGGGCCGGGGTTTTGGTAGGCAGGGTCATTTTTGAAGCTCCTGGGAACGGCGTTCCCGAGGGGAGACGGCGTCACGGCACACAGGGAGAACGTCAGAGAATGGCTGTGGTGTGAGTGTGCGGTGGTGTCGGTAGGGGTATGAGCGGTGTGGTTAGCTGTGTGAATTGGAATGGTTGTGTTTTGGTCCTGTATTTGTTTCTTTCAGGTTAATATTTTTTTTCTTTTCAGCTAAATTTAAAATTTAAACTAGAATAAAAAAACCCCAGCTGGGGGATTTTTTTTTTTTTTTCCCCCAGCTGGGTTTTTTTTTCCCCGGTCCCGGCCGCTCCGTGAGGCGATGTTCATCGCCAAGGTTCGGATGCGGGCGCCCGTCGGGCCGGGGTTTTGGCAGGCAGGGTCATTTTTGAGGCTCCCGGGAATGGCGTTCCCGAGGGGCAACGCAGACGCGGGGCGAGGGCACGAGCTGGGGGAACAGGTGCTGTATGAGTGAGTGGTGGGTTTGGTATCCGAGCCAGCGGTGTGGTTTGGCTGTGTGATCTGGTACGATTGTGTTTTGGTGTTGTAGGTTTTTTTAAATTTACCTGAAAAGGAAAAAAAAAAAATCAAAATAGATTACAAAAACCCTAGCCAGGGGATTCCCTCCCTGCCTGTCCATCCACTGCCCTCAGGTGCATGTTTTATCCCAGGTCCACACCACTTGATGTGGTCATGTTAATTGCCAATGTTCAGATTCAGGTCAGTCTGGGACAGTGGTTTCAGAGGCAGGGTTATTGTTGAGGCTGCCAGGAACAGCATTTCCACCGACACCCGTTCTGGATCACGGCCGCGGTCGGTCCTCGTCAGGAGGGAATGGTCCCAGGAAGGTGGTCGCGATTGGCCCAGGAGCAGGGTGAGTAAAGGGCCGAGGACAGGGACAGGGTTGCTATAGGAGTGTGTTATCTTCTGTAATGGGATGTGAGAAAGATGAGTTGGATTTTCTGTGTTGTGTTATAATTGTTCTACCTCAAATGTGTAATCATTGTAATACCTCCAATATGTAATAAAGGTGCGTGTTTGATAATGCATGTGGGAACTGAGAGTCCGTTTAAGGTTCGCCCTCGGGTGAGAAACGCTGTAACGGCCATGAACCTGAAGCGATGGCATTCTGTCACCTTATGCATTGTGATACATTATGTTTAAAAGCTGTAATAAGGAGGAGTTTTTCAGGTTATGGAAACTGTGACCATGGAACAGTGTAAAGTAAGCATGTTTGTAATCTGTTGGCTTAGATTAAACAAATAGTTGGTTATGATGTTGTAATGTTTGGTTTGAAGAGGTCGGTCCTATCTAAGGGCCTCCACAAAGCTAATAAAGCAGACATACGTTTTTGTTGCCTGGCGTCTTTTTTTCAGTTTGAGTGGAGCGACAGCCAGATGTTTGGTGCACGTACCCAAGTTTGAGAGTGTGTGGATTGTGCAGGTGAGCGTGTGCCGGACTTGGTCTTTGTTGGTGTTGTGTGTGCACGTGCTGGACTTTGTCTCTGTCTTGTGTGTGTGTGTGTGCTGGACTTTGTCTTTGTCTTGTGTCTGTGTGTGTGCTGGACTTTGTGTCTGTCTTGTGTGTGAGGGTGCTGGACTTTGTCTCTGTCTTGTGTGTGTGTGTGTGCTGGACTTTGTCTCTGTCTTGTGTGTGTGTGTGTGTGCTGGACTTTGTCTTTGTCTTGTGTCTGTGTGTGTGCTGGACTTTGTGTTTGTCTTGTGTGTGTGTGTGCTGGACTTTGTCTCTGTCTTGTGTGTGAGGGTGCTGGACTTTGTCTCTGTCTTGTGTGTGTGCGTGCTGGACTTTGTCTCTGTCTTGTGTGTGTGTGTGTGCTGGACTTTGTCTTTGTCTTGTGTGTGTGTGTGTGCTGGACTTTGTCTCTGTCTTGTGTGTGTGTGCGTGCTGGACTTTGTCTCTGTCTTGTGTGTGTGTGTGTGCTGGACTTTGTCTCTGTCTTGTGTGTGTGTGTGTGCTGGACTTTGTCTCTGTCTTGTGTGTGTGTGTGTGTGCTGGACTTTGTCTCTGTCTTGTGTGTGTGTGTGTGCTGGACTTTGTCTCTGTCTTGTGTGTGTGTGTGTGCTGGACTTTGTCTCTGTCTTGTGTGTGTGTGTGTGTGCTGGACTTTGTCTCTGTCTTGTGTGTGTGTGTGTGCTGGACTTTGTCTCTGTCTTGTGTGTGTGCGTGCTGGACTTTGTCTCTGTCTTGTGTGTGTGTGTGTGTGCTGGACTTTGTCTCTGTCTTGTGTGTGTGTGTGTGCTGGACTTTGTCTCTGTCTTGTGTGTGTGCGTGCTGGACTTTGTCTCTGTCTTGTGTGTGTGTGTGTGTGCTGGACTTTGTCTCTGTCTTGTGTGTGTGTGTGTGCTGGACTTTGTCTCTGTCTTGTGTGTGTGTGTGTGCTGGACTTTGCCTCTGTCTGTGTCTTGTGTGCGTGCTGGACTTTGTGTTGTGTGTGTGTCCTGGACTTAGAGTGGAGTGACAGTTCAGCCTGAATGTGGTTGAGTGTGCTGTTATGGTAGAGTTTGTTTTGGATGGCAGGTAGTTTAGTTTTAAATAAAACTAAACTAAAAGTTATTGGTTTTTTCAGGTGCAGCAGTAGGGCTTTGGATGCTCAAGGGGATGAAAAAAAAAAAATAAAAGAATAAAGAAATCAAGTAACCCCCTTGAGCATCCAAAGCCCTACTGCTGCACCAGACTTATTATTTTTATTCTTTTTATATACATACATACACCATATGGGCCCCACAAATAACATTTGCATGACCAGGGGAGTACTCCCTAATTAATCAGCAAAACAAACCACAACATTAATTAGGGACTACTCCCCTGGTCATGCAAATTAAAAACTAAAAACTAATTATGCAAATGAGGTCATTAAATATGCAAATTAGGCAAAAAAATTTTTTTCCCACTCCACAGCATAACACCACACCACAACACCTCAATACCTCCACAAATAAAAAAAAAAAAAACCAGAAAAACAAATGCACCAGAACATATCATATATGCAAATTAGTATCAAAGGTCAACACACATAACACAAATACATCAACCCAAACACCAACAAATAACACCCATCACTTACCACCTACAACACAAATAACACACATCACAAATACTCACACAAAAAATATGAACTAACACATCAAACTTCCAAATACAACTACAATTACACTTACAGCTCAAAGAACACACCTACACACACAAAGACACATGCAGAGAAACAACATAACTACAAAACTAACACATACACTCACTACCCTAACAAAATAACAACAATGAGAACACATACCACATTTACATTTTCACCTACTAAAACAGATTATATATACATTCAAAGTACCACAATACAATAATTACTACACACAACCTACAGCATTAGACATTCAAATCACAAAAACAATATTATCACAGGATGCCACTTCACACTTACACAGTCATGTTACATTACCAGCTGACACTTAGAATGCCATATTACTGGTACACATTACACTGTCATATTACACTTACAGTGTCACCTGAGGGTTAGGATGTCACATCACAGTGTCAGGTTACAGTGTCAGGTTACAGTTACAGTTAGGGTGTCGGGTTAGGGTTAGGGCGTCGGGTTAGGGCGTCGGGTTAGGGTGTCGGGTTAGGGCGTCAGGTTAGGGTGTCGGGTTAGGGTTAGGGTTAGGGTTAGGGTGTCAGGTTAGGGCGTCGGGTTAGGGTGTCGGGTTAGGGTGTCGGGTTAGGGTGTCGGGTTAGGGTGTCGGGTTAGGGTGTCGGGTTAGGGTTAGGGTGTCGGGTTAGGGTGTCGGGTTAGGGTGTCGGGTTAGGGTTAGGGCGTCGGGTTAGGGCGTCGGGTTAGGGTGTCGGGTTAGGGCGTCGGGTTAGGGTGTCGGGTTAGGGTTAGGGTTAGGGTTAGGGTGTCGGGTTAGGGCGTCGGGTTAGGGTGTCGGGTTAGGGTGTCGGGTTAGGGTTAGGGTTAGGGTTAGGGTTAGGGTTAGGGTTAGGGTTAGGGTTAGGGTTAGGGTGTCAGGTTAGGGTGTCGGGTTAGGGTGTCGGGTTAGGGTGTCGGGTTAGGGTGTCGGGTTAGGGTGTCAGGTTAGGGTGTCGGGTTAGGGTGTCGGGTTAGGGCGTCGGGTTCGGGTTAGGGTTAGGGTTAGGGTTAGGGTTAGGGTTAGGGTTAGGGTTAGGGTTAGGGTTAGGGTTAGGGTTAGGGTTAGGGTTAGGGCGTCGGGTTAGGGTTAGGGCGTCGGGTTAGGGTTAGGGCGTCGGGTTAGGGTGTCGGGTTAGGGCGTCGGGTTAGGGTGTCGGGTTAGGGTTAGGGTTAGGGTTAGGGTGTCGGGTTAGGGCGTCGGGTTAGGGTGTCGGGTTAGGGTGTCGGGTTAGGGTGTCGGGTTAGGGTGTCGGGTTAGGGTTAGGGTTAGGGTGTCGGGTTAGGGTTAGGGTTAGGGTGTCGGGTTAGGGTGTTAGGGTTAGGGTTAGGGTTAGGGTTAGGGTTAGGGTTAGGGTTAGGGTTAGGGTTAGGGTTAGGGTTAGGGTTAGGGTTAGGGTTAGGGTTAGGGTTAGGGTTAGGGTTAGGGTTAGGGTTAGGGTTAGGGTTAGGGTTAGGGTTAGGGTTAGGGTTAGGGTTAGGGTTAGGGTTAGGGTTAGGGTTAGGGTTAGGGTTAGGGTTAGGGTTAGGGTTAGGGTTAGGGTTAGGGTTAGGGTTAGGGTTAGGGTTAGGGTTAGGGTTAGGGTTAGGGTTAGGGTTAGGGTTAGGGTTAGGGTTAGGGTTAGGGTTAGGGTTAGGGTTAGGGTTAGGGTTAGGGTTAGGGTTAGGGTTAGGGTTAGGGTTAGGGTTAGGGTTAGGGTTAGGGTTAGGGTTAGGGTTAGGGTTAGGGTTAGGGTTAGGGTTAGGGTTAGGGTTAGGGTTAGGGTTAGGGTTAGGGTTAGGGTTAGGGTTAGGGTTAGGGTTAGGGTTAGGGTTAGGGTTAGGGTTAGGGTTAGGGTTAGGGTTAGGGTTAGGGTTAGGGTTAGGGTTAGGGTTAGGGTTAGGGTTAGGGTTAGGGTTAGGGTTAGGGTTAGGGTTAGGGTTAGGGTTAGGGTTAGGGTTAGGGTTAGGGTTAGGGTTAGGGTTAGGGTTAGGGTTAGGGTTAGGGTTAGGGTTAGGGTTAGGGTTAGGGTTAGGGTTAGGGTTAGGGTTAGGGTTAGGGTTAGGGTTAGGGTTAGGGTTAGGGTTAGGGTTAGGGTTAGGGTTAGGGTTAGGGTTAGGGTTAGGGTTAGGGTTAGGGTTAGGGTTAGGGTTAGGGTTAGGGTTAGGGTTAGGGTTAGGGTTAGGGTTAGGGTTAGGGTTAGGGTTAGGGTTAGGGTTAGGGTTAGGGTTAGGGTTAGGGTTAGGGTTAGGGTTAGGGTTAGGGTTAGGGTTAGGGTTAGGGTTAGGGTTAGGGTTAGGGTTAGGGTTAGGGTTAGGGTTAGGGTTAGGGTTAGGGTTAGGGTTAGGGTTAGGGTTAGGGTTAGGGTTAGGGTTAGGGTTAGGGTTAGGGTTAGGGTTAGGGTTAGGGTTAGGGTTAGGGTTAGGGTTAGGGTTAGGGTTAGGGTTAGGGTTAGGGTTAGGGTTAGGGTTAGGGTTAGGGTTAGGGTTAGGGTTAGGGTTAGGGTTAGGGTTAGGGTTAGGGTTAGGGTTAGGGTTAGGGTTAGGGTTAGGGTTAGGGTTAGGGTTAGGGTTAGGGTTAGGGTTAGGGTTAGGGTTAGGGTTAGGGTTAGGGTTAGGGTTAGGGTTAGGGTTAGGGTTAGGGTTAGGGTTAGGGTTAGGGTTAGGGTTAGGGTTAGGGTTAGGGTTAGGGTTAGGGTTAGGGTTAGGGTTAGGGTTAGGGTTAGGGTTAGGGTTAGGGTTAGGGTTAGGGTTAGGGTTAGGGTTAGGGTTAGGGTTAGGGTTAGGGTTAGGGTTAGGGTTAGGGTTAGGGTTAGGGTTAGGGTTAGGGTTAGGGTTAGGGTTAGGGTTAGGGTTAGGGTTAGGGTTAGGGTTAGGGTTAGGGTTAGGGTTAGGGTTAGGGTTAGGGTTAGGGTTAGGGTTAGGGTTAGGGTTAGGGTTAGGGTTAGGGTTAGGGTTAGGGTTAGGGTTAGGGTTAGGGTTAGGGTTAGGGTTAGGGTTAGGGTTAGGGTTAGGGTTAGGGTTAGGGTTAGGGTTAGGGTTAGGGTTAGGGTTAGGGTTAGGGTTAGGGTTAGGGTTAGGGTTAGGGTTAGGGTTAGGGTTAGGGTTAGGGTTAGGGTTAGGGTTAGGGTTAGGGTTAGGGTTAGGGTTAGGGTTAGGGTTAGGGTTAGGGTTAGGGTTAGGGTTAGGGTTAGGGTTAGGGTTAGGGTTAGGGTTAGGGTTAGGGTTAGGGTTAGGGTTAGGGTTAGGGTTAGGGTTAGGGTTAGGGTTAGGGTTAGGGTTAGGGTTAGGGTTAGGGTTAGGGTTAGGGTTAGGGTTAGGGTTAGGGTTAGGGTTAGGGTTAGGGTTAGGGTTAGGGTTAGGGTTAGGGTTAGGGTTAGGGTTAGGGTTAGGGTTAGGGTTAGGGTTAGGGTTAGGGTTAGGGTTAGGGTTAGGGTTAGGGTTAGGGTTAGGGTTAGGGTTAGGGTTAGGGTTAGGGTTAGGGTTAGGGTTAGGGTTAGGGTTAGGGTTAGGGTTAGGGTTAGGGTTAGGGTTAGGGTTAGGGTTAGGGTTAGGGTTAGGGTTAGGGTTAGGGTTAGGGTTAGGGTTAGGGTTAGGGTTAGGGTTAGGGTTAGGGTTAGGGTTAGGGTTAGGGTTAGGGTTAGGGTTAGGGTTAGGGTTAGGGTTAGGGTTAGGGTTAGGGTTAGGGTTAGGGTTAGGGTTAGGGTTAGGGTTAGGGTTAGGGTTAGGGTTAGGGTTAGGGTTAGGGTTAGGGTTAGGGTTAGGGTTAGGGTTAGGGTTAGGGTTAGGGTTAGGGTTAGGGTTAGGGTTAGGGTTAGGGTTAGGGTTAGGGTTAGGGTTAGGGTTAGGGTTAGGGTTAGGGTTAGGGTTAGGGTTAGGGTTAGGGTTAGGGTTAGGGTTAGGGTTAGGGTTAGGGTTAGGGTTAGGGTTAGGGTTAGGGTTAGGGTTAGGGTTAGGGTTAGGGTTAGGGTTAGGGTTAGGGTTAGGGTTAGGGTTAGGGTTAGGGTTAGGGTTAGGGTTAGGGTTAGGGTTAGGGTTAGGGTTAGGGTTAGGGTTAGGGTTAGGGTTAGGGTTAGGGTTAGGGTTAGGGTTAGGGTTAGGGTTAGGGTTAGGGTTAGGGTTAGGGTTAGGGTTAGGGTTAGGGTTAGGGTTAGGGTTAGGGTTAGGGTTAGGGTTAGGGTTAGGGTTAGGGTTAGGGTTAGGGTTAGGGTTAGGGTTAGGGTTAGGGTTAGGGTTAGGGTTAGGGTTAGGGTTAGGGTTAGGGTTAGGGTTAGGGTTAGGGTTAGGGTTAGGGTTAGGGTTAGGGTTAGGGTTAGGGTTAGGGTTAGGGTTAGGGTTAGGGTTAGGGTTAGGGTTAGGGTTAGGGTTAGGGTTAGGGTTAGGGTTAGGGTTAGGGTTAGGGTTAGGGTTAGGGTTAGGGTTAGGGTTAGGGTTAGGGTTAGGGTTAGGGTTAGGGTTAGGGTTAGGGTTAGGGTTAGGGTTAGGGTTAGGGTTAGGGTTAGGGTTAGGGTTAGGGTTAGGGTTAGGGTTAGGGTTAGGGTTAGGGTTAGGGTTAGGGTTAGGGTTAGGGTTAGGGTTAGGGTTAGGGTTAGGGTTAGGGTTGGGTTAGGGTTAGGGTTAGGGTTAGGGTTAGGGTTAGGGTTAGGGTTAGGGTTAGGGTTAGGGTTAGGGTTAGGGTTAGGGTTAGGGTTAGGGTTAGGGTTAGGGTTAGGGTTAGGGTTAGGGTTAGGGTTAGGGTTAGGGTTAGGGTTAGGGTTAGGGTTAGGGTTAGGGTTAGGGTTAGGGTTAGGGTTAGGGTTAGGGTTAGGGTTAGGGTTAGGGTTAGGGTTAGGGTTAGGGTTAGGGTTAGGGTTAGGGTTAGGGTTAGGGTTAGGGTTAGGGTTAGGGTTAGGGTTAGGGTTAGGGTTAGGGTTAGGGTTAGGGTTAGGGTTAGGGTTAGGGTTAGGGTTAGGGTTAGGGTTAGGGTTAGGGTTAGGGTTAGGGTTAGGGTTAGGGTTAGGGTTAGGGTTAGGGTTAGGGTTAGGGTTAGGGTTAGGGTTAGGGTTAGGGTTAGGGTTAGGGTTAGGGTTAGGGTTAGGGTTAGGGTTAGGGTTAGGGTTAGGGTTAGGGTTAGGGTTAGGGTTAGGGTTAGGGTTAGGGTTAGGGTTAGGGTTAGGGTTAGGGTTAGGGTTAGGGTTAGGGTTAGGGTTAGGGTTAGGGTTAGGGTTAGGGTTAGGGTTAGGGTTAGGGTTAGGGTTAGGGTTAGGGTTAGGGTTAGGGTTAGGGTTAGGGTTAGGGTTAGGGTTAGGGTTAGGGTTAGGGTTAGGGTTAGGGTTAGGGTTAGGGTTAGGGTTAGGGTTAGGGTTAGGGTTAGGGTTAGGGTTAGGGTTAGGGTTAGGGTTAGGGTTAGGGTTAGGGTTAGG